>NC_083869.1:114495000-115120000 GCF_032452875.1 Bos javanicus
TCCAAGGGACTCTCAAGAGTCTTTTCCAACACTATATTTTCAAAAGGGAAATCACTTCCCTATAAAAAGCAAAACTTGCCTAATGAAAGAGAAACATAGGATGATCTCATTATAATGGAAATATTAAGAGGCAAGAAAAAACAAATTATGGGAGCAAATAGAGCCCTTGATTCCATGAGTGGGAAATGAAAGGTCTTCCTGACAACTAACTTCTGATCTCATGCATTCCCCCAGAGAAACTGTGTTTAGTGAAATAAGAACCAAGGGATCAACCTTGATTCCTGTTGGCTACCAGAAAACTCAGTAGTGCAATTTAAATTTCATGTACCACCATTTCTTTGTAAAATGAGAGTTAGCTGCTAATTCGCTTCAGTCATGTCCGACTCTGTGTGACCCCATAGACGGAAGCCCACCAGGCTCCACCGTCCCTGGGATTCTCCAGGCAAGAACATTGGAGTGGGTTGCCATTTCCTTCTCCAATGCATGAAAGTAAAAAGTGAAAGAGAAGTCGCTCAATCGTGTCCGACTCTTAGCGACCTCATGGACTGCAGCCTACCAGGCTCTCCCATCCACGGGATTTTCCAGGCAAGAATACTGGAGTGGGGTGCCATTGCCTTCTCTGAAATGAGTTAAGTTGATCCTAAACAGGCCCTGAGACTCACATGTCATACTAATCAGGAAAGCTGATAAGTTCCCATTTTCATTTTTACTTTTTTTTTATTCTGAAAGTTTGTATCTACTTAATAGATTAAATTTACAATTTAAAATTTATAAAACAAACTCCAGGGCCACATAGCCTTATAAGTTACTCTTTCCAAATATTTAAGAAAGAAATAACTCAATCTTCTTCATGTGATGTTTTGTGCTCTAACTACATTTTTTAGGATATACTTTTACTCTACTTTGATTAGAAATATCCCTATTGAAATGCTTCTGATTTCTCAATAAGCAACTTAGCACTTTAGGTTGCTTTCAGTATTTCATACCCTGAAAAATAATTCTAGTTTTCTTATCATGCATGTGGCACTCCCTCTATCAAAGATCAATTAAACAATTAAAAGATAAATATTAATTCTAATTGGCATGAAAACTTAAAAACTCCCATTTTCTAACCATACAGAAATTCATAGAAATTATATTATTATTAAAGTTATGAGAACTCTTTTATCAAACTTAGATCACAACTACACACACACACACACACACATACAACTAGTCACTCAGGACTAAATTTCAGGAAAGAAGAGAAAGTGTTAGTCGCTCAGTTATGTCTGACTCTTTGCAACCTTTGATTTTCATCCTTTGCAAAGGATGATTACACTTCATCCCTGCACCTCAATTTCATCATCCTTACAAGGAGGGTGGCAACTCTCCCCCAAGGAATTATTCTAAGAATTAAATGAGCTAATAAAGTGTCTGGCGCACAGTAATCCTTAGGCGGCTGTTGTTTAGTCATCATGCCTGACTCTTTGCGACTCCATGGACTGCGGCACACCAGGCTCCTAACATAACCTGAATAACTTTAGGTATCAGTAAGAAAATCCTTACTAGAGCAGTTCTGACCATGCTGAGGATGTCATTGGCCTTCAGCCATTCATACAAACTTTCCAAAAGTTAATGCTGAATAAAAAATAATGTTATTTGTTCATTCAATTTGGGGTTTCCATTTGTATTTCCACCTTGAAGAAAACTTATTTCAAGAGTCTGATTAGCCCTGTGTAGTATTATATACAATTCTATGCTGGATAAATGAATTAACACAAATAATTCATAAAAGCTATTTTTAAAAATTATTTCTTTTATAGATTAACAGAAATTGCAGGGAATTTTAACACTTGTTCAAACAGTGTGTGATTCTTCATGATACCACTAGAAAGGAATCCTGCATTTAAATCTCAATTTAATCTGCACTGAGAGGTCCTACATAATTATGTAACACACATGTTTTAGTTAAGAAATCTGTTAGGCTGTTGTGTAGCAGGGGTCAAAAGCATCCTTACTGGGTTTCCTTGAAAAATAATGAGATTAGTGAGTATCACTAAATCCCACTTGTCTTCCTCTCAATTTGTGATTAAAACTTGCTATTTTCACTCACTAAAATACAGGTGTTGACACATTTATTTCAAATAACTGTAAAATCAAACCTTAGAAACAAAAATTGCAGTATTAACCCAATAGGATCTTATCAACAAATGACTTAATATCATTTAATGAGCCCAACAAGGAGAAAAGATCAGCAAATAAATTCTTCCCCTTTAAAAATAAAAGCAAAAGCCCTTACGTCAACCTAAGCTAAGTCTTATAAAATAGACTGATCTGATCTGATCTGATACTTCAGTTTATTAGTACTTTTACTTCTGATTCAAACTTTGTGAGTATTACTAAATCAAGTATCACTTACACAAACAAACTTCTTCCGTTGGAACACAACTTTAGCAGTGCAATGTGCTCCTTCCATTGAAATGATTGGTTTCATTAGTGGAGGTTTCCTAACCGCAGGCATTGGTTTTTATCACGACAGCTGAAACAAGTATTATTTTGTTCATCCTTTGCCACATAAACGCACATGAGGATACATTTGGTCATCTTCTCTAAAGGGAAAGCAATGTGTTCTCAGCGTGTTTGCATGAAGTCGGTGAACCTTTAAGGTGATATCGAAGACTCTGTATTATTGGTTTACGTATCAGCTTCCAATTAGTCCAGCTATTGTGCTGTCAACTCTTTTGAGAGGGTTTGGCTCTATTTTGTCAGAGAACTTGAAAATAACCCCAGTGGCAATAGCCTATTCTGATAATAAGGAGACCTCTTTCAAGAATAATGTGGCTTAATGTCCGTGAAGGAGCCAGAAGATTGGCTAAGAGTGGTGGGCCAGTAAGCAGATAACAAAGGCGATCATTAAAAGTCCATTTCTGAGGTGAGACATAAGCAATAACCTTTTATGAAACATCTTTAACCTCCTATTAGAAATCAAGGCATACTTAGCATATAAATTTTTAGGTTCTTGAAAGCATCGCAAATGTTGATTATGAAATTCTATTATTATATGGCCTGAGTACAGGTTCATCTGCCTTGTACCTAAAATGTAGCTCTGATATGACTGGGCGTATCTAGTGAGTTAGCAGGGCTGCTCTTCAAGAAATCTATGACAAGTCTAAGCTTTTCTGGGAGTTTGCTTACACTAAGGAAAGAAAGAAGCACCCATGAGGAACTTGAACTCCTATGGAAATCCTTGGCAGCAGGAAAAGGATCCACCCTAAATACATTATGATGTTTGGCACTTAAATTTTCTTCACACCTTAAACTACCTAGGTTTATTGTGAGCATAAGTTGCTGTTGTTCAGTCTCTAAGTCATTTCCAACTCTTCATGACCCCATGGACTGCAGAACACCAGGTTCCTCTGTCCTCCACTACCTCAAAGACTTTGCTCAAATTCACATCCATTGAGTCAGTGATGCTATCCAACCATCTCATTCCCTGTTGCCCCTTTCTACTCCTGCTTTCTATCTTTCCCAGCATCAGGGTCTTGTCCAATGTGTCCACACTTCACATGGCCAAAGTATTGGAGCTTCAGTTTCATCATCAGTCCTTCCAATGAATATTCAGGGTTGATTTCCTTTAGGATTTACTGGTTTGGTCTCCTTGCTGTCCAAGGGATTCTCAAGAGCCTTCTCCAGCACCACAATTCAAAAGCATCAATTCTTTGGTGCCCAGTCTTCTTTACAGTCCAACTGTCATGTCTGTACATGACTACTGGAAACACCATAGATTTAACTATGAGCACCTTTATTGTCAAAGTGATGTCTCTGGTTTTTAATATGCTGTCTAGGTTTGTAATAGCTTTAATTCCAAGGAAAAGTGTCTTTTAATTTCATGGCTGCAGTCACCATCCACAGTGACTTTGGAGCCCATGAAAATAAAATCTGTCACTGTTTTCAGTCTCTCACCTTCTATTTGCCATGAAGTGATGGGACCAGATACCATGACCTTACTCTCTTAAATGTTAAATTTCAAGCTGGCTTTTTCACTCTCCTCTTTCACCTTCATCAATAGGCTCTTTAGTTTCTCATCTGGATATCTGAGGTTGTTAATATTTCTCCTGGCAGTCTTGATTCCAGCTTGTAATTCATCCAGTCTTGCAATTCCCATAATGTATTCTTCATAGAAGTTAAATAAGCAGGGTGACAATATACAGCGTTGATGTACTCCTTTTTCAATTGTGAACTACTCAGTTGTTCCATGTCCAGTTCTGTTGCTTCTTGACCTGTGTACAGCTTTCTCAGGAGACAGGTAAGGTGGTCTGGTACTCCTGACTCTTTAAGAATTTTCCACAATTTATTGGTATATACACAGTCAAAGGCTTTAGCACAGTCAATGAAGCAGAAGTAGATGTTTTTTTCTGGAATTTCTTGGCTTTCTCCAAGAGCCAACAAATGTTGGCAGTTTGATCTCTGGTTCCTCTGCCTCTTTGAAACTCAGTTTATATATCTGGAAGTTCTTGGTTTATATACTGCTGAAGCCAAGCTTGGAGGATTTTGAGCATAAGCATGTGAAATGAATGCAATAGTACAATAATTTGAACATTCTTTGGCATTTCCCTTCTGGGGACTGGAATGAAAACTGATATTTTCCAGTCCTGTGGCCACTGCCAAGTTTTCCAAATTTGCTGACATACTGAGTGCAGCACTTTAACAGCATCATACTTTAGGATTTTAGATAGCTCAGCTGGAATTCCATCACTCCCACTGGCTTTGTTCAGAGTGATGCTTCCTAAGGCCCACTTGACTTCATACTCCAGGATGCCCAGCTGTAGGTGAGTGACCACACCATTATGGTTATCTGGGTCATTAAGACCTTCCTTGTATAGTTCTTCTGTGTATCTTTACCACCTCTTTCTAATTTCTTCTGCTTCTGTTATGTCCTTGCCATTCCTTTAAAGGGCATTTCCTTCATCATGCCCATCCTTGTATGAAATATTCCTTAGGTATCTTCTATTTTCTTGAAGAGATTTCTAGTCTTTCCCATTCTATTGTTTTCCTCTCTTTCTTTGCATTGATCACTGAGGAAGGCCTTCTTACCTCTCTTTGCTATTCTCTGGAACTCTGCATTCAGTTGAGTATATATTTCCCTTTCTCCCTTGCCTTTCACTTCTCTTCTTTTCTCAGCCAATTGTAAACCCTCCCCAGATGATCACTTTGCCTTCTTCTATTTCTTTTTTTTTTTGAATTGGTTTTGGTCACTGCTTCCTGTACAATGTTATGAACCTCTATTCATGGTTCTTTAGGCATTCTGTTACCAGGTCTAACCCCTTGAATTTATTTGTCACTTCTACTGTATAACCATAAATGACTCAATTTAAGTCATGCCTGAATGGCCTAATGGTTTTCCCAACTTTATTCAATTTAATCTTGATTTTTGCAATAAGGAGCTCAGGATCTGAGCCACAGCCAGCTACAGGTCTTGTTTTTGCTGACTGTATAGATCTACCCCATCTTCATCTGCAAAGAACATAATCAGTCCAATTTCTGTATTGACTATCTGATGATTTCCATGTGTAGAGTCATCTCTTGGGTTGTAGGAAAAGGGTGTTTGCTACAAGTATGTTCTCTTCGTGAATCTGTTAGCTGTTGCCCTGCTTCATTAGTACTCCAAGGACAAACTTGCCTGTTATTCTGGCTATCTGCTGACTTTCTACTTTTGCATACCAATCCCCTATGATGAAAAAGACATCTCTTTTTGGTATTAGTTTTAGAAGGTTTGGCCAGGTCTTCATAGAACCAATTAACTTAAGCTTCTTCAGCATCAGTGGTTGGGATATAGACTTGGTTTATGGTGATTTTGAGTGGTTTGCTTTGGAAAAGAACCACGATCATTCTGTTGTTTTTCTAGTTGTACCCAAGTACTGCATTTTGGACTCTTTTCTGGACTATGATGGCTAGTTCATTTCTTCTAAGAGATTCTTGCCCACCGTAGTAGATACAATGGTCATTTGAATTAAATTCACCCATTCCTGTCCATTTCAGTTCACTGATTCCTAAGATATCAATGTTCACTCTTACCATCTCCTGCTTGACCACATTCAGTTTATCTTGATTCATGGACCTAACATTCCAGGTTCCTATGCAATAATGTTTTTATAGCATTGGACTTTACTTTCACCATCAGACACATCCGCAACTGAGCAGCTTCTGCTTTGGCCCAACCACTTCATTCTTTCTGGAGCTATTACTAATTGCTCTCCACTCTTCCCCAGTAGGATATTGAACTCTTCCTGACCTGGAAGAGCTTATCTTCCTGTGTCATAACTTTTTTGTTTTTATACTATTCATGAGGTTTTCATGGCAAGAATACTGGAGTAGTTTGCCATTCCTTCCTCCAGTGGACCATGTTTTGTCAGAACTCTCCACAATTATCCATTTGTCTTAGGTGGCCCTGCATGGCATGGTTCATAGCTTCCTTGAGTTATGCAAACCCCTTCACCATAACAGGGCTGTGATCCATGAAGGGGTGAGCATAAGTGTTGCACTTAAAAGATAAAATAGCTGTCCTGATACATCCCTTCCCAAATTTCTGATCTTACATTATCCTTCTTCCCTACTCTCATTCTTTTGGCTGTAACCACATCATATCTTGAATGAACCATACTCCATCAGATACTGGAAACTTTAATTTTGCTATTGATGTCACCAAAACCACTTCCCTTGAGCCTGTCCCCAACTCCCTTCCTTACTCTTAGTACACTCCTTTGGAATTCTTAGAAACACCTTCATGCAGAGGAAGAATGATGTTTGATAAGACAAGATTCTGGGCCACTGGTTAAAGCAAAATTCCAACAAAATGTGTTGCCCTGTGACTCAGACCTCCATCTGCCCTTCCAAGTAAGCAAGGTCTGGCAAACTGGGGTTTTGTTTCTAACCTGGGGTCGTATTTTTTTTAAGATTTATGACTTAGAACTCTTTTTCTTTCTTCCCTTTCTCCTTTCCTCTCTCTTTTTCAGAAAGTTATGTATCAGATTTAGGACTAAGGTGCTTCTCCTCTAAGTTCTAGTCCCCTAATTCATTCCCTTAATGAATGATTAGTATAGACTCATTGTATTTTTCAGATTTAAGGATGGACATTGGCAATCATATGGGGCCACATTAGGAAAACAGAGAAGCCATGGGGTCAAATTACTTGCTCAGAGTTGCATATCTAGTTGTTGGAACTCAGGTTGACATTCCAAAGTTAGTTCATTTGCACTTTTAGCTTTCAGTTTGGAGGAAGAAGAAAGGGTGAAGAGTAACATCATGGAATTAAGCTGAGTTGACCTATAATTAAAAATCAAAGCCATGCCACCCAGTCTATCTACTCTGTTTAACATTCATGACTATCACAGGTGTATCTCATAAATTACAACTATTTCTTTGGCCCCAGGAATCAATTTGGTAGATAGATGGGCCATTTATATACAGAACCCTACTTTTACATTTATCTCAGGGCCAAGTGTGAAGGACATGCTTGAATAGTGCTACCAGCACACATTAAGGGAAACAAATTGCATATGACATACTGTATCTTCAATATCGACAATAATCTTTCATTTTTTAAGCATATTACATATAAAGTGGCCATTATGGACTTTTATCAAGTCCAAACAGCAGAGGCTTATCATACGGAAAATGATAAGTGCTGCCACCTCCAAGCTACCTCGGGTATAGACAGGATGCACCTCAAAGATGTGTTAAATGTGGTATCTATCAACACCTTCTGCCACTATTGCTATTAAAAGAAGGTAACAAGCCTGTCTTTCTTCAGGGTTAGATTAACAGGAAAAAATAATTAGCAAGAATTTCTGATAAATTAGGTAACTTTTGAAACTTAAAAACTCATTAATCTACTTATTTGTTCATTCATACAATAAATATCTGTAAAAAATAGTCTATAATATATTACATCCTATATATTTTTACCTATATACCTATATATAAGTAAAAATAAGATTTGGAGCCACATCATGCTTTTTAAAAGGGCTTTCCTGGTGGCTCAGACGGTAAAGAATCTGCCTGCAGTGTGGGAGACCTGGGTTTGATTCTGGGTCAGGAAGATGCCCTGGAGAAGGGAATGGCAACCCATTCCAATATTCTTGCCTGTAGAATTCCATGGACAGAGGAGCCAAGCCAACTACAGCCCATCGTGTTGCAAAGAGTCTAACACGACTGAGCAACTAACACGCACATGCCTTTTAAAGGAGTGCACATCAATTTGGAGAAGTTAGAGGAATGAATTTAAAATCTCCCACCTATGGAGGTTGGAAACAGGTAAAGAAAACAAATAAACAAAGCTTTTTTGATGGACAAACTGGGAAGAAAGGAGCTTGGTTCTGAGGGTGGATGTCAATAATATACAAAGGAAGGTGACATGAGTCGGGGAAGTCCTGTTTTATAAGATGGTATTTCTGCAGAGAACAAAGAGAAGACGTCTAGAGAAGAATGTCTAGGTAAGGAGAACAGCATGAGTGATGACCTGACACACGGCTTTGGCGTTTTCAAAAAACAGTAAGCGGTCGGTGTGGCTGAAGAATAATGAATTCTGTGTGTGCATATAGAAAGATTATTTAGGGTTTGTAAATTGTGGTCACATGCACTGCCATTTTATGGAAGTAAAAACCTTGCTATATTAGCCTTCTCTGAAGAACCAAAACTGATAGAATATACATATATAATAGGAATAAGTAAAGAAAGCTGAGCGCTGAAGAATTGATGCTTTTGAACTGTGATGTTGGAGAAGACTCTTGAGAGCCCCTTGGACTGCAAGGAGATCCAACCAGTCCATCCTAGAGATCAGTCCTGGGTGCTCATTGGAAGGACTGATGTTGAAGCTGAAACTCCAGTACTTTGGCCACCTCATGAGAAGAGCTGACTCATTTGAAAATACCCTGATGCTAGGAAAGATTGAGGGCAGGAGGAGAGGATGAGATGGTTGGATGGCATCACCGATTCAGTGGACATGAGCTTGAGTCAACTCTGGCAGTTGGTGATGGACAGGGAGGCCTGGTGTGCTGCAGTCCATGGGATCGCAAAGAGTCGGACACAACTGAGTGACTGAACTGAACTGAAGCTCGTATATTTATGGAGGCTGGAAGCCTCATGATTTGCTTTCTGTAAGCTGGACACTGCAAAGAGAGCCAGTGGTGAGAGTCAGTCAGAGCAGAGACACAAGGGTGTGGATGTCTGAGGGCAGGAGAAGATGAATGTCCCAGCTCAAACAAAGACAACAAATTCACCCTTCCTCTGTCCTTTTAATCCATTCAGGCTCTCAAGGCATTGGATGATGCCTGCCGCATATTGAGGACCATCTTTTTTAGTCTACTGATTCAATGCAGATCTCTTCTGGAAACCCCTCAGAGACATACCCAGAAATAACATTTTATTCATTTAATAATGTCCTGCAGTCTGGGCATCCTTTAGTCCAGTGAAGTTGGCACATAGAATTAACCATCACACTTGCCAAAGAGAGATAATGCCTAGAAAAATACAAACATATACCCTTTCTTATATAGGACTTTGCAAAACGGCAGAATCATTTTTATACCATTTTCAGAAAACATAATCAGCAACTATTTAATAATTTAGTTTTAAGGAAACATATTCTTGAGTCAAATTTCCTCCCTTTAAATTATTTACTCTCTGTCTGGCTTTGGTTATTTTTCTTAGTTGAAGACAGTTGATTTACCATGTTGTGCTCATTTCCAGTGTACAACAAAGTGATTCAGTTATATTAAAGTGATTTGGGTTTTCAGATTCTTTTCCCTTATAGGTTATTACAAAATATTGAGTATAACTCCCTGTGCTATACAGTACAACTTTGGTGGTTAATTATTTTATATATAGTAGTTTGTATCTGCTAGTCCAAAACTCCTAATCTATCCCTCCTCAACCCCTTTCCCCATAATTTTGTTCTATGTATGTGAGTCTAGATTTCTGTTTTGTAAATAAGTTCATTTGTATCTTGTTTTTAGACTCTACAAATAAGCAGTATCATATGCTGCATATCATACGCTCTCTCCCTGCTGCTGCTGCTGCTGCTAAGTCGCTTCAGTCATGTCCGACTCTGTGCGACCCCATAGACGGAAGCCCACCAGGTTCCCCGCCCCTAGGATTCTCCAGGCAAGAACACTGGAGTGGGTTGCCATTTCCTTCTCCAATGCATGAAAGTGAAAAGTGAAAAGGAAGTCGCTCAGTCGTGTCCGACTCTTAGCGACCCCATGGACTACAGCCTACCAGGCTCCTCCATCCATGGGATTCTCTCCCTATCTAACAGTAAAGACTGTCAGAAATCATTTCCTTTCTTCTGGCAGGGCCAGCAATGCGGGACCTAACTAAATCTCCTAAGCCAAGCCATAATCTGATCTACAAGGAACTCTACGACATCTTCATTCCACAAGGCATCACTATGTTGATAATTTACTTTTGTTTTTCAGTCGCTAAGTCATGTTAGACTCTTTTGTGACCCCATGAACAATAGCTCTTCAGGTTCCTCTGTCCATGGGATTTTCCAGGCAAGAATACTGGAGTGGGTTGCCATTTCCTTCCTCTGGGAATCTTCCTGACCCACATCTCCTGCATTGTGTGATCAAACCCACATCTCCTGTATTGGCAGGCAGATTTTTACCACTCAGCTATCAGGGAAGCCCTGATAATTCATTATATTTACGTTATTAAGTGGATTGGACCAGATCAGCAGGAGGTAGTAAGTATACTAGACTTCTTGGTAGGATACATGAGTGAGAGAGGAAGGGAAAGAGATCCTGTAAACTTTCAGGAACCTGTTGCCTAGTGGAATTTCTAGGGGCATAGTAGTCTGAAGCATATTAAGATATTCTATCCAAAGTTAAAGACTAATTGCTACATCTGCTTCCTTTTACTATTGAGAAAGAACAAAATTGCCTAGTGTGCCTCCTTAGATTTTGCAGAAGTCTAGACCTCATTTGGGCATGCTACTCTGACCTGTGAGTAGCCTGTTAATCAGCCAGATTTGAGCAGGGTCTAGAAAACCCTTCTTCTACCTACCCTACCACTTGGACCATATGACCCCACATGTTCTAATGAAGATTGACATGTCTGTAGCAGATAAAGATGTTTTACAAAGACTTTGACAAGATTTTATAAGTGAAATATAAAAAAATAAAAGAGGCAAACTCATAGAAATAAAGAATAGAAAAGTGACTGCCAAGAGTTGGGAGTGAGGCGGCAGAATAGAGAGAGGTTAGTAAAAGCATGGGAGAAGGCAATGGCACCCCACTCCAGTACTCTTGCCTGGAAAATCCCATGGATGGAGGAGCCTGGTAGGCTGTAGTCCATGGGGTTGCTAGGAGTCGGACACGACTGAGCGACTTCCCTTTCACTTTTCACTTTCATGCATTGGAGAAGGAAATGGCAACCCACTCCAGTGTTCTTCCCTGGAGAATCCCAGGGACTAGGGAGCCTGGTGGGCTTCCGTCTATGGGGTCACACAGAGTCGGACACGACTGAAGTGACTTAGCAGCAGCAGCAGCAGTAAAAGCATATAGAACTTTAGGTATAAAATGATCGGATCTGAGGATCTAATAGACAACATGGTTGTACACTGTATAATTGATAATATTATTGTATAAATGAACTTTTCTAAGAGACAGTGAACTGAAAAGTTTAATGATAATAGTAAGAAGAATAATAAATACCTCACACTCTGTAAAGTTATGACTGACGTAACTCATGTTTAGGATAAGAGTTTAATAAATACTATGCAGTATGATTTTGTTCTTACAAAATCAGCAATTGCACTTGGAAAGTTGTCTACATTCAAGTAGGCAATACTGCTTTTGAGACGAGTGATGATTTTACAGGAGGGCAAAAGTTAGACTTAAACCCATAGCGTTAGAGGAACAATGTCTATTGTATATATAATATCACAACCTCATATTCAAATTTGAAATGGTATTTTACAACATACATGAGACAGAGCAATTGGATATTTGTATAGGAGTTTTCAACCACGATTCTCTGTATTTCCTTTACCAGAACTATTTTTTTTAATTTATTATCTGACTTGTCGTTTTAGTATGTAAGCCCCATAGTGTCAGTTACCTTCTGTGTTTTCTTTAATTTTTCCCAGTGACCAGCACACAGTAAGTTTCCAGTTAAATATTTATTAAAGTGATATAGAGAACATGAATGTCCATGAATTGGGCGTAAAGAGTTGGCATGGGGCACTCCAGGATGACCTCTGCCCTAGTTCCTCTCTTGTAGAAAGCATCCTGAAATAATTAAATTTTTGCTCCAGGGATCTATAAGGGTTATTGTTTCAAGGTTGCTGATTTCTGAGTACTTGACATTTCTAATACGATTGCCCTTGCAATTTTGTTAATGAAATGACAACACCACAAATTCTCTCCACATTGAAGTAGAAAATGAAGGTGAATAAATAAATAACTAATGAAGAGACTACAGTCCAGCTAATTACGGTCACAGTATCAGGAAGTTCATGCTAATAAGGAGTGTGTGTCTTTTGCTTTGCATTTATTCATACTCTAGAAATGGTGACAGTAAATTCTTTTGTCATAAAAAATCTCTGTAATAACCAATGAGACATAACCGCTATAAATAATTTAAATTCTACTAAGTAAAAACAAAGGTTTAACTGAGTTTTGCCAACTAAGCTTGGGGCACTTAGACATCCCTACAGCAGATGGGAACTGTCAGAACCCATAACATTTAAAATTGTAAGACACGACTTTCAGATGACAGAAACCATAAGAATTCATGCAAATCAACAAGCCCAACACACCTTATTTAAAGAGAGTGTTTGACAGTTAAAAGAAAAGACCACGTTAAAGCCACACATTTGGAATATCTCAGGTTTTAATTAGTCAAATGTCACCATTTCCTAAATGGAAGATTTTCCATTGATAATCCTTTTTAAAATCTGTTTAAAAGCGAGGTTTTCTTTCCACTGATTTTGGTGTTGATTCTATGCCATATTATGCTTTTTTTTTTTTTTCCATCGTTCAAAGCTTTCTGTCAATGATATCCAATAATAGAATAAGGAGATAAAAAAAAAAATCTCCCTAATACATCTGACCAATTTAATTTTAAGAAGATCCATTTGGGATGGGTTTTGATTGCCATATGCTTGTAGCTATAAGAATTTTGCAATGCACAGCTTTTACTTAGTATGTATGTCCATTTGCTGTTTCTGTTAATAGATGCGGATAGACCTTTAGGAAAAGTGATAACGCGGCCACCACCATGTATTCCTCGAGACTTCAGCTGAAATGTGGACAACAAAATAAGTGACGCGTACATGGCACTTCATCATTTCAAAAAATGCTTCCATATACATGGCCTAATTTGTTGCTGAAGTTAAACTAATGAGGTGGGTATTTCTTTTTTTAAAATAATATTACTTATTTATTGGCTGTGCTGAGTCTGTTGCTGCACGGCTTTTCTCGAGTTGCGGCGAGCAAAGGCTACTCCCTAGTTGCTGTGTGCCAGCTTCCAATGGTAGTGGCTTCTCTTACTGTGGAGCACGGCTCTAGGGCATGCAGGCTTAAGCAGTTGTGGTGCATGCACTCAATAGTTGTGGCTCATGAGATGGACAGCACAGGCTCAGTAGTTTTGGCACACAGGCTTAGTAGCTCTGTGGCACATAGGATCTTTCCATATCAGGGGTGGAACCTGTGTCTCCTGCATCGGCAGGCAGGTTCTTTACCCCTAAGCCAAAAGGGAAGCCTGAGATGGGTATTTTAATTGGTCCTACCTACAGTTGAAGAAACTGTGAGTCAGGGAGTTTGAGTAACTCCTTACAGATCACATTCACTGCAAACATGGGACCCAAGAACCAGAACCTGTTGGCTTCAAATCTCTTGGTCTTTCCTACATACCACATTGAGGAAGAATAAAATTCAGAACATGAGAAAGCGAAATCTGCATGATCTCCATCATTATATTTTCAGTGTCAACCTTCTGTATGTTAGGACCTGCCAATGCCATGGAGAATGACTCAGTTTGTATCCGCTCTTCAGGTGGACAAGGGACCGTGCTGTCATCACTGTGAAAATTGCTTTGTTGTGAGTCCCTAAGGAATTGGGACATCTCTGCCAGGACTTCAAATGTGAGTAGGAGTTGGTTAGGAGAAGGGACAGTTGCAGGCCCAAGGACAGCATTTCCAAGGGACTGGAAATAAACCCAGTTTAATCCAAACATATTGAGGAGCTGGAGAATCAAAACAGATGGGGCAAGTGGGGCAAGACCCCACTTGTGGGGACAGACCCCACGAAGACCTTATAAATCATTTTTTGAAGTTTAGATTTTACTTAAAGAGCCATAGGGAGATTTCTAAGCCATTCAAGAATTTAACATGCATTGACAATGCATTGCAAAATTTATATGCAATCCTAAATAAAAGACCAAAGCCTTTGACTGTGTGGATCACAATAAACTGTGAAAAATTTTGAAAGAGATGGGAATACCAGACCACCTGACCTGCCTCTTGAGAAACCTATATGCAGGTCAGGAAGCAACAGTTAGAACTGGACATGGAACAACAGACTGGTTCCAAATAGGAAAAGGAGTATGTCAAGGTTGTATATTGTCACCCTGCTTATGGAGAGTACATCATGAGAAACGCTGGGCTGCAAGAAGCACAAGCTGAAGTCAAGATTGCCGGGAGAAATATCAATACTCTCAGATATGCAGATGACACCACCCTTATGGCAGAAAGTGAAGAGGAACTAAAAAGCCTCTTGATAAAAGTGAAAAAGGAGAGTGAAAAAGTTGGCTTAAAGCTCAGCATTCAGAAAACTAAGATGATGGCATTTGGTCCCATCACTTCATGGGAAATAGATGGAGAAACAGTGGAAACAGTGTCAGACTTTATTTTGGGGGGCTCCAAAATCACTGCAGATGGTGACTGCAACCATGAAATTAAAAGACGCTTACTCCTTGGAAGGAAAGTTATGACCAACCTAGATAGCATATTGAAAAGCAGAGACATTACTTTGCCAACAAAGATCCATCTAGTCAAGGCTATGGTTTTTCCAGTGGTCATGTATGGATGTGAGAGTTGGACTGTGAAGAAAGCTGAGCACTGAAGACTGATGCTTTTGAACTGTGGTGTTGGAGAAGACTCTTGAGAGTCCCTTGGACTGCAAGGAGATCCAACCAGTCCATTCTGAAGGAGATCAGCCCTGATGTTCATTGGAAGGAATGATGCTAAAGCTGAAACTCCAGTACTTTGGCCACCTCACGCGAAGAGTTGACTTATTGGAAGAGACTCTGAAACTAGGAGGGATTGGGGGCAGGAGGAGAAGGGGACGACAGAGGATGAGATGGCTGGATGGCATCACCGACTCAATGGACATGAGTTTGAGTGAACTCTGGGAGTTGGTGATGGACAGGGAGGCCTGACATGCTGCGATTCATGGTGTCGCAAAGAGTCGGACACGACTGAGTGACTGAACTGAACTGAAATAAAAGGTAAGATTTGTTTTGGAGGATGTTGGATCTTCTTTGGAAACTTGCCAATGAATAAAATTGCAAACGGCCATATGGACCTTAGAAGGAATATTTCTGCCCCAGGCCAATATAAATTTCTTTCTTTCAGTAAATAAATACATACAGACATAATTGGCCCTGAGGAAAATTAATTATATAAAAACCCACAGTATTTTTCTTATTTAATAATGAGTTGATCTATTCCTACTTGGGATAGATTTTTTTTTTTAACTTGGTTCGTAGACTAAATGGAATTGGTTGTTTGAAATAACTTTAAATAATCTCTCAAACCTGAGTAAGATCCCCTGGGCCATTGCAAGATGAGCTATTTGCATGCCAAACTGCAAGGTTCAGCATATGGTCCCTAGTATTTGCATAAATGAAATCTTAAGAAAGCATTTTCAATGAGGTGCATTTTATATTGGTCTTTCATCTACACCATGCAAATTGTGTTATTTTCATGAATAAATTACCTCCTTGTACATTGTCCTAAAGTAATATTTTATTTGTAATTTTCCTTATACAAACAATACATATTTAGTGTTAAATATAGAAATAAATAAAAACAAAAAGATTAAAATATCTCACAATAGGCAAATATTTTCTTTTGTTTATTGTTCTACAAAAATGAACTTATATTCCATATCCTGATTCCTGTGGTTATTAATATTTTTCCATTTAACCACATTTTTAACATAATTCTTCACCTAAATATATTTTAACATGTTACACTCCACCTTATGAATAAAAGTGTCTTATCAATCTTATATTGCTAGATGTTTAAGTTCCTTTGTTTTAAAAAATTATAAGTAGCATTCTAATTTAAGTTAGAATTAAATAGCATATAGTGGCATAGTAAGAGTAAAAATATACTAGCCACTGAATATATTTAGCAGCTCTAAACTTATTCCATAATAATATGATCAGAACAAAGGAGTATCCTTTGGTTGTGCATCATACTCGAGAGAGAGATTAATATCAGATATTTATTTATTTTAAGAAATTGTATTTGTGAACATTCTGAAGTCATTGAACTCCAGGGATAGTTCCTGTCAGTCTATGTGAATTTCCATGGTTGTCATAAGCAATCAGTGCACCAAAGTAAACTTTAACATTGCTTATGGGGCTAAATAAATAGACTCTAAAAGGAAAGAACTCTTTTTCTTTTAATACAGTCACTTAGTCTGCATAGAACATCTTGAGCTTCAGGATAGGTAAAACTTCCCCAAAAGACAATCTTGAAACCACAGCTAAAGGAATAAGCAAGCAGTTGCAATTTGATCTAAATGGACATCTAAATGGCTGGTGTCTACAAGAGCTTCTTCCCCTGAGGAAACTGGGCCAGTGGTCACAGTGAAATGTGCTTGCAGGCCGTTGTGGCGATCCAGAAGAACTGGCTTCCCAACTGCCAACTTGAAATCCTGAGCCTCAGTGACCTTGACGAAATGTAGTATCCACGATTAGAGTCTGTTCTTTGAAATCAGACCACCTGTATTTGAATCAGAGCTCAAACTCTTCCTGTTGACTTTAAGCATATGCTTTGGGCCTCAATTTCCACAGGAGACTTTAAGAGCATCTTATTAGGCTTGTTGAGAGGCTTAAATAAAACAATCCATTTAAAGCATGGAGTTCAGTACCCAGCTCATTGTGCATAGTTGGTAAATGTGACATTAATTTCTCAAATCTGTGAACCCGAATAGGATCAAGAACTAACACCAACTCTCTATCAAGATCATTCCTTGTTTATTTCACTTGTTACCAGTTGGAAAATGAGGAAGACAAGATCTTCAAACACCTTGGTATGTCAAACCGTATTTAAAAAAGAATTTGTGTGGGTAGTTATTTAAACCATTTAGATGTATAATTTTAAGAGCAGAATTCTACAAATAAAAGAATAAGCTTATATATTTTAACAGAGTAAAGTTGTGAAGGTAGAATTTTTCCTCAAAAATTAACTGGTGGTGACTTGCAAATGAATTTAATGACATTTATTACTCAAATAAAAACCTATATCAAGTAACTATGGAATAAATATACGTAAGTAAATTGTGGTTTCTAGGGAGATATGTTTCAGAGTCCATCACCAGGTTCTGTCTGAGAAGAAGAGTGGGAAAGATACTTTGGTGAGCACTTTGTAATGGTAAAAGATTATGAAAAAAATAAAGTGATCATTTCCACATGGATAAAATAAAATATGTTAAGTGTATATAAAAATGTGTTCTGTGTTTTTCCACCCCAGTGTTTTCTCACATAAGAAAGCCCTAACATCTTATCGGAAACAAACAAAAACTGTTTGTTATGATATCTTCCTAAGTATTATTTTTCTATTTTGTTTGATTTGCCTTTCTTTGATGGGAGCTTTTGGTCTGGATAATAAAAATGGACTAGGAAAATCATTACAATTCCAGACTTTCTATTGAATTGATGTATTTTAACAAATATTTGGAATCGTTTATGACTATTTAATTCTGACCAGCACTTCCTTGTTGTATGTAATTTGTGAAATGATTTTCTGAAATTTAGGTCTTTCAATGTTGAGTCTAATTTTAAAAGTTCATTATAACACAGTGTACATGTGACAGTCCATATACTTCACAAACATTTTCCCTGATGTATTATTATGAAAACAACTTAATGTATTAGTGTAATTTTCAGTAATTAGTAATTTCAGCTTGAACTGAAGATTGTGCAGAAGGAACAAGTTTATCGCAAGGAGCAGTCATCAGTATGAGCTACATCTGGTTGAAACTTCAGAGATCATTCATCCTCTGCTAATGCTTATGGTTCTATTGTCCCCTTGAAAGAAAAATAAAAAGTTTCATTCCCAAAAAAAAGGAAAAAGAGGAAGAAGGGATGAAAAAGGAGGAGAAGGAGGAACAGGCGAAGAGGACAGAAAGAGGAGGGTGAGAAAGTGCATTCTATAACGTATAATTGAATTTAGATATATTAGAATATAAAAATGCTTAACAAAAGGAATCAATCACAGCTGTCATTAACAGTGTTGAGAGCAGACATATCTGATCTCCTAAGAAAAATTGCAGTACTCAAAACTACCTTCTTCTCAAAAGCAGACCAACTTGAAGGTGGTCTTTGGTAACCTAGCATTTTGAGGTCTTCATTAGGACTTTCGAAAAGTGAGAGATTTAGCTAATTTGCTTTTAAAGAATTTAACTATCCCTAATACTTATGATTTTATAAACAATATAAATATGATAAATTTAAATAAAAACAAAGAAATTGGAGCACTTCTAGGAAGTTTTTTTTTTAATTAAAAGGGGGTTTTACTTAAAGAAAGATAAGTATTTTTTTCTTTCCGCTTGTGTGAAGATCACTGAAGGTAAGATTGCATGCGCACATGCTCAGGCACATCGAACTTTGAGGTGTATGGATGGTAGCCCACTGGGCTCCTCTGTTCATGGGATTTTCCAGGCAAGAATACTGGAGTGGGTTGCCATTTCCTCTTCCAAGGGATCTTCCTGACCCAGGGATCAAACCCACATCTCCTGTGTCTCCTGCATTGCACACAGATTCTTTACCACTGAGCCATCAGGAAAACAACATTAAGATTGGTACTAAGGAAAAGTTTCATCAAGGAGAAATGGTAAGAAAATGAGAAAGTGTTTCCATGTTACAAAGAAATGAGAAAATTTCACAGAATTTCAAACCTGAAAAAAGGGTATATACATAACATTCAAATCCATTTTAAACTGCTTTAAATGTGTGTGCTGTCTTTTATTATAGAAGAAATACAATCTCACTGCAAGCAAATCCATTAGGAAGTGGAGAAGAAGATGGCAGTTCAGAGTTCTAAACTATTGTAATTAAATATCAAAGAATTAACAGTTTCACTTATAATTATTAGAACTGGCATGGTTTGATGCATTATTCTGTATGTGAAAAAATAATTCTCTAAATGTAAGCCCTATATGGAAACCTGAGGTCGTCTATGGTCCCACTTTCCACAGCTACTCATTAGTAGCAGTCTTGTTATCTCCTTACAGTTTGCTTGTTCTCTCTCTTTCTCTCCTTCTCTCATACACACACACACACACACACACACACACACACGTGCGCGTGCAAACAAATTTTCATTGTGAATTCTTCATTTTATTTTTAACACAGTCTTTCAACTAAATTATTAACTTAAGAAAACAAGGCAATCTGAAAAATGGATATTTCAGAAAACCCAAGTGTAAAAGAGCAGGTGGATATCAAGACATACTGGAATCAAGCAGATCATCAGAGACCCCACCATATTTTTCTCTTTTTCTATGAGGCCATTAAGTTTCATGTCTTCTACTTTCTGCACATTTGCTGTGCTTTTATAGTTCCATCACAGCTTTGTCTATCTCACAACCCTGGAGATTAAACAATGAGTTCATGTAAGCATACCAGATAAAGCTAGAACTTCCTAAGCTCAATTCCAAACTCTTGAAAGAGGGAGTCATTGTTCCTCTTATATGAGTTGAACAGGGATTGCTGTAGTTGTCAAGAAAAGGGACATGTGGATTTCCTCTACCTCACAATATTAATCCACTGTACCACGGACAACTTTTGGGCCAATAAATATAAATCCACTTCACTATTTTAGAGGCTTCCTGATATCCCAATTATACAAACATTACTTGAATTCCTTACTCCCCTCTTGATAATATATTTAGAACGTTTGGGCATCTTTGTAAGCACAACTTTATTTCCTTAGGAATGGGATTCATAAAGGGTACGAAGTGTACACATACATATATACATTGTTATTGCTGTTCAGTTGCTCAGTGGTGTCTGACTCTGCGATCCCATGGACTGCAGCATGCCAAGCTTCCCTGTCCTTCACCGTCTCCCAGAGCTTGCTGAAACTCATGTCTATTGAGTTGGTGATGCCATCCAACCATCTCTGTCGTCCCCTTCTCCTCCTGCTTTCAATCTTTCCCAGCATCAGAGTCTTTTCTAATGAGTCAGTTCTTCACATCAGGTGGCCAAACTATTGGAGTTTCAAATTCAGCATCAGTCCTTCCAATGACTATTCAGGACTGATTTCCTTTACGATTGACCAGTTTGGTCTCCTTTCAGTCCAAGGATCTTTCAAGAATCTTCTTCAACCCCACAGTTCAAAAGCATCAATTCTTCAGCACTCAGCCTTCTTTATAGTCCAGGTTTCACATCCATGCATGACTGCTGGAGAAATCATAGTTTTGATTAGATGAAACTTTGCTGGAAAAATCATGTCTCTGCTTTTTAATATGCTATCTAGTTTGGTCATGGCTTTTTGTCCAAGAAACAAGCGTCTTTTAATTCCATGGCTGCAGTCACCATCTGCAGTGATTTCAGAGCCCAAGAAAAACAAAGTCTGTCACTGCTTCCATTGTTTCCCCATCTATTTGCCATGAAGTGATGGGACCAGATGCCATGATCTTAGTTTTTAAATGTTGAGTTTTAAGCCAGCTTTTTCATTCTCCTCTTTCAATTTTGTTAAGATGTTCTTTAGTTTCTCTTCACTTTCTGCCCTAAGAGTGGTGTCATCTGCATATCTTAGGTTAATGATATCTTTCCAGCAATCTCGATTCCAGCTTGTGCTTCATCAGCCCAGAGTTTCTCATGATGTACTCTGCATATAAGTTAAATAAGTGGACTGACAATATACAGCCTTGACGTACTCCTTTCCCAATTTGGAACCAGTCTGTTGTTCCATGTCCTGTTCTAATTGTTGCTTCCTGACCTGCCTACAGAATTTCTCCCATGGCAGGTAAAGTGGTCTGGTATTCCCATCTCTTTCAGAATTTTCCACAGTTTGTTGTGATGCACACAGTCAAAGGCTTTGGCATAGTCAATAAAGCAGAAGTAAATGTTTTTCTGGAACTCTCTTGCTTTTTCTATGACCCAGTGGATGTTGGCAATGTGATGTTTCGTTCCTCTGCCTTTTCTAAATCCAGGTTGTACATCTGTAAGTTCTCGCTTCACATACTATTGAAGCCTGGCTTAGAGAATTACAATATTACTTTGCTAGTGTGTGAGACCAGTGCAATTCTGTGGTAGTTTGAATATTCTTTGGCATTCCCCTTCTTTGGGAATAGAATGAAAACTGACTTTTTCCAGTCCTGTGGCCACTACTGGGTTTTCCAAATTTGCTGACATATTGAGTGCAGGACTTCTATAAAATCATCTTTTAGGATTTGAAATAGCTCAGCTGGAATTCCATCACCTTTACTAGCTTTGTTCATAGTGATGCTTCCTAAGGTCCACTTCACTTTGCATTCCAGGATGTCTGGCTCTAGGTGAGAGATCATACCATTATGGTTATCTGGGTCATGAAGATCTCTTTTTTCTATAGTTCTGTGTATTCTTGCCATGTCTTCTTAATATTTTCTGCTTCTGTTAGGTCCATACCATTTCTGTCCTTTATTGTGCTTATTATTGCATGAAATATTCCCTTGGTATCTCTAATTTTCTTGAAGATAGCTCTAGTCTTTCCCATTCTATTGTTTTCCTCTATTTCTTTGCATCGATCACTGAGGAAGGCTTTCTTGTCTATCCTCGCTATTCTTTGGAACTCTGCATTCAAATGGGTATATCTTTTCTTTTCTCTTTTGCCTTTTGCTTCTCTTTTTTCACAGCTCTTTATAAGGCCTCCTCAGACAACCATTATAAAATAGAAGGTCTCACACTGTTGCAAAAGTTCTAGGGCCAACAACAGATTTCTCAACCTGGGGATCTGGCAAAGAGACTGAGAAACCCCATGGAATTTGACTTTGAAGGCCAGTGGGATTTGATTACAGAATTTCTACAGGACCGGGTAACAGACTCTTGGAAGACACAGACAAAACCTTGTGGGCACCAGGACCCAGGAGAAAGGAGGAGTGTCCCCACAAGAGACTGAGCCATACTTGCCTGTGAGTGTTCAGGAATCTCCAGTAGGGGTGTGGGTTGACAGTGGCTTGCTTTGGCATCAGGAGCACTGAATACAACAGTCCTGGGAGCCATGGCAAGCAGGCATAAGTCTTTTTGAAGGAGGTTGCCATTACCACCATTACCCCTACCATAGTTTGGCCTCAGGCAAAACTACAGGGAGGGGACACAGCCACACCCATCAGCAGAATATTGGATCAAGATTTAATGAGCCTGGCCCCACCCATTAGAGCAAGACCCTGTTTTCCCCACAGCCTGTCCCTCCCAGTTGAGCCATTTCAAATTCTAACAATGATGCTGTTAAAATGCAGCACCTCAATATGGCAGCAAATTCGGAAAACTCAGTAGAGGCCACAGGACTGGAAAAAGTCAGTTTCATTCCAATCCCAAAGAAAGGCAATCCCAAGAATGTTCAAACTACTGCAGAATTGTACTCATCTCAAACAATGCACTCATCTCAAATGCTAGCAAAGTAATACTCAAAATTCTCCAAGCTTGGCTTCAACAGTACATGAACTGTGAACTTCCAGATGTTCAAGCTGGACGTAGAAAATGCAGGTGAACCAGATCAAATTGTCAACATCCATAGGATCATAGAAAAAGCAAGACAGTTCCAGAAAAGCATCTACTTCTGCTTTACTGACTATGCCAAAGCCTTTGTGTGGATCACAACAAACTGTGGAAAATTCTTAAAGAGGTGAGAATACCAGACCACCTGAGCTGCCTCTTGAGAAATCTGTATGCAGGCCAAAAAGCAACAGTCAGAACAGGACATGGAACAACAGACTGGTTGCAAATTGGGAAGCAGTATGTCAAGGCTGTATATTGTCACCCTGCTTATTTATCTTACATGCAGAGTATATCATGAGAAATGCTGGTCTGGATGAAGCACAAGCTGGAATCAACATTGCCAGGAGAAATATCAATAACTTCAGATATACAGATGACACCACCCTTAAGGCAGAAAGCAAAGAAGAACGAAAGAGCCTTTTGATGAAAGTGAAAGAGAAGAGTGAAAAAGCTGGCTTAAAACTCAACATTCAGAAAACTAAGATCATGGGATCTGGTCACATTACTTCATGGCAAATAGATGGTGAAACATAGAAACTGTTCAGTTCAGTTCAGATGCTCAGTAGTGTCCAGCTCTTTGCGACCCTATGAACCACACAGCACACCAGGCCTCCCTGTCTATCACCAACTTCCGGAGTTTACCCAAACATTTCCATTGAGTCAGTGATGCCATCCAACCATCTCATCCTTTGTCGTCCCCTACTCCTCCTGCCCTCAATCTTTCCCAGCATCAGAGTCTTTTCCAATGAGTGAGTTCTTCACATCAGGTGGCCAAAGTATTGGAGTTTCATCTTCAGCATCAGTCCTTCCAATGACTATTCAGGACTGATTTACTTTAGGATTGACAGGTTTGATCTCCTTGCAGTCCAAAGATCTTTCAAGAGTCTTCTTCAACACCACAATTCAAAAGCATCAATTCTTCGGCGCTCAGCTTTCTTCATAGTCCAACTTTCACATCCATACATGACCACAGGAAAAACCATAGCCTTGACTAGACGAACCTTTGTTGGCAAAGTAATATCTCTGCTTTTTAATATGCTGTCTAGGTTGGTCATTAACTTGTCTTCCAAGGAGTAAGCGTCTTTTAATTTCATGGTTGCAATCACCATCTGCGGTAATTTTGGAGCCCCCAAAAATAAAGTCTGACACTGTTTCCACCGTTTCCCCATCTATTTCCCATAAAGTGATGGGACCAGATGCCATGATCTTCGTTTTCTGAATGTTGAGCTTTAAGCCAACTTTTTCACTCTCCTCTTTCACTTTGATCAAGAGGCTTTTTAGTTCTTCTTCACTTTCTGCCATAAGGGTGGTATCATCTGCATATCTGAGATTATTGATATTTCTCCCAGCAATCTTGATTCCAGCTTGTGCTTCTTCCAGCCCAGCGTTTCTCATAATATATTCTGCATATAAGTTAAACAAGCAGGGTGACAATATACAGCCTTGACGTACTCCTTTTCCTATTTGCAACCAGTCTGTTGTTCCATGTCCAGTTCTAACTGTTGCTTCCTGATCTGCATACAGGTTTCTCAAAAGGCAGGTCAGGTGGTCTGGTATTCCCATCTCTTTCAGAATTTTCTACAGTTTGCGGTGATCCACACAGTCAAGGCTTTGACATAGTCAATAAAGCAGAAATAGATGTTTTTCTGCAAGTCTCTTGCTTTTTCCATGATCCAGCGGATTTTTTTTTTAATTTTATTTTATTTTTAAACTGTACATAATTGTATTAGTTTTGCCAAATATCAAAATGAATCCACCATAGGTATACATGTGTTCCCCATTCTGAACCCTCCTCCCTCCTCCCTCCCCATATCATCCCTCTGGGTTGTCCCAGTGCACTAGCCCCAAGCATCCAGTATTGTGCATCGAACCTGGACTGGCATCTCGTTTCATACATGATATTTTACACGTTTCAACGCTATTCTCCCAAATCTTTCCACCCTCTCCCTCTCCCTCAGAGTCCATAGGACTGTTCTATACATCAGCGGATGTTGACAATTTGATGTCTAGTTCCTCTGCCTTTCCTAAAGCCAGCCTGAACATCTGGAAGTCACGGTTCATGTACTGCTGAAGCCTTGCTTAGAGAATTTTGAGCATTACTTTACTAGCATGTGGGATGAGTGCACTTGTGCAGTATTTTGGGCATTCTTTGGCATTGCCTTTCTTTGGGATTGGAATGAAAACTGACCTTTTCCAGTGCTGTGGCCACTGCTCAGTTTTCCAAATTTGCTGGCATATTGAGTATAGCACTTTCACAACATCATCTTTTAGGATTTGAAATAGCTCAACTGGAATTCCATCACCTCTACTAACTGTTAATAAAGCTTTGTTTGGCAGCAGTGACAGACTTTATTTTTGAGGGGCTCCAAAATCACTGCAGATGGTGACAGCAGCCATCAAATTAAAAGACACTTACTCTTTGGAAGAAATGCTATGACCAACCTAGACAGCATATTAAAAAGCAGAGACATTACTTTGCCAACTAAGGTCCATATAGTTAAAGGTATGGTTTTTCCAGTAGTCATGTATAGATATGAGAGTTGGACTACAAAGAAGGCTGAGCACTGAAGAATTGATGCTTTTGATCTGAGGTGTTGGAGAAGACTCTTGAGAGTCCCTTGGACTGAAAGCAGATCCAATCAGGCCATCTTACAGGAGATCAGTCCTGAATACTCATTGGAAAGACTGATGCTGAAGCTAAAATTCCAATAGTTTGGCCACCTGATGGGAAGAACTGACTCATTGGAAAAGACCCTGATGCTGGGAAAGATTGAAGGCAGGAGGAGGGAATGACAGAGGATGAGATGTTTGGTTGGCATTACCGACTTGATGGACATGAGTTTGAGAAAGCTATGGGAGTTGGTGATGGACAGGGAAGCCTAGTGTGCTGCAATCCATGGGGTTGCAAAGAACTGGACATGACTGAGTGACTGAATTGAATGAGTCCCTCCCATCAAGAAGTTTCCACAACCCTTTTAGCCTTATCCATCAGAAAGCAGACTCTATATATAGAGATACATCTTTTTATCCAATTACTTTCCAAAAAATTTAAAGCAATTTTCTGCTTTGTTGGTGTCTGATAATGAATGGAAGCCTTTATATTTCCAGTCTCACTATATAGTAAAGTTAATTTCTGCCCATGGAAATGTAAGGTTTTAAGTGGAAAATATCCATAAGTGGCAACCATTAATTTTTTTACACATTTTTTAAAAGTATAATTGACATAGATTAAAATTTACCCTTTTTTGTATAGTTCAACAAGCTTTAACAAGTGAATGCAGATATATAAGCTTTGCCACAATCAAAGTATAGAAAGTTCTGTCACTCCAAAAAATTACTCCAAATTCTGTGTATCCTTCTCTACCCTAGTTTCTGGGAACTACAAATCTGTTTTCTGTCCCCACAGTATTGATTTTTCCAAAAAGTCATATAATTGGAATGACGGGGTATGTAGCTTTTTCAGTCTGGATTCCCTCCCTCACCATAATGTGTTTAAGGTTTGTCATAAGCTGAATTGTAACCCTACAAATTCACATGTTGGAGCCCTGACCCCTTAATACCTAACAGTAGTAGTGTTAGTCACTCACTCATGTCTGACTCACAATCCCACGGATTGCAGCCCTCCAGGCTCCTCTGTCCATGGGATTCTCCAGGCAAGAATGAAAAGTGAAAGTGAAAGTCGCTCAGTCATGTCCTACTCTTTGCGAACCCGTGGACTATACAGTTCATGGTGTTCTTCAGACCAGAATACTGGAGTGGGTAGCCTTTCCCTTCTCCAGGGAATCTTCCCAACTCTGCATTTCTACAGATTCAAGTTTCATTGTATATTTTCTGCCAATTATTGAGAGAGTGGTGTTGACATATTTATCCTTTTAGCTATGACAGCTTTTGCTTCATGTATTTGGAAGCTTGCTGTTAGGAACATGAACATATTATGTTAAATCTTCATGGTTAATTGTCAATTTTATCTTTATGAAATGACCTTCTTTTACTGGTAAATCTTTGTAATTTACATATAAGCATTCCAACTTTTCTTCCATTAGTATTAGAATGGTATTACTTTCAACTCCAGTGAAGCATTAATGTCAGTTTTTTCAAGGAAACAAATAGAACAGTATTACTTTTTTATACAATCTAATAAATTGACAAGATCTCCCTTTTGCTGAGGTGCTTAGACCATTTACATATAATGTGATTATTGACATGACTAGGTTTAAATCTACCATTTTATTCTTTTGTATGTTCCTTGTTCCTTTCTCCCCCATTTTTTGCCTTGTTTAGGATTAATTATCTTTTATGATTTAATTTTATCTCTATTGTAGTTTATTAGTTCTAATTTCCTATGTGTATTTTGTTCTTTCTTTCAGGAATTCTGCTATATATCTTTAACTTATTATGGTCTACCTTCAAATAATATTCTACTACATTATATAAAACTGAACATTTCACCTATCCCAGCATTTTTAATATTGTTGTCATAAATTTTGCTGCTGCATTTATTGTAACCCTCCACAATGCAATTATTATTTTTGCTTAAATTTTTCTTTAAATGGATTCTTAATTTAAAAATTAATTTATATATACCTATATGCTACTAACTCTTATTTTTGTAGATCCAGACATCTATTCGGTATGATCTGCCTTCTACATGAAGGACTTACTTTGACATTCTTAAATTGCAGGTTTAATAGTAGTTTTTCTTTGTTTGTTTGTTTGTTTTGTTTTATATTTTGTATCCTAGAAAAATATTCTGTCTTAGTGTTTGGAAGGTTTTATACTGGATATGAACTTCCAGATTGACAATTTTATTTTCTTTCAGTACATTAGAACATTGTTTTGTACTACTTCCTGATTGAAACAATTTGTCATCCTATCTCTATTTCTTTGTATGTACATGTCTTTTTTCTCAGCTGTCTTTAAGATTTTTCTCTTTGTTATTGGTATTATTAATCAATTTGATTATGATGTGTCTTTTTAAAGCTGTCTTAATTTTCCTGTGGTTTGTTAATCGAGCTTCTTTTTTCTTTTCTGGAGAATTTTCTGATTATTTCTTCAAATATTCTTGTATTTTTTTTTAAGTATTCAAACTTTTATTTCTGTAATGCTCAAGTCATGTGGGAATAGTCTGATCTTTTTTGAAACTTGTTTCTGAGCTTTGCTAGGTGGAAACAAAAAGCCTTTTTAGTCCAAGGCTAATTTTTCTTCACTACTTAAGCAATACAGTTTCTAACACTGTACACAATCATCCATGTTTTATAAGGTTTTTCCATCCTGACTGTTGAGAATGTCAACTCTTAAGGACTTCTCTGTAGGTACTTTATAAGTAGTTATTTCCCTGGCTTGGCAGTTTTCTCAGATTCATGCACTGATCAGTATATAGCTAAATACTTAAGAGGAGGGAACTTTTGGTAGATCTCTGGAGCTAATTCTCTCTCTGTGCCTTTCTCCACCCACCCCCCCCCCACCCCACCCCATTCTGTCCTAGGAACCCCAGCTCCTTGTCCTATCAAATCTTTGAATCTTGTCTTGTCTCCTTGATATAAGACAACTGAATAGTTTTGCTTGCATTCTCTCCTAAGGAATGAATGGAAACTCCTTAGGCAGTAAGTTCGGGTAATTGTAAGACTAAGCTTGCTCATTATCCTCTTCTCCAATATTGCAGTCTTCATTGTTGCCCAATATTTGAAAAGCCATTATTTTCTTCCCTTAAAACACTAAAAATTTGCTTAAGACTGGAGGGTAAAACTAGTCCCTTTCATCTCTAATAAGTAAAAATTGAGTTATTTACTTTACAAACACAATTCTATATCTCACAGACTATGTAATATAGAAACTAAAGAGTTGTAATAATCCACTGCACACACAATTGCTGTGTAAATGAGGCCACACACAAAAATGGGTTTCTTTTTTTAAAAACGTTTTGTTAATGCCAAAAAAGTTTAGTGACCAAAAACATTTCATTCAGTAAGTCTGTAAACATTCTTCATGTTGAACATCTGTTTGGATTTTAGTACTTGGGCTTTGGTCCTAGGGCTTGAAATTTAAAATGAGATTATGTGGTCATTTGCAATTCAAATACAATTAATATTACTTACAGGGACAAAGTCTGAAATCATCTGAATTGAATGAATTAAACATTATCTTTTACAAGTGAAAAGCAACAAAACCATTGAGAAAATTAGCTCAAATTTGAGCATAAATATTGTCTCTGCCCATAAATCGTTACATCAAATTTCTTTTATGTATGCCTCCAAATGATGTATCAAACACAATCAAGACAATTCACTCAGGAGATGTTGGAAAAACACATAGACCCACAAGTATTTTTCTAGCATATTCTTTCCCCTTTTGATTTTTCAGAAAAACTGCTTAATTAAATTTGTTGAATCAGTAATTAATGGAGCTTCATAACTTTTCTTCAGGAATTTTTCAGCTAGCTTGTCCTGAGAAGAATTTGAAAGATATGAGTAAGGCCAAGTTCTGGAGGGGAAAAGAGGAAAAGAGCCCCCAAAAAGGGGGAAAAGGGGAAAAAACAAAGTTTGATCAAAATCAGACACATTGTGAAGGTGGCTAGGGCTTGTTGAAAATGAGTCTGATGCACATATTTGGCTCTGAATTGTAACAGTACATCATGTCAACATTTCCTTTCTCAGACACACAATTTTTTGATCTACTCTGAAAAGTCTAGTTTGTCCACCATTCCACACTGTTATAAAATTTTTTGCCAGAATTAATGGTGAAAATATAACTCTAAACTCAGTGGGTGTTGAGTTTACCTAGACACAAGTATGTGAATTGTATTGATGATTTAGAAGTAGTCAGGAGATCAAACTTATTACCAAGTGAGTTCACCAGAAACTAGCTATGCCCCATATAGCAATTTGAATAAGTTCATGGAAATTATCCATTAAAAATACATGAAAAAAACCAGAGATCAACTTGAGAATTGACGTTTTGCAAAGTGCATCTATTTCCACTTAGAGAATTAAGAATTATGAGAGCTATCAGAGTTGCTTTATGATAGTGAGACTTAGTTAATAATGCCATTTCTGGTAGACAAAGTTGACAAACAAGTTTGCCCTCAAAAAGTATTTGATATTATGTATTCTGTGTTTTTCTGTTTCCCTGCTGGAACTGGATAGTCAATATGTTTAATGCTTCTTTCAAAAAAATTAAAAAAGGACACACATAGAGACCTGGGAATATTTATTACCTTCCTCAAAATGTAGAAAACACTTAATGATAACATTTCTGTTAGCTGTGGTAGCAGAATTATGTATTTACATCTAAAACTTTTTTTTCCCTGTATAACAAGAATTACTTAATTACATAGTACTCACCTCCATGGAAATTAAAGTTATTTTAAAGTATGAAGAACATTTTTTCTAAGTGAAAGTTTCATTTACTGTTTCTAAAACATATATTCAAGCTCAGAATTATCTATTTAAGAATTGTGAATACATTTTATACACAGTTTAAATGTCTGTATATATAATGTATATACAAAGTAATTTTACCTTTAAAAATCTAATGAATGTGTAACTTGCAAGGAAAAATCAAAAGTATGATCCAAGACACTGAACTCTTTAGTTCAAATAACTGAAGACCAGTTACAGCTATAATTACATTGGTGGAAAATTGGCAGTCCTTAAAGTGTGGACCTAACGTGAGTTGGTATAAATAATTGCATGTTTATATAGCCCAATTTAACAAGGCTACTTTGGCAAAAGCTATTTCGAAAGTACAAAATAAGAAGTTAAAATTTTAAGCAACTGTGCTAGTCAATTCAGTATTAAAATTCATGTTGATCACAAATAATTCAGAAATAGTATTAAAGAGCAAAGCAGTAGAACAACTTTATATCGGTGCCCTTGTAGATATATGTGGATGTTTAAGTTTGAAATTGAAAGAGTGTTTATGCGTCTTGGTCACTCTTTAAATGTGTGAAGCTGTATGGTAATAGTGACAGTCATTAATTCATTGTAATATGTGCTAAATTTATATAAATGATATAATTTATATATTTATATAATTTATGTGTTACAATATTGCTGTACATTTTACAGTCCTATGGAATTTACAAACTAGTTTCACATAAAATTTCTCATTCAATTCCCTTAGCAAATCTACAAGACAGCTGTTAACTCAATTACTATTAGGCCCATTTTCTAGTTGAGGAAACTGAGTCTGATAGGTTGTACTTGGCTCAGATAGTTGAACTCCTAAATGGCAGAGGTTAGTAAGAATCCAATCATCTAAGTTATTATTCAATAACAAAATGTGAAACTTCATAAAAATAGGTAATTCTATTATCTACATAGTACTTCTTAATTGAATGGGGAAAAAAAGAGAAAGAGCCTTCTTTTGTGAATGGTTTTAAAGAGGGAATTTGTTCTTATTTTTCTGGTTGCATTCATCATAGCACTGTTAAAACACAGACATGAATTAGAAAAAGAAAAAAAAAACTCTCTTTGTCATTTTATCTTTCACAATAAAGAATATATTTTTTTAAACCTAACCATTGCTTTCAATCCAGGCATAAACAAATTAGTACTGTCAATGAGTAACTTTGGAAATAACCTACATGATATTTTTAAATGAGGCTACTTTGTATTCTGACACTTTTGCAACAGAAAGAGAAGAACATTTTTGGGTTAAACAATTATGCTCTGTCTTTAGGTTCCTTCTCTGAGCTTTGCCATTTGAATTTGCCTTTGTTTCATGTACATACAATTCCAGATGTGCTAAGACACAACCTTCTGATACTATCTATTTACCAGGAACATGTAAATTGGAGATCTGCAATCTTATATTCAATATATTGAAAATAAATGTGCCAGGAGATTTAACACAAGCAGCACATCAGGGTTGCTTCTTTCCTTAATCTGTAAGACTCAAATGTCATGGTTGAGGCATCACCATGAACACATTCACCCCCGAACTACAGTGGTGAATGTGTTCATTTCAGATGCTGAGCCGGGAGCACCAAGGCTGTGAACAGCGGATGACAGTTAGAGTCTCTCAACTTTTAACTCCATCTTGGAAAACGAATAAGAGGAATTTTCCCAGGCCTCACCAAAAGCAGTGACTTTATTTAGGCCTTGAGAGATATAAAAGTAAAAGTTGAAATTTTTAGAAAATATCTCCCTGGGATTTGTTGGGTAAACAAATCAATATAAATGAATGGCTAACCCTTATTGAATATTTACTACAAATATTCAATATTCAAATATTCAATAAGGGTTAGCCATTGTTATTATTATTACTTTGACTCAATATAATGAGTCATTATAAAAACACACTGAAAAACATCAGTGAACCTGTCTCACATGTTAGAAAGCATTGCTATATTCTGACCATGATTTGGAAAGGTCCTAACCTTTAATTCCAGCAAAAACACCACATTTACAGTTGCCTCTGGGTTTGGATTCATTTGCACTCATCTCACATGCTAGTAAAGTAATGCTCAAAATTCTCCAAGCCAGGCTTCAGCAATACGTGAACCGTGAACTTCCTGATGTTCAAGCTGGTTTTAGAAAAGGCAGAGGAACCAGAGATCAAATTGCCAACATCCACTGGATCATGGAAAAAGCAAGAGAGTTCCAGAAAAACATCTACTTCTGCTTTGTTGACTATGCCAAAGCCCTTGACTGTGTGGATCACAATTAACTGTGGAAAATTCTGAAAGAGATGGGAATACCAGAGCACCTGACCTGCCTCTTGAGAAATCTGTATGCAGGTCAGGAAGCAACAGTTAGAACTGGACATGGAACAACAGACTGGTTCCAAATAGGAAAAGGAGTATGTCAAGGCTGTATATTGTCACCCTGTTTATTTAACTTATATGCAGAGTACATCATGAGAAACGCTGGACTGGAAGAAGCACAAGCTGGAATCAAGACTGCCGGGAGAAATATCAGTAACCTCAGATATGCAGATGACACCACCCTTATGGCAGAAAGTGAAGAGGAACTAAAAAGCCTCTTGATGAAAGTGAAAGTGGAGAGTGAAAAAGTTGGCTTAAAGTTCAACATTCAGAAAACGAAGATCATGGCATCCGGTCCCATCACTTCATGGGAAATAGATGGGAAAACAGTGGAAACAGAGTCAGACTATTTTGGGGGGCTCCAAAATTACTGCAGATGGTGACTGCAGCCATGAAATTAAAAGACGCTTACTCCTTGGAAGAAAAGTTATGACCAACCTAGGTAGCATATTCAAAAGCAGAGACATTACTTTGCCAACAAAGTTTCGTCTAGTCAAGGCTATGGTTTATCCTGTGGTCATGTATGGATGTGAGAGTTGGACTGTGAAGGCTGAGCGCCAAAGAATTGATGCTTTTGAACTGTGGTGTTGGAGAAAACTCTTGAGAGTCCCTTGGACTACAAGGAGGTCCAACCAGTCCATTCTGAAGGAGATCAGCCCTGGGATTTCTTTGGAAGGAATGATGCTAAAGCTGAAACTCCAGTACTTTGGCCACCTCATGCGAAGAGTTGACTCATTGGAAAAGACTTTGATGCTGGGAGGGATTGGGGACAGGAGAAGGGGACAACAGAGGATGAGATGGCTGGATGGCATCACCGACTCAGTGCACATGAGTTTGGGTGAACTCCGGGAGTTGGTGATGGACAGGGAGGCCTGGCGAGCTGTGATTCATGGGGTCTCAAAGAGTCGGAAACGACTGAGCGACTGAACTGACTGAACTGAACTAGGGAGGTATTTTCTGAAAATTTCGACTTTTACTTTTAAATCTCTCAAAGCCATGAAGAAGGGGATGACAGACAATGAGATGTTTAAATGACATCACTGACTCAATGGACATGAATTTGAGCAAGCTCTGGGAGTTGGTGACTTCTCTTCCCTGATGGACAGGGAAGCCTGGCATGCTGCTGTCTATGGCATCACAGAGTCAGACATAACTGAGCGACTGAATGGAACTGAACCGAATGCTCTTGGATTGGACATCAGTAATGTGGACAGTGGCCAAGTAATCTTTTAGTTTTATTAACTCTGCCTGTATTGTTAGTAGCAATATATGTATATATAATATATATTATAGTAGTAATAAAGATAAATACTATAACCATTCTCTATTGAAGCATGCATTTATATTCTTCCAGTATGAGTCACTATTTAATTTTATTTGCTTATTGTATGCTTTCCTATTACTAACAATAGAATTTCAGGAGGAAGGACAATTTCAATCTGGTTGACTTTATTCCTAAAGCTGTGACCATTATCAGGCATAGTAGATACTTAATATTGAAAGAAGGAAGAAAGAAATGCTGAATGAAAGAACAATAGAGGAATTTGCCCATCTTAGTCAATTTGTGTTGCTATCAATTCGAACTTGGTGGTTTTCATAACAAAAATTTATTTCTCACTGGAGATTTGATAGTCTAAGATCAGGGTGCCAGCATGGCCCAGTTCTAGCATGATCCCTCTGCCTGATTTACAGAAGGCAGTACTCTAATTGCACACTCACAAGACTGAAAACAAAAAAATAAAGCTCCATTGTTTCTTCTTCAGTCAGTAAATTCAGTCTCTCAGTCTCGTCCAACTCTTTGCGACCCCATGAACTGCCGCAGAACAGACTTCCCTGTCCATCACCAACTCACAGAACTTGCTCAAACTCATGTCCATTGAGTTGGTGATGCAATCCAATAATTTCATCCTCTGTCATTCCCTTCTCCTCCTCCCTTCAATCTTCCCCAGAATCAGGGGCTTTTCCAATGAGTTAGTTCTTCGTATCAGGTGGCCAAAGTATTGGAGTTTCAGCTTTAGCATCAGTCCTTCCAAAGAACACCCAGGACTGATCTCCTTTAGAATGGACTGGTTGAATCTCCTTGCTGTCCAAGGGACTTTCAAGAGTCTCCTCCAACACTACAGTTCAAAAGCATCAATTCTTCGGCACTCAGCTTTGTTTATAGTTCAACTCTCATATCTATACATGACTATTGGAAAAACCAGAGCCTTGGCACGACGGACCTTTGTTCACAAAATAATGTCTCTGCTTTAATATACTGTCTAGGTTGGTCATAACTTTCCTTTGAAGGAGTAAACGTCTTTTAATTTCATGGCTGCAGTCACCATCTGCAGTGATTTTGGAGCCCCCAAAACTAAAGTCTGTCAGCTTCCATTGCTTCCCCATCTGTTTCCCATGAAGTGATGGGACCAGATGCCATGATCTTCGTTTTCTGAATGTTGAGCTTTAAGCCAACTTTTTCACTCTCCTCTTCCACATTCATCAAGAGGCTCTTTAGTTCTTCTTCACTTTCTGCCATAAGGGTGATGTCATCTGCATATCCAAGGTTGTTGATATTTCTCCCAGCAATTTGATTCCAGCTTGTGCTTCATTCAGCCCGGCATTTTGTGTGATGTATTCTGCATATAAGTTAAATAAGCAGAGTGACAATATACCGGCTTGACATACTCTTTTCCCCATTTGGAATCGGTCTGTTTTTCCATGTCCAGTTCTAACTGTTGCTTCTTGTGCTGCACATAGATTTCTCAGGGGACAGGTAAGGTGGTCTGGCATTTCCATCTCTTTAAGAATTTTCCACAGTTTGTTGTGATCTACACAGTCAAAGGCATTAGCGTAGTCAATAAAGCAGAAGTAGATGTTTTTCTGCAACTCTTTTGCTTTTTCAATGATCCAGTGGATGTTGGCAATTTGATCTTTGTTTCCTCTGTGTTCTCTAAATCCAGCTTGAATATCTGGAAGTTCATGATTCATGTACTGTTGAAGCCTGGCTTGGAGAATTTTGAGCATTTCTTTGCTAGTTTGTGAGATGAGGGCAATTGTGTTATAGTTTGAACATTCTTTAGCATTGCCTTTCTTTGGAATTGGAATGAAAACTGACCTTTTCCAGTCCTATGGCCCATGCTGGGTTTTCCAAATATGCTTCCATATTGAGTGCAGCACTTTCACAGCATCATTTTTTAAGATTTGCAATGGCTCAACTGAATTCCATTACCTCCACTAGCTTTGTTTGTAGTGGTATTTCCTAAGGCCCACTTCACTTTGTATTACATGATATCTGGCTCTAGCTGACTAATCATACCATTGCGGTTATCTGAGTCATGAAGATCTTTTTTATATAGTTTTTCTGTGTATTCTTGCTACCTCTAATATTTTCTGCTTCTGTTCAGATCAGATCAGATCAGTTGCTCAGTCGTGTCCGACTCTTTGCGACCCCATGAATCGCAGCATGCCAGGCCTCCCTGTCCATCACCAACTCCCAGAGTTCACTCAGACTCACGTCCATCGAGTTAGTGATGCCATTCAGCCATCTCATCCTCTGTCGTCCCCTTCTCCTCTTGCCCCCAATCCCTCCCAGCATCAGAGTCTTTTCCAATGAGTCAACTCTTCACATGAGGTGGCCAAAGTACTGGAGTTTCAGCTTTAGCATCATTCCTTCCAAAGAAATCCCAGGGCTGATCTCCTTCAGAATGGACTGGTTGGATCTCCTTGTAGTCCAAGGGACTCTCAAGAGTTTTCTCCAACACCACAGTTCAAAAGCATCAATTCTTCGGCGCTCAGCCTTCACAGTCCAACTCTCACATCCATACATGACCACAGGATAAACCATAGCCTTGACTAGACGAACCTTTGTTGGCAAAGTAATGTCCCTGCTTTTGAATATGCTATCTAGGTTGGTCATAACTTTCCTTCCAAGGAGTAAGTGTCTTTTAATTTCATGGCTGCAGTCACCATCTATATTAATTTTGGAGCCCAGAAAAATAAAGTCTGACTCTGTTTCCACTGTTTCCCCATCTATTTCCCATGAAGTGATGGGACCGGATGCCATGATCTTAGTTTTCTAAATGTTGAGCTTTAAGCCAACTTTTTCACTCTCCACTTTCACTTTCATCAAGAGGCTTTTGAGTTCCTCTTCACTTTCTGCCATAAGGATGGTGTCATCTGCATATCTGAGGTTATTGATATTTCTCCCGGCAATCTTGATTCCAGCTTCTGTTAGGCCCATACTATACCTGTCCTTTATTGTGCCTGTCATTGCATGAAATATTCATTGATAGCTCTAATTTTCTTAAAGAGATCTCTCATCTTTCCCATTCTATTGTTTTCCTTTATTTCTTTGCACTGATCACTGAGGAAGGCTTTCTTATCTCTCTTTCTATTCTTTGAAACTCTGCATACAAATGGGTATATCTTTCCTTTTCTCCTTTGCCTTTTGCTTCTCTTCTTTTCTCAGCTATTGGTAAGGCCTCCTCAGACAACCATTTTGCCTTTTCACATTTTTTTTTCTTGGGGATGGTTTTGATCACTGCCTACTATACAATGTCAAGAACCTCCATCCATAGTCTTTCAGGCACTCTATCAGATCTAATCCCTTGAATCTATTTATCACTTCCACTGTATAATCTTAAGGGATTTGATTTAGGTCATACCTGAATGGTCTAGTGGTTTTCCCTACTTTCTTCAATTTAAGTCTGAATTTTGCAATAAGGAATTCATAATCTGAGCCACAGTCTGTTCCCAGTCTTGTTTTTGCTGACTGTATAGAGTTTCTCCATTTTCAGCTGCAAAGAGTATAATCAATCTGATTTTGGTATTGACCATCTGGTGATGTACATGTGTAGAGTCTTCTCTTGTGTTGTTGGAAAAGAGTGTTTGCTATGACCAGTGTGTTCTCTTGGCAAAACTCTGTTAACCTTTGCCCCACTTCAATTTGTACTTCAAGGCCAAACTTGCCTGTTACTCCAGGTATCTCATGATTTCCTGCTTTTGCATTCTAGTCCCCTATAATGAAAATGACATTTTTTGGGTGTTAGTTCTAGAAGGTTCTGTAGGTCTTCATAGAACTGTTCAACTTCAGCTTCAGCATTACTGGTTAGGGCATAGACTTGGATTATTGTGATATTGAATGGTTTGCCTTGGAAACGAACAGAAATCATTCTGTTGTTTTTGAGATTGCATCCATGTACTGCATTTCAGATTCTTTTGTTGACCATGATGGCTACTCCATTTCTTCTAAGGGATTCTTGCCCACAGTAGTAGATATAATAATCATTTGAGTTAAATTTGCCCATTCCAGTCCATTTGAGTTCATGGATTCCCGACCTGTCGATGTTCACTCTTGCCATCTCCTGTTTGACCACTTCCAATTTGCCTTGATTCATGGACCTAATATTCCAGGTTCTTATGCAATATTGTTCTTTACAGTATTGGAATTTACTTCCATCACCAGTCACATACACAACCGGGTGTTGATTTATTTTGGCTCCATTTCTTCATTCTTTCTGGAGTTATTTTTCCACTCTTCTTCAGTAGCATGTTGGGCACCTACTGACCTGGGGAGTTCATCTCTCTGTGTCATCTTTTTGCCTTTTCATACTGTTCATGGGGTTCTCAAGGCAAGAGTACTGAAGTGGTTTCCCATTCCCTTCTCCAGTGGACCACATTTTGCCAGAACTCTCCACCATTACCTGTCCATCTTTGGTGGCATGGCTCATAGTTTCACTGAGTTATACAAGGTTGTGGTCCATGGGATCAATTTGATTATCTTTCTGTAATTGTGGTTTTCATTCTTTCTGCCCTCTGATGGATAAGGAGAAAAGGCTTATGGAAGCTTCCTGATGGGAGAGACTGACTGAGGGGGAAACATGGTCTTGCTCTAATGGGTGGGGCCATGCTCAGCAAATCTTTAGTCCAATTTTCTGTTGATGGGAGGGGCTGTGTTCCCTCCCTGTTGTTTGACCTGAGGCCAGACTATGGTGGAGGTAATGAAGATAATGGCAACCTCCTTCAAAAGGTCCTGTGCATGCACTGCTGCACTCATTGTCCTCAATCCTGCAGCAGGCCACTACCAGCCCATGCCTCCATGGGAGACTCCTGGACACTCATGGGCAAGTCTGAGTCAGTCTCTTGTGGGGTCACTGCTCCTTTCTCCTCTGTCCTGGTGTACACAGGTTTTGTTTGTGCCCTCCAAGAGTCTGTTTCCCCAGTCCTATGTAAGTTCTTGTGGTTCAGTGGTGGAGTTATGGTGACCATCTCGAAGAAGGCTTATGCCACACCCAGGTCTGCTGCACCCAAAGCTCCTGCCCCTGCAGCAGGCCACTGCTGACCCATAATTTTGCAGGAGACACTCAAACACTAAAAGGCAGATCTGGCTTAGTTTCTGTGGGTCTTCTGGTATGCACAAGGTTTTGTTTGAGCCCTCTGAGCATTTCTGGCAGGTATGGGGTTTGATTCTAAACATGATTTCTCTGCTCTTACCATATTGCTGGGGGTTCTTCTTTGTCCTTGGAGGTGGGGTATCTCTTTCGGATGGAATCCAACATTTTCCTGTAGATTCTTGCTCAGCAGCAAGTCGTAATTTTGGAGTTCTTGCAGGAGATGAGCACATGTCCTTCTACTCCGCCATATTTAGTTACCTATCTGTTTCTTTTTGTATAGGCACTGATCTCATCACTAGGGTGCCACCCTTCTTATCTAATTACCTCCCAAAGACACATCTCCAAACACCATCACATGAGTTATTAGGGCTTCAATATATGAATTTCGATGAGGCACAAGCATGCAGTCCATAATATTGCCCAATGTTATATAAGCAGTAAGTAACACAGCTCCCACAGCAAAGGCAAATATATATTCTGCATGAAGATGAAAGTTGGGTAGTCATACTTCATGCTGATCTCTTCACCAGAGTCAGCAGGTTTGTGAAAATGCATTTACATTGACTCATAAGCAATATGGTCAGGGTATTTTTAAGTATATTGGGTACATTGTATGTTTAAGACTCAGAGCCATAAACTGTATCTTTAAAACACATATACAGTCCCCAAGAATACAGATTTTTTAAGAGTTCAAATGATTTAGTTCACTTTCTATAAATTTATGCTTTCTTGGCTTTTTCAAAGATTTTTATAGATCAGTGAATTCAAGTTAGGTATTAATACAATTATAATCTCACACCTTTCATCTGCTTATTATTTGGTAGCTGCTAAAGAACTTCTGCACATATTCTTTCATCTAAACCCCAAGACTTCCCTTCCCAAGACCAATGAGAGAGGCATCTATTTACATGTGAGAATAGGACAGCTGTAAGACATGAAATGACTCACTTATTAGCAAATAGAAATTAGTTGGTCAGCTATATAAAGATCCTAAATCTTAGCCTTGTCTTATTTTTGGTAGGTTTTTCAGTTCCATCAAGAGTTAGGGGAAAAAAATGCAATGTAAGCCAAATCTTTGATAAGCCAAACCTTTGAGATCACCTGCCCTAAGCAAATGTCCAGCTCATATCTGAAAATTAAACCTAAGCAGAGGTAGCCATCACAATAGTAATTCCCCCTGATTCACATTTAGCTGTAACTTCAGATTTGTTGCTTTCACCTAAAATTCTCCTCTAAAAACAAAAGTTGGATTCAAGGTGATGCAGAGTGAAGGCCTGCCAAGGTAACAAGGGAGGGCTTTGTTCTCATCATTTATCATCTCTTTCCACGCATGACCCAGGTCAGTGTCACCTGCCATTTCCAGTCTACCACAGAGGCAGTCAATGCAGAAAACATGTAGGCTAAACTCTCCAACACACTTGGGTATAATTCCTGCCATCATTTTTATTGGTTTGAGTTTGCTTTAGTTTTATTGTTTTTCACTCTTTTTATTCTTTACTCCCTACCTTTCTTCTTTCCTTTCTTTTTTCTTTCTTCCTCCTTTTCCTTTCCTTTCTCTTTCTTTTCTTTATTATTGACTCCTTTCTGACAACAAAATTTACTTCTATTGGAACAGGATTATGAGAGGTGCTAATTAATAGTATATGAAACTAAGGATATTATATTCACTTTCAATCCTCTCTTTATTTAAGACCCTGAAACATAAAAGAAATCTACTTTTTATTAAAGTAGAAAAATGGTTTAATTTGGAGGTCATTTTAGAATGCATTTTATCATAGAAATTTAAACATCAATTTAAGAGCAAATTATTTACATCATAAAGTATCACAAACCAAAAATAAACATCTCTCTAGATGGCGTTTGCATATCTCCCTTGGACAAAATGTGATATAGAATACAAGTAGGAGAATGCTTGTATTAAAAATAGGCATTGTATATGTTTCTTAACATCATTAACACATCAAAGTTATAGTTTGTTTCCAATAACAAATAAATAGTTAGCTTGGAAAAATACTGTCAAACGATGTTTTCATTAATATTCTCAGCTCTTGCTAAAATTTATAGGAGTAAAAATGTGAAAATTGAATAAGAGAATATTCCATGGAACATTGTTATAAAAGGTGAAAGTGCGAAAGAGGAAATACTAGCTGTGTTGTTTTTTATTTTTATAATGTATTACAGAGATCTGTTACTCCCCCATCACCACAACATCTGACTACATTCAAAGTGCTTAATAAAAGAGATGAGTCTATGTGTTACATTAACAAAAGAATTTTGTACAAACATGTACTGTAGAAGAGATAAACAAATTGCTTTCACAGAGTGCTATGTCAAAGAGATTAATTCCGGCACAGATGTCCTTGTTGGAGCTAGCTAAAATACAAGTATTGTATATTTCCCTCAAAATTGCAAGTATTCTACCAAATAAATGCACATTATTTTCAAAAGGCCAAGTGCTATGAGGAAACTAAAAAACATCAGAAAGTGAGAGTGCATATATTTATCTGGTCATTTATTTTAAGACTCAGACTTAACATGTATTATATATTGGGAGTTGCTACTGTTTAATTGCTCTCATAAGTTAAAGTGGGTAATTATCATCAATTCATATGGTTCAATCTAACAGAATATTTATTATTAGGTAACTGCATTCTTGATTAATTGTCCAAGTAACATAGATGACAGGGGACAAGCTTAAACTGCAAAATAGTAGGAAGCTTGAGCTACTAGTAGGAGATGCACTTTGCTGGAACAGCCGTGAAGAGATACCCCACATCCAAGGTAAGAGAAACCCAAGTAAGATGGTAGATGTTGCGAAAGGGCATCAGAGGGCAGACACACTGAAACCATAATCACAGAAAACTAGCCAATCTGATCACATGGACCACAGCCTTGTCTAACTCAATGAAACTAAGCCATGTGTGTGGGACCACCCAAGACAGGCAGGTCATGGTAGAGAGGTCTGACAGAATGTGGTCCACTGGAGAAGGGAATGGCAAACCACTTCAGTATTCTTGCCTTGAAAACCCCATGAACAGTATAAAAAGGCAAAATGATAGGATACTGAAAGAGGAACTCTCCAGGTCAGTAGGTGCCCAATGTGTTACTGGAGATGAGTGGAGAAATAACTCCAGAAAGAATGAAGGGATGGAGCCAAAGCAAAAACAATACCCAGTTGTGGATGTGACTGGTGAGAGAAGCAAGGTCCAATGCTGTAAAGAGCAATATTGCATAGGAACCTGGAATGTTAGGTCCATGAATCAAGGCAAATTGGAAGTGGTCAAACAGGAGATGGCAAGAGTGAACATCAACATTCTAGAAATCAGCGAACTAAAATGGACTGGAATGGGTGAATTTAACTCAGATGACCATTATATCTACTACTGTAAGCAGGAATCCCTTAGAGGAAATGGAGTAGCCATCAGGGTCAACAAAAGAGTCCAAAATGCAGTACATGGATGGAATCTCAAAAACAACAGAATGATCTCTGTTCATTTCCAAGGCAAACCATTCAATATCACAGTAATCCAAGTCTATGCCCCAACCAGTAACGCTGAAGAAGCTGAAGTTGAACGGTTCTATGAAGACCTACAAGACCTTTTAGAACTAACACCCAAAAAAGATGTCCTTTTCATTATAGGGGACTGGAATACAAAAGTAGGAAGTCAAGAAACACCTGGAGTAACAGGCAAATTTGGCCTTGGAGTACAGAATGAAGCAGGGCAAAGGCTAATAGAGTTTTGCCAAGAGAACTCACTGGTCATAGCAAACACCTTCTTCCAATAACACAAGAGAAGACTCTACACATAGACATTACCAGATGGTCAACACTGAAATCAGATTGATTATATTCTTTGTAGCCAAAGATGGAGAAGCTCTTATATAGTCAGCAAAAACAAGACCAGGAGCTAACTGTGGCTTAGATCATGAACTCCTTATTCCCAAATTCAGACTTAAATTGAAGAAAGTAGGGAAAACCACTAGGCCATTCAGGCATGACCTAAATCAAATCCCTTAAGAGTATACAGTGGAAGTGAGAAATAGATTTAAGGGACTAGATCTGATAGATAGAGTGCCTGATGAACTGTGGATGGAGGTTCATGACATTGTACAGGAGACAGGGGTCAAGACCATCCCCATGGAAAAGAAATGCAAAAAAGCAAAATGGCTGTCTGGGGAGGCCTTACAAATAGCTGTGAAAGGAAGGGAAGCAAAAAGCAAAGGAGAAAAGGAAAGATATAAGCATCTGAATACAGAGTTCCAAAGAATAGCAAGGAGAAATAAGGAAGCATTCCTCAGCGATCAATGAAAAGAAATAGAGGAAAACAACAGAATGGGAAAGACTAGAGATCTCTTCAAGAAAATTAGAGATACCAAGGGAACATTTCATGCAGAAATGGGCACAATAAAGGACAGAAATGGTATGGATCTAACAGAAGCAGAAATATTAAGAAGAGATGGCAAGAATACAGAGAAGAACTGTACAAAAAGATCTTCACGACCCAGATAATCATGATGGTGTGATCACTCACCTAGAGCCAGACATCCTGGAATGTGAAGTCAAGTGGGCCTTAGAAAGCATCACTACGAACAAAGCTAGTCGGAGGTGATGGAATTCCAGTGGAGCTATTTCAAATCCTTAAAGATGATGCTGTGAAAGTGTTGCACTCAATATGCCAGCAAATTTGGAAAACTCAGCAGTGGCGACAGGACTGTAAAAGGTCAATTTTCATTCCAATCCCAAAGAAAGGCAATGCCAAAGAATGTTCAAACTACAGCACAATTGCACTCATCTCACATGCTAGTAAAGTAATGCTCAAAATTCTCCAAGCCAGGCTTCAGCAATACGTGAACCGTGAACTTCCTGGTGTTCAAGCTGGTTTTAGAAAAGGCAGAGGAACCAGAGATCAAATTTCCAATATCTGCTGGATCATGGAAAAAGCAAAAGAGTTCCAGAAAAACATCTATTTCTGCTTTATTGACTATGCCAAAGCCTTTGACTGTGTGGATCACAATAAACTGCGGAAAATTCTGAAAGAGATGGGAATATCAGACCACCTGATCTGCTTCTTGAGAAATCTGTATGCAGGTCAGGAAGCAACAGTTAGAACTGGACATGGAACAACAGACTGGTTCCAAATAGGAAAAGGAATACTTCAAGGCTGTATATTGTCACCCTGCTTATTTAACTTATATGCAGAATACATCATGAGAAACGCTGGACTGGAAGAAGCACAAGCTGGAATCAAGATTGTCGGGAGAAATATCAATAACCTCAGATATGCAGATGACACCACCCTTATGGCAGAAAGTGAAGAGGAACTAAAAAGCCTCTTGATGAAAGTGAAAGTGGAGAGTGAAAAAGTTGGCTTAAAGCTCAACATTCAGAAAACTAAGATCATGGCATCTGGTCCCATCACTTCATGGGAAACAGTGGAAACAGTGTCAGACTTTATTTTTGGGGGCTCCAAAATCACTGCAGATAATAATTAATTTCATGGTGACTGCAGCCATGAAATTAAAAGATGCTTACTCCTGGGAAGGAAAGTTATGACCAACCTGGATAGCATATTCAAAAGCAGAGACATTACTTTGCCAACAAAGGTTCGTCTAGTCAAGGCTATGGTTTTTCCTGTGGTCATGTATGGATGTGAGAGTTGGACTGTGAAGAAGGCTGAGCGCCGAAGAATTAATGCCTTTGAACTGTGGTGTTGGAGAAGACTCTTGAGAGTCCCCTGGACTACAAGGAGATCCAACTAGTCCATTGTGAAGGAGATCAGCCTTAGGATTTCTTTGGAAGGAATGATGCTAAAGCTGAAATTCCAGTACTTTGGCCACCTCATTCGAAGAGTTGACTCATTGGAAAAGACTTTGATGCTGGGAGGAATTGGGGGCAAGAGGAGAAGGGGATGACAGAGAATGAGATGGCTGGATGGCATCACTGACTCGATGGACGTGAGTCTGAGTGAACTCTGGGAGTTGGTGATGAACAGGGAGGCCTGGCGTGCTGTGATTCATGGGGTCGCTAAGAGTCGGACAAGACTGAGCGACTGAACTGAACTGAACTGAACTGAATTAGTCCAATGTCATGTAGTCCAATGTCATGTAGTAAGCAAGTTTTCAACATTCAAACACAGGATGCGTGACTCCTTGGCTTGAGCTTGTAGCCCCAGGACTATTACACACTAAATCCTTGGATTCATCTGAAAATGGTAGGAAACATCAATTATAAGCTTAAAAATGCAAAGTATGCATTATTTTCCCTCACCTTTTTACTTTCACGTCAAACTGATAATGAGTTAAGGTACAGAAGTACCACATGTGGAGTAAGATGGAGCTGGGTATTCAAGACATGTTCTGATACTGAGAAAGTCACTTTTAAATGACTATGACCAATGTATTTGTATAGTAATAAATAAAATGCATAAGAGGAATTTTATGTGCTTAAAACAGACAAAGGGGATTAAATAGTTTATATATTGGTTTTAACAGTTTCAGTATTCATTAAAAACACATTTCATCTGTCATTATAATTAGAGAAAAGATGTTCAAAGAGAATGTCAACTTCAGCATGCTTTTCAGAGAAGTATTTGCATTTGAAAAACAGACCATACTATAATTTTGCGCAAATTAGATTTCTTGGTTATTATTGTTTGAAAGTACATTCTTAGCCTGTGAAAAAGTCAAGGTTGCTTTAAAAATATTTGAGAACACATGAGGATATCTAGGTTTGTACTGAAGACTGGACAGTTTAAATGTAAGGACAAAGGCATTTGCCTTTATAGAGACAGTAGAGTGTATCCTCACCCCACTCCAGTACTCTTGCCTGGAAAATCCCATGGACGGAGGAGCCTGGTGGGCTGCAGTCCATGGGGTCACGGAGAGACAGACACAACTGAGCAACTTGACTTTCACTATTCACTTTCATGCATTGGAGAAGGAAATGGCAACCCACTCCAGTGTTCTTGCCTGGAGAATCCCAGGGACGGGGAAGCCTGGTTGGCTGCCATCTATGGGGTCGCACAGAGTCGGACACGACTAAAGTGACTTAGCAGCAGTAGCAGCAGCAGAGGGTATCCTATTTTTAATTCTTCTCCCCTCCTTTTTTCAAATGAACACAGCATCACAGCATGTGTCTCATGTATATTCTCAAAGGCATCCTATTATTTCTAAGCATAAACTGGACAACCATCTATTGAACTGTTATATAATGAATCTATACATCAAATAAGAGTATGAATTGATGACTACCATTAATAGTAACCTCTCCAGTAGAATTTCTCTAAGTCTGTGCATTTCTAAACTTGTACAAGCTTTTAATTTTCAAAAGAGTTGTTTTCAAGTCTATACATAATTTAAGTCCAGAATTGAACTGTACTGGCATTTTTAATCAGGCTAGGGCATTTCTTTTATTTCTACAGCAGCAAGAATTTGAAATGTTGGAAAGGTTTGGAGAATGTGTGAAATGAGGATCTTCCCCCCACCCAGATAAAATATAAATTTTCTTTGAAAGTAAGGCCAACCAAAAGGCACCATCTGTAGCTTTTTTTTAAGTCAGATAGTCACCATTTCAATTTTAATAATGTAAAGGCAAAAACCCAGATGTATGATTCACTGGGACAGTGTCACTGAAGGTAATCTGGTCTAAATATTGAATATACCTGTTGGAGGCAGATGGGGAGGAAATAAGTAGGAGAATTTTTACCTTCCAATATTATCCAGAAATATTACGGTAAAAATAATTGTTAGCTTCTATCTATATAGTCAAAATTGAGTGAAGATGCATGGCTTTGTTTCATTTTATTTCTCTTTGTAAGATGTGTCCACAATGGCCCTACTCAAATTGACCATTCTAGCTTCAATAGTTCATTGAAATGTTATGATTCACTAAATAAAACAAAGATTTAAAAGGGCTTGGTTTAATCATTCAAAGATTAAACTCGTCCATCACTCAGTAGAATCAATTGTTTATGCATGTAAACATAGCTTTTATTTTTTTAACCCTCAAAGAGAATGAATGTGCAGGAGGAAAAAGGATAGGCAACACTGACTATACATAGTCAAGAAAAACACAACTTTTAGGATGACTAGTAAGTTAAATTATTAGAAGGAGGAGGTGGGAAAGAAGGAAAGGAGGAATCAATTTTAAACTCTAGCTCTGATTTGACTCTCCTTTCCAATAACTTACCATTGCTGATACCTTTTTCCTTTTTTTACTATATGGAAATCAGAAAGAAAAGATGATAGGAACAAAAGAAGACATGGCATCTAAAGAAAGAAAAAGGAGAAATAGAATTGGAGCCTTGTCTTGGACCTCTCTCTCAACATGGAAAGTTTAAGGAGCATCATTTCTTTCAAGACAGAGAACACTTTGTCAACATGATGCCCTCTGATTCTTTTTTTTTATTATTGGTAGCACTTCACTCACCACTGTCATCATCTGGAGTCAACCCAAAGGTTCCTTCTTCCCCAGAGCCTTCTAAACTACCATGATGTTCACAGAATGGCTCATCCTACCATTTACCTCCATCCTGTGTATGGATGACTGAGAAATTTTGAGAAGCTGGGCCAGAATCACATTCACAATTTTATTCATGATAATCCTTTAAATTACAGTTTACCTACATTTTCATCTCCTTCTCTTGTGTCAGATTATTCCTAAAATGCCACGTTCTCAGGGAGATCTTCCTTGACATTTAAAACATCAGCATTCATGAGACTTCCCTGGTGGTCCAGTGCTTGAGATTTCGCCTTCCACTGCACGGGTGTGAGTTGGATCCTCGATCAGGGAACTAAGATCCCACATGCCTGGCAGCCAAAAAACCAAAGTACAAAACAAAATCAATCTTGTAACAAATTCAGTAAAGACTTTAAAAATGGTCACATCACAAAGATCTTTAAAATTTTTAAAAAAGCATCAGCATTTTTCATTACTCAGCTTCCTGCTCTCCATTCTTCTTTATTTCCTCTTATATTGATTATTATTGAACATAAAACTGTAGTTTATAAATTTATCTATTGCTTTTCTCTCCCTGCTTTTCAATCCATAGCAAATAGATGGAGAAACAATGGAAACAGTGACAGATTTTATTTTCTTGGGCTCCAAAATCACTGCAGATGGTGATTGCAGCCATGAAATTAAAAGATGCTTGCTCCTTGGAAGAAAAGCTATGACCAAACTAGACAATGTATTAAAAAGCAGAGACATTACTTTAGCATGAAAGGTCTATCTAGTCAAAGCTATGGTTTTCCCAGTAGTCATGTATGGATGTGAGAGTTAGACTATAAAGAAAGCTGAGCACTGAAGAATTGATGTTTTTGAACTGTGGTGTTGGAGAAGACTCTTGACAGTCCCTTAGACTGCAAGGAGATCAAACTGGTCAGTCCTAAAGGGAATCAATTCTGATTTGTCATTGGAAGGACTGATGCTGAAGGTGAAATCCCAATACTTTGGCCACCTGATGTAAAGAACTGACTCATTGCAAAAGACTCTGATGCTGGAAAAGATAGAAGGCAGGAGAAGGGGACAACAGAGGATGAGATGGTTGGATGGCATCACTGACTTGATGGACATGAGTTTGAGCAAGCTCGAGGAGTTGGTGATGGACAGGGAAACCTGGTGTGCTGCAGTCCATAGGGTCACAAAGAGTCGGACATGAATGAGTGACTAAACTGAACTTTCTCTCCCTAACCTACTATTTCCACTAAAATCCACAAGGCAGACCCTTTCATCTGTCTTGTCTGTTGTTATTTCTGTGAACCTGGCATACAGCAGGCACTTGATAAATGTAAATTACTAGAATGAATTATTTGTATTGCCCCTTATATCTGAGTCGTAGCAGAAGCATCCTACTTTGGTTACCTCTATCTCTTCCAATGCATAATACAATGGTGAATACGCAGTAGATGGGTGACAATGAGATACAGTCTGAATTTTGGAGGTAGGAGACTGGGTTTTGAATCACTACTACAACCCGAGCTGAACACTGAACTTTATCCCCCTTCTGCTCTGACTCCCTGTAGAGTGATAATTAAAATAAAACCCTTTTTTCATCTCAAAATATTTCTGTGAAAAAAAAATGCATTGAGTAAACTTTTATAGAAATGCTAGTTATTCCGTTTTTGAAATATTTATTTGACTGCATCCGGTCTTAGCTGTGGCATACAGGCTTACCCAGTGACATGCGTTAGTTCCCAAACCAGGAATCAAGCTGCATCCTGTGCATTGGAAGGCAGATTCTTAACCACTGGACCATTAGGGAAGTCCCAGTTATTTCCGCTTAATGGGAAGATCTGCCACTTTATCTGAAGCAGTAAGTGGCATATGGGAGCCTACAGACTGTATTAAGACATATCTTTCTTGAATATGATCTATGGTACTAATTGATTAGACTTAAAAGAATTTACTTATGTTCCCAAGTAGCCCTGTCTTTGTCAAGTCTCTAGGCTTGAAGACTTAGTTGGTCACTGTAGCTGAATTATATAATATCATCTATCTTTTCTACATAATGTTATGATTAACTAAAATAATGACAACTTTAGATGCAGCATGCATTTTTAATATCATATAACCTATTTTTTAGCAAATGCACTTAACTTAAAAATTCTGAGAAGGAAGCTGTTCTTTGGTATATTTATTGTCCTTTGAGGAAAATTGGTGTGGTAGCGTATTGTCAAGAAGCAGAAGATATTAAGAAGAGGTGGCAAGAATACACAGAAGAACTGTACAAAAAAGATCTTCATGACTCCAAGATAATCACGATGGTGTGATCACTCACCTAGAGCCAGACATCCTGGAATGTAAAGTCAAGTGGGCCTTAGAAAGCATTACTATGAACAAAGCTAGTGGAGGTGATGGAATTCCAGTGGAGCTATTTCAAATCCTGAAAGATGATGCTGTGAAAGTGCTGCACTCAATATGCCAGCAAATTTGGAAAACTCAGCAGTGGCCACAGGACTGGAAAAGGTCAATTTTCATTCCAATCCCAAAGAAAGGCAATGCCAAAGAATGCCCAAACTACTGCACAATTGCACTCATCTCACACGCTAGTAAAGTAATGCTCAAAATTCTCCAAGCCAGGCTTCAGCAATATGTGAACCGTGAACTTCCTGATGTTCAAGCTGGTTTTAGGAAAGGCAGAGGAACCAGAGATCAAATTGCCAACATCCACTGGATCATTGAAAAAACAAGAGGGTTCCAGAAAAACATCTATTTCTGCTTTATTGACTATGCCAAAGCCTTTGACTGTGTGGATCACAATAAACTGTGGAAAATTCTGAAAGAGATGGGAATCCCAGACCACCTGACCTGCCTCTTGAGAAACCTATATGCAGGTCAGGAAGCAACAGTTAGAACTGGACATAGAACAACAGACTGGTTCCAAATAGGAAAAGGAGTACATCAAGGCTGTATATTGTCACCCTGCTTATTTAACTTATATGCAGAATACATCATGAGAAACGCTGGACTGGAAGAAGCACAAGCTGGAATCAAGATTGCCGGGAGAAATATCAATAACCTCATATATGCAGATGACACCACCCTTATGGCAGAAAGTAAAGAGGAACTAAAAAGCCTCTTGATGAAAGTGAAAGAGGAGAGTGAAAAAGTTGGCTTAAAGCTCAACATTCAGAAAATGAAGATCATGTCATCTGGTCGCATCACTTCATGGGAAATAGATGGAGAAACAGTGGAAACTGTCAGACTTTATTTTGGGAGGCTCCAAAATCACTGCAGACGGTGATTGCAGCCATGAAATTAAAAGACACTTACTCCTTGGAAGGAAAGTTATGACCAACCTAGATAGCATATTCAAAAGCAGAGACATTACTTTGCCAACAAAGGTCCATCTAGTCAAGGCTATGGTTTTTCCAGTGGTCATGTATGGATGTGAAAGTTGGACTATGAAGAAAGCTGAGCGCCGAAGAATTGATGCTTTTGAACTGTGGTGTTGGAGAAGACTCTTGAGAGTCCCTTGGACTGCAAGGAGATCCAACTAGTCCATTCTAAAGGAGATCAGTCCAGGGTGTTCTTTGGAAGGACTGATGCTAAAGCTGAAACTCCAATACTTTGGCCACCTTATGCAAAGAGTTGACTCATTGGAAAAGACTCTGATGCTGGGAAGGAGTTGGGGCAGGAGGAGAAGGGGACGACAGAGGATGAGATGGCTGGATGGCATCACTGACTCTATGGACATGAGTTTGGGTGAACTCCGGGAGTTGGTGATGGACAGGGAGGCCTGGCATGCTGCAATTCATGGGATCGCAAGGAGTCTAACGTGACTGAGTGACTGAACTGAACTGAAGCTTATTGTCTGGGGAGCAAATTGTTATTTGACTTTACAGAATAGCCTACTTTTCATGCCATACGTATAGCTCCTCATTTTAGAAATGCAGTACTTTAATACTGTAGGAACATGAAAAGGAAGCAATTTCAGTTACTACTTAAGAATCATGAGCTCAGAGGACATTGAAAAAGTCTTTAAGGAACAAAAGACCTAGAAATGAGCACAGGGAAAGGCTGGATTTTTTTACCTTTTATTTGAAGTCCTCTGACTTCCATTCTCATTTGATTTAGATTTATTGCACAGTATTAATTCTGAGACTAAGAAAAATAGACTTCAGGAGAAGTTACAGCAAGCTGAAAAGCAGGTCAGTCTACACAACTACATTCTAAAACCCAGGGGAAAATTCAGTGTGATTTGCTTTCCTGAGCCATGATGACCCCTCCACAAATTAGTTCCTCAAAACCTGGCACAAAGTGCACCATGTTACAGCTGTTACTTGTGCTGGAGACTGAACGCAGCCTTGTCTGATTCTTACCATTATCTTAGTCACACTTTCTTCTGGCTTTAGAAACTCCTTTCACAGTGCTGATAGAGGCTTCAGATTCAGCCTTGCTGTTGTTGTTCATCTGCTAAATCGTGTCTGACTCTTGGGGTCTGCAGCAAGCCAGACTCCTCTGCCGTCTACTATCTCCCAGAGACTGCTCAGATTCATGTCCACTGAGAGGGTGATGCTATATAACCATCTCATCCTCTGCTGTCCCTTTCTCCTTCATCTTGCTGTATTAATCTGAATGGATAAAGAGTGACTAAAAGAAAAACAACAAATAGTATCAGTAGGGTTTATAGAGATCACTGGTCCAATCCACTCACCATAAAGAAAAGAAAACTAAGATCAAAGAAGGCTGAGTTATTTGTTCAGAGAATGAGATATAGAGATGAAATGAAGGACATGCCCATGTCATGTCTAATGCTCTTTCCAGGTAATATTCTCTACCTTGAGTGTTTCTTTTGACCTACTTCAATATTTCTAAGTATTAGACTGGAGCAACAGAGTACTTCATTACATATCCATCAAAGAAAGGGCAGACTGCAGATCTGGGGCAAGCAGGGCAGATCTTTTTTCATTAGGTGGGAAAATACACAGGAAGTGTTTAGATCAGTGGCTGACGTTTCCCAATTACTCAACTAATATTACGCAACATACATTTATTAGGTGTAAGATCTGAGGTGTATGTGAACTCTTTTAGAATTGGACAATGTGAGTCATCTATATAGCCATGCCTTAGCTCTTGTGACATTGGAAAATCTACATGACTTGTGCAACTCACTTTCCTCATCTTGAAAAAGGAAAGCTAGTATGAATCATCAAGCGTTGCAAGAACAATACCTGGAATTTAATAGATGTTCATAAATGGTGTTTGTGGTTACTAAAATCTCTCATACCTTAATCATGGTAACAGCTGATGACTCAATATTTAATCCATCTTTGAGAAATTGAGACAGCCTGCAATCAACAAACATCCCACTTACCTCCAGCTCCTAGCACAAGGAAGGATAATTTCCCTGCCCGCTTGACATTAGGCGTGGCCATGAGACTTTCTCTGATATGTGTCATTCCAAGGTGAAAGCTCCTAAGAGCCACTGCATGATTTTTTATCCTGTCTCTCTTCTAATCTTTGACTGGTATCTGAATAATCCCAGCCTACATAAACCTGAGGGCCTCAACAAGGACCACACAGAACAGAGCAACCTGCCATTGAAACATGGACATGTAAAGTGAGCCAAACACAGCTTGTGTTTCTTCCTGTCCCGTAACTTAGAGATTTTATTTTCCTTACTGTAGTATAGCCTATACTGTTTTGATGATACAAGAAGAGATTTTAAAGTTAAATCTTTGATAACTATTCAGCCAATAACATCTATGTAAATCCTTACTATTATTGAACTTTTCCTACAACAATTCCATGTAACTTGTTAATTCTTTCCTTCTTTATGTCAACAGATTCATTCAATAATATTTTCTGAGAGAACATCATGTTCCCTAACTTCTAAGACAGTGGCTTTTACACAGTAGTCATGTAGTAGATGCTTGTTAAATTGAATTGTTAAATTGAATTAGATCAAATTATTATTACTCAGAAGACCACATATTATTGTTTCTTTTAGGATAACTACCAACTAGTATGTATGTGGGAAACCTGGGTTTGATCCCTGGGTTGGGAAGATCCCCTGGAGAAGGAAATGGCACCCCACTCCAGTACTCTTGCCTGGAGAATCCCATGGACGGAGGAGCCTGGTGGGCTACAGTCCACGGGGTCGCAAAGAGTCAGACACAAATGAGCGGCTTCACTCACTTCACTCACTCAGTATGTAATTCTGGATCTAGAAGAATGAAACAGACATCCATTCACCTAAAATCTTTAAGCCCAATTTCACCTGTAAATATAAACAGGAAGGCACTAGTGATATCCTTCAGAATTTCCTTTGGTAAACTTTGAGTTCTATACATGATTGAGCTGAATGCAAAGTGGACATATTAATACAAAATTATACATATGTCCCAGGCCAAAAAATGAAATTTATGTTTGGTTCTTTTCTGCCCCTCCAGTGTCACATTTTGCCTTCCTAATGCTCCCCAAACTCGGGAAATATATGTAATAGATTTTATCTGCCTGTAAAACTATATAGTGTTACAGTTTTTCTTGTCCCTGATCTCTCATTTCTGTCCCAAGATTAGCCAAAGATTTCTAGCAACCTAATCTACATGTCTGGAGTATCAGCTAGAGCCATTCAGAACCAAGGAATATCATTCCTGGTACTCTTGCCATAGCAAATAAGAGCAAGAAATTATTTTTCTCCTGGGGGACTGAACTGAGCCTAAAGTTTCTGCTGGTATTTCCCACAGCAGTAGAGAGAGAGGGAGAGATTGAAATTATGCTATTTTAATCTTCTCTCCTTTTTCAAATCTCATAAAGTCCTTTTCCAGACTTGGAGACCTGATGGCTTGGCAGCTTTCTTTACACTATGACTTAGACCATTTCCTCTGGAGTCCTTTTGAGAAGTAGGGCTGCTCTTCTTCTACTCATATTTCACAGAAGGAAGGGTAAATTAGGGGTTCATTCCCTCTACTTTCCTGTGATGTTGAGAAATCTCTTCACTTTGCCCAATACAGAGTTCTTGTTGTGGTTCAGTCACTCAGTCATGTCGGACTTCACAACACCATGGACTACAGCACTCCAGGCTTCCCTATCCTTCACTATTTCCCAGAGTTTGCTCAAACTCATGTTCATTGAGTCAGTGATGCCATCCAATTATCTTACCCCCTTCTTCTCCTGCCCTCAATCTTTGCCAGCATCAGGGTCTTTTCCAATGAATTGGCTCTTCGCATCAGGTGGCCAAAGTATTGGAGCTTCAACTTCAGTATCAATCCTTTCAATGAATATTCAGGGTTGATTTTCTTTAGGATTGACTGGCTTGATCTCCTTGTTGTCCAAGGGACTCTCAAGAGTCTTCTCCAGCACCACAGTTCGAAAGCATCAATTCTTTGGCATTCATTAGGGTGGGTTCTGGGAGAAGGCAATGGCACCTCACTCTAGTACTCTTGCCTGGAAAATTCCATGGACGGAGGAGCCTGGTAGGCTGCAGTCCTTGCGGTCGCTAAGAGTCGGACACGACTGAGCGACTTCACTTTCACTTTTCACTTTCCACTTTCATGCATTGGAGGAGGAAATGGCAACCCACTCCAGTGTTCTTGCCTGGAGAATACCAGGGATGGAGGAGCCTGGTGGGCTGCCGTCTATGGGGTCACACAGAGTCAGACACGACTGAAGCGACTTAGCAGCAGCAGCAGCAGCAGCAGTAGGGTGGGTTCTAAAGCAATATGCCTGGTATCCTGATGAGAAGAGAGAAACATGGATCCAGACACAGAAACAGAGAAGAACACCATGTGAATCTACAGACACAGAGGGTAGATGGCCACATGAATACAAGCAGAGATGGGAGTTATGCTGCCACAGCCAAAGAATCACTGGAGCTTCCAGAACCCAGAAGAACAAAGGAAGGATCCTCCCCTAGAGGTTTCAAGGACAGCACATCTCTTCTCACACCTTAAATTTGTACTTTTAGTGTAAATTTGTACTTCTAGTCTAGGCTCCAGACTGTGAGAGAATACATTTCTCTTGCTTTAAGTTGCCCAGTTTACAGTACTTTATCACGGAAGCCTTAGGAAACTAACCGCTCACCTGCTTTAATGCTCTTGACTCCATTATATAATTTTCTGATATTTCCTACTTTGCTCAGATATTTTTCCTATTCTTCCATTTAATACTTGTGTGTTTGTGTTAGTGTTAGTTATCAGTCATGTCTGTCTCTATGCAACCCCATGGACTATAGCCCACCAGGCTCCTCCATCTGTGGGAGTTTCCAGGCAAGATTACTGGAGTGGGTTGACATTTCCTTCTCCAGGCATCTTCTCAATCCAGGTATCGAACTCGGGTCTCCAGAATTATTGCAGGCAGACTCTTCACCACATGAGTCACCAGGGAAGCTTTTGTATTTAGAACCAGAGATATAAAAAATCCTCTTTATTAACTAATAATGTAACATTAATCATGATACTCACCAGAGTTTGACATTCAGACCTTCTCATTTTACAGAATTTATCTAAATGACCTTATCTCCTACAAAGCTTTAACTACCATCTTTGTACTACCTATCACATATAAATACAACAATTTATCATGATTAATGTTATATTCTTAGTCAATAAAGAGGCTTTTTTATAACTCTGGGTTCTGAACACATATAGCATTATCTTGAAAACAGGTCACGTTTAATTCCTCCTGAATTAGTGGGGGAATCCATGACTCAGGAAATGGATGCTCCTTGAAAAACTGTCCACTCTCCTTTCAGGTCCAGGAAATGATCCAGTCAGCTTCCCCCAATCATAACTTTCCCAACAGTCATTAAAACATTTAATTCAGGGATTAATGCAAATATTTATTCTACCAATTCTTATGGAGATTAACAAGTCATAGAATGAAATTCTATTGAGAGAAACTGCTTCTGATTATCTTCCTAATAGTCAGAACATCTGAATTAAGCATGAAAAAATCCAAGTTCCAATCATGATTATTTTATTACCACTACCTTAGCAATATTTATTTATTTAATTTCTACTTCATCCCTTCAAGGTTTGGGCATGAATCATGGAAAATATATAAAATAAAAATAACAAAATTAATAACCTTATGAAATGCACTTACTAACTGAAGTTCCCAAGGGTGCTATGTTGCTTAAATGAGAGAACATTTAAAACTGGGCTTTATAGTATAAAGCAAAACAAACATGTACGATAGTATTGTTTTGAGAAGAGAAAATTGTTTTTGAAGAAATAAACTCTCTATTATCAAGCATTACTAAATCTAGTATAAGTACCTAATTAGTGTAAAATTAGTATGAATTTAACAAATGGCCAGACCTCTCTATTCCTGAAAGACGGTGAAATATGCCAAGATCAGCTAACTTCTGGAAACAGCTGGAAGCAAGAATGCAATGAGAACCAATAATGATTCTCTCTTTCGTAGACACCATTTTTATGTTATGATGTTTATGAGGATTAGAGAGACCTCCCTAATCCCTAATAGATCAGCATTTTTTTAAATATAAGTTGGTACCTATTAATCTGATTTATAAATCAGTATTTGAAAAATACCATCATAATGGAGCTGATACAAAGTCTTCCCAAAGGATGCGTTCCATCCCAGTCCTCTACTCATACCCACAAGCACATGATTGGATTGTCTCAGGTGGAACTCACCTGTGACTTTCCTGGCACTTGGTATGGAATTTGCCTGGTATATGCCCACTTCTGAATGGCACATTGCCCTTTTGCTCCTTTGCTCTCAAAATATCTTATTCTTGGAAAACAGAAAAACACACCTAGACAAACAACAAAGGATGCTGCCATAAAAGGCTTTCAGCAAGCATTAGCCAAGCCAAGATCTGTATGTGTTTGATTACAGCCGATACAGTCATCCAGAAAACAGATGTAAAGGGAGCTTGGAGGGACGCAGAGCAATAAAGTTCTCCACTGTGCTGTTACTACACAGCATTGCAATTACAGGCATCTGCACTAATTCATATTTTCTGGGAATCTAATAGAAAATCTTTGATTTCATTCTTCTACCTGCACTGAAAGCCAAAAATTGCTATTTCATACATTTCAGTATCCTGGTTTTACGTTGATCAAATCTGGTGACAAGGTGACTTGCTATTTTCACTGACCCCCACTATGTCACTGCTCCATCACTGTCATGGCCAGCAAATACTTAAATCATTCAACCTCTGTTCATAGATTTGGAGAAAATCTGCTGACTGGAAGATATTTCTTCTACAGTAGGCAGAGGAACAAAACAACATAGATGGAAATAATGAAATAAAGGATACAGGAATTGGCAACTAGGAGTTTGGCCAGCAGAAAAGGGTTTTATAGTTCATAAATTAAGGTTGAACATGACAGAGTTGAAATGTAACCTTTACAAGTGGAATCCACAAGAATTCAAACTTGAAATGTTGGAAAATACAATGACAGAAACATCTTTGTTTAATGGTAACCTCAATGATTTAAGAAGAATTGTAAATTCCAGTGAAAGTAGAAGAGAGGGAAAGAATAAAAACAGCAACTTTTCCATTTTTCTAGAATAAAATGTACTAGAAAAAGATTTGTGAGAATGCTCAAATAAATGAGGAAGACACATATGTATTTACCTTGAGTTGACTTGCATAAAATAACTTCCAAAATCTATACAATTCAAATATACTTCAGATGATCTACCTACATTTTTATATTTTAAAACAAGTCTTATATAGTAAGGTGAAAGTGTACAGATTTTGAACTATGAAAGTAACTCTTCACCTTGCTTCTCTTATATTGGGGTTTTCTGTCGATTTTAAATTTGTAATTTTGTAGATATTTTTCCTACCATCTTGAATAAGTTATAAAGGAATAGAAGAAAGGACTTTAGGTTGAAGACTTTTACCAAATGGAAAGATTATATCAAATATTAGCCTCATTTCTTCACTGTATTAAATCACTGCATAACTTGCCTGAACTATAAAACCTGATTTTAGTATAACTATGAAAACATGTAACATTTCATCAGAAGGAAATAAAATCTATAATCTAATACATTTATTTCATAAGCAGGGAAGTTGAGGCCCAAAAAGAATCATTGTTACAAAATACAGTGCAACTTCAGACTTGGATATATTTAACAAAATCCTCCAGTTACAAATCTGTTAGAGCCCTTGTCCACTAATCTCAGATATAATGTTTTAGTCATAAACTGAACAAAAACAAAGACATCTTAGTATCTCAGAACTGGAAGGCCAATTGAGACCAACTTATTCCACTGATTAGTAGATGGACACATGAATAGCTTCAGAAACAAAAAAAAAATTCTTATACAAATTAAAACTATAATGCGATACAAGTTCACACCAGTCAGAATGTTCATCATTAAAAAGTCTACAAATAATAGACAGGGTGTCAAGAAAAGGACACTGTTGGTGGGAATGTAAATTGATGCAGCCATTCAGAAACATATTCAGTTCAGTTCAGTTCAGTTGCTCAGTCGTGTCTGACTCTTTGCAACCCCATGAATCGCAGCACGCCAGGCCTCCCTGTCCATCACTAACTCCCGGAGTTTACCCAAACTCATGTCCATTGAGTTGGTGATGCCATCCAGCCATCTTATCTTATGTTGTCCCCTTCTCCTCCTGCCCCCAATCCCTCCCAATATTAAGGTTCCTCAAAAAGCTAAATATAAGGTTGCTATAAGGTCTAGAAACCCCACATCTGGGCATATATCCAGACAAAACTGTAATTCAAAAGATACATGCACCCCTATGTTCATAGCAGCACTACTCACAATAGCCAAGACATGGAAACATGTTAAATGTCCATAGACAGATGAATGGATGGAGAAGATGTTGTATACGTACAATGGAATACTACTGAGCCGTAGAAAGGAATGACATAATGCCATTTGCCACAACATGGAGGCAACTAGGTATTATCATCCTAAGTGAAGTAGGTTTGAAACAGAAAAACAAATAGTATATGATATCACTGATACTTGGGACCTAAAATATAGCACAAGTGGACCTATCCATGAAATGGAAAGCAGGGCTTCCCTGGTGGCTCAGATGGTAAAGAATCTGCCTTCAATGCAAGAGACCTGGGTTCCATCCCTGGGTTGGGAATATCTCCTGGAGAAGGAAATGACTACCCACTCCAGTATTGTTGCCTGGATAATTCCATGGACAGAGGAGCCTGGTGGGCTATAGTCCACAGGTCGCAAAGAGTTGGACATGACTGAGCAACTAACATATACATAAATATGAAAGAGAAACAGACTCACAGACATAGAGAACAGATTTGTGGTTGCAAGGGTGGAGATGGAGTGAGGGATGGATGGATTGGGAAATTGGGGTTAACAGATGTAAGCTATTATATAGAGAGAATAGAAAAGCAACAGGGTCCTCTGTATAGCATAGGAAAATACTTCCAATATCCTGTGATAAATCATAATGGAAAAGAATATGAAAAATGTTTATATTTATATATATATAATATAGATATATATGATTCACATTTCTATACAGCAGAAACTAACATAACATTGTAAATCAACTATCAATACTTCAATTTAAAAGTCTTTTAAAGTAAAGAAAAAAATAAACCTATTTCCTTAAGGTTATGTAATCAATTAACTAGTTGATAATGGGAGCTGATATTTTACTCTCAATTCTGTTCATCTAAGCAAAAAGAATTCAGTCTCATTCTTTTAATAAATCCTATGAACCCTGGGAAATATGCTTAGCTTACATGGGGACTTACCACCTAAACTGAAGATCAAAATGCTTTTTTATAAAAATAATGTGAAACAAGAGTTTTACTCACCAACTTGTGAATGACAAAAATAAGGGACTACAGGTGGTAAATCTCCCTCCTTCACACACACACACACACTCAGATACACACACACACACACATAAATCCTGAGCTCATTACATGGCACTGAACAAAGATACATCACTGAATGCACTTCAATTTCTTCTTTGTATTTAAACACTTGCTCTGGCAGCTTCAAATTTCACATTATCAGGTCTGTAGCACCTCTACACTGATATCTCCACATTAACACACATACTCAGGGAAAGACTTGCTACTATTCATATCTTAATGGACTTTCAAGTATCAGGGTTCAACTTTTCCCAGAGAAATTTGCATTTTAAGACATATATGTATTTGCAGAAAGAAAGTTGTGGGTTTTTCTTAATTTTGTGTCCTAGTAAAATCAGCAACAAATGGATAGGAAAAACATTTGAGAGCAAACAAAGTTTTCCTTTGACGTCCTTGAAATAATACCATATGGCTCACTTCCTTTGTTGCCTTTGAGGAAGCCAAAATCTGGTCCCACACAGCCTACTGGCTCACATGGTCACATATTTGTAGAATATACATTCATAGGCATGGCCTGAAACCTGAAGGGTCATCTGTTTTTAGTGATTCTCCCAGAATTCCCTTTGTCAATATGTAACAGGTAAATGACTAGCACTGAAAGATTTGAATGACTGCACAGTTTAATTCAATTTTTGTTCTTATAATATCCCTGGGAAGTTAGATTGAGGTGACTGCCTGAAATTCAGTTATAATTACTTTTGTACAATAATGTTTCTTCTTTAGTTTACAAATTTCAATTATATACCCTTCAATTTGCAAACTATGAAAATGTTGTGCTCAGTCATTCATTTATTCATTCAACAAAACTCTATTGAGCTCAAATTATATCTACCCTGTAGAATTTACATTCTAATAGAGGAGACAGACAACAGAGGTAATAAGTAAAACCTATTAAAAGGTGATACATGCCATAGAAAAAAATGATTTAAAAAGTACATTGAGATTAAAAGAATGGGGAGATGCTAGAATTTAACAAGGTTTCAGTGGAAGTTTAAATGGCGATAATCAGGAAGACAAGACTTAAAGCATAAACCTGACCTATGCTGACAAAACTCTGAATTTTCTAATTTTTGAAAGGAGAATGTTTAACTTAAATTAGAATGATGGCTGAAAGAGAGTAGCAACTATAATTAACATCCACCTATATAAACCATGTTATAAGAAAGATGTAGATTTCTGTCCTTACCATTCTTAACTCCATACCTCTATTCATTTTTAACTATATGCTTACAAAACTTAGGGCTTTCCTGGTAGCTCAGGTGGTAAAGAGTCTGCTCTCAATAATGCAGGAGACCCAGGTTTGATCCCTGGATGAGGAAGATCCCCTGGAGAAGGAAGTGGCAACCCACTCCAGTATTCTTGCTTTTAGAATTCCATGGACAGAGGAGCCTGGCAGGCTAGAGTCTGTGGATTCGTAGAGTCTGACATGACTGAGCATCTAACACTTCCAATTTCACTTTCCAGACTTAACAGCCTCATAATTTGCCCATTATTTCTGTTTTTTTTTTCTCTTTCTTTTGGTCCCTTTCTTCCACTCTTTCATTTTATGCTGTATTCAGTGTTTAGAGTTATGTTCTTGAAATATGACTGTGCACTTGATCCTCATCTTCAAAATACTTCCATTTCTCCATTGCCTACAGAAATTCATAAGTCTGAATTAGTGTCTGTGTGTATCTTCTCAGTCACCAAGACATGTCTGACTCCTCAACCCCATGGACTGCAGCTCACCAGGCTCCTTTGTCCATTGGATTTCCCAGGCAAGAATACTGGAGTGTGTTGCCATTTCCTTCTCTAAGGATTTTTCCCAATCCAGGGATCCAAACTCTCATCTCCTGCATTGCAGGAAGATTACCATCTGAGCCACCAGGGAAGCCTTACACTAGTGTGTAAGGTGTCTGAATAATTGCAGCCAAAAGAACTTTGTAAGAAATGTCACCTGTGACTTACTCACATTCTGTCCAGTTTGGACTGACCACATTTATATTCACCTAAGGACTGCTTTGTCATAGAACTTGTTCCATATCCCACCCACCACAAATTGCAGCTCAACTGCCACCTCCTCCAAGTAAATTTTTTTTTCTGATTCTCTTTACCCTTAAAACCAAAGGAACTCTCTCTTCTATTAATTTTGTTCCATTAGAGCATAGCTCACTTGGTAAAGAATCTGCCTGCAATGCAGGAGACCCCAGTTCGATTCCTGGGTTGGGAAGATCCCTTGCAGAAGGGATAGGTTACCCAGTCCAGTATTCTTGGGCTACCCTTGTGGCTCAGCTGATAAAGAATCCACCTGCAATGCAGGAGACCTGGGTTTGATCCCTGGGTTGGGAAGATCCCTGGAGAAGGGAATGGCTACCCACGCCAGTATTCTGGCCTGGAGAATTCCATGGATTGTAAAGTCCATGGGGTCGAAAAGAGCTGGACATGACTGAGAAACTTTCACTTCACTTCACTTCATTAGACTATTAGATCTATTTTATTAAATATAATTAGGAAATAAATAGGCTAAATATATGTATGCCTTACAATTTAGATCAATATATCAATATGCTGAGTATTCTTTCTAATATATAGTAGTGCATAAAAAGTTATGAGGTATAGTCTGGTTCTAATTCATATATTCCCAAATCATCTGATCATGGATCTTTTTTTATTTTAATTGCCTTACTCCTGTGAACATGTGGTGCTGTGCTGTGCTTAGTCCCACAGTTGCGTCTGACTCTTTGCAACACCATGGACTGTACTGCCAGGCTTCTCTGTCCATGGGGGTTATCAAGGCAAGAATACTAGAATGGGTTCTCATTCCCTCCTCCAAGGGATCTTCCCAACCCAGGGATCAAACACTGGTCTCCCACATTACAAGTGGATTCTTTACCATTTGAGCCACCACGGAAGCTCAAGAATATTGGAATGTGTAGCCTATCCCTTCTCCAGGGAATCTTCTTGACCCAGGAATCAAACTGGGGTCTCCTGCATTGCAGGCAGATTGTTTATCAGCTGAAATTCCAGGGAAGTCCCTCCTATGAACATATTGGTAAACTATTGTTCAGATAAACATTTTTTTGGTAATGTTAGGTTAAAAATCGTGAACTAATAGTTACACATCTCCTATCTTCTTTTATCTGTTACTTAATTTCTGAAATGTCATACAAATAAATAAGAATTTAAAAGTCAGTTGTCTTGGAACTTCTCTGACTATCCAGTGGTTAAGACTTTGCCTTCCAATGCTGAGGGTGTGGGTTCAATCCCTGGTTGGGAAGTTAAGATCCCACATGCCTTGTGGCCGAAAAACCAAAACATAGAAACAGTATTGCAGCAAATTCAGTAAAGACTTCAAAATTGGTCCATATCAAAAAAATCTTTAAAAAAAAAATTCAGCTGTCTTGAAACTCTGCGTTTCAGGATGGCATCAATATTTCCCAGATGCTAAAACACTCTGTGATCATTTCACAGTATGTAGAACTATTGTACCACTATGTTCAGCATCTGGCACTAATACAGTTTTGTGGGTCATTTACACTTCAATCAAATATGTAAAATAAATGAAGAAAACAAAAAGGGAAAAAGCAAGTGAAAGAAAAAGTTTAAAGTTACTATCAGTGATAACATAATGCAGTTAATTTTTACTTGAGGCTCAAATGTTTGGTTAAGAATTTTATATACTTTTCACTTGGACACTGAAATATATTGTCTTAAATTCATAGTTTAGGTATTAAAATGTGTCCTGGTAAAATTCACTGTAAAAAGCCTAGGATCCTAGAATAGAGACTATTTCCAGGACCAATTTTATGAATAAATTAAAACATATTGAGTTTAAAAAGAGAGCCCAGCCTGGTATCTCCATCTGCGAGTGATGACCAGTTAGTTTGGTAGATATGACTAGCTAAACACGGTGTTTCATTGAAGAAAACAGCCTCCCCAAAGGATATTAAGTCTGCCAGTTTGAACCAAACACATGACCAAATAGTGAGACTTGTACAAGTGAATGTAGGAATGAACAAATAAAGGAAATCCCTGTGTTTATCAGTAGATAGAGGGGGAAGAGGATAAGAAGACACTCTGACTGTCATGAGTAATGCCTTACCACTGCATTGAAAAGAGAGAGTATAAAAGAGAACAAGGATAAAAAAGGATAACTTCAGATGTCCTATTTGGCCTACATCAATAGCTCTTAATCAAGGGCAGGATTGCCTACTAGAAGACACTTGGAAATGTCTTGAGAAATGTTGGTTTGTTGTTAAGTGGAGTGGGGCCGGGGATCCTATTGGCATCTGTTTGTAGAGGTCAGGAGCGTCATTCAACATGCTACAGTGCACAGAACAGGTCCCGCCACAAAAGAATCATTTGTCTCAAAATATTCACAGTGCTGCTGTTGAGAAATCTTTGTCTATTCTGAGTTCAGAACTTGTGAGTTGAGATATATTTTGTGTAATGGAGAAAGCGTTTATAACATTGCTTCATGGAATGTATAAAGATTTTCCCTGTTTTTGTTTTAGTGTTTCTATGCAGCATTTTTTGTTGAAGAAACTTCTTCTCCAAGGGAATCATTAGAGTCAGCACAACAAAACATAAGGGCAAGTAGACACAAAGTAATTAATAATATGAGATACATACAATGGGGCCATTAGGTTCTCATGATGATGACTCACAACATAGAGAAGTTTTAAATGCTCAGTGAAAGGTTTATAACGCTTTCTTTAATTCACTGCCATTTCCTCAGATTGTCTCCTAAAAATTTAAAAAGTAAGTTTTTAAATGATCTTATGCAAATAAAATGTATTTGTTTAATGCTTATCAATAATAATAAACTGAATAACAATAAACTCCCTTATTTACGTATTGTGGGTGTGTATATGAATACGCTGTCCTTAAAAATACACCTCTCTTCTTTTGAATCTTCTAAACTAAGTTTCATGATTGGGGCAAAAATTATAATATTGTCTGATGTGTTTCTATGTATGTGTGTATGTTAGTCATTCAGTTGTGTCCAACTCTGCGATCCTGTGGACTGTAGCCTGCCAGGCTTCTCTGTAAATGGAATTCTCCAGGAAAGAATACTGGAGTGGGTAGCTATTCCTTTCTTCAGGGGATCTTCCTGACTCAGGAATCAAACTCTGGTTTCCCACATTGCAGGCAGATTCTTCATCATTTGAGTCATCAGGGAAGCCCCTGATGTGTTTCTAAATATATGTAAAAGGGCTTTTTATGACATTTATATGTTAAATAGGTGAAGATAAAGAGATGAGATAAGATTACCACACTTCATTTGAACAGATAATATGGTGACACTAGTAGATGGGTAAGTTACATATAAAACGTAATACCGAGAACCACCTTTATAAAAGGTACACAAAGAGATATACTAGGAAATATTATATGTGTGTGTGTGTGTGTACAAATAAATATGCAAGTAGTTCACAAAAAAGCAGGAAAAATGGAGGGAAAAAATCAAGAGAAACAAATAGAAAGCAAAAACTTAAGCCCTAATTTTTAATTACTTGACATGTAAATAGTCCAAATACACCAGCTACAAAACAGATTGGTGGATCATTTTTTAAAACATAATGAAGTGACTCCCTTGGCAGTCCAGTAGTTAAAACTCCACACTCCCAATACCAGGGGCATGGGTTCATTCGTGGTTGGGAAAAGAAGACCCCACATGCCACAAGGCATGGTCAAAATAAGTAAATAAATAAATAGAAATAAAAACATGATCCAACTATGTGCTATCTACTAGAACCTTATTTCAAATATAATAATTTAGGCTGGATGAAAGCTAAAGGGTGGGGAATGATACACCCTGCCAACACTGATTGAAGGAAAGCAAAATTGTGCCTACCCATGTCAGATGGAATTTAGAGTAATAAATATTACCAAAGTGACATTATTATAATGCCACCATGCACTATCATTATCAGAAAAGCATCAGCTCTCTAAGAAGACATAGCAGTGAAATAAGTATAAACCATACCAGAGATACAAAATTTATGAATCAAAAATTGATCAAATTGGAAGAAGAAATAGACATAATTACACTTGGAAACATCGACACTTCTCTCTCAGCATTTGACAGAACAACCAGAGAAAAAGACAGTATGGATATAGAACTTTGAACACCATCAACCAGCCATATCTAGTCAACATTTGTAGAACACTCCATCTGACAGCAGAATACACATTCTTCTCAAGCACCTACAGATCATAAACCAAGATAAACCACATTCTGATCATAAAACAAATCTCAATAAATTTAAAAGAATTCCATTGTGTTTGGACTATAAAGTGAAAAGAAAGTGAAGTTGCTCAGTCGTGTCCGACTCTTTGCGACCCCATGGACTGTAACCTACCAGAGGAAACTGGTATGGGATTTTCCAGGCAAGAGTACTGGAGTGGGTTGCCATTTCCTTCTCCAGGGGATCTTCCCAACCCAGGGATTGAATCTGGTTCTCTGACATTGCAGGCATATGCTTTACCATCTGAGCCACCAGAGAAACCTATATGTTCGGAGTATATTCTTCAAATATGTGAGATGAAACTAGAAATCTATAACATAAAGATAACAAAACACTCCAAATACTTTGCAAATGCACACGTTTTTCAATAAGCCATTACCAAATCAGAACTCTCAAAGCAAATCAAAAAGTATAGTTAACTGATTGGAAGTAAAAATGTAGCATATCAAAATTGTGGGACACAGATAAAGCTGAGCTAAGAGAGAAGTTTATAGTGCTAAAGGCAATTATAAAACAGGAGAAAATTCAAATCAGTCATTCAAGCTTTCATTTCGAAAACCAAGAAAACAGAAGAGCATATAAAACCAAAAGCAAAGAGAATGAACAAAATAATAAACAGTAGAAATCAATAAAATTAAAAGCAGAAAACCAATATAGAAAATCAATGAAAAAAAGTGTTGGTTCTTTGAAAAGTTTAGTAAAATTGCCAAGCCTACATTAAGATTGACAAAGAAAAAAAAAAAGAGTGAGAGAGAGAGATAACACACATGTTACCAATAACAGAAATAAAACAGGAGATACAGCCACAAGCCTGAAGATAGCAAAAGGATACTGAGAGAATACCAGAAACAACTCTACAAACAGGGATTTTAAAATTTAGAGGAAACAGATCACTTTCTCAAAAAACAAAAACAATCTCAACTCACCCACTAGGAAATAGGTAATTTGAGTAATTATTATAATTATTAAGGAAATTGTATTTGTGATTTAAAAATACCTAAAACAGAAATCTTCATGCCTATGCGGTTTCACTGTGTAATGTGAGCTTATAAGGTTTTTGCAGACTCTCTTTATCAAGCTAAGGGAATTTCCCTGTATTCCTAGATTTGCTCTTTGAAAGACCCTGATGACGGGATTGAAAAAAAAGATACAGGGTGGAAGAAAAATATTTGCCAAACACAGACCTTAGTTATCATAATAGCTCAAATATATAAAGAACTCTCAAAACCCAACAGGAAAGGAAACCAAGCAATCCAATCAGAATATGGTCAAAGACATGAAGCTTTTCATTGAAGAGGATATACGGATTGCAAATAAGCATATAAAAGATTTCCCATATCATTATCCATTCAGGTCAGGTCAGGCCAGTGGCTTAGTCATGTCCAACTCTTTGCAACCCCATGAATCACAGCATGCCAGGCCTCCCTGTCCATCACCAACTCCCGGAGTTTACCCAAATTCATGTCCATCAAGTCGGTGATGCCATCCAGCCATCTCATCCGCTGTCGTCCCCTTCTCCTCCTGCCCCCAATCCCTCCCAGCATCAGGGTCTTTTCCAATGAGTCAACTCTTTGCATGAGGTGGCCAAAGTATTGGAGTTTAAGCTTCAACATCAGTCCTTCCAATGAACACCCAGGACTGATCTCCTTTAGGATGGATTGGTTGGATCTCCTTCAGGGAAGAGGGAAATGCAAATTAGAACATCAGTGGGATGTAATTACACACCTATCAGAATAGCTAAAATTTAAAATATAGACAATACCAGATATTGAGAAGAGTATGATGAAACTAACATTATCCATACATTGTTGATGGCAATGTCAAACAGTGGAGTCTTCTGGAAAACAGTTTAGCAGTTTCTTAAAAATCTGTCATATGCAACTACTTTATGACCTAGCAAGTTGCACTTTTACATATTTATCCTAAGAGAAAAGAAGATCCTGTAAACAACTGTTTATAGCAGTTTTCCTCCTAATATGCCAAAATTGAAAACAACTCATAAGTTGAGTTGGGTGAATGATTAAACAAACTGTGGTACATCCATACCATGGAATACTCCTGCTACTGCTGCCGCTAAGTCGCTTCAGTCGTGTCCAACTCTGTGAGACCCCATAGACGGCAGCCCATTAGGCTCCTCTGTCCCTGGGATTCTCCAGGCAAGAACACTGGAGTGGGTTGCCATTTCCTTCTCCAATGTGTGAAAGTGAAAAGTGAAAGTGAAGTAGCTCAGTCGGGTCTGACTCTTAGTGACCCCATGGACTGCAGCCTACCAGGCTTCTCCTCCATGGGATTCTCCAGGCAAGAGTACTGGAGTGGGGTGCCATTGCCTTCTCCTGCCATGGAACACTACTCACAAACAAAAAAGAATCTGTTGACATAGGAACAACCTGAAGGAATCTCCTCAGAATTATCCTGAGTGAAAAAGGCAAATCCTGAGTTACGTAATGTAATATTCAATTTATAAAACATTCTTGAAATGGCAAATGCTATAGAAACGGAGAACAGATCAACAGTTGCTACAGATTGACAAAAGGGTGGAAATGGGAGAAAGGTATGAGTGGCTATGAAAGGGCAACATGAGGGATGCTCGGTGTGATAGAAAAGTTCTGCATCTTAACTGTAAGGTCAACATCTTGGTTGTGATACTGTTCCATAATTTTGCAAGATGTTACCATTGGCCTAAATTGCGTGATGGATACATGAGATTACTCCACATTATACTTTATAACTCATATGAATCTATAAAGCAACAATTTAATTTTTTACTGTACATTTTATTTTTCTGGTAACTTATTTAATTTAAAAAATTTATTGGGGTATAGTTCCTTTACAATGTTGTGTTAGTTTCTGCTGTATAACAAAGTAAATTAGCTATATGTATACAATCTTCATCCTTTCTTCCTGACCCTCCTTCCTACCCACTCCCATCCCACCCATCCAAGCTACCACAGAGCACTGAGCTGAGCTCTCTGCACTATACCATAGGTTCCCACTAGGTATTGTTTTAAACATGGCAGTGCACATATGTCAATTTCAATCTCCCAGTTCATCCCATCCTTCTGCGTATACTCTGTGTATACATTAGTCCTCTATGTCTTTATCTCTATTCCTTCCCTGCAAATAGACTCGTCTGAAACGGTAACCCACTCCAATATTCTTGCCTAGAGAATCCTGTGGACAGAGGAGCCTGGTGGGCTGCCATCTGTGGGGTCATACAGAGTCAGACATGACTGAAGCAACTTAGCAGCAGCAGCAGCAGTACCATTTTTCTAAATCCCACATACATACATTAATATAAAATACTAGTTTTTCACTTTCTGACTTACTTTAGGGTTTCCCTGGTGGCCCAGATGGTAAAGAATCAGCCTGCAATGATGGAGACCTAGGTTTCATCCCTGGGTAGGGAAGATCCCTTGGAGAAGGGATTGGCTACCCACTCCAGTATTCTTGACTGGAGAATTCCATTTATGGAGTTGCAAAGAGTCGAACATGATTGAGTGACTAATACTTACAACACTTCTGACTTACTTCACTCTGTATGACAGACTCTAGGTCCATCCACATCTCCACAATTGACCCAAATGTGTTTGTTTTTATGGCTAAGCAATATTCCAATTTCCATTGTATATATGTACCATACTTTATTCATTCATCTGTTGACGGACATTTGGTATGCTTCCACATCCTGATTCTTGTAAATATTGTTGCAATGAACATTGGGGTACATGTGTTTTTTTGAATTATGGTTTTCTTAGGCTATATGCCTAGTAGTGGGATTACTGGGTCATATGGTAATTCTAAGCCACATTTGTCTTCTTTTAGGTTATTTACATTAAACCAATTAACGTTTGCCAGGTTTTGACCAGCTGTCAATCTGCTCTTAAGAGACATTTCAATGACTTGCAAGCATTTATGATCTCCCAAGCCGATAGGACAGGGAGATCACTTTCTCCCCCACAAATTCATCAAAAGAACATTTCAACACTGAGTAAATTCCACAAAACAACTTCTGAATGCCAGCAGAGGACATCAGACACCCAGAAAAGCAGCCCATTGTCTTTTAAAGGAGATGTTTCATCAACGGTGCTGTATAGATGGAGAAGTCTTGAGGCTACTATAATCTCCCAAGCCAAATAGTCAGTTAGTGGTGGTTCCCCAGAGTACTTTGCTGAACTGTGTAGTGAGTCCACACATAGACCAAGCAGGAAAAAGTGCCATAACTGATTATCAATGTCTAAGGTGGACGTGGAGATAAGGGGGTGGCAGATGACATCTTTGATCTGTTGAGCAGCCTAAACACATAAACAGTGTGTTTAATACTGAAAATTTACTGTATCAGACTATTAAAAAAATAAGCAGAGGTAATAAATAATACTCCCTAGTGATGTAGAGAAGATACCAAAACCATAGAGACCTTTTAAAAAAGGATCAATGTAAGGGAAAGAACTTTCCATAGAGAGGAAAGCATGCACATGAGCATAGAGAGAAGCTCTGCTTGACTGTAACATAGCAATCCTGCATATTACACATCCTGTCAGACCTCTCCACCATGGCCCGTCCGTCTTAGGTGGCCCCACACTGCATGGCTTATTTTCATTGAGTTAGACAAGCTGTGGTCCATGTGATCAGATTGGCTAGTTATCTGTGATTGTGGTTTCACTCTGTCTGCCCTCTGATGCCCTCTCTCCGTGCCTATCGTCTTACTTGGTTTTCTCTGGTGGGAAGGAGGAGATAGTTGGATGGCATCACCGACTCAATGGACATGGGTTTGGGTGGACTCCAGGAGTTGGTGATGGACAGGGAGACCTGGCGTGCTGCTATTCATGGGGTCGCAAAGAGTCGGACACGATTGAGCGACTGAACTGAACTGAATCCTGCATAAGAATGGCAGGAAGTGAGGCAGAACAGACAGCTTGGGTTTACTTGGTCTTGCACTCTTTATAGCATGCTAAGGGTTTCAGTTATTCACAATGTTTAATAATGGTTAGAAGCAGGGGCACATTATAATTTTAAATATTTTTTTTCTTTTTAGAAGTATATAGATTGGGTATTTTTGTCTGAACCATCATAATCATTTTTATACACAAAAGCAGCATCACTTGCCAAAAAGCAGATAGAAAGAATCTGCTTCATCCAGTACTACTGGCAACATCCCTTGAAGAGTTTGTTCTTTCTCCAATATACCTGGCTTGCTCAAAATTATCTTAGGTCAGAAAAACACCTGAGAAAAATTAATTTAAATTGCATTAGTTTTTACAACTGGTGCATAAAGATATAAACACCATACCTCTAAAGAATCATATGGTGCATCACACAAGTAGCTGTGGATTTCTTGGTATGCATCAATTAAATACATGATAAAACCGCAGCTCCTAACCTGGCTGACCATCATGCTCATCCAGGGAACGTTAAAAATCTAAACTCCTAGGCTCTATGCAAATTTACTCAATGAATCTCTTAAAGGGTACCTAAGCTCTCAAGTGGTCCTAACTTTGGACAAGTTTGAAAAAACCATGCTGCTGCTGCTGCTGCTAAGTGGAGTCAGTCGTGTACGATTCTGTGCAACCCCATAGACCACAGCTCACCAGGCTCCCCCATCCCTGGGATTCTCCAGGCAAGAACACTGGAGTGGGTTGCTATTTCCTCCTCCAGTGCATGAAAGTGAAAAGTGAAAGTGAAGTCGCTGAGTCTTGTCTGACTCTTAGCGACCCCATGGACTGCGGCCCACCAGGCTCTTCCGTCCATGGGATTTTCCAGGCAACAGTGCTGGAGTGGGGTGCTATTGCCTTCTCCAAAAAATACCATATTAAAATTGAAAGCTTGTTATGGGCTGAACTGTAGCCCCCAAAATTTGTATATTGAAGCCTTAACTCTCAGAACCTCCAAATGTAACTGTATTTGGAGATAAGCCCTCTAAAGAAGTAATGATGTTAAAAATGAAGCCATGAGTGTGGGCCCTACAACAATCTGACTGGTGTCCTTATATGAAGAGGAACTTTGGCAGAGAAACAGCAAGATGTAGCACACACAGGAGAGCCATGTGAATACAAAGTAAGAAGCCAGCCACCTGCATATCACAGAGAGAGAATTCAGAAGAAACCAAACCTGCCAACACCTTGACCTTGGTCTCCAGAACTGAGAAAATAAATTTCTGTTGTTTAAGCCACCCAGTCTCTGGCATTTTGTTATAGAAGCCCTAGCACACTAATACAGGCTAAAATCCCATAGAATTTTGAACAAAATGATATTAAAGTGCTTGGTCTAGTAAGAAAAGTAAAGATCAGAGCAAAAGTGGAGAAGACCTAGCAACAGCCAGAAGGTAAATGAATAGGGAATCTTCCACTAAAACCGGAGTGGGCAAACTGCAATCCACTGGACAAATCTGCCTCACCATCTTCTCTTGTCAATCAAATTTTACTGAAAAATATAGCCATGCTCATCCATTCATGAATGTCTGTGGATGTCTATGACAGCTCTCAGGTATGGCAAAGTTGAATAGCTGAAAAAGAAATTGTTTGGTCCATGAAGCCTAAAATATTTACTATTAGGCCCTTTACAGACAAAAAAAGATTGTTGGCTTCACACTAGAATATAAAGAACAGAAGAACAGGAACTTTTTCATTGTCAATAGAGCTTTCTGCAATAATTGAATTAGCCTATCTGTACTGACAACGTGGTAGCCACCAGACATATAAGTCTATTCAAATTTAAATTAGTGACAATTAAAAATCAAAATTTATTTCCTCAGTCTCATTAGCCACAATCAAGTGTACATTGACTGTATATGTGGTCAGTGGCCACCGTATGATAATACAGGCCTAGTTTTACTCCTCTTTGTATTCTCAGTGCCCAGATCAGTGCCTGGAAAATAATACACAGGATTTCCAGAGAGAATTGCTAAATGAGTAATTTTTTTTTAATTTTAAAATTTTATTTATTCCTTTACCCCTTGAAATAAAATGGTTCGTTTCTTTTTTTTTTTATTTTTAAACTTTACATAATTGTATTAGTTTTGCCAAATATCAAAATGAATCCATCACAGGTATACATGTGCTCCCCATCCTGAACCCTCCTCCCTCCTCCCTCCCCATACCATCCCTCTGGGTCGTCCCAGTGCACTAGCCCCAAGCAAATGAGTAAATTACTGAATCAGTGAGGAAGGATAATTACTCGCCTATATATAAGCATTAAAATTCACATTGAATTAAATTCCAAACTATGTCACTGTGGTCGGCAGAATTATAAAGAGATGTCCCCTAGAACACCATCTCATGGTTGTGTGTGTGTGCATGTGTGTTTGCGTGCTCAGTCACATCCAACCTTTGTGACCCCATGGATTGTAGCCCACCAGGCTCCTCTGTCCATCTCATGCTTATTCAACTCTAATCTTTGTACTTCTTTGAAGAGACTTCCACCACACAATAGCACTCATCTCACACGCTAGTAAAGTAATGCTCAAAATTCTCCAAGCCATGCTTCAGCAATACGTGAACCGTGAACATCCTGATGTTCAAGCTGGTTTTAGAAAAGGCAGAGGAACCAGAGACCAAATTGCCAACATCTGCTGGATCATCAAAAAAGCAAGAGAGTTCCAGAAAAACATCTATTTCTGCTTTATTGACTATGCTAAAGCCTTTGACAGTGTAGATCACAATAAACTGTGGAAAATTCTGAAAGAGACGGGAATACCAGACCACCTGACCTGCCTCTTGAGAAATTTGTATGCAGGTCAGGAAGCAACAGTTAGAACTGGACATGGAACAACAGACTGGTTCCAAATAGGAAAAGGAGTACGTCAAGGCTGTATATTGTCACCCTGCTTATTTAACTTATATGCAGAGTACATCATTAGAAATGCTGGACTGGAAGAAGCATAAGCTGGAATCAAGATTGCCGGGAGAAATATCAATAACCTCAGATATGTAGATAACACCACCTTTATGGCAGAAAGTGAAGAGGAACAAAAAAGCCTCTTGATGAAGGTGAAAGAGGAGAGTGAAAAAGTTGGTTTAAAACTCAACATTCAAAAAAATGAAGATCATGGCATCTGGTCCCATCACTTTATGGAAACAGTGGAAACAGTGTCAGACTTTATTTTTCTGGGCTCCAAAATCACTGCAGATGGTGACTGCAGCCATGAAATTAAAAGACGCTTACTCCTTGGAAGGAAAGTTATGACCAACCTAGACAGCATATTCAAAAGCAGAGACATTACTTTGCCAACAAAGGTCCGTCTAGTCAAGGCTATGGTTTTCCCAGTGGTCACGTATGGATGTGAGAGTTGGACTGTGAAGAAAGCTGAGCACCGAAGAATTGATGCCTTTGAACTGTGGTGTTGGAGAAGACTCTTGAGAGTCCCTTGGACTGCAAGGAGATCCAACCATCCATTCTGAAGGAGATCAACCCTGGGATTTCTTTGGAAGGACTGGTGCTAATGCTGAAACTCCAGTACTTTGGCCACCTCATGCGAAGAGCTGACTCATTGGAAAAGACTCTGATGCTGGGAGGGATTGGGGGCAGGAGGAGAAGGGGACGACAGAGAATGAGATGGCTGGAAGGCATCACTGACTCAATGGACATGAGTCTGAGTGAACTCCGGGAGTTGGTGATGGACAGGGAGGCCTGGCGTGCTGCAATTCATGGGGTCGCAAAGAGCGGACACGACTGAGCGACTGAACTGAAATGAAATGAACTGAAGAGACTTTCCAGTTGTAATTTAGGTTATGCATCTTAAGACAGGGAGATGAAACTACAACATCCATGAGAGTCTAATCTAATCACACGAATCCTTAAAAGCAGAGAAATTTCTCTAGCTAGAGTCAGGAGATAGATGTTGCAGAAGAGAAAGGCAGATGACATGAGTCAGAAGGGGAGCCAGAGAAATTATAGAGATGTGAAGAGGATTTCTTCACCCTTCACTGCTGGCTTGAAGGAGGCCACAATCTTTCAAATGCAGATGGCCTCCAGAAGCTGTGAACAGCCTTCAGCTGACAGCTGCATAGCACTGAATTCAATCAATAACCTGGAGTCAATGAGCCTGGAAATGAATTCTCTCCCCACAGCCTCGAGACAGAGATACAACCATGTTCTAAGGCTCTAAGCAGGGAACCAGTAGGACCACCTGTGCCTGAACTTCTGACTCACAGAAACCATACGATCATAAAGCTGCTAAACTTGTGGTCATTTGTCATTTATATAGCCACAATGCAGACATTAAGTCTCCAAAAATTAGGTTTTCAGAGTTACCATAAATAAGGCATGAATAATTATATATCTGAGAGGAAAATGAACCCCTCCAGCTATTCCTTCTGAAGAGATTTGAGGGAAAGGCAAGTACTCAGCTTATATAAGGCAACCCTTCCTGGTTCAGAAATATATCTTCAGAGCAGTGCAAAAGTCAGCTGTGCTGGCCAAGTCAGATGGAACACAAGAGCCCCAAAAGATACTTCCTTTCAATCTTCACATCCCTCCCCAAGTTCTATATTAACTAAAGGCTTTGAAAAGAAAATTTCAAACCAAATTGGCCTGGAGCACTTCCATCTAAGGCAACACAGACACACACACAACTTCTCACAATCCCAGTAAATATGCCCCCATATTATCTTTCATCTTAATTTCCTCTGGAGTAGTTGATTTTCTTTCATATATCTCTTGAGATATGCTGTTAATCATGTTTAACACATAATTATAGAATTATTAGATGGGACTGCATCTAATCAATAATTAGATAAATAAATATAATAATTAGATAATAAATCTAATCAATAATTCTAATATTATAGAATAATTCTAATATTATAGAATTATTCCCCAGGGACCGCAAACAAATACACATGTGATGAAACTATCAAAAACATTTAATATCTAGTAAATTATTTCCAAATACCTTTAAGGTAATGGCATACATTCAGAAATAGAAGCTGTCTTAATGCTAATCTATCAGTCTTATTCTAATTCCCCTTCTTTCCCTTCCATAACACAAAACCAAGGGGTAGAGGACATGAAACTTTGCAGTGCAAGAGAATACTTTGGTCCTTGTTAGTCTATGTAAAACTCATGTGAGCAGAATATTGGTGGAATTCACAAACACTCAGACAAAGGAGAAGAGACACACATGCTTGGAAACAGGAGAGGTTGGAAAAAGAGTATCTAGCATCTCCAGCCTCTATAATAGAACATGAGTCTTGTCCAGAAGGAAAAAAGGAGATGGGAATGGTTGTCAAGTTTACAAACAAGAGGATATAACCCAGATGCATGGGTAGTTTAGTTAATGTATACTGGTTTTACCAGTTGTCTGCTGCTGCTACTGCTGAGTCACTTCAGTCGTGTCCAACTCTGTATGACCCCATAGACAGCAGGCCACCAGGCTCCCCCGTCCCTGGGATTCTCCAGGCAAGAACACTGGAGTGGGTTTACCAGTTGTCTAGAGAATCTTACAATGAATCATCATCCAGCTTCCTGAAAAGAAGGTTAAGGAAGTGGTCAATTCTTAAATCCTAATATTACAAAAGGGAAGGAGAGGGAAGCAAATGTTTTATGAATCATCAATTCAGTTCAGTCGCTCCATCGTGTCTGACTCTTTGCAACCCCATGGACTGCAGCACACCAGGCCTCCCTATCCATCACCAGCTCCCAGAGTCTACTCAAACTCATGTCCATCGAGTCGGTGGTGTCATCCAACCATCTCATCCTCTGTCATCCCCTTCTCCTTCATTAGAGTAAAACATAAACGAGGGGGAAATAGTATATAAGGCTGAAGCCAGATCATAACAGCCTATGTACCAGATCCTACTAGTACCCCACCACCACCTACCCCTTGCCATATTCTCTTTACTAGTTTGGTGCCCTCATCTTCTGGCTGCCATGAGTATTGGTGATAAGGGCTTATGGCCTTATCATTCTCTGGGAAACTACTCATGGCTAGAGGGAGCCATCTTCACCTGAAATTGCTTAGTGTCTGCAATATTGGCGATGGCCTACAGGTACAAAAGGTGGTCTCCTTGCCTCAAGGTGGAAAAACTCACTGGTTGTCATTCACACTCCAGAGTACCCCAGGGGACCAGACTAGGGGTAGATGTCAGCTGAAACCACATCTCTGCTCAACTGCTTTCTTTATTTTTCTTGTCTCCTTCTCTTCAGTACAAATTTCTGCTAAAAACATCTTCTTAAATATTACTTAGCCACAAAAAAAGAATGAAATAATGCCATTGCAGCAACATGAATCAACCTAAAAATTATCATACTAAGTGAAGTAAGCCAGAGAAAGAAAAATATTATATGATATCACTTATATGTAAAATCTAAAAAATAAATTTTTCTTAATATTTTTACTTCTTTATTTTTTGCTATGCTGGGTCTTGGGTTGCTGTGTGTGGGCTTTTCTCTAGTTGCATCAAGTGGGGACTCTTCTCTAGTTGTGGTGCACGGGCTTCTCACTGTGGTGGCTCGTCTTGTTGTGCAGCATGGGTTCTAGGGTGCACAGGCTTCAGTAATTGCTCCATGTGGGCCCAGTAGTTGCAGCTCCCCAGCTCTAGCACACAGGCATAATAGTTGTGGCCCATGAGCTTAGTTAGCCTACAGCATGTAGAATCTTCCCAGATCAGGGACTGAACCAGTCTTCTGCATTTCCTTGGTGGTACAGTGCTGACAAAAATTTTTTAATGATACAATGAACTTATTTCTAAAACAGAAACAAACTCAGAGGCATAGAAAACGAATTTATGGTTAATAAAGGGGATAGTATTAGTCAATCATGGTGTTTGACTCTTTGCAACCTCATGGACTGTAGCTCCCCAGGTTCCTCTGTCCAGGCAAGAATACTGGAGTGGGTTGCCATACTCTTCTCCAGGGGATATTTCCAACGCAGGGATTGAATCTGGGTCTCCTGCATTGCAAGCAGATTCTTTACCATCTGAAACACGAGGGAAGCCCCAAAAGGGGATAAGAGAAGGCATAAATTAGTAATTTGACTCTAAATGTATTCATACTACTGTGTATAAAATAGATAAACAAGGACATACAATGAGTTTGCAAAGATTTGGCCATACCTGAGTGACTACCACACATACACACTGTATAGCACAGGGTACTATTTTCAGGATCTTGTAATAAATTTTAATGAAAAAGAATCAAAAAGTTGTATATATATATACTGTATATAACAGAATAATTGCTGTACAGCTTAAACATTATAAATCAACTGTAGTTCAATTTTGAAAAATCTTCTTAATCATTTATTTGCAGAATAACCCATATCTCATATTTACTTCCAAGGGTTCTGATCTAAAGTAGTCAGGAGTGCCAAGCTAAGAAGTTTGGATTGTATTATATAAGTAATGAGGAGCTACTGAAGGTTTTAGAGAAGCCTATATTTTACACTGATTAGCTGGGCAACGAGTTAGAAAGAATTAAGCAAAATAGATCCCCCTCCATTACTAATTATCACACAAAAGGAAAGGTCTTAAAATTATATATTAAAAAGAGAGAAGAAACACTTTCAAAGAGCCCCACTTTATGACCTTCAGTTCAGTTCAGTTCAGTCGCTCAGTCTTGTCCAACTCTTTGTGACCCCAGGAATCACAGCACGCCAGGCCTCCCTGTCCATCACCAAACCCGGAGTTCACTCAGACTCACATCCATTGAGTCAGTGATGCCATCCAGCCATCTCATCCTCTGTCGTCCCCTTCTCCTCCTGCCCCCAATCCCTCCCAGCATCAGAGTCTTTTCCAATGAGTCAACTCATCGCATGAGGTGGCCAAAGTACTGGAGTTTCAGCTTTAGCATCATTCCTTCCAAAGAACACCCTGGACTGATCTCCTTTAGGATGGACTGGTTGGATCTCCTTGCAGTCCAAGGGACTCTCAAGAGTCTTCTCCAACACCACAGTTCAAAAGCATCAATTCTTCGGCACTCAGCCTTCTTCACAGTCCAACTCTCACATCCATACATGACCACTGGAAAAACCATAGCCTTGACTAGACGGACTTTTGTTGGCAAAGTAATGTCTCTGCTTTTCAGTATGCTATCTAGGTTGGCCATAAGTAAGCGTCTTTTAATTTCATGGCTGCAATCACCATCTGCAGTGATTTTGGAGCCCCAAAAAATAAAGTCTGACACTGTTTCCACTGTTTCCCCATCTATTTCCCATGAAGTGATGGGACCAGATGCCATGATCTTCGTTTTCTGAATGTTGAGATTTAAGCCAACTTTTTCAGTCTTCTCTTTCACTTTCATCAGCAGGCTTTTTAGTTCCTCTTCACTTTCTGCCATAAGGGTGGTGTTATCTGCATATCTGAGGGTATTGATATTTCTCCTGGCAATCTTGATTCCAGCTTGTGTTTCCTCCAGCCCAGCATTTCTCATGATGTACTCTGCATATAAGTTAAATATGCAGGGTGGCAATATACAGCCTTGACGTACTCCTTTTCCTATTTGGAATCAGTCTGTTGTTCCATGTCCAGTTCTAACTGTTGCTTCCTGACCTGCATAAAGGTTTCTCAAGAGGCAGGTCAGGTGGTCTGGGATTCCCATCTCTTTTAGAATCTTCCACAGTTTGTTGTGATACATACATCGAAGGCTTTGGCATGGTTGATAAAGCAGAAGTAGATGTTTCCCTGGAACTCTTTTGCTTTTTCGATGATCCAGTGGATGTTGGCAATTTGATCTCTGGTTCCTCTGCCTTTTCTAAAACCAGCTTGAACATCTGGAAGTTCACGGTTCACGTATTGCTAAAGCCTGGCTTGGAGAATTTTGAGCATTACTTTACTAGTGTGTGAGATGAGTGCAATTGTGCAGTAGTTTGAGCATTCTTTGGCCTTGCCTTTCTCTGGGATTGGAATGAAAACTGCCCTTTTCCAGTCCAGTGAGTTTTCCAAATTTGCTGGCATATTGAGTGCAGCATTTTCACAGCATCATTTTTCAGGATTTGAAATAACCCAACTGGAATTCTATCACCTCCACTAGCTTTGTTTATGACCTTAGGTATGTGTTAGTCGCTCAGTTGTATCGACTCTCGGCAACCCATAGACTGTACCTCTGTCCATGGAATTCTCCAGGCAAGAATACTGGATTAGGTTGCCATTGCCTTCTCTAGGGGATCTTTCTGATCCAGGGATCAAATCTGGGTCTCCTGCACTGCAGGTAGATTCTTTACCGTTTGACCTTATTGATTTATTCAAAATATAATTATAATATTTTTATTACAAAAATCTCTGACAAGAATACTTATGGCTATTATTTGACAGAAGTTTGTAATTTAAAAGTTTGCTTTTGTTTCTTTTTATAACCTTGAAGTACTTTTTATTCTTCCTGTGACATTGCCCACCCATATCCACTAAGGGCTAAACAATAGAAAATAGATTTACCTTTAGCAAGAATGACTTATGCTAGATATAGATGTTGTTTATTTGTCTGTTTTAAAGGCAAGATTTAAACTCAGGAGTAAAGGTAGGCCCTTGTAAATTTTCTGAGCCTAGGTGGAAAACCCTAAAAAAAAAGTCTAAAAATCTACCTATATTTGATGTTTTGGGTATAACTTAACCTAAGTTCTTGATCACAGTCAGAATTCCCTTAAGAAATTCCCTCTGATGGCTGATTCCAGGTAACTGACAGGGCTTAACAATCAAGAGCTGAAGTGTCAGGCTTAAGACATGAAAAAGAAATATATGTGATTTTCATACAAAATGCTTACAGTTGATACCTACCTATCTCTAAATAATGTATTTGCCAGAAACCAATGAAAGAGATTTCTATTCACAGTCATAGAGGTTACAAGCAAAGTCTATTGTTGCAAAAATCTAAAAATATATGCAAAGTTACTTTATCTCCCCCCAGTGAGATAAAACTAATTATGTAGCAACAAAATTTAGGTCTTCTAGTTGTACTGTGAAAGACTGGAAACTGTTTACCAATGTAGCCTTCTATTCAGATAACTTTCAACCCTATGGTCCTAGGAACAAGCCCCAAAGAAAAGAGGAAAAACAGCAAGAACCATAAAATTTCCTTCTTTCATTCACTTTGAAAGTCATGGAGTATGATATTTAAGATAATAAAGTACAGTACTTTTGGTTTCACCCCCTAAACAAATTTTTACTCATCTCCTAATATGTGCATAGTCTTAAAACTAGTGCTGTGAGCTTGTATTACAGAGATTTACATATAGTAAACACAAAAATTTACTCATTAGCATTAAAACTTCATATATATACCATGAGGAATTTTAATTTTCAAAGCTAACAGTAACATCCTATAAAGTAAAAGAGCTTTCTGATGATTTCAAATTCCCTCAATCTCCTAGGTTTTTAAGATATGGTAGTAAAATGAGTTTCGGTGCATTCTTCTATTTATCACAGAAATATTTTTTTGAGTATCTATATATCTTAGGCACTGTTATAGTCACTAGAGATAGAGCAATAAGCAAAAGAGACAAAAATCCTTGTCATCAAAAAGATTGCATTATACTAATAGAAATAGACATCAATGAAAACAAATAAGGAAAAATATAATATGATAAATGGTAACAAATTCTATTGGAACAAATATAGTAATTCAAGAAAGGAGTAGGTGATTCAGCATTTAAGACAAGGGAACAATTATATATTTAAATAAACAGGGAAGAACTCAGTAGGAAAATTGGATCTTCTCAAATGAAATAGCTAAGGAAGTTGAAAGAGTAGTCAGGCAAATATCTAGAAGAAATAATTATCCAAGCAGAATAGTGATTTCAAAGGAAAATGCACGGAAGTTTGTAGAATAAACAGCATACCACTACGGTTTTTGATGAATGAAAATGTAATAAAACAAAGTAAGATATGTTATGGCAAGATCAAGTAGGGCTCTATTAGCAACTTTGACTTTTCCTTGTGTCCTAGAGGGGTGGATAGCTGTGGGAGAAAAAGAGAAGCAAAAGGCAAAGGAGAAAAAGAAAGATATACCCATTTGAATACAGAGTTCCAAAAATAGCAAGGAGAGATAAGAAAGCCTTCCTCAGTGATCAATGCAAAGACATAGAGGAAAACAACAGAATGGGAAAGGCTAGAGATCTCTTCAAGAAAATTAGAGGTAACAAGGGAACATTCCATGCAATGATGGGCACAATAAAGGACAGAAATGGTATGGATCTAACAGAAGCAGAAGATGTTAAGAAGAGGTGGCAAGAACTCACACAAGAAGTGTACAAAAAAGATCTTCACGACCCAGATAATCATAATGGTTTAATCACTCTAGACATCCTGGAAAGCAAAGTCAAGTGGGCCTTAGGAAACATCACTATGAACAAAGCTAGTGGAGGTGATGGAGTTCCAGTTCAACTATTTCAAATCCTGAAAGATGATGCTTTGAAAGTACTGCACTCAATACGCCAGCAAATTTGGAAAACTCAGCAGTGGCCACAAGACTGGAAAAGGTCAGTTTCATTCAAATCCCAAAGAAAGGCAATGCCAAAGAATGCTCAAACTACCTCACAATTGTACTCATCTCACACGTTACTAAAGTAAAGCTCAAAACTCTCCAAGCCAGGCTTCAATAGTATGTGAACCGTGAACTTCCAGATGTTCAAGCTAGATTTAGAAAAGGCAGAGGAACCAGAGATCAAATTGCCAGCATCTGTTGGGTCATTGAAAAAACAAGAGAGTTCCAGAAAAACATCTACTTCTGCTTTATTGACTATGCCAAAGTCTTTGACTGTATACATCACAACAAACTATGGAAAATTCTGAAAGAGATGGGAATACCAGACCATCTGACCTGCCGCCTGAGAAATCTGTATGCAGGTCAAGAAGCAACAGATAGAACTGGACATGGAACAATAGACTGGTTTCAAATTGGAAAAGGAGTACATCAAGGCTGTATATTGTCACCCTGCATATTTAACTTATATGCAGAGTACATCATCGGAGAAGGCAATGGCACCCCACTCCAGTACTCTTGCCTGGAAAATCCCATGGACGGAGGAGCCTAGAAGGCTGTAGTCCATGGGGTCGCTAGGAGTCGGACACGAATGAGCGGCTTCACTTTCACTTTTCTCTTTTGTGCATTGGAGAAGGAAATGGCAATCCACTCCAGTGTTCTTGCCTGGAGAATCCCAGGGACGGGGGAACCTGGTGGGCTGCTGTCTATGGGGTCGCACAGAGTCAGACACGACTGAAGCAACTTAGCAGCAGCAGCAGAGTACATCGTAAGAAACACTGGGCTGGATGAAGCCCAAGCTGGAATCAAGATTGCCGGGAAAAAAAATCAATAACCTCAGATATGCAGATGACACCACCTTTATGGCAGAAAGTGAAGAAAATCTAAAGAGCCTCTTGATGAAAGTGAAAGAGGAGAGTGAAAAAGTTGGCTTAAAACTCAACATTCAGAAAACTAAGATCATGGCATCCGGTCCCACCACTTCATGGTAAACAGATTGGGAAACAGTGACAAACTTTATTTTTGGGGCTCGAAAATTACTGCAGATGGTGACTGCAGCCATGAAATTAAAAGATACTTGCTTCTTGGAAGGGAAGTTATGACCTGCCTAGACAGCATATTAAAAAGCAGAGACATTACTTTGTCAACAAAGGTCCATCTAGTCAAGGCTATGGTTTTTCCAGTAGTCATGTATGGATGTGAAAGTTGGACTATAAAGAAAGCTGAACACTGAAGAATTGATGCTTTTGAACTGTGGTGTTGGAGAAAACTCTTGAGAGTCCCTTGGACTGCAAGGAGATCCAACCAGTCCATCCTAAAGGAGATCAGTCCTGAATATTCATTGGAAGGACTGATGCTGAAGCTGAAACTCCAATACTTTGGCCACCCGATAAGAAGAACTGACTCATTTGCAAAGACCCTGATGCTAGGAAAGATTGAAGTCAGGAGGAGAAGGGAACAACAGAGGATGAGATGGTTGGATGGCACCGCCGACTCAATGGACATGAGTTCGGGTAAACTCCAGGTGTTGGTGATGGACAAGGAGGCCTGGCATGCTGCAGTCCTTGGGGTCACAAAGAGTCAGACATGACTGAGCGACGGAACTGAACTGAACTGAACTGTGTCCTAGAGAAGTCACTGGAGGTTTTGAACAGAATCATGATATTACCCACTTTATCTTTTTTTTTTTTTCATATGCACTATATGACATATGGGATCTTAGCTCCTCAACCAAGGATCAAATCTGTGCCCCCCTGCAGTGGAAGCACAGAGTCTTAACCACTGGACCACAAGGGAAGTCCCCCCATGTTATCTTTTAATGAGATCAAAGTGCGTACTCTAAAAACAAACAAACAAACAAGCAAAAAAAGAACTATAATGATGTCAATAGACACCAGCTCTACAGTTTTGGCTCTAAAAAAATAAAAAGATAACAGTGACATATGGTAATGTCTGTGGGTACAGTGAGAAACAGGGAGAGTCCAGTAACTTTTAAAGTAGATCCAAAAAAATGTGCTAACATGGTTGGAGTAGAGTAGGGGAGAAGTAGTCAAGGTTTTCTACCAGAGCTTTGGAAGAATTTGAGTTGAAACAATTAACTAGGATGGGGAATACTTAAGGGAGCAGGTTTGGAGAGGATATGAGGAATTCAGATTTGGACATTACATCAGTTTTCTGGGGCTGTTGTAACAGAGTCACAAATGGTGTGGATTCAATAATACAAATTTTTTGTCTCACAGTTTGGGAGGCTGGAAGTTCAAAATCAAGGAGACAGCAGGGTTGGTTCCTTCTGAGGTTGTGAGGAAAGGATCTCTTCCAGATCTCTCTCTTTGGCTTGTACATACTATCTTTTATCCATATCTTTTCACACTGTCTTCCTTCCTTGAGTGTCTCTGTCCAAATTTCCCCCTTAAACAAGGACACCAATCACATTGGACTACAGTCCACTCTAGTGACTTCAGTTCAACTTGATTATCTCTGAAAATGCTTTAATCTCCAAACAAGGTCACATTTTGAGGAACTAGAGGTTAGAATTTCAACATATTAGAGAGGTGGAGGGGACACAATTCAATCTATAACAGACATGGCAAGATCAGGTTAACAAAATGCTATGTTATCTGTCCACGCCAGGTTAAATGTTAAAATTATAGTGACATAATATAAATTCTAGAAATAGAATGTCCCAAATAATGTTAAATGCCTTTATTGAGGTCAAGATTTGTCATTCTTTTTGTTTGTTTGGTTGGTTTTAAACTTCACATGCTTTTTAATATAGTGGATTAAATATATTAGAAAATGTTATCTGAGAAATTCTGTAGCTGTAATTCACAGTTTATTAAGGTTTTTTCAAATAAGAACATTTATAATCTTCCCTGACAAGAAGTATGAAGGCAGACAGATATAGGATCAAATAATTCAACCACTCAATTACGTCAGCACAACCCTTAGGCTGTTCATGTTTCACTTCTAGCATTCACAGAGCATTTCTACCATCCTGTGACTATCCTATGACACGACTGAGCGACTGAACTGAACTGATGACTATCCCCTTATCACCCCAAGATGGCTGCCACAGCTCCAGGTAATATATCCCTACACAACCATGGCCAAAGAGAAAGAGATTCTTTTTCATTATAGATTTAAGACTTTTCTAGAAACCTTATACTCACAAACTCTTGCAGACTTGTTTTTGGAGACTTGGGACTCTATCATGTTCTATCATGTTCTATATTCAAGGGAGAAAGGAACTAAGAATCTTGTAGTTTCCATTTTTAAGGGAAAGAGAAATTGCCTTTAAATTGCAACAAAAATGGGAAGGACACTGTCTTCCACAATAAATCGTAAACAAATGTCTAATGGGTGAATGGTAGGCAGTCATGGTTACTGAAGGTCAGTGATGTCAGTGATTACCCACCATTTTCTTCCTGTGTGCATACTGTCTTAAGTAAACTCTAGACTCCATAGGATATCACCTTTGATATTAGATACTTGACTTTATAATTTCCAACTAAAGAGTAGCATAAGCACTACCACCAATTTGCTTTGCTTGGATTCCCAATTTAGAATGTCTGAAAAAAAAAAAAAAAAGCATAGGAAGAGAATCAACAATGAGGCAAGACATCATACAACAAATAGAAAATTTGACAAGAATCAGTAGAGTACTATGATGTTTTTAATTACACTACCATCTGGTAAGTCATTGTTAGTCAATAGGGAATAACAAAAACAATCGATGAACATTTTATGAGAAGGGAAACTCCTATACAGTATGAGAGTTGTAAGATTAAACTGGTGGTACTATCAGAAGTCTTCCAAGCAAGAAACCAGATTAATGGACTCCAGGACCTCTTCAGTTTTACTGAATGTTTTGTCTATGCCGCTTAGTATTGAATCATCTTCTTAAAACTGTTACTGATTTAACTGTTTAATATGTGTACTATTTCTTTTTCTATTGTGTAGAAAACTCTTTGAGGATAAAGGGTGTATCTTTTACAGCAGCATCTCAACTAGAGGTGATGTTGTGCCTCCAGGAGACATTTAGAGAAGACTGGAGACATGTTAGTTGTCACAAGTCAGGCTGATGGCATGTAGTGGGTAGAGGTCAAAAACATTGATAAATAATCTCCAAAGCAATGGATAGTTCCTTCCACCATCATCAACAGAAAGCTGTCTGAACCATAAGTAGTGCTGACGTTGAGAGACCATGCTTTTACAGATGGTCCTCAAAATTCCTTATTTAATCTAATAGACATTTGAATTGTGCCAATTCTTATAACTAAGAATTCGGCTGTGACCAGCCACTAATGTTCTCTTCTAATACCTTGTAATGTGAACAGCTCAGACTCAACAGATTTCTACATGCATGGACATTTACATGCTCCCTAAGAATGTGGCGGAGAAGGCGATGGCACCCACTCCAGTACTCTTGCCTGGAAAATCCCATGGACAGAGGAGCCTGGTAGACTGCAGTCCATGGGGTCGCGAAGAGTCAGACAGGACTGAGCGACTTCCCTTTCACTTTTCACTTTCATGCATTGGAGAAGGACACAGCAACCCACTCCAGTGTTCTTGCCTGGAGAATCCCAGGGACGGGAGAGCCTAGTGGGCTGCCGTCTATGGGGTCGCACAGAGTTGGACACGACTAAAGTGACTTAGCAGCAGCAGCAGGAGCAGCAGCAGCAGCAAGAATGTGGAGGTTGCATGCAGTTCTAAGGTGACTGTAGATGTTCTGAAAATACTTGCTGAACAGAATTGAAATTAATTTGATGTCCAGACTAATAAAACATCTTTGGGCCCTTGCAAATATCTCTGCTTGCAGTTCAAACTAGTTGAAAGGGCTTAAACTGATTGCAAATTTATGTTGTGAAGTTCTAACACAAGTGCTTTTAAACACTGTTAAATGATTGCAGATGATTCATCTATTTCATTTGCAGTGAGAACATCTGAGAGAGGCAGCAAAGTAGTTTAAAGCAATTTCCACCGACAATTTGAGGAAATTAGAAAAGATACCAGAAAGCTATACTGTGAGAGGGAAATGAAATGTATGGCCTTTCAATGATTAGCCCTGTATGTTCCGTGGAAATAGTATTTATTTCCCATTCTGACCAAGAATGGGTCATATTTATTATTATTATTATGGGAAATATATCATTTCCCATATATCCCATTCTGACCAAGCGCTACTTGGCCATTTTCAATTTCCAGGGGAAGACATTAAGAAGAATATGTTGCATGAGTAGCTGTTCTGTGTTACACTTTCTGGTAAGTTGTTGCATTTGTTTGCAGTTTTATTAAATTGTGAAAAATAAAAGGAAGAAAGATACAAGTAGGGCTTTTCTCCATTGTGTTCAAGTGTTTGGCCAGAAGCTCCCCTGAGATTCTGTGATAGTTCATCGATAATATGGTACAATTGGATCATCATTATACTTACATGCCATCTGTTCACTTCTCTAATTCTGCTTTTTTACCCACTTGTTTCCTTTTCAACTATTTTCGTCTCAAGTGATACACATTTGCTAAGAAAAATTCCAAGCATATTGGATGTAGGAGGACTTCTGGACAAGTGGCTTTCAGAGTGTTAGAAGATAGAATTTCACTTAACATGCGTGCATCTATTTCATTTAGAGCTGGTTTTTGAGGTCCTATATTTGGGAAGTTCATTAAACTGCACATTTCACAGTTTTGCTGTTCTTTTCTCTTTAATGATGTTATTTGGATTCAGGCACACATTCAGGAGAGTTGGAATGAAGCCAGTTTGTAGAATTTGGTATCTGAATTTCTAATCATTTTAGATTATGAATTCTGCATCACACATTACATTCTGCCCCCTGATACACATATATTATCCTTGTAGAGCCAAAACTGATCATTCTCAACCCATTTTCAAATTAAAATATACGACCAGATATATGGCTATCTCATCATGCTTTCTAGTGCAAATCCTTCCCCCAAGAAAAATGCTATATTTTCCAGTTGAGAATAGTGTTTCTATTCCATTCAGTAATAATTGAAAAGCTCTAGTGTTAAACACTAATTCCATTGTGCTATTACCTAACAATTGACAAGGTAACAAATATGAGTGTAACTAATGCAATACATTGTACACTATATACAGGTACTTACACTAAATACTTTATGTATGTTCAATGATTCGCACACATAAGAATTTTAGGAGTAAAAATATAAGTATATTGAGGTTCAGTTCCATTCAGTTCAGTTCAGTCACTCAGTCATGTCCGACTCTTTGCGACCCCATGACCTGCAGCACACCAGGCCTCCCTGTACATCACCAACTCTTGGAGCCCACACAAACTCATGTCCATTGAGTTGGTGATATCATCTAACCATCTCATCCTCTGCCGTCCCCTTCTTCTCCTGCCCTCAATCATACCCAGCATCAGGGTCTTTTCAAATGAGTAGCTCTTCACATCAGGTGGCCAAAGTATTGGAGTTTCAGCTTCAACATCAGTCCTTCCAATGAACACCCAGGACTGATCTCCTTTAGGATGGACTGGTTGGAGTTCCTTGCAGTCCAAAGGACTCTCAAGAGTCTTCTCCAACACCACAGTTCAAAGGCATCAATTCTTCGGTGCTCAGCTTTCTTCACAGTCCAACTCTCACATCCATACGTGACCACTGGGAAAACCATAGCCTTGACTAGACGGACCTTTGTTGGCAAAGTAATGTCTCTGCTTTTGAATATGCTGTCTAGGTTGGTCATAACTTTCCTTCCAAGGAGTAAGCGTCTTTTAATTTCATGGCTGCAGTCACCATCTGCAGTGATTTTGGAGCCCAAAAGATAAAGTCTGACACTGTTTCCACTGTTTCCCCATCTGTTTGCCATGAAGTGATGGGACCGGATACCATGATCTTAGTTTTCTGAATGTTGAGCTTTAAGCCAACTTTTTCACTCTCCTCTTTCACTTTCATCAAGAGGCTCTTTAGTTCTTCTTCACTTTCTGCCATAAGGGTGATGTCATCTGCATATCTGAGGTTATTGATATTTCTCCCAGCAATCTTGATTCCAGCTTGTGCTTCCTCCAGCCCAATGTTTCTCATGATGTACTCTGCATATAAGTTAAATAAGCAGGGTGACAATATATAGCCTTGATGTACTCCTTTTCTATTTGGAACCAGTCTTGTTCCATGTTTGAGGTTCAGTGGTAGTGAGAAATTCAGCAACTTTTCATGGCTAGTAAATTTTGGATCTAGAGTAAACCAGATTTTTCTAATCTCAAAACCATGTTCTTAACAACTGAGTAAGTTCTTATTAGCTTGAGTGGTACAAGGTTCCCTATCAATAGCAATGACACTATCAGGATCTCAGGGAATCTGCATGATGAGATGAGACTTACCCACTAGTTTCTTTCTTTCCCATTACCAGGATAAGCATTTCCACTTTACTGAGAGTAGAGGCAAGATGGTAAAAGAGAAAGCCATTAAGTCAGAATTGACTTAAATAAATTAAATACTGAGTCACATCTGTGAGTGAAAGAAACCTGAACTCAAAATACTTAGGTTATAGATTCCTCTTCAGGCAAACTGTTAGGTACCAAGAAGAGTCCTAAAAGATTGTGCATGTTTTCTGAAACTATGAGTTAAATTAGACTTAAAAGTTACTAAACACAAAAATTAGCGTGTTTCTATATACTAGCAATGAACAATCCAAAAAGAAATTAAGAAAATAATTCAATTTACAATAGCATCAGAAGAGTAAAATGTTTAGGAATAAACCTTATGAAGGAGACAAAAGACTTTGCACTTAAAGCTACAAAGTGTTGCTGAAATAAATTAAAGTAGACACAAATAAATGGAAAGATATTACATGTTAATGGACTGGAAAATTTAATATTGTTAAGATGTAAATACAATCAAACTTAGCTACAATTTAAAGCAATACTTATGAAAATTCTAATGGCATTTTTGTAGAAATGGAAAAATTCATTCTACAACTCATATGGAATCTCACAGGAACCCAAATACCCCAAAAAATCTCAATAAAAACAAAGAACAAAGCTGAATTTTCTGATTTCAAAACATAAGAAGGCTACAGTTATCAAAACAGTGTGGTACTGGCCCAAAGACAAATATATAGACCAAAGGAAAAGGGAAAAGAGCCTAGAAATAAACTCTCACAGACCTGGTCAAATGATTTTGAGAAGGGTGCCAATGTGATTTAATGAGGAAAGAACAGTCTTTTTAACAAATAGCATTGGAAAAACTGGATATCCACACATGAAAGCATGAAGCTGGTCAAGTATTTTACACTATATGCAACAGTAAACTAAAAATGGTCAAAACTTCAATGTAAAAGCTAAAACTATAAAAAAGGGATTTTACATTTTACAAAGCTATAAGGCTTAGAAAGAAAGGTAAGGGGAAAGCTTCACATGATTTGATTTCTTGGACATGATACCAAAAGCACAAACAATAAAAATAAAAATAGATATATTGGATTACATAAAAATTTAAAACTGCTGCTGCTGCTAAGTCGCTTCAGTCGTGTCCAACTCTGTGCGACCCCATAGACTGGACTATGCAGCCCAACAGTCTCCCCTGTCCCTGAGATTCTCCAGGCAAGAACACTGGAGTGGGTTGCCATTTCCTTCTCCAATACATGAAAGTGAAAAGTGAAAGTGAAGTCGCTCAGTCATGTCCAACTCTTAGCAACCTCATGGACTGCAGCGCATCAGGCTCCTCCGTCCATGAGATTTTCCAGGCAAGAGTACTGGAGCGGGGTGCCAAAACTACTCCGCACCAAACAATCAACAGAGTAAAAAGATAACTTGTGGAATGGAAGAAAATACTGAGGCCATATATCTGATATCAGGTTAATACCCAGGATGTATAAAGAACTGCACAAGTCAACAACAACAAAAAACAAATAACCTGTCTTAAAATTGAGAAAAGGACTTGAACAGACACTTCTACAAAGAAAATATACAAATGTCCAACAAGCACATGAAATGCTCAAATTACTAATTATTAGCAAAATGCAAATCAGAATGACAATGAAGTATCATCTCATACCCATTAGGATGGCTACTATCAAAAAAGAAAATAGAAAGTAATGAGTTTGACAAGGATGTAGAAAAGTTAGACCTTCTCATATACTATTAATAAGAAAGTAAAATGGTTTAGCCCCTCTGGAAAACAGTGTCAGTTCCTCAAAAAATAGAAAATAGAATTATAAAGTCTAGCAATTTCACTTTTGGGCATATATCCAAACTAACTGAAAGTAGGATCTGGAAGAGAAATTTGTACATTCTTATTCATAGTGCTGTAATTCATAATACAATATAAAGAAGCTGGGAGGATACTAGACTGAGTTAATGAAACTGGTCACAAAAAGATAAATACTCTTTGATACCATTGATATGATGTGTTTAGAGTAGATAAATTCATGGCAACAGAAACTAGAATGGTGATCTCCAGGGGGCTAGAGAGAGAAGAAAGAGGGAGCAGTTGTTTAATGAGTATAGAGTTTCAGTTTTGCAAAATAAGAAACTTTTCAGATTAATTGCACAACAATACTAAACAGTATACTTATAAATGGTTAAGGTGGTAAATTTCACGATTTTATCACAATTAGAAAAAGGTTTTAGAGTTAATAAAATACCCTCGGTGCCCCCCAAAAGACAGTAACAATGATAGAACTTGTCACGGGGATACAAGAATCAACTGGAAGAGCTCAAATTTGCATCAATCTAAATAACAAAATAAAGTAGTATTAAACTATAACTGAAAGTGTAAAATAAATATTCACGACTTTATACTGAGAATTAAATAACTATGTAAACATTGAAATTCTTCTTTGTACTATCGCTAGTTGGTTTTGACAGTTTTGAGATGTATCGGTCAGGTGTTTTGTAGACGGTCTCTCAGTTGGGATTTATCTGATATTTTTCTCATGATTAGATTAGGGAGATGGATTTGGGGGAATAAAACCACAGAAGTAAAGTGTCATTCTCAATAAATCATAACAAGGGTACGTGCATACTATCAACATGACTTCTGACTGTTGATGTTGACCTAGATCAGCAGATTTGAGGTAGTGTTTTTCAGATTCCTCCACTGTAAAATTTCTCTTTTCATGTAGGGACAGTCTGTAAAATACCTGACTAGGAGGTCTCAACACTGTCACCCCTTAAAAAACAAAGTAAGTCTGAGAAACTCTCCCAGTCAAGAGAAACATAAGGAGACATGAGGACTAAATAGAATGTGGTATATTGGACAAAATCCTGGGACAGAAAATAGGACATTAGATAAAAACTAAGGACAATCTGAATAATCCATGCACTTTAGTTAGTAATAATTTATCATTTGGGGTTTAAGTGTAATAAGTATTCCATACCTGGTGTGGGGAAAACAGCTCTCTGTACTAACATCACAATAATTTTCTAAATCCAAAACCAGAGACATTACTTTGCCAACAGAGATGCGTATAGTCAAAGTCATAGGTTTTCCAGTAGTCACATATGGATGTGACAGTTGGACCATAAAGAAAGCTGAGCGCTGAAGAATTGATGCTTTTGAACTGTGGTGCTGGAGAAGACTCTTGAGAGTCCCTTGAGCTGCAAGGAGATCAAACCAGTCAGTCTTAAAGGAAATCAGTCCTGAATATTCATTGGAAGGACTGATGCTGAAGCTGAAACTCCAATACTTTGGCCACCTGATGCAAAGAACTGGCTCACTGAAAAAGACCCTGATGCTGGGAAAGATTGAAGGCAGGAGGAGAAAAGGATGACAGAGGATGAGATGTTGGATAGCATCACTGACTCAATGGACATGAGTTTGAGTAAGATCTGGGAGCTGGTGATGGACAGGGAAACCTGGAGAGCGGCAGTCCATGGGGCCACAAAGAGCCAGACAGGACTGAGCGACTGAACTGAACTGAACTGAAAACTCTTCTAAATTGAAGCTTGTTAAAAAGGAAAGGAGAAAAAAATGTAACTGGAATTAAGTAAAAAGGAAAAGGTAAACATCATTGTTTGTTTAAGTAATATTCACTCATCTCAAGCCTTCTCTCCCAACATTTTGCCTACTGATTTTCTCTAAGATTCAGATTTAAGGACAATTAAAATGAAAAAAAAAAAAAAAGAATAAACAAACACAGGATATAAAAGGGAAATTAATATTTTGAAAAAGAAGAAAAACAACTAAAATGGAATAATCTGTATTTAAAGATCATGGTGAGAAGATGACTGTGTTTAAATCATCTGTAGCCCTGCATCAAAGCCTCCATGGGTTTGTAAGTGAGATATACAAAAAGATCACCATTCTCACTATACAGAGCTATTTGATGAAAGTCAGCCTGTTCAGCAGCCCTTACACATGATATCAGCACAAGGAAGAATGGCAAAAGTCAAATTTAAACCTTGAGGCTCTGGACAGTCCATGCAGTCAGAACTCTGTGAGAAACAGGCTAACATGATGTATTTCCTCCTCTACAAACAGCACACCATACACCTGCTTTCTACAAGCTATAAAGGAATGGAGTTTTGTATCAGAGTTCTAAACCCTCTACTATCTGGTTGTCAATCTTTGGTAGTCCAAAGGGATGTCAAACACTCTAACCACCACCAAAACAATTTCAAGGTCAGCTAATGGTCTGTCAGCGTGCAAAAGCCACAAGGACTGTATCAATTGGCATTTCCCTTCTCCCCATCTCAAGAAACAGCTGCTTTCCCATTTGCCTGGCAGGTTGCCAAAGAAACACAGTTAGTTAACATAGAACTGTCAATAATCCATAGTAGCCAGACTTGATAAAGTAATCAGGAGGGGATATCATTTAATCAAGGTCTTTGAAACAGGGGGAAGCAATTGGGATTGCTAATCAGGTAATTGCAGGGGGTATTGCTCAGAAATAAGTTGTATTGAACTGGTAGAACAGCAAGTCCAGCCTATGGTCAGTAGGAAGGATTTTTCATGCTGGTGTCATGCTCACTATGACTGCTAATCTTTGTGCAGTGTGCAAATGAGATAGGAATCCACTCTTCCGTGGCACTCAGCTCCCTAAATGTCACATTCCTGGCTTGTGCAAGGCACAGATATTGACTAGACTGTCCCTGGAGGAAACAGACTTTGCTGAACCTTTGAAGGAAAATACAGACACAATGGATCACATTCAAAGTCATTTACATATTGACCTGATTACATTCAAATATGTGATTATGAATAACATGAGTTTCTATCCCAATAGGGAATTGAACATCCTGTGGATTTTTATCAGAAATTCCAAGGAAGTACCTTAAGTAGATTCCTCTTGATTTACAATACATTTTCAACAAAGGTTGCCAGGGAATATATAAATTATAAAAAATACAATACTAAACACTTCTGAATGAGGCTGTAAAAAGTGATTCACATATTAAGATTTGTGTATTTGTTTATGATCCCTTTGTTATTACAAAGATAATTTAAGGTAGCTTCCAATTCTTCATAAAATATAGCCAAATAAAAATAAACTCAATATCAGCCATAACATGAAATAAAATTAAATATTAAAATTATAAAATAGATTAACACTAGTAATGATTAAGGAAACTCTTCAGAAAGGGAAAAATATAGAACACTTGCTGTGTACTAGAAAGAGTACTGGTTTTCTTCACTGAATTTTTTGTGGATATTTTACAATAGTTGCTTTTATTCTTCCATTACCTTAATTTGCCTATATTCTATAAGATGGAGCTAGAGACCACTACTTGTTAGTTATGTATTTTGAGACAAGTTGATTAAAGTTCTGGTTATCTGATTATTTGTTTCCTCCCTGGAAAGCTGGGCTAGAAACAAATGCTGACTTAAAGTTGTGCTGTTTTAGGATATACAGTGCTTACCACACTGTGTCATAGAATGTAGTAATCACTTAATAAATGCTAGCTATTAATATCTCTCCTTATCTTTTGCCTTATTTCTTCCCAAGCTGTGCTTCAGAACACTGCAATCCTTCCCTTAAATAAAAGATGGGAATAATTACCAATGCCTGGTCATTTGACAGAAGACAGTTATAGTTCCACAACTTGATGTGATCTAGACAGAATTCTATGAATCTGTACAAATATGACAAAGACACAATTATTTAATGTGTGACTACCCTTAGCTTTGAACCATCTTTGGCCTACCCACTGCATATGTCAAAGAAAATCTTGTGCTTGCTCATCATACCTCTTCCTCCCAGCCCCAGTCTTTGCTCTTTAAAAAAGAATTCTATCTGATTAGTTTATGAAATCATGTGATGTATGAGACTAGATGTTAAAGACTTATTGTAGTGATCATTTTGCAATATATATAAATAATGAATCATGTTGTACACCTGGTATTGGATGTCAATTGTACCTCAGTTTTAAAAAATCTATGGCAAAATAGGCAAGAACATACAATGGAGAAAAAGTCTTTTCAATAAGTGGTGCTGGGAAAACTGGATACCTACATGCAAAACAGTGAAATTAGACCACTCCCTAACACCATACACAAAAGTAAACTCAAAACGGGCTAAATAACTAAATGCAATGCCAGACACTATAAAACTCTTAGAGGAAAACATAGGCAGAACACTCTTTGACATTAATTGCAGAGAGATCTTTTTTGATCCAGCTCCTAGAATAATGAAAATAAAAACAAAAATAAACAAATAAGATCTAATTAAGCTTAAATTAACATAAAACAAATCTTTTTGCAGAAGAAATGTAAACACTCAGTAAATTTACAGAAAGGTATTAAACCATGTTGATAACTGATTAAAGTCTCATTAAATAATTAGCTAATGAAAACTACTTAACAAATCCACATTGGTTGATATGAAAAATTCTATATGATATATTAAGCGAATAAAGTCTGTTATTAAACCCTATACATAGTATGATCCCATTGTAGTGTAATTTTAAAATGTTCTTATGAGTGGAATACCCATATAAAATACACTTACGAGTAGGCACACTAAATATAAGGGTTTATCAGTTCAGTTCAGTTCAGTCACTCAGTCGTGTCCAACTCTTTGTGACCCCATGAATTGCAGCACGCCAGGCCTCCCTGTCCATCACCAACTCCTGTAGTTTACTCAAACTCACATCCATAAAGTCAGTGATGCCATCCAGCCATTTCATCCTCTGTCGTCCCCTTCTCCTCCTGCCCCCAATCCCTCCCAGCATCAGAGTCTCTTCCAATGAGTAAACTCTTCGCATGAGGTGGCCAAAGTACTGGAGTTTCAGCTTTAACATTAGTCCTTCCAAAGATCACCCAGGACTGATCTCCTTTAGAATGGACTGATTGGATGTCCTTGCAGTCCAAGGGACTCTCAAGAGTCTTCTCCAACACCACAGTTCAAAAGCATCAATTCTTCGGCACTCAGCTTTCTTCACAGTCCAACTTTCACATCCATACATGACCACTGGAAAAATCATAGCCTTGACTAGATGGATCTTTGTTGGCAAAGTCATGTCTCTGCTTTGTAATATGCTATATAGAAACATTGGCTATTCATGGGAATACAGATGATTTCATTTTCTTAATTTTTTTATTATATAATTTTTTAATAAGCATGTTCAGTTCAGTTCAGTTGCTCAGTTGTGTCCAACTCTGCGACCCCATGAACCACAGCATGCCAGGCCTCCCTGTCCATCACTAACTCCTGGAATTTACCCAAACTCATGTCCATTGACTCGGCGATGCCATCCAACCATCTATCTCATCCTCTGTCATCCCCTTCTCCTCCTGCCCTCTATCTTTCCAAGCATCAGGGTCTTTTCAAATGAGTTAGCTCTTCACATCAGGTGGCCAAAGTATTAGAGTTTCAGCTTCAATATCTGTCCTTCCAATGAACACCCTGGACTAATCTCCTTTAGGATGGACTGGTTGGATCTCCTTGCAGTCCAAAGGACTCTCAAGAGAAGACAAATAAGCATGTACTATTCTGATAATCAGAAAACAATATCCATTCTGTAAACTACTAATTAGGGCATCAAACAATATTTGCATTTTATTAGCTTATATTTTGGGGACTCCCCAGGAAGCACTAGTGGTAAAGAACCTGCCTGCCAGTGCAGGAGACATAAGAGACACAGGTTCAGTCCCTGAGTTGGGAAGTTCCCCTGAAAGAGGAATGGCAACCCACTCCTGTATTCTTGCCATAGAACCCCATGGATAGAGGAGCCTGACAGGCTACAGTCCACAGGGTCACAAAGAGTCTGATAGGACTGAAGCAACTTAGCATGCATACACACAACTTGTATTTTAGACCTTGATTTGTTGGGATTTGGTTTTCCTCCACCAATTTATTTGAATTGATGATAAATTCTTTAATTGCTTTAGGGTTTTTAAAATCAATCTGAAAGTATTACTCTTATTTTCTCTCTTCATGTTATAAAATTTGTGACTTTATAGAGAGATAAAGAGAAGCTTAATATCTAAAGTTTCCAGTACACTTCTAATAACAGCAGCTTGACTATTCCCCTTTTACTTACACACCTATTTTTTTATTTCTCTCACCCTTCTCTTCCCTCCTTCTCAGAAAAAAGGGGCCACCATCCAATTCTACAGGCAACATTATTCCAAATATTTGCAGTCTCACTTTTATCTGAGGTTAACTCATCAGCTTTGTATATTTTATTATTTCATTTTTTAGTGCTAGTCTTGGTAAAACCATATACCTTTAGCCTATATAGAAAGGTTCTCTGGACTAGATGATGGAGTTCCGCTGTATTATCTTTCAGATAAAAACACCAAGACCTAGAAGGTTCTCATGAACTGGTCTGGATTTGCCAGCTCCTTAGGGCCAGAGCCAGCCATGCCCCTTAGCTATACTGATGCGCAGTATAGCTTCCGCTTCTTCCTGCAGCTGACACTTACTGCAGGGAATGAAATCCTCAGAGGACAGCCGTATTTTGTAGATGGGAAAGTTAAAGCCCAAACAAATAACTAGGAACTAGCTTGCATGCGTGCTAAGTCACTTCAGTCATGTCCAACTCTTTGTGATCTTATGCACTGTAGCCCGCCAGGCTCCTCTGTCCATGAATACTCCAGGCAAGAATACTGCAGTGGGTTGCCATGCTCTCCTCCAGGGGATCTTCCCGAAGAGATTGAACCCATGTGTCTTAGGTCTTTCCTGCATTAGCAGGCGGGTTCTCTACCACTAGTGCCACCTGGGAAGCCCAGTAACTAGCTTAGAGGCAGTTTGTTATTTGTTGTCAGAGATGAGAAGAGAGCTGTCACATTCTTTTCTCACCAAACTCACAGAGAAGTTCTGTATGAATCGGAGATAAGGCTTAGTATGGTGCAGTGGAGCCAACATATGTTTGCTGGAACACTGGTTGCCTGTGACAAATGACTTTGGAAAATTCTGAAAACTCTGTGCTGCTCTCTGCACAAAGCTCACTGGTGCAGTAAATTAAAGCTCTGAGAAGTCCTGCCACAAATGATCCAATTATATATTCTATGACTCAAAATTGCCCGAGAGCATGTGACCATGGAACTTTTTGTCTCATAAAAACTGTCATTATCATGTAGACATAGTGTTCCACTAAACATCTTGTGATATTTTTTGGTTGAGAACAGAGTGACATGCATGCATGTATTCTCAGTGTCTGACTGTTTGGGACCCCATGGACTGTAGCCCACTGGGCTCCTCTGTCCATGGAATTTTCCCAGCAAGCATACTGTTGTGGGTAGCCATTTCCTCCTCCAAGGGATCTTTCCAACCCAGGGATCGAACCCACATCCCCTGCATCTCCTGCACCGGCAGGAGAATTCTTTACCACTGAGCCATCTGGGAAGAGAAGCTGCCAGTCTCTGCATAGGTGCTCCTGGGCACAAAATTTAATTTTCTTCCCTGTAGTCATCTGAACCCAGAGAGTAGAGAGCAAAAGGGAACTGGAGATGATACATGGCCATTCTATTCACATTCCATTGACTAGAACTCATGACCATGGCCATACCTGACTGCAAGGGAGTTCGGAAAACATGGTCTTCAAGTGTGTCCAGGAAGAGAATATGGATCTTAGGAGCAGGAAGTCATCTCTAGCCGTCTCTGAGTAGAATTAGTGCCCCATCGGATTGTGAGTCCTTGTGGTAAGGTAACCCAGAGTATCCTAACTGCACTTATGGTGGGGCCTGGGGGATGATAGATATGAGACTTGAAATATTAAACTAGAATTCAGAGAAAAGGCAATGAACTTTTTTTAACATTTTTATTGGAGTATAGTTGAATTACCAAGTGTAATGTCTCTTTAATTCTAATTCATGATAATGCAGGTTGTTTAATCTTTCTAAGTTTCAGTTTCTATAGATGTAAAAGTGATAATAATAACTACTTTTCCCACTTAATAGAAACTATTAAGTAGGAGATCAAATGAGATGTGTATGTAATAGCTTTATAACTGTAAAGCAATCGTAAAGAAATTGTTATGCAAGCATACTTTTCATAATAGAGGTAATATTTTCTAGCCACAGTAGTAGAAGATGTTTGACCCTATGAACTTATCTTTGAGAACTAAATTATGGAAGGGTATTTTATGTGTATCACTTTAGCAATCAGCTGGCAAAGGTTGTGCTAAGCTTCTATATTATATTTGGCGTTTTGAGAACATGATAGGGTTTGTCAAGAGGATGAAATGCGCTAAGCTGCATGAAGTCCTTAGAACACCTGCAATAGTAAGTGGTGAATAATTACTACCATTATTAGGAGACCTAACATGTGTGGGAAATGATTTGCCCTAAATGCAAAGCTAAGCGGTTTATATATTATTTCATTATCACAGCTCTACAATGTAGGTATTATTATCTCATTTTATAAATTAGGATAATTTTCTCCTTTTATTTCCTTCTGTGGTGTCAACATTCATTCATGTTCTGAAAGTCAGATATGAAATGATACCTATGAAGCCACATCTTCCATCAAAGGACATCTCTTATCATTCCTGAAGCCATTTAACAAGAGCTGACTAAACATGTTATAAATGCTACAACAACTGGCTGCCGGAAAGTTGATACTGCTGCTTGCAAAGCTTTCCTTTATTAGTCCAAGATTTGTCGTTAGTGAAACCCAGGTTGCCTCCTCACAGCATCCTTGTGACAAATAAACTTTATTTCTTTACTCTGATATTGCTTGTAAGCAAATATTTTTCAGAAATCAGCAACCAATCTATCTAAATCCACCTGGATTCCATAAAGATATATTACCTTCCTGTATTCTTTACATTTCAGGTTATGATGAAAACAATTTAATAGGTGATCACCATGGGTGATTTCTCCATTACTTTGTCTATTCAAAATTCTTTATCTTTGGTCTCCTGGAGCAACTGAGAGAGGGATAGAACACTTGAGAAGGTATCAAGTAGCTGGAGGAGTCTGAAACCTTTGCTGATGAAAGCGCGTTCCTGGGCTTCTGAGTTAGTGACTGTGGTTTTGCGTTCAACACGCGAAAGTTAGGGAGTAAGAGTGATTTTCCTTCTGCCTAATTTGTTGGCACAAAAACAAACAGTACTGAATAAACACTATTAAATATTAAAAATAAACAGACACATGTATTTTATATGCCCAACACAAATAGGCCACAACACGATAAATGAACTCAGCAATGTGAGAAGCTGGCAGTGGGTGCTCAGAGTAGGAAATGCTTACTTCTGATTGAAACATAAGGGAGTGTTTGCTCATTCCTCCTGGGACATCTGCCCTGAGCCCTGCCATTTGAATAAATTTTAGTAAGCAGAAAATCCAGGAAAGACATTTCAGGGTGGTATCACTCTGAGTAAAAGCAAACAAAGTGCCTACTGCCATTGAATATGGGTAGAAATATAGACAGAAAATTAGAAGGGAGGAAAAACTTTAGGATGTTAAATAGGAAAAGTAGTCTCAGAAAAGACTGTTATAAACAGTATGAGTTAGTTCCCTAGATGGTAACTTTAAAATCTCTTGATAAGTCTAAAGCCTAAGGTACTTATCAAATGATAGACTACCTTTATGCTGGCTACATAGCCCTCTCCTACAATCATGTGTATATATGTAGTTTAAACATTAGCTTCCACACATCATTAAGTTTGCATATATAATTTTTTGGCCCATCTGTAAGGCATGTGAGATCTTAGTTCCCTAACCAAGACTTGAATTCATGCTCCCTGCGGTGAAAGTGCTGAGTCAACCACTAGACTGCCAAAGTCCTCCAGCTCATTATTAAAGTGTCAGTGTAAATACTTCACCTAGGGAAAAAAAATCATCATATAGGAGATCAGATAAGGATCTCAGGAGCTCTTGAGAAGGGCTCTTGGGCTCTTGAAGGATACTAGGGGTAAAATGTACATGAACTAAGTTCAGCTGCTTGGAAAGAAGAATGGTCCTTGATCAATACACTTAAGAGTCAATGCAAAGGAGGGAAGCTGAAGGCTGGCAGCTCCTCTAGAGGGTCCCCCAGAGAGGTAGGACATTGAGAGGAGGGGAGGACATGTGCACAGCGGTGAATCACAGAGCATATACGTGGGGAGCCAGATCCAATGGACTTGTACTGACTAACTACTGGATATGCTTCTTATCAACAACCTCATCTGAAAGATCTCTAGCCTAGAAATAACAGCACAACCTTTTAAGTGCTGAGATGTTCATACAGGCTGAATCAAAGAACTACCATCTTGAGAAAGAAAATTCTTCCCTCACAGGGGCAATTCTTCTCAAGCGATGTGTGTGAACCACGTCATTAGCTTGGGGATGTGAGCAGAAAGAGGAATAGTCATTGAGCCCTGTTGGCAGGAGATTTGGGGGTCCTTGCAGCACAGGGACAAGAGAAATGTGGGCACAGAACTAGAGTACAAGTAATACATTATCCTACAGATTCAAAGACCTTAGACTTGTGACATGTGACATGTGAAAACTTAGAGAGCACGGGGTATTTATTCCTTTAGTGTTTAGAGGAGCAAAAATTGCTACACAGAAAGACTTGTAGAGATGGAATTCCCAAACAACTGGTTGAAAAGCTGATCGAAAACCCGGATCCTAATTTTTTCCTGCAGTAATATAGTCTAGAAATCAAGATCTTCCAGTATTAATTTTATTTTCTCCTTCTCCAAAAAAAAAATCTACAGAACAAAGTGCCAAATTATTATATTTTGGAAAAACTACCATTTGCAACATATGGATGAACAATTACAGACTTGAAAATTGATGTTACCTCTATTAGCTGCAGTGCACACATTTGTTAGGATCGACATTGGTATATATTTATTTTAATCTTTTAGCACCACTGTAAAAATATAGCCTGTCAACATTACAACATACTTTATGCTGAATGCCAGTGAAAGCCCGACCTTTAGTTTGCTGACTACATGAGCCATGAATGTGCCATAGCATTCCAGAGGACATAAGAATGTTAAATCTCCCTTACATTTTAAAGTTTAGATGGATTTAACTTCCCCTTCCACTTGTATTCATTCCAGCCATGCAGATTCTGCACAACACAATGGAATGTGTGAGGAAAGGGGTCAAAGAGAGTGCATTGTGGTAAAAAAAAAAAAAAAAAAAACAACACTGAAAGCTGCAAATTTTCAGGGCCAGATTTTACCTTTCTCACTATCATTTGGGTTAACTTAGGCAATCAGAGCTTTGGGGAATTATTTTTATTTGTAAGGTAAGAAAGAGTAAGCAATCATATATATGGAATCTAGAAAAATGGTACTAATAATCTCATTTGCAGGGCAGGAATAGAGACACTGATGTAGAGAATGAACTGTGGACACAGTGGAGGCAGAAGGAGGGGTATGAACTGGGAGAATAGCACTGATGTATCTATATACACTACAGGGTAGTGTAAAATAGAGTATAACCCAGGGAACTCAGCCTGGTGCTCTGTAATGACCTAGAGGGATGGGACTGGGGAGTGGGTGGGATCAGGGGCTTGGTGGGAGAGAGGCTCAAGAGGGAGGGCATATATGCACACTCACAGCTGCTTCAGGTTGTTGTATAGCAGAAACCGACACAGCATTGCAAAATAATTATCCTCTGTAAATAAGAAAAAAACAGCGGGTTAAAATTCACATTTTAATGATCTACATTATCAAGAAAATAAAAGTGTAGGAAGTCCAAAGGAAAGACTCAGACTCCAAGGAGCTGAATTCTAATTGCTGGAGCCCAAGTGAGTCAGAATAGACTTAAGACCTCAAATGTGTGTCCCATTCATTTGCAAACACACTGGGTTAAATAAGACTGGTTAGAAAATCCTGAAGTTTCCCCTCATCTAAAATCTTATGACCATAAGATTATGCATGCCCAAATCACACACTCATTAATTTTCCTGGTAACATAGGAAAAAAGTCTTTAGTGCAAAAGGTTTGTGTTCCTCAATTTGTTTGCATTTTGTTTTTTATTTTAATCTGTAAATTCAATGTCTAAAATATCCAAAATTTGGAAGCAACTGTAAAAGAAGTTCTAAATGAGGTCTTACTTTCTCATTTTCTTTAATTTACTTAGGAAAGAAGTAAAGCCCCATCCACGTTGCTTAATTGGCAGATGCCACTCTGCCCCCAAAGGTGATTTACTTATATTTTTTTTCCCTTGCTTATAAAACAAGAACTCTTTTAGTTTAGTAATCTGAACGGTATCTGATCTTTGCCTGAAACCTATAGAAAAGGTCTGGAGAGTGGGAGACTATTCTGTGTCGCTTGAACATTACCAATTTGCAGAAGAGCCTAACATTTTCTTTCCTGTCAATTTCACTTTTTATCTTTGTCCCGGGACATGGACCTTCACAATACCATCATTTCCTCCATTTGCCCATGAATTCAACATCTTTTCATTTATTCCTTTGACATCTATCAGTTGAGCACAAATTGTGTGCCAGACACTGAGCTTCATACTGAAAAGGCAATGGTTCATAAAACACAAAATAAAAGTCTTTAGCTCTCTAAGAACATGGATCCCAGTGAAGCCAGGAAAGAGGCAATGACACCAACATATGATAAGAACCAAGGAAAATGAAACCATGAAGTGCTGTGTTAGGTAACCCGGAGGAGAGTTACCTAAACTTCTCTTACAGGGTCTACATAGGCTTTCCAAGAAAAAAAAAAAAATGATTCCTAAAATAAGAACCAAGGAACAAGTGGAAATTTAATTCATTGCAAGTGGTCTTTCCAGGCAACAAAGCCTAAGACTTATAGTATGCTATATTCATAATTATAAGTACAAATTTGAGAGAAGTAGTTTTAGAGTATAGGGAGAAAAAGGGATGTGGCTGATGAGATAGTCAGGGCTTAACTAATATAGCGCCATTTAGGTACAACATAATAAATGTTATACGTTAGAAAGATTCTACACAAGGTTCCATGAGCCTATCCATCTCATATTCAATGTAAGTTATGTATGTCTACAATAATACTGAGTAACAAACTGTTCCAACTTTCAGTAACTTAAAACTATGCATATTCATTTGGCTCATGAATCTTCAGTTGGGTGATTTAGGCTGGCCTAGATGCACAATCTCCTGGTCTCGTTTAGACCTCCTGACATGTTTATGGGCTTCCCTTGTGGCTCAGCTGATAAAGAATCGCCTGCAACGTGGGAGACCTGGGTTCAGTCCTTCGATTGGGAAGATCTCCTGGAGAAGGGAAAGGCTACCCACTCCAATATTCTGGCCTAGGTTGACAGGACCTTACACAACTGATCTAGGATGGTTTTGAGGCTATTTCAAATGCCTCAGCTCTGTCCAGGCAGGTTCTCATGAAAAGACAGCGGGACTAAAGAAGAAGCAGAAATGTCTAATGGTTTTCTGGTTTTTGTTTTTGTTTTTTTTTCAGTTTCTATTAGTTCTATCAGCTAACATTCTTATGTCTAGCACAAGATACATGGCCAACTCAGAGTGAAACATTCCTATCTCAGGAGAAGCACTGCAAGTCATGTGGCAAAGAGAATGGTTACAGGGTTGGCTAAAGAATCATGACGATTAATGCCATCAATCAATCAAACACACAATCCCTGCTGGGTGCTGGAGTCTGTGCTTCCCAAGATGACGACTAATCTAAAAGATGACAATGATTTCATTGGATGAGATCATTTCCTAAATGGATCACTCGCCCACAGCCCCTCACAGCACATGCCCTAGAAAGCTATATGCTTTGTCTTCAATTTTTCTGAGACAGCACCCTGCCTTCTCCTAAGAGTCAAGTATTGCTGGCACTTGGGAGGAAATCAGAGGAGAAGAGAAAAGTAAGATAGAAGTGGAAGAGAAATAGGTTCATACAAATAGATGTTTTAGCAAAGTTTGGGAATGGTACAGATGCATCTATTTGCAGAGCAGAACAGAGATGCAGACAAAGGGAACAGATATGTGGATCCAGAAGGGCAGGGGGGAGGGGAAGATGGGATGAATTGGAAGAGTAGCGCTGACATATAGACACTGCCATGTTTAAAATAGATAGCTATTGGGAAGATGCTGGATAACACAGGGAACTCAGCTTAGTGCTCTGTGATGACCTAGAGTGGTAGGATGAGGGGGAGGAAGAGGATAAATGTATACACAGAGCTGATTCACTTTGTTGTACGCTAGAAGTGAACACAGCAATTATACTCCAATAAACAAGGAGATCAGCCCTGGGATTTCTTTGGAAGGAATGATGCTAAAGCTGAAACTCCAATACTTGGGTCACTTCATGCAAAGAGTTGACTCATTGGAAAAGACTCTGGTGCTGGGAGGGATTGGGGGCAGGAGGAGAAGGGGACAACAGAGGATGAGATGGTGGAATGGCATCACTGACTCGATGGACATGAGTCTGAGTGAACTCCTAGAGTTGGTGATGGACAGGGAGGCCTGGCATGCTGCGATTCATGGGGTCGCAAAGAGTCAGACATGACTGAGCGACTGAACTGAACAGAATTGAAACAATAGATTTTAAAAAGAAAACCGTTCAATGTAATTAAACCTATGTAAAAGTGTATCATATAGTACCAAACACTGTAAGTACTTTTGTCAAGATCTTCTCAGTCCTCTCTCTTACATGCATACACATACACATACATCACTACTACTACTACTACTACTACTACTACTACTACTACTACCAAGTCGCGTCAGTCGTGTCTGACTCTGTGCGACCCCATAGACGGCAGCCCACCAGGCTCCCCCGTCCCTGGGATTCTGCAGGCAAGAACACTGGAGTGGGTTGCCATTTCCTTCTCCAATGCATGAAAGTGAAAAGTGAAAATGAAGTCGCTCAGTCGTGTCCGACTCTTAGCAACCCCATGGACTGCAGACCACCAGGCTCCTCCATCCATGGGATTTTCCAGGCAAGAGTACTGGAGTGGGGTGCCATTGTCTTCTCCGACACACACATTGCTGCTGCTGCTGCTAAGTCGCTTCAGTCATGTCTGACTCTGTGCGACCCCATAGACGGCAGCCCACCAGGCTCCCCGTCCCTGGGATTCTCCAGGCAAGAACAGTGGAGTGGGTTGCCATTTCCTTCTCCAATGCATGAAAGTGAAAAGTGAAAGTGAAGTCGCTCAGTTGTGTCCGACTCTTAGCAACCCCATGGACTGTAGCCCACCAGGCTCCTCCGTCCATGGGATTTTCCAGGCAAGAGTACTGGAGTGGGGTGCCATTGCCTTCTCCGACATACACATTAGATGAAAGCTATTATCATCTTATCCTCCCAATTTCACTTTTGAGAAAACTGAGACTCACCAAAGTTATAAAACACATAGCACCTGAATTTTAAACCCAGCAGTTCAATTCCAGAACCCATTTGTTTAAATAATGTATTCCAAAATTGTCTTATCCCCAAATGTTCTAAATCCTTCCCTCAGAGAAGAGTGTGCTTGAGAAGACGTTCCAAAGTCTATTTATTATACACTTTTCCTAAAAGTAAATGCCAAGACCCATGAACACTTCCTATAAATGAATAATGCAGTGAAAACTTCAGAAACGTATAGATTGGTGTCATGGCGAGTCTGCTTCCCTAACAAGTTTATCTTTGATCAGTGGCTCATTTACATGGATTTTGTCTGTGTGTCAATCCTCGTGATTTGTGGCACTGCATATTTTAGAGCTTGACATATGCATTCTTTTCACAAGCCACGTTTCACAGCAGCCTCCATTGTCTATGATAATGTAGAAAGCACGTCGGTAATATAGAAAGCCCAGTTTCTTTCCACATTATGTGAAGACAGTTATTCAGACAAGTCTAACAATTGTTCTACCCTCCTATGTGTTCACTAGATTGCCATATTTCCCTGCGGATAAAATATCTATTTATTCAAGAGCATATCTACTAAACATCCCCTCTCTCCTCTGCACTGAGCCTAGGATAAGAGGTACACGAGAAATAAATGACTCTTTTACAGACAATCCAGGGAGTCGCAGAATTTGACATGACTGAGCGAATGAGCACACAAGGGAGAGAGACAAAAAAACCCATAATTAAGAATAATTATTATTTAAAATAAAACCTACAGGGTTCAACCAACACTGTAGATCTATGCCTGGATGCCTGTAACAACCTTACTCTTATTAGAATAGACAAGGAAATCCTTCTGGAGTGGTAGCATTAGGGTTCACCCTGACAAATTCAGAAGATTGAGAAGAGGTGTGCAAGGAGTTGTCTTTAATCAAAGTACTCAGGAAATGTAGAATCTGTGTTATTCAAGTGTTGTTAAAATGAGAGAACCAGGAAGCCACATTTGTTCCTGCCCTTCTTATGAAATATAATTGCCTTCTTTCCTTTCTTGGTTGTGAAAGTGTGAATTGTTCAGTTGTGTCCGACCTTTTGTGGCCCCATAGACTGTAGCCCTCCAGTCTTCTCTGTCCATGGGATTGTCTAGGCAAGAATACTAGAGTGGGTAGCCATTCCCTTATCCAGGGGATCTTCCAAACCCAGGGATCAAACCCTGGTATCCTGCATTGCAGATGATTCTTTACCATCTGAGCTACCAAGGAAGCCCTCCTTGGTTATATATATTCAATCAAGATGAACGTTGTTCTGGTTAATCAGGGTCCCACAATCCCCTCAATGGCATAGTTCCCATTCTAAGTCTAGGCTCTGTGCTACCTTCAGGTTTGAAATGGGGCACACCCACCAGGAGGAGGTGATGTGAACAGAGACATAGCTTGGTGCCTGAGAAACTTTGGAGCTCCCAGACCTGTAGAGCAAGACCCCAGAACAGCCTCTGACACTCAATATCAGTTGAAAAATAAAGAAGGAATAGATGAAACATCCTGAGCATCTATCCCCTCACCTGTCACATCAGATAAATACTGAATAATTGATACAATTATACAAGGCTTAAATTAGACTAAAGTGTTTAGTTCAGGGCTGGGTTCATGGAAAACCTGAAAGAGATGGTAGCCACTGTGATGAAGAGGCAGAGACTAGGAAGACATATATAATGTCATTCATTTGTATTTCTCTGCAATGACCAGCACATTGCCCTTAGCTTGCAAGCTAATTAGGTGCTGGCACTTATGAGACATGTACATGGGGTCTGAGGATTTCAGTCCTTGTGGACAAGACCTCCAATATATTATTCACCGTTCATTTTCATGTCTCAGGCACCTACATACACTACATGCTTAATAAATATCTGACACATAATTAGTTGATTTAGTTCCTTCCCACTCCCTTCAGAATATCACTCTTCAGGAAAGAGACCTGTGTAGTTTCTTTTTTTCTTTTTTTTTGGACTGGGGCTATGATTTCTTCAATCCTAGTGAAAGTAAGGTCTGGGAATCTCTGTCTCCAAATGGAATTTACTGACTTTAATGTCACAGTCCATCAGTGACCAAAATGTGCCTTGTAACTGCCACAGCTTTTCCCAAGCTCAGCAAAGGAATGACTTACCCTCTGGGTGGGTTGTTCAAGAAGAAAAGCCTGCCTGTTACAGGAATAGCCACATCCAGGAGAAACAGCAGTAGCTGTGGGTGGCTCCCAGTGAGTTGGCTCTGACCGTGAGGAAGACCGAGACGCATAAATTCTGAGGCAGGTTTTAAAGCCAGTTAAGCTCCTGAAGGGGAATATGAGTTGGGCTCCTTGGAAACTGGAACCCTGCTTAATTTACCTGTCAAAGAGCTTGATGGATTTGTCCATGGAGTTTTTAAATAGAAGATAAAGCTCTTCACTGTGCGTGCTTCTTCCCTGCAATGGGTAACATATCCATCACTTGCCCAGATTGATGTGGCTAATTCAGGGCCTTCAGCCCACCCCATTGAGTATTCTATCTCAACTGTGTAAATATCATTATTTGAAGTGGAATTTAAAGATCGCCAATTGTGCTCTCAGTCTGCTTTCCAACAAAGGCTCTAGGGAGCCAGATCCACAGTAGCCTCTTGTCAGTGGTCTGCTGGCATGCCCAGAAGTGGCAGCCTGGCATGTCACCATCAAAGAGGTCCAGACTTGGAGACCTAGACGGGCTTCAGGAGAAGTGAGAGCTTACAAAAGTGGAATGCTCAGCCCACATCATGTCGTTGTTCAGTGGTTCACTCGTGTCCAACTCTTTGCAATCCCATGGACTGCAGCACGCCAGGCTTCCTTGTCCTTCTTCATCTCATGGAGCTTGCTCAAACTCATGTACATTGAGTCGGTGATACTTTTCAACCATCTTATCCTCTGTCATCCCCTTCTCTTCCTGCCTGCAATCTGTCCCAGCATCAGGGTCTTTTCCAATGAGTCGGTTCTTTGAATCAGGTGGCCAAAGTATTGGAGCTTCAGCTTCAGCATCAGACTTTCCAATGAATATTCAGGATTGATTTCCTTTAAGATTGACTGGTTTGATATCCTTACAGTCCAAGGGTCTCTCAAGAGTCTTCTCCAATATCACAGTTCAAAAGCATCAGTACTTCGGTGCTCAACTTTCTTTATGGTCCAACTCTTACATGCATATATGACTACTGGAAAAGCCATAGCTGTGACTAGACAGACCTGTGTCAGTAAAGTAATGTCTCTGCTTTTTAATATGCTGTCCAGGTTTGTCATAACTTTTCTTCCAAGGAGCAAGCGTCTTTTACTTCCATGGGTGCAGTTACCATCTCCAGTGATTTTGGAGCCCAAGAAAATAAAGTCTGTCACTGTTTCCATTGTTACCCATCCATTTGCCATGAAGTGATGGGACCAGATGCTGTGATCTTAGTTTTTTGAAGGTGAGTTTTAAGCCAGCTTTTCACTCTCTTCTTTCACCTTCATCAAGAGATTTTTTAGTTCCTCTTCCTTTTCTGCCATAAGAGTGGTATCATCTGCATATCTGAGGTTATTGATATTTCTCCCAGCAATCTTGATTCCGATTTGTGTTTCATCCAGCCCTGCATTTCGCATGATGTACTCTGCATGAAGTTAAATAAGCAGGGTGGCAATATACAGCCTTGACATAATCCTTTCTCAATTTGGAACCAGTCTGTTGTTCCATGTCCAGTTCTAACTATTGATTCTTGACCTCCATACAGGTTTCTCAGGAGACAGGTCAAGTGGTCTGGTATTCCCATCTCTTTAAGAAATTTCCACAGTTTGTTGTAATTCACACAAAGGCTTTAGCATAGTCAATGAAGCAGAAGTAGATGTTTTTCCAGAATTCTCTTGCTTTTTCTGTAATTCAATGGATGTTGACAATTTGATCTCTGATTCCTCTGCCTTTTTTAAAACCAGCTTGAACATCTGGAAGTTTTCTGTTCACATACTGTGGAAGGCTAGCTTGGAGAACTTTTAGCATTACTTTGTTAGTGTGTGAAATGAGTACAATTGTGTAGTAGTTTTAATATTCTTTGGCATTGCTTTTCTTTGGGATTGGAATGAAAACTGACCTTTTCCAGTCCTGAGACCACTGCTGAGTTTTCAGTGTTTATTGATATATTGAGTACAGAATTTTAACAGCATCACCTTTTAGGATTTTCAATAGCTCAGCTGGAATTCCTACACCTCTACTAGCTTTGTTCATAGTGATACTTCTTAAGGCCCATTTGACTTCACACTCGAGGATGTCTGGCTCTAGGTGAGTGACCACATCATCATGGTTATCTAGGTCATGAAGATCTTATTGTATAGTTCTGTGTATTCTTGCCACCTCTTCTTAATATCTTCTGCTTTTTTTAGGTCCATATTGTTTCTGTCCTCTATTGTGCCCATCTGTGCATGAAAAGTTACCTTGGTATCTCTAATTTTCTTGAAGAGACCTCTAATCTTTCCCATTCTATCATTTTCCTCTATATCTTTGCATCAAACACTTAAGGCTTTCTTATCTTTTCATGCATTCAGATGGATATATCTTTCCTTTTCTCTTTTGCCTTTCTATTCTCTTTTTTGCTTAGCTATTTTTACAGCCTCCTCAGACAACCCTTTGCCTTTTTGCATTTGGTTTTCTTGGAGATGGTTTTGACCATCACCTCCTATACAAGATTATGAACCTCCATCCACAGTTCTTCAAGTACTCTATCATATCTAATCCCTTGAATCGACTTGTCATTTCCACTGTTTAACTGTAAGGGATTTGATTTAGATCATACCTGAATGACCTAGTGGTTTTTCCCTACTTTTTTTCAATTTAAGTCTGAATTTGACAGTAAAGAGTTCATGATCTGAGCCACAGTCAGCTCCTGGTCTTGTTTTTGCTCACTGTATAGAGCTTCTCCATCTTCACCTGAAAAGAACATAGTCAGTCTGATTTTGGTATCAATCATCTGGTGATGTCCATGCATAGAGTCATCTCTAGTGTTGTTGGAAGAGAATGTTTTCAAAGACCAGTGTGCTCTCTAGGCAAAACTCTGTTAGCCTTTGTCCTACTTCATTTTGTACTCCAAGGCCAAACTTGCCTTGGAGTTTGTTACTTGTTACTCCAGATATCTTTTGACTTCTTATTTTTTCATTTCAGCCCACTCCACAGTTTCTCACAATTTTTCAATATTCTTTAGTCCACTCCCCTCAGGGCTCTGCACATTCTTATCCTCTCATAAGGAAGCATGCTTTGGCAGGCAGGGATTAAAAAATAGACAAGTCTTAGAGATTCCTTATCTCCATGAAATATAAGTAAGAGAAACATTATGAATTCTGGGTGCAGAATATCTATTAATATACAACCCTTGGATTATATGTTTCAACAGAGACTAAAGAATCAATATAAAATCACTAATAAATAAATACTCAGTGTGCCTGTTTGATTCACGGTTTTATAACAACTGTAAGTGTAAGCACAAATGTGAATTTATGTAACATCTTTATCCTTCAGTTGCCAGTAATAACATATAATTCCATTTATTTCAGCAAAGTGAACTGAATACAAAAATTTCCACATTTAATATATCATTTTGTTTCTTTTTAAAAGTCCTTTTTTTTAACAATGGAAATAAATAATTGAATTCAAGTTCTTCTGGCAGAAAAAAGTATTAAGAACAAAACATTTATATTCATATGATTGGTAAACAACTATTTTTACATATCAACATTGATATAAAGTGAAAGAATTCAAAGTACCTTTTTTATCATTTTTAAACAATAAAAGATTAAGAGGTCTACAGACTGTTTAAATTTTAAAATCTTATTTCATTTACAAATAAAAAAGATATCTGGTTCTAAGATGGCAATTTGAACTCCATTGCTCATATATTTAGCCCTCCAAAACACCACAAGTATGCTCCAAAACATAAGCATATGTTCATATTGCAATGTAAGTGTGAACTAGGATGGAATTTTCCTATTACCTTTTTAAATGTGACACCAATGCAGATGTCATAATGGAGAGACTGGTTACCTTAAAATAAAAGTTTTATAGTTACAAAAATACGAGGTAGAAAGTCAAAAATCAAATGACTTGCTAAAAAAGCATTGGCAACATATGATAGGATGTCAATATTCTTAATATACAATTAATTCTTACATATCAGGAAGAAAGACACCCTAGAAATCACAATATAAAAATAGGATAATAAGATGAAAAGGCAATTCACTGAAGGAGGACAAATGATCAACACATTCTGGAAAAGATGTTTATACTCACTGATAGTAAAGAAGAAAAGCAAATTAAAGTCCAGATTAGCAAAAATGTAAAAGAATGATATTACACAATGTTAGCAAACGTGGGGAATTCGTTATTTTCACATATTCTTGGTACAAGTGTAAAATTTCTATATTCATGAAGAGCACTTTAAAAACATGAAATAAAATCTTATCTATCCACATCAACACAAAAATTTCACTTGAAGGAATCTATCCTTAAATAATTAATATTAATTCAAGAATATTAATTCAAGAATGTTCAGTAAGGTATTATTGAGTATATCATAAGAAACAATATAAATATCCATTGATAGTGATCTAGTTAATAACTATGACACTGTATAATGATACACTGGGGTCATATGTAGCCATTTTAAATGTCATGAATATACAAGTATCAAAACAGGTTTTTCTGTCCAATTGTAATGCTATTAAGAAAAGTTTTGTATTGCTTTTATATTTAGGAATTAAAACTTCTACTTACTAAAAATATCAAATATCATTTCTTTCTCCAGGGCATCTTCCTGGACTTTCATAAAGTCTCAAGGACTTTAAAGAACATTGAGAGAAAATTGTCACAATTGAATTGATATTTTTGTTTCTATTACAGTCCAACCTTGAATACATATGCATAGTTATTTGCATATGTCATTTGTATTCATTTCTAAAATATCTTATTTTTAATATATTTACTTACCTTTGAGGCTAAGGGAAGACTTTTAAAGGATGTTTTATTTATTACTTGTGTATAGTTAAATTTGGCTTTTATTTCTCAGGACTGCTAATGACAGTGTTGTGCTTTGCATTTGAAGTAATACTGCTAATCTTCCCTATGAAATTTTACCCCTAGGAAAGGGAAATCACCATGGATGCTATTTCTCCTTGTAGATTAATGTTGCTTTACTCACATTTTCTTAAATATGTGCATACATAACATAAGTAAGCAAATAGATAGAATGTAATTAGTTGATGTATATTTTGGGAAATAAACATGAGCAAAGGGTATAGGGACTCAACAATGTGTGAGAGCAATATTACAAAAGACTGGTTGGTATATTTCCTTATTTTGAAACAGAGACCTAAAAGCAAAAATATCCCATAGTAACAAACATGCCCAGAGCTCAGATCTTGGTTTCTTATCCAGTCTTTAATAAAAGGGACCAAGACTCCTTAGAGAAATAACTGACTCCAAAGCTGGAGCCAGGAATAGAGGAGTTAAGCCTGCAGCATGCTATCGTGCCAGAAAGTAAGGAAATGTTCAACATTCTAACACACACACACACTCAAGTGATGGACTTGTTTCAAAGAGATATAGGAGCTAACTGAAAGCTCCCAATGGCCAAAGCTGGAACAGTTTGAGCAATAAATAAGTAATAAGGTGTTGGATTATAAGTCATAGTACAAAATACATAATAATGAGTCAACTCTGATGATCAAATAGATGCAAACATAGACAATTTCCTGTGCAGAGTTCCAAATAATTTGTGCAGATACTCTGTCCTTGGACTTCCCTGATAGCTCAGTGACAAAGAATTCACCTGCAATGCAGGAGACACAGGAGACACAAGTTCAATCCCTGGGCTGGGAAAATCCCCTGGAGAAAGAAGTGGCAACCCACTCCAGTATTCTTGCCTGAAAAATCCCATGGACAGAGGAGCCTGGCAGGCTACCATCAATGCCATCACAAAGAGTTGGACAAATGAGTAGGCACGCTCTCTTTCCTTAAGCAGATAGAGCATAACTCTTAAATTCTTCCTTGTAAACTGAGCTTAGTGACATTCCTTTGAAGCATTCTCTGTGGAAAGCAAGAACAAAAGAGTAATTCTATATTGGAGAAATCTGACAAACATAACCTCAACCAGGTGATCGAGATCAACATGAGAAGTGCTAAGTCATGTTGATAGTATGTATTGTGGCATGATGTGATGGAAATGAAACTTTACCTTTGTGGTTTTCATCCCTGAAACATATTCAGTTCAGTTCAGTGGCTCAGTGGTGTCTGACTCTTTGCATGAATCGCAAAGTGCAACCCCATGAATCACAGCACGCCAGGCCTCCCTGTCCATCACCAACTCCCAGAGTTCACTCAGACTCCCATCCAATGAGTCAGTGATGCCATCCAACCATCTCATCCTCTGTCATCCCCTTCTCCTCCTGCCCCCAATCCCTCCCAGCATCAGAGTCTTTTCCAATGAGTCAACTCTTCGCATGAGGTGGCCAAAGTACTGGAGATTCAGCTTTAGCATCATTCCTTCCAAAGAAATCCCAGGGCTGATCTCCTTCAGAATGGACTGGTTAGATCTCCTTGCAGTCCAAGGGACTCTCAAGAGTCTTCTCCAACACCACAGTTCAAAAGCATTGATTCTTCCATGCTCAGCTTTCTTTATGGTCCAACTCTTACATCCATATATGACTACTAGAAAAGCCATAGCTTTGACTAGATGGACCTCTGTTGGTAAGGTAATGTGTCTGGTATTTAATATGCTGTCTAGGTTGGTCATAGCTTTTCTTCCAAGGAGCAAGCTTCTTTTAATTTCATGGCTGCAGTCACCATCTGCAGTGATTTTGGAGCCCAAGAAAATAAAGTCTGTCTCTGTTTCCATCATTTCCCCATTTATTTGCCATGAAGTGATGGCACTGGATGCTATGATCTTAGTTTTTTGAATGTTGAGTTTTAAGCCAGCTCTTTCACTCTCCTCTTTCACTTTCATCAAGAGGATTTTTAGTTCTTCACTTTCTGACATAAGGGTGGTGTTTAGGCAATCGTATTTAAGTAAAGAGGGCTTTCCAGGTCCCACTAGTGTAAAGAACGCATCTGCCAATACAGGAGATGTAAGACAGGCAAGTTCGATCCCTAGGCTTCCCAGATGGCTCAATGATAAAAAATCCACCTGCCAATGCGTTCAATCCCTGGGTTGGGACAATCCCCTGAAGGAGGAAATGGCAATGCACTCCAGTTTTCTTGCCTGGGAAATCCCATGGACAGAGGAGCCTGGTGGGCTACAATCCATGGGGTCATGAAAGAGTCAGACACAAGGGAGCAACTGAACACACATATTGAGTAAAGACCAAAAAAAACTAAGGTGCCAGTCATGTAGACATCTAAGGAACAGGCTCCTAAGGGAAATATGCTCGGCAAGTGCAAGGAAGAACAAAGAGACCAATGCCTCTGTGGTGATCTGAAGTGAGAAAAGCAGGAGAAGGTGATGGGAGAAGAGGTCGGAGAAGACTGAAGGCAGATACATGGGACTGTGTGTCATTTCAAAGTCTTTGCCTTTCTCTCTAAGAGGAGCGGCCATTGGCAAGGTTTTGAGCAGAGGAACCTAACCCTTCTGAAAGACACACTCTGTCTGATGTGACTGGGGGCAAGTGTGGAATAACAGACTATTTCAGAAATTCAAGTGAGAGGAAATGGTGGCTTGGGCAGGTTTAACAGTGAAGTGGTCAGAAGCAGTTATATTTTGAGAAGACTTTTTTAAAAAGTCAGCCTGGTTTTCTATCAGATTAGACGTGGGTTAACAGAAAGAGAGGGCTTCCCAGGCAATGCTAGTAAAGAACCTGCCTGCAAATGCAGGAGACATGTGACACGCAGGTTCAATCCCTGGGTCAGGAAGATCCCCTGGCAAAGGGCATGGCAACCCACTTCAGTATTCTTGCCTGGAGAACCCCATGGACAGAGAAGTCCATGGGGTTACAGAGTTGGACACGACTGAAGCGACTTAGCATGCACTCAGGCAACAGGAAGAGAGAAAGCAAGAATAATTCAAGGAACTGTTATGTGTTGTGTGTTTATACTTTAACTTTTACCAAAGAAGCTTTGGGGATTTGCCCCACTTCATGACTCTGTATTGTTGAAAACTGTTAATAACCTGCTGGCAAGTGCCTTCCCACCAGTGTTGCACCTTGAGCTTTGAGATGGCCTGCCTTTGGTCTTCGAGCTTTCTCCCGAATGATCCTTCTGTCCAATATTTTACCCCAAGGCCTCATTTCAGCTCACCTCCCCCAGCATTGCCACAAGCAGGCATAAAGTTATTTTCACACAAATGACAAAGCTTTGGGGTACAAGGAGATCTTACCAGTGGGAAACTGTTGAGTTCCTAGGAAGGGAAAACACCATGATGCCAAAAAAAAACAAACAAACCATGTTTTCTGCAAAGCATTTCCAAATAAAATTCTCGTTAGATGTTACACTTTAAAGTGCAGAAACTAATGGTGAGTAGAGGTTTGTCCATGAAGCTCCCAACTGGGATTAATGGTGTCTATCTTTGTCTCCATTACCATCATAATAAATTCTTTCTTTTTATTATTATAAGGAGTGGAACTTTTATTTTTTCCAATTGACTATATTTATAAAATAAATAAAAAGTAAGGAGACATTTCGAGTTATACAAATAAACAATGCTATATGCAGAAAAATGAAGATATTCCTGAAATTAAACCATAGACATATATTTGGTACCACTGTATTATAGTTCAAAAAAATCATTGACCACCTGAGAAATGAAAGTCTGAATTCAACATATGAAAAGTGCTCAGAGGCATCAGTGTAAAATGTGCCATGTAGGGATTACAAAAACGAACCAAAAATAATTTTGGCTCCTTTTTCTGGTCTATTTGCTTCATAAACACACACACACACCCTTATTCAGCTTTGTAGGGACACGGATCAGCTCCCATCATCATAGGAACAGTAATATGAGAAAGTTGTTAAGACAGTATAAATGTGGTCATTGAAAATCCCAATTCTAGGCATTCTTTTCACTTTTTTCCATATACAGTACATTACTGTCTAACAGCATGTCCCAGATTGCCTCTGACACTAAATTTGCACAAAACATCTTTGAAAAATAAAATATATATATATAATATATTCAATAGAATATAGTTCAGCCATTAAAAAGAGTGAAACAATGCCATTTGCAGCAACATGGTTAGACCTGGATATTATCATACGAAGTGAAGTAAGTCAGACAAAGACTAATATCATATGATATCACTTATACATGGAATCTTAAAAAAATTAAACAAATGAACTTATTTACAAAACAGAAACAGACTCACAGACTTAGAGAATGAATTTATGGTTACCAGAGGGAAAGGGTAGGGGAGAGGGATGGATTGGGTGTTTGTTATTGACATATATGCACTGTTATATTTAAAATAAATAATCAACAAGGGTCTACAATAAAAACAGAAATATTTTTTTAAAAAAGAAAGAAAATTCAAACAAAAAAATCTTTGACAGAGCATATGCTCCAGTTTCTAGTTGTCAAAGAATTGTTCTCCATAATATTTTATTTTGATGATTGCACACCAAGTTGTCACTCAATATAAATGTATTTCATTTAATATCCCCTGGTCCCCACAATGCAGATATGGACTCCAAGGAAGAAAGGAAATCAGCCCACATATCCCAGCTTCTAGTCAAGGCAGTGAGTGCAATGCAAGCAGGAAAAAGAGCATGTTACTCACAGCCTATAGCAATCAATGCAAATATATGCTACGGTTAGGTGTTTTAATGCCAATAATAGACATCCTGTGATTGATGAATTTCACAACTGTTTTCTCTGTAGCTGCTTAATTCAACCTTCTGGCAGAGGTGGCTGCATGCTTCAGTAAGTCACCAACACCAGCATATCATGCTTAACCTCTAATAGGTCAAAGTATGAGTTGGGCTGTGAGTTGGGTCATCTGAAGGTTGATGTGAAGTTGTTATATAATGTTATTGTTCAAATTTCATTAGCTTCCTAAAAAGTACCAATCAACTGGCAAACAGAGCAATACTGGTGGATGGTTCTATGGTCATTTCTGTCCAGCCTTTGACATGATCACCTAGAAATGCTGTACCAGTGACTACAGATTAATCCCACTGGAAGTCCTTGTCAAAAGCTTCAACTCACCTTGCCAGGGATAATATAACTTTGTCCCTGGAAAGTTGTGTTTTCTTCTAAATGAGTACTGTTTGCATATACATTTATTTGAAAACTGTCCTGCTCTTTAAACAGGAGAAAAAACTGATATAGCCATTTTGAAAAACAAATTTTAAAAGGCATATGCTTTAGGTCTTAGAAATTCTGAATCTTGTTAACTCCAAAGAAAATGATTGATACTGTAAAACTGATGGTAACAAAAATTTGGAAACAATCTCAACGTTTGTGTGAGCAAACAAACAGTGGAGGAATAGACAGAAAAAAATGCAGTATAATTATACCATGGATAACTACACTGCAGTTAAAAGAATCAAGGTACATTTATCATACATAAACAGATGCAACAAAAACATAAAACTGAACCAGAAAAAATCAAGTTGCAGTGTGTATAATACAATCAAATAATCTGTTTGTGTCAATTTTAAAATTCTATCAGTTCAGCTCAGTTCAGTTGCTTAGTCGTCTCTGACTCTTTTCGACCCTATGGACCACAGCATACCAGGCTTCCCTGTACATCACCAACTCCTGGAGTTTACCCAAATTCATGTCCATTGAGTTGGTGATGCCATACAACCACCTCATCCTCAGTCTTTCCCTTTTACTCTCGCCTTCAATATTTCCCAGCATCAGGGTCTTTTCAAATGAATCAGCTCTTTGCAACAGGTGGCCAAAGTATTGGAGCTTCAGCTTCAACATCAGTCCTTCTAATGAACACCCAGGACTTATCTCTTTTAGGATGGACTGGTTGGATCTCCTTGCAGTCCAAGGGACTTTCAAGAGTCTTCTCCAACACCACAGTTCAAAAGCATCAATACTTCGGCGCTCAGCTTTCTTTATAGTCCAACTCTCACATCCATACATGACTACTGGAAAAACCATAGCCTTGACTAGATGGACCTTTGTTGGCAAAGTAATGTCTCTGCTCTTTAATATGCTGTCTAGGCCGGTCATAACTTTCCTTCCAAGGAGTAAGCGTATTTTAGTTTCAAAGCTACAGTCACCATCTGCAGTGATTTTGGAGCCCCAAATATAAAGTCAGCCACTGTTTCCCCATCTATTTGCCATGAAGTGATGGGACCAGATGCCATGATCTTAGTTTTCTGAATGTTGAGCTTTATTTTTCAATTTTTCAAATTTTTCAATTTTTCAATTTTTCAAATTTTTCACTCTCCTCTTTCACTTTCATCAAGAGGCTTTGTAGTTTGTCTTCACTTTCTGCCATAATGGTGGTGTCATCTGCATATCTGAGGTTATTGATATTTCTCCCGGCAATCTTGATTCCAGCTTGTGCTTCCTCCAGCCCAGCGTTTCTCATGATGTACTCTGCATATAAGTTAAATAAACAGCGTGACAATATACAGCCTCGATGTACCCCTTTTCATATTTGAAACCAGTCTGTTGTTCCATGTCCAGTTCTAACTGTTGCTTCCTGACCTGCATACAATTTCTCAAGAGGCAGGTCAGGTGGTCTGGTATTCCCATCTCCTTCAGAATGTTCCACAGTTGATTGTGATCCACAGAGTCAAAGGCTTTGGCATAGTCAATAAAGCAGAAATAGATGTTTTTCTGGAACTCTCTTGCTTTTTCAATGATTCAGAAGATGTTAGTAATTTGATCTCTGTTTCCTCTGCCTTTTCTAAATCCATCTTGAACATCTGGAATTTAACAGTTCACGTATTGCTGAAGCCTGGCTTGGAGAATTTTGATCATTACTAGCGTGTGAGATGAGTGCAATTGTGTGGTAGTTTCAGCATTCTTTGGCACTGCCTTTCTTTGGGACTGGAATGAAAACTGACCTTTTCCAGTCCTGTGGCCACTGCTGAGTTTTCCAAATTTGCTCACGTATTGAGTGCAACACTTTCACAGCATCATCTTTTAGGATTTGAAATAGCTCAACTGGAATACCATCACCTCCACTAGCTTTGTTTGTAGTGATGATTCCTAAGGCCCACTTGACTTCACATTCCAGGATGCTGGCTCTAGATGAGTGATCACACCATCGTGATTATCTGGGTCGTGAAGATCTTTTTTGTACAGTTCTGTGTATTCTTGCCACCTCTTCTTAATATCTTCTGCTTCTGTTAGGTCCATACCATTTCTGTCCTCTATTGAGCCCATCTTTGCATGAAAATTTCCCTTGATATGTTTCATTTTCTTGAAGAGATCTCTAGTCTTTCCCAGTCTATTGTTTTCCTCTATTTCTTTGCATTGATTGCTGAGGAAGGCTTTCTTATTTTTCCTTGCTACTCTGCATTCAAATGGGAATATCTTTCCTTTTCTCCTTTGCCTTTTGCTTCTGTTCTTTTCACAGCTATTTATAAAGTCTCCTTAGACAGCCATTTTGCTTTTTGCATTTCTTTTTCTTGGAGATGGTCTTGATCCTTGTCTCCTGTACAATGTCACAAACCTCCATCCATAGTTCATCAGGCACTCTATCTATCAGATCTAGTCCCTTAAATCTATTTCTCACTTCCACTGTATAATCACAAGGGATTTGATTTAGATCATACCTGAATGATCTAAAATTATATGTTGAACAGGATTTATATGTTGATGGGCATTTACATGTTTTAAGTCTCTTGTAGAAGGTGGATGGAAAGGACAATGTACAGGACAGGATGGAATGGAGAAAATGACCAAGAGGATATTAGTCATGGAGCTTTGATCTGAATAAAAATTTAATAATATTCCTGGAAAGGTTTGACAGAAAACAACAAAGTCTGTCAAGCAATTTTCCTTCAATTAAAAAATAAATTAATTAAAAAAATATTCCTGGAGGAGGGTATGGCAACCCACTCCAGTATTCTTGCCTGGAGAATCCCATGGACAGAAGAACCTGGTGTGCTACAGTCCATAAAGTCACAAAGTGTTGGACACAACCAAAGCAACTGTGTGTGCATGTATGCACACATTAATAATATTGTGCTAATAATAGGGGACATAACTGACTCAGTTCAACTTGGCACCTAAAGTCCAGCATGGCCATAGAAAGTTAATGAGTGTCTTGTGCACAGTGTGGCCTTAAGGACAAAAGCAGTGCAAGAAACTCAAGCTCTGTCTAGGTCATTCCAACCATCTTCTCTCCTGTGCCTCCTGCAGTCTGACCTCTGAAAAGAATGCTGGTGGCTTAGCCTTTATATTCTGTTCAAGCTTCAGCCTCTCTGTAGACACTGCCAATGAGGACTCCATGTTCCAGGACAGCTGGGCGCTGAGAACACATCAAAACAATCTACTTTACAACCTTGCTTATCAACACCAAAGACATCTCCATGACTATTACACTAGACTTGGCACTCATACTAATCCATCACACCATCCTGTCCTCTATAATCCCCTCCCCTCTCTCCCCTTAAAAAAAGAAAAAAAAAAAAAAAAGGGTGAATGAATGTGAGAAAACAAAGATGCTTCAATGTGCTTTAATATAGCTCTTTTAAAGATGACGCCCGTGGTCAGCAGCAGGTTTTATTCACCTTTGCAGTGATACAGGCTAAATGCAATTGATGTTCATGTTGAGATCACTGGAATGTAAATTATTTTGAAATACATCTTAAAATAGAGAAAGGTCTGTCCTTCATATTGGAAAATGACACCAATTATGGTTACCCTCAAGGCTGTGTGGTAAAATGATTTTATAACATTTGCTACTGTTTTGTTTAAATAGCCTTTAACAGTTATGTTCTTGTAGGAAGTAAAATGTGTTTAGTATAGGCCTTTCCATGGAAAGTTGTTTGCCTCCAACCAAATTTGTAAAATGCACCAGTAAGAGTGCTGACTGAAAACACTCACCCAAGGAATCCCCATGGAAAGGAAAGGAGATTCAGAGAAGTAACCACTGATCTGTAGCTTTTGTGTGTGTGTGTGTGTGTGTGTGTGTGTTTGCTTTATTTTGTGTTGTTTTGTTTTTGGTGACTCCCTTAGTTACTTCATGCATTAGGTGAGTCACACTTCAGATGTGATTGGTTAACAGTATGTGGCCTTATGCCGGGACACTTCCTCATAGCTAGCTTCTGAAAGCTTGCCTACCCTCAGTTGAGCTTCTCTGGTGGCTCAGATGGTAAACAATCTGTCTGCAATGTGGGAGACCCGGGTTTGATCCCTGGGTCGGGAAGATCCCTTGGAGGAGGAAATGGCTACTCACTCACGTATTCTTATCTGGAGAATTCCATGGACAGAGGAGTCTTGCAGGTTATAGTCCAAAGGGTCACAAAGAGTTGGACACGACTGGGCAACTAACAATGTCCCTCAGTCACTAACTCTTAGCTCGCTTTTCTCTCTTGTAATCACTCTATGACTACTAACTTATTGAACTATTTCTTAAAACGAGCCAAGAAGATCTCCATGTTAACTAGCCTGGTAGGAATACTTATGCAATAGTGGCTATTCTTGCTTCATCCCCTCAGCCCCTTCTCATTCTGATAAAGTATATGTGACCTCATAAATCAATTTCTATTATACTCACACTGTCAGTTTTTTTCTTTACCAGAAAGGACTGAGCTCTTTTTCATTCCTCAAGATTAATACTAAGTATTAATAAACTCAAATCTTCATGATCTCAAATGATCTCAGAAGAGGAGTAGAATCAAGGCAGGCAGAGCTAGAAGGGAAAGGCATGACTGGCCATAAGACAGGCTCACATGTGGCTTCTTATGGGAAGACAAATAGTCTATTGGAAACCAGAGTAGAACATCTGGAGCAAAACACTTGAAAAATGGTGAAAGGAGCTCTACTCATTAAAAATAATGAAGACAGTGGTAATAATGTCAATGTAATCACTAGTTCTGAGTAATGTTTAAATCATTAGCTTTGAATTATTATTAAAATAACAAGGCATTGTAGGGACTTCCCTGGTGGTACAGTGGTTACGACTCCACACTTCCACTGCAGAGGGCAAGGGTTCAGTCCTTGGTTAGGGAAATAAGATCCCACAGGATGCATTGCACAATAAAATAAATAAATGTATAAAATAATAAGGCATTACACAGATGAATACTAATTTAATTGTCTTTCAGAGTCATCAAATACATTTCAGCAAAAAGATAGGAGTGGGATCATTTTATAATTGTGAAAAAAGGAAAGCTTGGGAGTACTGAAAACAACAATGAAACCTTCCATATTGTGTTCCATGCACACTTAGCTTCATGGAATTCACAATATTCTTTGTTTTCTTTAAACAATGTCCAGGTAATTTATTCCCATCAGCCATGAGCATGTAATGGTATATTGGATGATAGGACAGTTTTACAAAGAATCAAGAACTCCTTGGTCATTTCTAATTAGACCCACAAAACTGAAGGATTACTAAGATGGGTCATAACTTGCATTTTTCTAGGGCTCATTTCTTTTTATTTTCTCCAAACAAATGAATTCTTTGTATACTATACAACTACGATACTTTGTATATTATAGAACTTTTCCATCTGCCACATCAAGGATAGACATATTATCAGATAATGCTAATTTTTGTTAATGCATTAATTATTAACAACATTTGATCATTTTACTAAAGTCCTTTTGAATTATTGAATGCATATAATTCCCCAATACCTTTTAAGGAGGTTGGACAATGCTAACCAGAGGGCATTTTGCTGAGCACTATAATAAGTCAGGAGAGACAATTTCCACACGTAATAGAGGAACATAGGCTTGGCGATATAAAGAAATACTTGAAAGCAAGAAATTGTATTTAAGGGGACTCGGGTACTTTATGGATGGAAAGATGAAAAGAGACCAAGGAACTTGGGAGAAAAAAACAAGTAAAAGACAACCGGTGAACTTTCCTAAGTTCCAAACAGTTGATGCTACACCTACTCCTTTTCTTTCACTGGCACATCTGCAGTAGATTCTGCACTGATAAGTGCTTGATTTTCTCTTATTGGAGTGGGGGAGGACATGGACAGAGAGTTTCAGGTGGAAGATGAAGGGACAACTGACATCTGGGTCACCTACGATATATTTCAGTAGTTTCAGCCATATCCCAAATATGGTATTAAGCTTATTTTTCAAAGAAGTATTCAAAACCCATTAATAGACAGATATCTTTTTCTTATCCGTTGCCTTTGCATTGGCCAGCTCAGAACGCTTATATAGTCATTCAAAAATGTACATTGAAAATCAGCTCTTTAAGAAACAGTCAGATCTTTGAAGGACTGGGTGTTGAATCAGATGTTCACCTTGCCTTTAAATGAACTCAGTTTAGGGACTTCCCTGGTGGTCCAGGGAAGACTTTGTGCTTCCAATGCAGGGGCATGGGTTTGATGTCTAGTCAGGGAACTAAGATCCTACATACAGAACAGTGCAGCAAAAAAAAAAGGAACTCAGTTCAACAATAACAGTGAGAAGAGAGCACAGTTAGTGATAATCCAGGGTAAAGAGCAAAAAACACTATAAAAATAGAAGATTAAAAGATCTACTCCAGGAGAGAGAAATTAAAAAGGAATATATGGAGTGGTGAACACTTCAGTTGAATCTGAGAAGAAATTTAAAATCACCCACAATAAATTACTCAGATGTTTTTAAAAATGTCATTTACAACTCAATTTTGTTGTGCTAATGGTTTCCATGGTAAGGGAATTCACCTCTTTGTGAGGATCACAGTTCAAAGAATAAGATTTAGGTGATATAACAAATCTATCATGAAATCCACATTACATCCTATAGGAAACAAAAGTGACATGAAGAATGACAAGAAGAAAACCCTTGTACCTGTGAGATGTTAAGTGTAACGTGTAGTCCAGAATTCTTAGACGTTTTATCCTTCCCAAGGATATCCCAAGAGGGACAATTGAATTGTTGCTGGACCACCCATGAGTTAGTTTAATATCTCTACCTTTCTAAAAAGAAATACTGCATGTAAGATCAGCTTATATCTTCTTAAAGACACAGAGTCTCTGTGATTCAACTCACTCTCATTGACATTATTTATTCTCTAAGGTCAGTTGAAATATGATGTCTCTTCCTGCCAAAATTATGACTTGCTTTTTGAAGAAAATAAAAAAACTGGGTCAATAAAATTTAAGTCACTTATTCCTCTGAATGGGATTTAGGAGTAAATAATTTAATACAGGATAAGCCTGGACCATGGAAATAGCCCTACTTGAGACCTCATATTAGGTCACCACTTTCATTGAATTACATTTAGGTATCATGCCCTAAGGGGCTTCCCTGGTGACTCAGTGGTAAAGAATCTGTCTGCAATGCAAGAGCCACAGAATATGCGGATTCCATCCCTGGGTTGGGAAGATCCTCTGGAGGAAGGCATGGCAACCCGCTCCAGCATTCTTGCCTGGAGAATCCCATGGACAGAAGAGCCTGTGGGACTACCATCCATAGGGTCGCAAAAAGTCAGATACAACTGAAATGATTTAACACTTCTGGAGTTAGTGGGGAACAGAAGAAATTGGCATGCTGCAGTCCACAGGGTTGCAAGACATCAGACATGACTTATCAACTGTACAACAACAACAAATCATGCCCTGGGCCTCTTCCTGTGGTACTCTGATGTTTTGGAGGACATTTTTCATGATGTTACATCAAGATATTTCTGTTAGCAATCATTGGATAGTTTTTCTTATTCCAAGTTCCAATAATAATTGCTTCTCATAATTTACTAGCTTTGTGCCATAGATCATGTTTCCCTTTTTTTTGTATTTACTGCTCTAAAACCCAGTCTAGATAAGTCCATGATCTATATCTTCTGAAATTAATCTCAGGATCAATGGCTAAGGTGAGGCCAGTGAGATGCCTAGAACACAAGAATCCAGGAATTGCCAGGATGCCTCACATGACCCCTGACCTCAGTCTGGCAGTGTGCAGCATGGTGGTAAGTTTATAAGGTTAACCCTTAGTTCACCTTCTTTTCCTTAGTTCATAATTTCCTCACACGGATTATTTCAACATTTATGTTTTCATTTACTTGTTTGGCTGAGCTGGGTCCTAGTTGCTGCAGCATGTGGTTCTTTTAGTTGGGGCCTGAGGTTCTAGTTCCCTGACCAGGGATCAAACCCAGGATCCCTGCATTGAGAGTGTGGAGTCTTAGCCACTGGAACACAGGAAAGTCCCTGCTCATGTGTATTTTTTATCTATCTTTAATCTAAAGAGTGTGAGTAGATAAGTAGTCTAATGCTACAGAAGACCTGAAAGTGAAAGTGAAGTCGATCAGTCGAGTCCGACTCTTTGCTACCCAGTGGACTGTAGCCCACCAGGCTCCTCCGTCCATGGGATTCTCCAGGCAAGAATACGGGGAGTGGGTTGCCATTTCCTTCTCCAGGGGATCTTCCCAACCCAGGGATCGAACTCAGGTCTCCTGCATTGCAGGCAGACACTTTAACCTCTGAGCCACCAGACCTAGTGCTAATCAAATTTCCCAATAATATGTATCTGCTATACTATCAGGACTTTTAGAGAGGTCATAAATCTGACACTGCTATTTATACAATGATTGCAGGTTTGTGCACTTTTTTAAGTGTTTTACTAACAGAGGAGAGATTGCACACAGCAGTTAAACACAGTTTAAATAAGCAGATTCTGGAGGCAGTCGATTGGGATTCAACTTCCAGCTCTGCCACCTATGAGTCTCAGCTGTGAGACTGGAAGCAAGTGACTTAACCTCTCTGAACTTCAGTTTCTTCATCTGTAAAATGAGAATCAAAGTAGATAGAAGCAAGATGAATACAGGAAAAAAAAATCACATGGACTTCCATACTCCACCCCAACATCATAAAGACCTTGGAAGTTGTCTCTACTATCTTTTTTTGTAGTTCAGTCACAGAGTTGAACACGACTCTGCAACTCCATGGACTGCAGCATACCATGCTCCTTTGGCCTTCACTGTCTCCCAGAGTTTGCTCAAATTCATGTCCATTGAGTTGGTGATGCTATCTAACCATCTCATCTTTTGCTGCCCTCTTCTCTTTTTGCCTTCCATCTTTCCCAGCATCAAGGTCCTTTCCAATCAGTGGGCTCTCCACATCAAGTGGCCAAAGTATTGGAGCTTCAGCTTCAGCATCAATCCTTCCAATGAATATTCAGGGTTGATTTCTTTTAGGATTGACTGGTTTGATTTTACAGTCCAAGGGACTCTAAAGAATCTTCTCCAGCACCACAGTTCAAAAGTATCACTTCTTTGGGGCTAAGCCTTCTTTACGGTCCAACCTTCACATCTGTACATAACTACTGGAAAAGCCATAGCTTTGACTATATGGTCCTTTGTTGGCAAAGTTATGTCTCTGCTTTTTAACACACTATCTAGGTTTGTCATACCTTTCCTTCCAAAAAGCATGAACAAATTAAAATCAACACTTTTTTTTCAGACCCATCTGAAAATTGAAGCTGCACACCAAATCATCACCCCAAAACTGAAGAGAGAGGTGAATCCAGAGTCATAGTTGCTTCTCTTGAGCTGAGAGCTGGGACCACTGATAATTGTGATAAGTTTCTGGAAGCTGAATGTGGACCAGAGTGAGGAAGAGAAACTCCTGGGTGATGCAGACTTAAGTGGATCCCCACACTGTGGTGTGTTTTACCTCCAGGAACCATACAAAGTACTCATTTTGAAGATCCAGAAAGATTCCCTCCTGACTCTGGCAAAGGAAGGGAAAGAGTAATCATTGTGATATTTACCCAGAGCATTCTCTACAATAAAGGTCTACTACCCAAGGGGGGACAAAAAATTACCAGAACCTTATTCCAGTTGGCAAACACATTCATCTCACTCTACTCCTCTATAACCTTCCTGTCTCACCTAATGGTGGCAACCACTTGAACAATATCTGGGAAGGTAACAGCCCAAAGAAAGAAGTCCACTGAAAGACTGAGATTTATCATAAGATTACAGAAAGTTGTTGCCATCACCACACTAACCACCAAACTAATGTGACTCTAGTGTAATAGCTATGCAAAGGACATACCCTCCCTGAGGAGGAATGCCCAGGGAAGCTCAAAATACAAACACCAGTGCAAGGAAAGAGAACTAAAGACGTCTGGCACCAAAGCTACAACAGACACAAAACACAGCCCAATTCTTAACCATATCAACATCAGTTCTCAGAATGAAGGCCTATTTACCTCAGGGCCTATTAACCAAAGCAACAAATGCAACTCTCAGCAAAAAAGTATAAAGCATGCCAAATAAAAAGGAAGGAAGGAAGGAAAGAGGGAAAGCAGCCTGAGGGGACATAGGAAGCCTCAGAACCATATTCAAGTATGATAAAGATGTTGTAATTATCAGGTCTTTAAAATAATTACAATGAGTATATCAAGGGATCATTGGAAAAAATAGAAAAGATTCAAAAACAGATGAGTATTGTAAACAGAGAGCAAAACTTTAAAAAAATCAAAAAGTATACTTTCTCAGGTTCATCAATACATCAACTATCAGGAGACAAAAATGTTGTTCAGTCGCAAAGTTGTGTCTGATGCCTTGCAACCCCATGGACTGCAGCCAGGCTTCCCTATCCTTCACTATCTCCTGGAGTTTGCTCAAACTCATGCCCATTGAATTGGTGATGCCATCCAGCCATCTCAGATGCTGGGAAAGACTGAGGGCAGGAGGAGAAGGGGACACCAGAAGAGACAAAAATGCTGACATCATATTCAACAGGGACAAGCTGAAAGCTTTTCCTCTCATATCAAGAATAAGATGAGGGTGCCCACTCTCACCACTTTTATTCAGCATAGTACTAGAAGTCCTAGAAAGAGCATTTAGGCAAGAAAAAAGGCATATAAATTGTAAAGAAAGAAGTAAAATTGTCTCTATTTCCAGATAGCATTATATTATACATAGAAAACTCTAACGACTCCATCCAAAACCTGTTAGAACTTATAAACAAATTCATTAAAGTGGGTCTTAGCAATGACTTTTTGGATTTGACATAAAAAGTGAAGGCAATAAAGCAAAAATAAACAAGTGGGACTACCTCAGAAAAAATCTTCGGCACATCAAAGAAACTATCAGCAAAATGAAAAGACAACCTATGGAATAGGAGAAAATACCTGCAAACCATATATCCCATAAAAGGTTAATGTCAAAAATATACAAGGCACTCATAAACCTCAATTGCAAAAAAAGAATAATAATAACCCAATTAAAAAATGGACAAAGGATCTAAATAGACATTTTTCTTTAAAGGAGACATGATCAAGGGTTATATGAAAATGTGCTCAATATTACTAATTACCAGAGAAATGCATAAGTCAAAATAACAATGAAATATCATCTCTCACAAATTTTAGGCTGTCTCTTATAAAAAAAAAGATAGGAGATCACAAATGCTGGAACTTTCCTGGTGGCTCAGCGGTAAAGAATTCACCTGCTAATGTAGGAGACATGGGTTCAATCCCTGAGTTGGGAAGATCTCCTGGAGAAGGAAATGGCAACTCACTCCTGTATTATTGCCTGGGAAATCCCATGGACACAGAAGCCATGTGGACTACAGTCCATGGGATTGCAGAGTCAGACACAACTGAGCTACTAAACAAATGCTGGTGAGGATTTCAATTGGTATAGCTACTTTTGGAAACAGATGTAAGGTCCTCAAGAAATTAGATATTATCCAGCAATTATACTCTTGGGTATATACCCAAAGGAAACACAATTATTATCTTGAAGAGACATCTGCACTCCTATGTTCATTGCAGCATTATTCATGGTAACCAAAGTATGGAAACTATGGAAGCTTAAGTAACTGTCAGTGAATGAATGGATAAGGAAAATGTGATGTTGCATTATCTCCATATATTATATCACATTTTCTTTATAATAATATCCACATTTCCAAATACATATATATGTATATAATATTATTCAGTTTTAAAAAGAAAATAAATTCTATAATTTGTGATAACCTGGATGAAACTGGAGGGCCTTATGTTAAATGAAAAAAGCCAAGCAGAAAAAGACAAATACTTCACAGTATCAGTTATGTGTGAAACTCAACAAAAAAGTCAAACTGATAGAAATCAAAAGTAGAAAATTCATTGCCAGGGGCTGAAGTGTGGGGGAAATAGGGAGAGGTTGGTAAAAGTGTTCAAACATTCAACTGTAAGATGAATGAGGTCTGAGACTTTAATGCAAAACTTAGTGATAACAGCAGATGACATTATTATTGTATAATTGAAATTTGGTAAGACAGTAGAACTTAAATGTCTTCACAATAACAGGAAATATGTGGGATAATGGATGTGTTAATCAACTTTATGGAGGGGATTCACTCATAATGAATATTTGTATTATGTATATCAAATTTTAATATTGTATATTTTAAATATAAAACGGAGTACGTCAAGGCTGTATATTGTCACCCTGTTTATTTAACTTATATGCAGAGTACATCATGAAAAACGCTGGGCTGGAGGAAGCACAGCTGGAATCAAGATTTCCGGGAGAAATATAAATAACCTCAGATATGCAGATGACACCACCCTTATGGCAGAAAGTGAAGAAGAACTAAAGAGCCTCTTGATGAAAGTGAAAGAGGAGAGTGAAAAAGTTGGCTTAAAGCTCAACATTCAGAAACTAAGATCATCGCATCTGGTCCCATCACTTCATGGGAAATAGATGGGGAAACAGTGGAAACAGTTGCTGACTTTATATTTCTGGGCTCCAAAATCACTGCAGATGGTGATTGCAGCCATGAAATTAAAAGACACTTACTCCTTGGAAGGAAAGTTATGACCAGCCTAGGCAGCATATTAAAAAGCAGAGACTTTACTTTGCCAACAAAGGTCTATCTAGTCAAGGCTATGTTTTTTCCAGTGGTCATGTATGGATGTGACAGTTGGACTGTGAAGAAAGCTGAGTGCCAAAGAATTGATGCTTTTGAACTGTGGTGTTGGAAAAGACTCTTGAAAGTCCCTTGGACTGCAAGGAGATCCAACCAGTCCATCCTAAAGGAGATCAGTCCTGGGTGTTCATTGGAAGGACTGATGTTGAAGCTGAAACTCCAGTACTTTGGCCACCTGATGCGAAGAGCTGACTCATTGGAAAAGACCCTGATGCTAGGAGGGATTAGGGGCAGGAGGAGAAGGGGATAACAGAGCATGAGATGGCTGGATGGCATCACTGACTCAATGGACATGGGTTTGGGTGGACTCCGGGAGTAGATAATGGACAGGGAGGCCTGGCGTGCTGCGGTTCATGGGGTCGCAAAGAGTTGGACACGACTGAGTGACTGAACTGAACTGAACTGCAGTGTTATTTATTAGTTATACTTCAATAAAGTTAAAAAAAGAAAACTAAACAAAACCTCTTTGGCAGAGTGCAAAGTGTCCCACCCTCAGCTTGCACTACCTATCATTCTTAATACACATCACTATGTGGTGAATACAATTGCTGTAAATATAAAAGTGTTCCTTTGAATAAAGAGATTTTAATTCAAAAGAAATGAGCCAATCCAAGAGATCAACCAAATATTCCTCCACTTCAACAGAGTCAGTGCAATCAAAGGAGAAAGACTGGGAAAAGTTAAAGAGAATATTATATTTATGAATTTGTACTAGCCAAGCATTAAGTTGAGCCATCTGAGATCTGGAAGGAATGCCTATTTCCAAATTTAAAATTGCAGCAATGTAGGCAGTAAAACCTTCATTAGAATCATCTGAAACCTTGGTCTGCTACAGCAGAAGATGTGCTTCAGAGACCATTCAACAACTGAGAGTTAGGAATAAAGGTATGAAAATGATGAGAGAAAAGACGAGAGATGGAAAGGGTACCTAGGAACCATGACACACATGTAACAAGTTTCAGGAGAAAACAGGAGAGAAGGATGAGAGGCAACGCCCAAAATAATATAGAAAACTTTTCTTGAACTGAAGACAGGTTTGAGGTTTTGATTCAAAGAGCCCTTTGATTGACAGACAAAACAAATGAAAAAAGCCATATATTTTATGACATGTTTCTATTTCAAAAATAAAGGAAACATATTCATGATTGCTGCTGCTGCTGCTAAGTCGCTTCAGTCGTGTCCAACTCTGTGCGACCCCCCGGCAGCCCACGAGGCTTCCCCATCCCTGGGATTCTCCAGGCAAGAACACTGGAGTGGGTTGCCATTTCCTTCTCCAATACATGAAAGTGAAAAGTGAAAGTGAAGTCGCTCAGTCGTATCCGACTCTTAGCGACCCCACAGACTGCAGCCCACCAGGCTCCTCCATCCATGGGATTTTCCAGGCAAGAGTACTGGAGTGGGGTGCCATTGCCTTCTCCATATTCATGATTAGAGGCAGAATAATAAAGAGATTGCCTACCAAAAAATCATATATTAGTTCTATATTAACCTTTCATAACATGAAATGACAGAAGGCAGTGAAGCAATGTCCATAGAGCTTTGATGAAAAATAGCTATGAATCAAGAAAGTTATAGTTACCTGAGAGAAGAGAAAGAGAAAGATATTATCAAACATGAGAAGTCTCAGAAAGATATTTCAACAAAATATATTTTCTGAAAAAAAAACTATGAGTCTATGGAATCCAAAAAGAAATGATATAAATGAACTTACAAAAACAGAAAGAGAGTCACAGACTTATATGATTACCATGGGGTAAGGTTGAAGGGAAGGGATTGTTAAGGAGTCTGGGATCGACAGGTACACACTGCTATATTTAAAATGGATAACCAACAAGGACCTATCGTATAACACAGGGAATGTTACGTAGCAGGCTGGCTGGGAGATGAATTTGGGTGAGAATGGATACATGTACATATACGGCTGACCCCCTTCTCTCTTCACCTGAAACTAACAACATTGTTAATCACCTGTCTGTTCAGTTCACTCAGTCATGTCCGACTCTTTGTGACCCCATGAACCACAGCACGCCAGGCCTCCCTGTCCATCACCAACTCCCAGAGTCCACCCAAATCCATGTCCATCAAGTCAGTGATGCTATCCAACCATCTTATCCTCTGTCGTCCCCTTCTTCTCCTGCTCTCAATCTTACCCGGCATCAGGGTCTTTTCAAATGAGTCAGCTCTTCGTATCAGGTGGCCAAAGTATTGGAGTTTCAGCTTTAGCATCAGTCTCTCCAATGAACACCCAGGACCGATCTCCTTCTGAATGGACTGGTTGGATCTCCTTGCAGTCCAAGGGACTCTCAAGAATCTTTTCCAACACCACAGTTCAAAAGCATCAATTCTTCGGCACTCAGCTTCCTTTATAGTCCAACTCTCACATCCGTACATGACCACTGGAAAAACCATAGCCTTGACTAGACGGACCTTTGTTGGCAAAGTAATGTCTCTGCCTTTTATGATGTCTAGGTTGGTCAAAACTTTCCTTCCAAGGGGTAAGCATCTTTTAATTTCATGGCTGCAATCACCATACCCCAATACAAAATAAAAAGGACAAAACAAGCAAACAAAAATCTATGAGTCTAATAACCATGAATAGGAAAATAAAACACAAACATAAAACCTTTAACCTGACATTAGTTAGGACTCCCATAATAAAGGATCACAGACTGGCTGGCCTAAACAACAGATATTTTTTTTCTTATAATTCTGGAGAATAGAAGTCCAAGACCAAGGTGTTGGTAGGCCCGGTTTCTTCTGAGGCACCTCTATTCCGTCTTATGAATGGCTATCTTCTCTGTATCCTGACATGGTCTTTTCTCTCTGCATGTTCATGTCTGTGACTTAATCACCTCTTAAAAGTGAACCAGTCATGCTGAATTAGGGCTCACCTTCATGACCTTACTTTCACTTAATTGTTTCTTTAAATCCAGTCACATTCTGGATTTAAGTCTCCAAAATCTGGATTCTGTCTCCAAATCCAGTCACATTCTGAGGTATTGGGGGTTAGGCTTGCAACACATGAGCTTTAAAGGAACACAATTCAGCCCATAAGTGGCATAAGCAGCTACACCTAGAAGAACATTTTAAAACTGCCATTTCAGTAATTAACATGGTTTTAAAGAAAATGTAAATCTTAACATTTGACTCAAAAATAGAAAACTCTGAGATTAATAATGATTCAAAAATGCAGCAGGTGGACAAAAATATTTTAAAATGGAAAAGAAAGGACTTTATCAGTGCTTTTTGTTTTTTAGACTCTCAGATTGCAGATAATCTTTAAACAACATAAACCATTCCAGATCACAGAATTAATAGGAAATATGCAAACTCTTTTCTATCAAACAAGTGTGAAACTTCCCTGGTGGGCCAGTGGTTAAGAATCCCTTCTTCCAATACAGGAGGCCCAGGTTTGATTCCTGGTCAGGGAACTAGGATCCCACAAAACAGCCAAAAAACAAAACAAACAAATTAGTGTAAGTCTGGTCCCAAACCCTGACTAGAATACTCTCGTGAACCAAACACTGTCCTGCCCTTTCCTTCCCAGTGGCAGGTGATGTGAATAAAAGCACAGGCCTAGCCTGGACAAAGTGCAGGGCTTTATGGCCAGAGTGATTTGTTAGAAATGGCTAGGTGATCCAGTCAAGGTCATTCAAGGCTCCACGGGAGACTTTTGCTGTAATTATAGGAGAAAAAGGCACTTTCTCCTGATCCAAGGTTCTAAGACAGCTTAAAGGGCAGAATTAACTTTCCAAAGCCAGGACTGGCTACATAATTTGTGGAGTCCAGCGCAAAATAAAAATTATTAGAAGTTTCAAGGTAATGATTGTTATGGGTTGAATTGCAACCCCCCCTCTACCTCTAAAATTCATATATTGAAGTCCTAACCCCTTCACCAGTGTCTCAGACTGATTTTATTTGGAAGTAGGGTCATTACAGATATAATTAGTTAAGGTGAGATCATTAGGGTGGACCCTAATTCAATATGACCAGTGTCCTTATAAAGGGGAAACTTGGACACAGAGACATAGAACAGCATGTGAACATGAAGGCAGAGATCACAGCAATGTGTCTAGAAGCCAAGAAACATCATGGATTGCCAGCAAGTCAGCAAAAGCTAGCCGGGAGGCACGGAACAGACTCCCCCTCACAGTCTCAGAAGAAACCAATTCTGCGAACATCTTGATCTTGGATGAGAGATGAGTTCTAGCCTCCAGGACTGTGGGAGAATGCACTTCTGTTATTTAAGCCACCCAGCTTGTGGTACTTTGTTAAGGCAGCCCTAGCAAACGAATATAGAGACATAGAGCACTAAGGGGCCTTCTAAGCAGTGATCCCTATGCCATGGCAGTTTGTCTGCCCGTGAGACCAGTCATGCCCACAGGTGGATGCTGTCCATGCCATCAGGTGGAGAGAGCCAATCAGTGGATGAGAGTCTTGCAGAAGGAAAGCAGACCTGCGGGGAGGGAGTAGGAGAGCTAGAGAAAGCCCTGAAGCCAGGGTTTGAGCCTTAAATTTAGTGTATTACCCTAAGCATCTGCAGAGAGGATGTCACGATGTGATTAGACATGAGCTGACATCTTAGGGAAATGTCTGTGCAGGTTCAGTATGGGAGAAAGCAGGAGAGGGCAGGAAGCGCCTTCAGTCTGTACTGCTGCTCTGACACTTGAAAGCAGAGAGGAAAGCAATGAGAAGTAGGTAGGAAGAGGCCCAAATTGCAGAGCAGCTCAGAGAAAGTCCTGGCTGGGCTGATGAGGCACCTCAGAGCAAAGACATCAAAGGAACCCCACACAGGGCAGGAAGGATTCAGCTCCGGTACATCCCCTGGGTTCAGCCATTGGAAGGGAAGAGAGCACAGCCACAGCCTGAACACTGTGCAGGATCCCAAAGGGCAGCGACTGGGGACTGTCTGCCAACTACATGAGATGCACTGGAGTATAATAAAGCTGAGGTCCCCAGCCCCTGAGCCAAAGACTGTTATGGGTCCATGACCCATTAGGAACCCAGGCATACAGCAGGAGGTGAGTGACCAGCAAACAAGTGAGGATTCATCTGTATTTGCAGCCACTCCCCATCACGCTCTCATCACCCCCAAATGCGACCAACTCCTTGCAGGAAAACAAACTCAGGGCTTCCACTGACTCTGCATTTTGGTGAGTTGCATAATCAGTTCATTATGTATCACAGTGTAATAATAGAAGTCAAGTGCAATAGATGTAATACACTTGAATCATCCTGGAACCATCCCTCATTCCCCGATCTGTGGAAAAAATTGTCTCCCATGAAACCAGTCTCTGGCTCCATCAAGACTGGGGAACACTGTCTTAGAGTGAGATTCAAGTGATACAACTTGATGGCCACCAGCACACACCCCTCACATCTCACACATGCGCATCACATGTTTTAGGAACAGTATCCCCCTGGTTTCTACTGCCTCTCTTTCTGAAGACAAACTTAGACCAAAGAAGTCAGTGGGATAAACTGCAGCTCCCATCTCTGCAGCTGGGCTTGGGGCCCAACTGTTTCTTACTCTTTCCCTTTTCCACTATTTAAGGTTCATTCACCTTCGGCTATTAACTCAGCAGGGCTTGATGGCTTTCATGATGGGGTGATTTAAAGCTTTATTTCTCTGTGGTCCAAACACTTAATTATGATGCTATTCTCAGTCAGGTGTTGCTGAACAAATCTGTTCATGGTTACAATGGAACGAAAGAGTATGGAGTGCCTACACGGCTTACCTGGGTTCCATATATGTGTCTTTTTTGTGTAAAAGCAGCCTTCCCTTCTCATTCTCCATAGTTACTCCTGGAATGAAGGAATGACGGCTCCTCCTTACTTGCCGGTCCCTGGACATACAATATCAGATGCTCTGGGGGCAGGGAAAATGGATACCTAAATGGAAATTTAGTTGTGTCTCCTAGAAAAAGTGAATGCCCTTTGGAGATCAGAACCTCTAAACATGAAGAAGCCAGAGTTGTGAGGATGAGAGTAAAAAATTAGCCCATGTGATGTCAATATGTCATAAATACTCTTAATTTCAATAATTACTATAATTATTATTCTGTCATATTATATACCTTACTTAATTTACTTTTCTCTTGTTTTCAACTATTTACTATATAAATTATTCTGCAGTTGAGTTATTGGGAACAATGGCAAAAGGTATGACTCCTGCTTCTACTCTTTGGTTTTTGGACTCATGTATTCTCGATGTCTATGGGGTTCTCAAGGCAAGAATACTGAAGTGTTCCCTCCCTGTTGCTTGACCTGAGGCCAAACTACGGTGGTGGTAAAGAAGATAATGGCAACCTCCTTCAAAAGGTCATGTGCACTCACTCCTGCACTCAGTGCCCCTAACCCTAGACAGGCCACCACCTCTGGAAGAGGGTGTTTTCTATGACCAGCGTGTTCTCTTGGCAAAACTCTGTTAGTCTTTGACCTGCTTCATTTTGGACTCCAAGGCCAAATTTGCCTATTACTCCAGGTAGCTCTTGAATTCATACTTGCATTCCAGTCCCCATTAATGAAAAAGACATCTTTTTTGTGTTAATTCTACAAGGTCCTGTAGGTCTTCATGGAACAGTTCAACTTCAGCTTCTTCAGCATTACTGGTCTGGGCATAGACTTGGATTACTGTGAGACTGAATGGTTTGCCTTGAAAACGAACAGAGATCATTCTGTCATTTTTGAGACTGCATCCAAATACTGCATTTTGGACTCTTGTTGACTATGATGGCTACTCCATTTCTTCTGAGTCTTGCCCACAATAGTAGATATAATGGTCATCTGAGTTAAATTCACTCATTCTAGTCCATTTTAGTTCACTGATTCCTAAAATGTCGATGTTCACTCTTGCCATCTCCTATTTGACCACTTGCAATTTGCCTTGATTTATGGGCCTAACCTTCCAGGTTCCTATGCAATATTGCTCTTTACAGCATCAGTCTTTACTTCCATCACCAGTCACATCCACAACTGGGTATTCTTTTTGCTTTGGCTCCATATCTTCATTCTTTCTGCAGTTATTTCTCCGCTGATCTCCAGTAGCATATTGGGCACCTATCGACCTGGGGAGTTCATCTTTCAGTGTCCTATCTGTTTTCCTTCTCATACTGTTCATGGGGTTCTCAAGGTGAGAATACTGAAGTATTCCCTTCCTGTTGCTTGACCTGAGGCCAACTATGCGGGAGGTAATGAAGATAATGTTGATCCCCTTCAAAAGGTCCCATGCATGCCCTGCTGCCCTCAGTGTTCCCAACCCTGGAGCAGGCCACCACCGACCCACATCTCCAGTGGAGACCCCTGGACACCCATGGGCATGTCTGGGTCAGTCTCTTGTGGGGTCACTGCCTCTTTCTCCTGGGTCCTGGTGCACACAAGATTTTGTTTGTGCCCTCCAAGAGTCTGTTGCCCCAGTCCCGTGTAAGTTCTGGTGCTTCTATGGTGGGGTTAATGGCGACCTCCTCTAAGAGGGCTTATGCCATACCCAGGGCTGCTGCACCCAGAGTCCCTGCCCCTGTGGCAGGCCACTTCTAACCCATACCTCCACAGGAGATACTCAGACACAGTTCTGGCTCAGTCTCTGTGGGTTGGGCATGTGTTTTGTGCCCTTCCCAGGTCTGAGCAGCTTGGTGCCCAGGTGGGCCATGTATCTTAATGTATCATCTCCCTGGTCCCAGCCACTTCGTTTCCTGGGTGTACCGCAAGAACACCATCTCAGGTGTGCCATATGTCTCCTCTGGAGAGCTGATCTCAGGCTGTGACCCTCCTGGTGGATGTCAACCTTCCAGAATCTCAGGAATACATGGGTAGCAGCTGGGAACCTGCTAACAGTTTGTTGGAAGATGCCATCTCTGAGGTTGAGATTGCAGGAGCTCCTTGTCTTCTGGCTCTGGCTGTCACAAGCCTGCCTCTCTGCCTCTGGGTGGGGAGGGGCTGGTACACAGCTAGCTCTCCTTTGGTATTTGCTCAATCCTTTGTTCTGTGTGGATCACAACAAACTGTGGAAAATTCTTAAAGAGATGGGAATACCAGACCACCTGACATGCATCCTGAGAAATCTGTATGCAGGTCAAGAAGCAACAGTTAGAACTGGACATGGAACAACAGACTGGTTCCAAAGAGGAAAAGGAGTACGTCAAGGCTGTATACTGTCACTCTGCTTATTTAACTTATATGCGGAGTACATCATTAGAAATGCCAGGTTTGTTGAAGCACAAGCTGGAATCAAGATTGCTGGGAGAAATATCAATAACCTCAGATATGCAGATGACACTACACTTACGGCAGAAAATGAAGAAATGAAGAGCCTCTTGATGAAAGTGAAAGAGGAGTGTGAAAAAGTAGTCTTAAAACTCAACATTCAGAAAACTAAGATCATGACATTTGGTCCCATCACTTCATGACAAATAGATAGGGAAATAGTGGAAACATTGACAGACTTTATCTTTTGGAGTTTCAAAATCACTGCAGATGGTGAGTGCAGCCATGAAATTAAAAGACACTTACTCCTTGGAAGAAAAGCTATGACCGACCTGGACAGCATATTAAAAAGCAGAGACGTTACTTTACTGACAAAGGTCCATCTAGTCAAAGCTATTGTTTTTCCAGTAGTCATGTATAGATGTAAGAGTTGGACTATAAAGAAAGCTGAGTGCTGAAGAATTGATGTTTTTCAACTGTGGTGTTGGAGAAGACTCTTGAGAGTCCCTTGGACTGCAAGGAGATCCAACCAGTTCATCCTAAAGGAAATCAGTCCTGAATATTCATTGGAAGGACTGATTGCTGAAGCTGAAACTCCAATATTTTGGCCACCTGATGCAAAGAACTGACTCCTTGGAAAAGACCCTGATGCTGGGAAAGATTGAAGGCTGGAGGATAACAGTGCGATAGATGATGAGATGGTTGGATGACATCACTGACGTGATGGACATGAGTTTGAGTAGGCTCTTGGAGCTGGTGATGGATAGGGAAGCCTGGTGTGCTGCAGTCCATGGGGTGGCAAAGAGTGGATACGACTGAGTGACTGAACTGTACTGATTCTTCTTGATAAGGACACAGCTTTATATAAAAGGATCTTACTTAGTGCATATACTGTCTCCCGAAAAATAACACTTTGTTTTGCAAAGGACTATAACCAGGCTAGCATTTCAGCCCTGCTTTCATGTGGGGCTTCCCTGGTGACTCAGATGGTAAAGAATCTGTTTGCAATACAAGAGATCCAGGCTTGATCCCTGGCTCAAGAAGATCCCATGGAGAAGAGAATGACTACCCACTCCAGTATTCTTGCCTGGAGAATTCCATGGACTGAGAAGCCCGGCAGGCTACAGTCCGTGGGGTCGCAAAGAGTCAGACACGACTGAGCAAGTAACACTTCATGATGTAGTTCTAATGTGCTATCAGACTGCCTCTTTCAGAATGGTATGCAATTTAAACAAAGGATCCATGGTCACAGACCCATTCCTACATCCTCTTAGCTGAAATGTGGGTGCACTGGCTTGGTTCTGTGCTATGTGGTATCCCATGTCTGTGGACTAGGCGGCATTCATAGGACCTCACCAGAGGTTCTGGCTAAGTCTCTGTGGGTGAGAAAGACAAACTCGTACCAGAATAGGTCCCTGTCACTGTCACCAATGGTTTTTCAGAATGGAAGGTACTCAATATAGTCAACTTGGAGCAAAATGTCATGCTGGGTATAAATATTAGTCTCTGTTGTTAATAGGTTGAACATGCAACATAAAGAGGTAGATTGACTATGGGAAGGAGGTGTCCACATGTAGCCTTCATCTCAGCCACTCAGTTCATATTCCTTCCCTACTAGCTCCTGGCTGGCCAGTGTTGGAAGTCGGCTAAAACAAACTGGCTAAATCATCTGTCTCCTTAGTTTTCCAGTGCCTTTCCAGAGGTGAGTGTTTTGTAGTGGGATATACAAGTCTTCACATGCCTTGCCCCCTCCCAAATGTCCACCCACCTCTTGTTTCCAATTTCCTAACTCTTTTCCTCACAGACCCTGACCACTTCCAGCTACTCTTTCCCTATATCTACTTTTTCTTTAACATGCAATCATGGCTCACAGCTCCGTCTTTGAAAAATATTATTTTTCACTGACTCTCAAGATGACCCTGGATTGTAGCTGCTTCTTTTTATTTTTAGCTTATACCAGCCTACCAAGCTCATCCATCTGTAAACCCAACTGGCACCCATTTGTAAGTCCTCCTTCAACTGGCCGTATAGGAATGTCCCTCTGCAATATAGCCATGGGGACAAGCTTGAGGAGAGGTACTGGTGCAACTGTGGAGGGCGATATGGGGATCTGAGCCATCTGTTCATGCTGATGACATATCCTATTTGGTCCAGCTACCTTTCCACCCTGAAATATGATCTCCATCTTACAGTGGATTAATGCTGTGCTCATCGGACTGTGTGATTTGGTGATCCTGTTGCTCATAACTGGTAGTTCTAGATGCATCATCATTAGGCATCCCATAATGAAATATTTTGCCTCTACCAGAGCCCAATAAAACATTGAGTTGTTTTTCAAAGGCATATAATTCTCACTCAAATGGCATGCCCTTGCTCTAGAAATTCATGGACTTTCAATGTAATTCTCTGTTAGATTTGCCATTTTTTTTTCTATACTTTAACTTTTTCCTATCACTGACATTTCCAACATAGAGACGGCTGGACTCTATGGACCAAAGAGCAGATCTGCTTACACAATAGCCTGACTTAGGACAGAGTGCTTTCCTACTCCAAGTGAAAGTGAAAGTCACTCAGTCACTGCCGACTCTTTGCAATCCCATGGGTATAGTAATGGAATTCTCTAGGCCAGAATACTGGAGTGGGTAGCCTTTCCCTTCTCCAAGAGTTCTTCCTAACCCAGGGATCAAATCCAGGTCTCCCCCACTGCAGGCAAATTCTTTACCAGCTGAGCCACAAGGGTCTACTTCCTACTCTAAGCCTCATACAAAGATGGCAGGCTTCGATGTCACCCAGCAAATGGAACGAAGCTATATACCTAGGGCCTGGGCATAGAATGTGATGCCTCCAAAACCTGCAGAAGTTTACAAGGAAGTGTACTCCCTGCCTTCTTAATAGAAAGGAACACAAGCTGCAGCCAACTAACTTAGAATTTGGAGGATATATGCTGGAAATCTCCTGACAACTGGATTCCTAAATGTTTACCAAAGAGTTGGGTCCCTGATATATCACTGAATTTACCTCCCTCCTTCTAGATTACTTGTATCTCACCAAGATCTCTAGCACACTAAGCACTTCTTGCTCAGCTTGACACACCAGTATGGCACCATTGATATATGATAGCAAGGTAATGTTCTTTAGGAGATGCAGATGGATTTGCATCTTTAGATTTTATCGTGAAAGAAAAAGAAAGTTAACATAGTCATTGGGAAAAACTGTAATTATTGTTGCATAGTCCACATGAATGTGAACTGTTTCTGTCCTCTTCCAGCTGGCAAAGAAAAGAATGCACTAACCAAAACAATGGCCACATGCAATGTACTTGAGACCATAAATTTACTCTAACAATGATACCACATTGCTATCCAGTACAGCAGCTGTGATCAGGGCTACTTGATTGTTTGTTGTAGTCTATGGTCATCCTTTAGAAACCATCCAGTTTATGCAGGGACCAGGCTAATGAATACATGAAGATGTGATGAAGAACACCATCTTTAAGGTCTTCAATGGTGGTATTCAGTTCAGTCGTTCAGTCGTGTCCGACTCTCTGCAACCCCATGAATCGCAGCACGCCAGGCCTGCCTGTCCATCACCAACTCCCAGAGTTCACTCAAACTCATATGTCCATCGAGTCGGTCATGCCATCCAGCCATCTCATCCTCTGTCATCCCCTTTTCCTCCTGCCCCCACTCCCTCCCAGCATCAGAGTCTTTTCCAATGAGTCAACTCTTCGCATGAGGTGGCTAAAGTACTGGAATTTAAGGTTTAGCATCATTCCTTCCAAAGAACACCTAGGGCTGATCTCCTTCAGAATGGACTGGTTGGATCTCCTTGCAGTCCAAGGGACTCTTAGGAGTCCTCTCTAACACCACAGTTCAAAAGCATCAGTTCTACCATTCCCCTGGACTGTAATATTGTTTTGACTTATCTTCTTGGTGGAGGATGGAAAGGAGTAGGAATGTCCCAGCTCTAATTTCCCTGCTGTGCCGAGTCATTGGCTGAGAATAGACAAGGGAAAGGATGGCCAATGTGATGGGAAGGTAGATGCTAAGTGGCAGCCGCTGAGGCTATCTGCCAATGACTCTCTGCAGCAGGTTCTCTCAAAGGGAGAATTGAACTACAATGCTATTGCATCTCAGCTGGATAAATCTACATTTATACATCTGTCTTGACATCTCTGTGTGTGCATGCAAAGTTGCTTCAGTGCAGTCTGACTCTTTGAGATCCTGAGGACTGTAGCTGGCCAGGCTCCTCTTTCCATGAGATTCTCCAGGCAAGAATACTGGAGTGGGTTGCCATTCCCTCCTCCAGGGCATCTTACCAACAGAGGGATTGAACCCATGACTCTTATGTCGTCTGCATTGCCAGGTGGATTCTTTACCACTAGCCCATATCTCCATCTCTATCTAAATATGTCACATTTCACCATATACATAGGTGAAGATGAATTCTTGGGACTAAATCCTTATCTAAAGGAATCATCTAAAGGATTTAGCCCCCAGAATTTGCCATATTTATTCACATTAGAAGATATTTTAGTAAAATTCGTCAAATTGCCCGGTTGCAGGTGAAGGATCATATAAGCAAATCAAAAGATGGCAATAGTTTTACCACACTTTGGTGTTTTTCTGGGTATTCAAAAATTTCAACATGCAAACCTTTTGCAATTGCAGTCATTTTGAAAGAGAATTAAGAGATTTCTCGGCCGACTCTCAGCGCCTAGAAATAATGCTTTCAGAACCTACTAATGATCATAATCTGGACCACGTTAAGAGCTTTGGCCATTCAGATGAATCAAGTCTCCTAGTTCTATATTCCTTCATGTGCACCAAAAAATGCCTGCCACTGGGCTACTTACATTTGTACCACCTTTGTAGTATACCACTACTCAAAGATAATGTGGAACATTTCCAAGGACCCCAGTATGATTTCTTTCTCTCTGAGCAAGAATGGAAACATCATAGCAACAAGGAGTAGTCACACACTTTGAATAGTCAGAAGTTTTAGAGTCTGGAACAATATTGCCTTCAAAGGACAATGAAACTACATTATAGATTTAATTTAGTGTTCTGGAGTGCAGCAGACAATTTCCCTTTGGATAAGCTTTCTCCAAACGTGGCAACTTAGGCAACTTTCACATATACAGATCAAGAGGACCTGGAGCATTCAAGAAGCTGGGTACAAGCTCAGCCACAAGAGCAAGCTAAGCACATTTAAAAATAACAGTAAGGATAATAAAGCTAACAATGATAATCTCTCTGGTGAGATAAAAGGTCATTGTGACCTCCAGATTGCAATGACAAATATTCTGCCTGGAATAACGCTTTCTTCATCCTTGTGCATTTGGAAGTCCAGAGCCAGGCTGCAGGCAGGCACCAGCCCCAGCTTTCAGTTGCTTACCCTCCAGAGGCTGCCAATGGCTCAGGTTGCAAATTTGTTTATATTTAGAAGAACAGGTGTGTGGCTGAGTTCTAAATCAAGTCAGTGCCATGCTGGTGTCATCTTGATGCATTTCATATAGCTGGAATAACTTAATATGGAAAAGGGCAACACGCCTACCCTGACTTCATAAGAGCTGCATCAAGCATATAGAAACTTTATGTCATGACTTCTGTTCTCTTCAGATTCAGTTCACTGTCCCCTCTTTTCACAAACCTCAAGTGTGTGTGTGTGTGTTAGTGGTTTCCTGTGAGAAAAGGAATTAGAAGCCCTTTATTCAAATGAAGTCTCATTAGAAGTCTGAGTTATCTCTTACCTATGTGACCTGGGGATGACATATAATCATTGTTCTTCTCTGGGTCCCTTTTTTAATATACCAAGATTGCTGTGAAGCTCAAATTCCACCATGTAGGTGAATGTGCTTTCCCAATGCTCAAGTTCTTCACAGATGTAAAATAGCATGATGTGTGTAAAAGATATTTATGATGCTAAATATGCACTATAAATGCAAACTAGTAGAATGGGTGGAAGTGCGCAGTGAGCAATGTTATAAATGTCAGATCCATGACAGTAATCCAAGACCAGGTGTTCTTGAAGACAGCAGGTTGGCAGTCATCTCCTTTAATCGCTCTATTATGAGTTCTGATATAAACACAATATATGAAGAAGCAGAGACACTCAGTTATAATGTAATGTTATCCTGCTAGGAACTTAAGCTCCGATACTTGTCTAGGCTTCCAACTTAATTCTGTTCAGTTTACCATGGGACACTGAGAGACCTTGCATCATTTTGTAGCATCCCTAAATGAAGTAGGTACCAAGTAGGAGGTTTTTCACTGGAAAAGGAAAAGGGAATTTTTGTTTCCATGTCATTTCATTTATATTAGGGTGGATTGTGCATCATTAAAAGCTATATTGAAAAAATAATAAAATACTGCATAGAAAATAACTTATACTTTTCATAAAGCAGCCTTATCATTTAGTACTTCTTAATGAAAAGCTTCCTGTCTACCACATGCATCTTTTCCCCCATATTATACTGGACCATTCCAAAACAAGTAAATACACATACATTCTTTCCCCAAATACAAGTGACAGTAGGAGCACCTAAAATGGACTTGAACTTCTCCTGAATCATCTTTAAGGCCTACTTAGTTGTTCTGAGATACAGGCAGGAAGAGAGAAAAGTGTCACTCCAAATATGTTGACCTAAAAGATGCAAGAATCCCACCATCATAATATTCCAGAAGGAAAGTCACGGGAGTTTCTCTGGTTCTCTTCCTCCTAGGACTGGGATTCCCCCTGCTACCTGACTAGCCCAGGCTGCGGTCCAACTTCCACTTGGCCAGCCGGGCTCAGTGATTGGAACTGCTTGGGGGGCGTGGCCCCAGACTCTTGTGTGGCCCAGCTTCCTGATTGCGTGTTTCAGTGACGTTCAAACTGCAGGTACTAATAACCCTGATTTATCTCTCTCTTTCAAATTCTCTCTCATTCTTTCTCTGCTGTATGGTTTCTGGGCTACAAATCCATTGATGTTTTACTATAGTGGAATGGAAGACAGATTTGTTTGTTGCTGCTCCACGTAAAATTATCCTACCAAGGCAATGACATGTATAAAATAATTTGTTAGTTTCAAGCACTTCTTTTTCAAGATGGAAAAAACATTTCATTTTTTTTAAGTAGAGATATAAAAATGTCTTAATTAAAAATAGTAAATAAAAGTGCATTTAAAAAAACAAGTGGAGGAAACACACTAATGAAGTTGATGAGAATGGGAAGAAGGTTTGGAAAAACTGAGACTGAAAAAAAAATGAGGAGGGCAGAATAATAGAGAGAGAGAGGTAAAAGCAAACCAAAAAGGCAGAATCATACTCAAAGAGAGAGGAGGAAGAGAGAGGCTGGGAGAGAAGGATGGGCGGGAGAGAGGAAGGAAGAAACGAGAAGCAAGGGAGGAAAGAAAAAAGGGGGAAAGAAAGGAAGGCAGGATGGAAGAAGAAAAAAAGCAAGGAAGGAAGAAAGAGATTTGAGGTGAGTGTACTGATCAGGGGGGCATTACTTACTAGTGTCCAGCTGCATGCACCCTGTGACCATACCAGCCATAATAATAATTACCAATAGCACTTACTGAATGTTTACTATCACCCAGACACTATTCTAAGTACGTTATATGTGATCCTCACCATAACCATATGAGTTCATTTCTATTATTATAGTCATGGTCGTCACCCTCAGATTGGAGAAGTGTGCACTCGACAACTCGCTGGGGTTGAAGGGAGGGCCAGGATTCTGACTCGGGTAGGCTTCACATGGCAGACCATTGCCCTTCAACTCCTGAGGCTTCTTCTCTTATCCTCCAAATTGACTATCAGCCAGTTTCCTTTTTTTGCTGAGATTTCTATGAGCCTCACAGAAGTTAAAAGTAACATGTTCTGCATCTAGAAACACTGTATTTAGTACTATTAGTAAAGCGCAAAGACCATTTTAAATTTGAAGTGTATTTTCTTCAGTGACATAAGCTTTAAAAGTTTACAGATACTTGGTAAGTTTCCAGCTTCTTCAGGCTCCTTTGACAATTCCAAAGTTTATAATGCCTTATTGGTTTGCGTACAGTGATCAGAGTTGCTTTAATCCCTGTTAACAAAGGGTTTTAATTAAAACTAATATTTAGTTCTGCTTCCAATTAAATTCTTGTTTTGTAACTTGGTTAGAATCTGCTTGCTATGCAGGAGACCCAGGTTCAGTCTCTGAGTCGAGATGATCCTCTGGAGAAGGGAATGGCTACCCACTCTAGTGTTCTTGCCTGGGGAATTCCATGGACAGAAGAGCCTAGCTGGCTGTGGTCCATGGGATCACAAAGAGTCAGACAGGACTGAACAACTAACACTTTCACTAAGACTAAGTAAGAAATAATAATAAAAGCACATTGTGTAAAAGTTAGTGATAAATTTTACATGTATGTAATAAATGCACCAGGGGATATGTCAACAAATAATTAATGAACAAACAAAATGGATTAATTACTGCTTAATAACAGCTTTTAAATTGCTTTTAGCACACTTCTAGAAGCCTTTCTAAAAATACTTACCAGTGGAAGAACGGTTTCTCAAGTGATAGCATCGAAATTAAAGAAGTATCCCTTTATTTTCTATGAATTTGCTGAAATTAAGCTCAGCATCCATTCAGAAAAATGGAATTATTTTAAGTACTTTGCACAGAAGCATTAAGACCAGAAATTAATTGTTTAAAGAGGTGTTGAACAAATATGAGATGGAGAAGCAAAAAGGAAGCAGGGCTGATAGCCAGAGAAGAGAAGCACAGTGTTGCCCTCAGGCTAGATTTCACAGCTTCCACATAATGCTAACATGTTGGAGATCCTCCAGTTTCCAGAGAGCTAGTATAGAAGGAAGTGCATTTCTAAAATCCCTTTAAATCTAATCTGAATAGACAGAACCTAAATAAGGGTATTACGACAGCAGAAGAATATACCAGTCTTGTGGCATTTATCTGAAATCTCTTGGTTTGACCTCATAAGCACTTACGTAAACCAGCTGTTCTACCAAAAAAATAAAGGAAACAGGAATTTGGTTAGAGGCATTCTATTATTATTTATTTTAAAATAAAAATAGAAAGTATTGTCCATTTCCTGTAGGAGTTTTTAAACATCTCTTTGTTCTATTGTCTCTTCTATGTTTGATATTTAACTATCTTTATCATTATTATTTTGCCTTAACTCTTACCAACCACTTTTCAAATTTAGTGATTTGTTTTTTTGTGGGTTTTTTTGGACTGTAAAGTTAATAATACTTGTCTACCCCTTACCTAGATTGCGAAGTGACTTACTGAGTGAGAAGTGATAAGTTGTGAGGAAAGAGTCGATTAAAGAACAATTCTGGCCTTCCCTGGTGGTCCAGTGGTAAGGAATTCACCTGCCAATGCAGGGCACACGGTTGGATCCCTGGACTAGGAAGATGCCACATGCCTCCGGGCAACTAAACCCATGTGCCACAACTACCAATCCATCCTCCAGAGGCCATGCCCAGCAATAAGAGAAGTCACCACAATGAGAAGCCCAACACCGCAATGAGTAGCCCCCACTTACTGCAACTAGGAGAAAGCCTGTGCAGCAACAAAGACTCAGCACAACCCAAAGTAAATAAATAAATAATAAAAAGGAGTTAAAAAAGGAACAGCTCCAACTGTAAAGTGCTGCCACGCCTCTAAGAATATCCCACAAAGTCACTTACAGATGCTGGAGATGATGTTCACGAGTTTTATTATACTTCTTAGAGAGAACAGTGATTTCAAAGAGATTGCTTTATTCTGATCCTCACAGTCAATTTTGATGTTGATGGCATTTAATTTTATGTATTCATTTAGAAAGAAATGAGATGGCTTGATGGAGACAAGTATTTCAGGACTTTTCTTTCATTAGATTAAAAAGCAGGTATTTTGACACACATTGCTTGTTTGCAGCAAAAGAAAAAAATTTATGATCAGCCCAGGCTTCACGTTAGGTAAAACAGACTCATTTTGAAAATTAGCGAATGTTATCTGGAACTGCAGCTGCAATACATTAATTTTGATCAAATGCTGAATGTCATGTACAGCCAAGTTAATTTCACTGAGGGCCAAGACGATGCTGTTACATTTAGAAGGAGCTAGTCAAGTGAATCTTGTTTACCAGTGCAGTGGGAAATCTGCTGGATTCATGGATTTAAAAGCCTCAAAACAACTTATCTCCTTAGAGATTTTCTGAGCCTTGTGAGGGACAGATTCATGCTGAGATTGTTCCTCCATGAGGACCATGAGAAAGAGGACCTTCTTTCTCTTCTTTGGAGATTCTCAAACTGTGTGTTCAAATACATTCAAGTCCATAAGATGTGAACGATTCCATTAACTCTGAAGGCATTTAAGAAGAAGACTCACTCTTGCAAGATTAAGTTCAGGACTCACTTTTCATTTGGGATAAATATTGGCTATCAGTCAAGAAGTGGGCAACATTAGAAAGATTATATTTAAAACAAGCAACAAAAAAGCTCAACATAAAATGGGGACTTCACAGAATTCTCAAAAATTCTTTCAAAGCAGCATAGCATCATATAAACATGAAATCTACAGATAGGTAGCTTGAGTTTATGTACTGACTCTACCATTTAGTAAATGCAAGATTTGGGGCAAATTACTTCATCACTGTTTCCTCACCCCATTAAATGAAAATAACAATAGGGCCAATTTCATAGGGTTAGCACAAGGATTAAGTGAATTAAAATTTGTAGAGCTCAGAATGGTGCTTGGCACATATTAACCACTCCATATGTGTTTGCTAAAGAAACAAATTCCTTTCTTGAACTAGGAACGTCACTCCCAGCTGTCTACGCACAACACACGCAAGCCCCAATGCTGAAGCAATAAATCCTTCTGAGAGAGAAAATCACAGGCTCCCAGAGCCTTATTTTCAGAATCTCTCATGTTGCTTCCAGACACTGGCTATTTAATCCTTCCAGAACAACCAAGAGAGAATTTACGCAAATAAACTTCTCCTTTTACAGAAGAGAATGTGGCTGTCCAGGAAGAGCAAGTGTTTTCCTTGAGACAACCCAAAGAACTCTACCCATGCCCCATGTCTGTGGCTCTTATAAACCATCATGAGTGTGCTTAGTCGCTCAGTCCAACTCTTTGCGACCCTATGGACTGTAACCCACCAGGCTCCTCTGTCCATGGGATTCTCCAGGCAAGAATACTGGAGTGGACTGCCATTTCCTTCTCCAGGGGATCTTCCCCACCCAAGGGATAGAAACCATGTCTCCTGCATCTCCTGCATTGTGGGCAGATTCTTTACCCCCAGGGCCACCTGGGAAGGTTCCTTATAAAGCATAGGTGATACAAAATTGGTAGGAAATCAAAAACTTATAAGTGCTAAGTGCAAGCCAATTTAAAAAATAAATACCTATAGAGAATGAAATCACTGTACGAAGTTTATGAAACTTTTTAGGGACTGGGTCTTTTTTGATGGCTTCAGAAAACAAAAAAGTACAAATTGCTGAATGTATATAAGGTTCCACTTAAATTTCCTAATTGAGAAGGGAACTAGAATATGCAGATGGGTTTTTAAAAAGAACCAGTTATGCATATAAGTTTTATTCAAATACATATGAATATAATTTGACTCTACCTTGCCAGGAAGGAAAGAATACTATCAAGGTGATATAAGAACCCTCACTGCGGTGGGATGTCTCACCTGGTAAGGGTATGAAAAGGGAAGAAATGAATAAAAGAAGAGGTTTGGGTAAAAACTATGGATATTTTCACTGCCCTCTCCCATAGTCACTTGATGAGCTTGGAAAAGCACTAGTCTTGTCCATAAACATTTCTTCATACCAAGTCTTGTTTGTATAAGAATCTTTGGACTTTTCCCAGTTTAATAAAGTATCTCGTAGAGGGGAGAGAAGGAGAGAGAGGCAGGGAAGGAAGGAGGGGAAAAGAGACATTTTCAGTTATTCCTGTGTTAAGGCATACCTTGAAAAAATGATAACATCTAATATTTATATTTTTTCTGATACCAAAGCAATAGATGCTCATTGCACAAAATGAGTGTTTTTAAAACATACAGGAGAAAATCAAACTATCTGACTCCAGTGTGTCTGGGTATCTCACACCCCCATCCCCTAAGACTATACATTCTTATGAATTAAAAAAAAAATCAAATTAGTATCTAAGTGTATAGTTTTTGACTTGGTTTTACACTTTATTATGAGTCTTTTTCAATTTTTATTTCGATTGCTTGGCTCCAATGGCAACACACTCCAGTATTCTCTCCTGGAAAATTCCACTGACAGAGGAACCTAGCGGGCTACAGTCCATGGGGTCGCAGAGTCAGCCACAACTGAGCACATCAGCACACCAGCACATGCACTTCTGTAATTATTTCCTCATGAGAATTTTCTGGAAGTGGACATCTTGGATCAAAATGCAGGAGTGTCTTAAAGCATTTAATATAATACCCTGTTTTATATTTTCTCTAGTTTTTGCTAATCTTAAAAATCATTTTTTTCCAATATAAAAATGTCTTGAGTGTATCAGTTCAACTGCTTTTCTGTTTAATTCTTAGTTTTTTGCTTTTATTTGCCTTATACCATTTCCCATGCTTTCCTTATGGTTATTTTCCATTATTATTTCATTTTATTTAAGGATTAAGTGGTTCATTTTCATTCTTTTTCTAGCAAGAGTGATAAGCAATTTAAATGTAATTTCTCATTTAACCCTAGCAAGAACCCATAGAGACCTTTATTAGCTCCATCTTACAGATGAGGAATAAGAATTCAAATGAAGTAAACAATGTCCAGAGATTGCAGAGCTAGTAGATGGCGAAATGGGTCTGACTTCTCTATATCTTATAAGGACTGAAAAACAAGGAGCTTCCTTTTGTGTGAGCACAGCTCCACGGCCACATCTTCAGAGACGGACGTAACACCGTTCAGATGTTATACCTGCAGAGTAACAGTGTACTCTTTCCATAGGACAGTATTTTTTTCTTTAAAGCCATTGAGTGACAGCAAACTTTTGTTGAAAATACACCAATTCTTATATTATTATAGGAGAAAATTTACCAAGGAGTTTTCTGTTGCATCTGGTGTTCCTATGAATAATTCTTATAAAGGTTAAGGAATGTTTGGAAAGACTGCATTTATTTTTGGTGTTCCTCTTGCCTATAATGTTCTCACTGTATTTTTCGGGGGTGGGGAGGAGGAGCACTTTTTAGTGTTTATTGCCTTTCCACAAATCATCCTCCTCTAGAAGCTTCCTCTGAACCTTCTGATGGATTCTCACAGTACCCTACATGCTCTTCCTGGGAGTTCTATCAGAATACCTTTTCCAAATATATGTTTATAAATTCTAAATAAGTGAATACTGGGGAGACGTCTGCTTATAATTGCAGTATTTCCCCATAAAAGATTTAGCAACTCGCTAATAGAAATGTACAGCTTTCTTTTAAACAAATAAAGAACAGCTGCTGTCATTGGGTTTCCAAACAACATGGTTCTATCAGTTCAGACAAAGGACTTGATCATAATCAAAACCATGAAGATGGCACGACAGTGATAGACACTCACTTCTGTGGATGTATGATGAACAGCATCCCACATACATGAGAATGGACTTGCAAGGCCACCTGTCCATTGAAACAATATATTGAAGTCCATAAAAGCAATGTTCAAAATTGCTCTCAAATAGCTTCACTCCACTTCATCACCAATCATTCTAACAGTCATTCGGCCACTGTGTCAGAGGTGGGCAGCAAGAAATTATATCCATGACAATAGCTTGGCTCTGGGATAAACAAGGAAGCCATGAGAAACCCTCTTGTAACTTTTCCTTTCTTAGCTTGGCCAGGCTCAGATCATGGCCTCAGCTTGGCAAATCACATTGCTCAAAGTGGAGGCCAAGAGTTGCAGCAAAAGTGATGGATAATGCTGGGTCCTCATGCAGGTAGTCCCTGTGATCCAGGCTGCTTCAGGCAGGGGCTGTCTGCACACAGAGCAGGCACACATGCCTTTATGCACTTGACTCCTTTCCAGCAAAAGTAAAAGAGACCTTCACAAAGCCCCGCACCCCAAGGGAAACAATTTGTAGGGTCTCGCCAGCTTGGCAAGCCCATCTCACAATGCTGCTCTGCTGACAGATAACACCTCTCTCTGCACGATTCCCACTTCTCAGAGCAACAGTGAGAAACATTTGCAACTTTTGAGAGAATGAGAGCAACTGTCAAAGCAGGCACAAGAAGAGAGGAAGACAGTTCAGGGGCCCATAAGAGAGGACGCCAGGGACTGAACACCATCAGCCTGAGTCGGGGAGAGGGAGTAAAGAATACAATACCGGGTACACTATGTGGCCTCTGAGATGGAGACAGAAAACGGAACTCACTATGCACACGGCAGCAGAACTCGCATTTGCAGAGACCAGTCAGGTTCTCTACTGTCCTCACTATTTACGAGTGGAATTCTCTCTCTCTCTCCAACTTACTCAGAATTCTTTTGGTTGTAAGTGACAGAAACTACAATTCACACTTGCTCAAGCCAAAAACAAAAAGGAAAATGACAGATGAGGAGGGGGCAAGAGAAACGCAAAGGAAGGGGAAAGGTTGGGAGGAAAGGAGAAGGAAGAAAGCTCATGCAACTGAAAAGCTCGGAACTGGGGTCAGATCTGGGACGCGGGTGACATCATTAAGGCTCAGTCTCATTCTCCTCCCTCCTCGGTTCTGATCTCATGTTGGCTCCACTCTCAGCCTAGCTCTTTCCTTTACGTCAAAATTTAACTTTCAAGAGTTATATCCTACATTCTTAGAAACCTCAAGAAGACTTTTTTTAAAAGATATTTTTCCTCTAATACTTAAAAAAAAAAAACAACAACAACTTGAAAACTCTTTGGGTTCAATTAATCTGGCTGGGTTCTCCTATGCACACCTGGAGCTCCACTCACACCAAATGAATGCAGAGAGGGTTAATTAGATGATGATTCAGTTATTGAGCATCTACTCTAGGCCAGGCATTGGGAAAGGGACTGAGGGCACCATGCTGGGCAAAAATAGACACATTCTGAAACTCAAGGGGTGTGACAGGGAATCCAAAAATTAAAAATATCATAGACTTCATAATGGTTTCCTAATGTTGCCATAAGAAAGTATCACAAACTGAGTGACTTAAAACAACAGAAATGTATTCTTTCACAGTTCTGGAGGACAGAAGTCTGAAACCAAGATGTTGAAAGGGCCAAGCTCTCTCTGAAGATTCTAGGAGACAACACATTTTGTTTTTCCCAACTTCTGGCGTTCCTTGGCTTGTAAGACATTTCACCCAATCTCTGTCTCTATCTTCACATCTTCTTCTCTGTGTGTCTCCGTGTCCTCTTTTCTTTTAAGGACAGCAGATACTGTATTTAGAGCCCATCCCAAATGATGATTTCATCTCAAGATCCTTAATTAATTACATCTGTAAAGGCCCTATTTCCAAATAAGGTCACATTCTGAAGTTCTCAGTGGATATGAATTTTTGGGAGACACTATTCAACCTACCACACAACCTAATATATAATTAGAAACCAAATGTGGCCAGTGAAAGGAAGGAATATACTCTTATAGGTGGGTAAGAAAGGATTGTGAACTAGACTTCAGATGTAGTAGTTTTCATTTGCTAGATAACAAACTTCACAAACATAACAGCTTAAAACAATAAGCACTTAATGTCTCAAACTTCTGTAGGTCAGAACTCAGGCATGGTGTGGCTGTTTTCTCTGCCCAGGATCTCAGAAACTGAAATTAAGGTGTCGTCCAGACTGAATTCTACTCGAGACTGTGGAACAACCCACTAATAAGCTCCATTCAAATGGTTGGAAGAAATCACTTCCTTGTAGTTGTAGGACTGAGGTCACATCTTCTTTGTTGCTGGAGACTGTGTTCAACCTCTGGAGATTATCTATATTCCTTGTCACAGAGTCCTCTCCCTTTTCAAAGCCAGCAATAGAAAACCTTCTTTGCATTGAATCTCTCACAATTCAAAGCACTCTCTTCAAGAACAGCACAGTGCCTTTTTAGGGTTTACTAAGCTGGGTTAGGGTCACCAAGGTTAAGTTCCCCATCAAGCTCAACTTAACTGGGGACCTAAATTATATTTACAAACTGCCTTAACTTTAGTACCTAGATTAATATTTCATTGAATAACTGGGGAAAGGTATATATATACCTTGGACAAGTGTTGCGAGGACCATCTTTGAATTCTGCTACCACAGTACATCAAGAAAATCTTGCCTAGGGAAGTCTTCATGGACTTGGGACCTAAAAGGCAACTCAGCTAGAGAAGGAGAGGGGAGGAGTGTTGTGGTCAGAATAAAAGTGAAGAGGAAAGAGCAGCTCTCACAAAACTGAGAGGAGACCTACATGGCAAGAGGACAGAGAGTAAGGGTGAGGATTGAGAGCAGTGTGGAGGCTGGGCTCCATCATCCAGAGCCACACAGGCCACAAGAGGACTGGAATCTTCCCCTCTGTGCTGGGCTGGTACAGTCAATCACAGGTTGTACCAGAGGAAGAATCTCTCTCAGCCATCTGAATGTGAAAGTGTTAATTGCTCAGTTGTGTCTGACTCTGTGCAACCCCATGGACTGTAGCCTGCCAGGCTCCTCTGTCCATGGGATTCTCCAGGCAAGAATACTGGAGTGGTTTTCCTTCTCCAGGGGATCTTCCCAAATTAGGGATCAAACCCAGCTCTCCTGTATTGCAGGCAGATTCTTTACCATCTGAGCCACCAGGGAAGCCCCTCGACCATCTACTGAGTTTGAAAATCTAGAAAAGGCCAAACCTACAAGGATAAAAGTCAAAGTATATATTAAGTGACTAAGCAAGGACACCAGCTTTAGTGCTGAGTCATGCTTCCTTTGGCAGACCCTGGTTGCATGGCCTTTAGCCCACAGTTGCTGGTTTATAGGGAGGTCCAAGAGGTTCTAGGGAGGGAACAGTGGAGGATCCTTGATAGAGTGACCATATAATTTATCACCCAAACTGGAAGAGTTTTAGGAGTGACAGAGGGCACTATATTAATTACACTATATAACAAGTGTAAATCAGGACTGTCTAGGCAAAGCAGAAATTATGATCACCTGTCTTTTGGAATTCAAGGCAGTGACATTTTACCATCCAAAAAGTAAGTTTTTAAAATATATCTTAAAAATATCTTCTTCATGAATATTGACTATACATCAGCACTGCACACTCAACGTTAATAGGCTGGAATTCAGTCACGAATCTGGCACTTATTGTTACTCTGGGAAATTGTTCTCACACCTCAATTTCCTACTTTGAAAGTAAGTTTATTGCTGTTTCTCCTTAATCCATTCCATGTGAATTCCATTTAAATGGATTGATGTATAAGCATGTCTTTCTTTCTCAATGTGTAAATTGCAAAATATTTCCTGTGGCTTTCCATTGTGATAGCACCGAGGTAGAAATTTGATAAGACAAATAAAAATTCCCAAATGAACAATAGCGAGCATTGTGCTGAGAGATGCCCTATCTCTAAGGTCTGAGGGAGTTTAATCCTAGAGCCTGAAGCCTGGACTGTGTCTTCCATTCCTGCATACAAAGACCATTCTCTGCAGGAAGTCAGCCAGCTGTCACTCTGTTCTAGGCAGAGAAGAGAAAACCTCCACTCATTCCACGGGGAAGCCTTCCTGGTCCTTCTCCATTTATCAATATTTTACCCGTTCCTCAGAGCCGACCTCAAATTCCCACTGTCCTTGGGAATTCTTGACTTATGACGCCAGTGGGTGACTTTCTTTCTCAAGTTACACATTTTATGTCTTTGTGTGCATCACGTGATGGGAGTTTTATCACATAGCACCCTGTTGAATAAGTGCCTATTGTTCACGAGGTCCCAATTTTGCAACTTCTCACAACCAAATCCTGGCGTATAACAAATTGAGCTAATCAGCTTGAGCCCCTCACTTTGGGGGGCCCTCACAGCTCCTGGCACCAGGTGGCTAAAGTTTCACATGACAGGGATGAATGTAAGAGCTGCCAACTGGTTGGAAAACAGATCCAAGGCGGGTGTGCACTCAGTGGGAGAATCATAATGACCCTGAAGGCTACAGCCCCTTCTACTTGCATCATTAAGACACATGGGTTTTTCTTCTTTTTGCCTTCAAACCTACCCTTGAAGTTCAGCTGCACTTTAATATTTCCTAAAAAGCATGAGAAGAGCTACTCATTATGGTCTACGCTATGCCTGTAGGTCTCTAGGAATGCCTCTACGTGTTGCTTTAGCCGCTGTCTAAAGCAAGTGTTGGCAAACTTTTTCTATAAATGGACAGATAGTAAACTTTTTACACTTGCAAGCCATATGGTTTCTGTAGCAATTACTCAACTCTGCCATTATAGTGGGAATGCTCCCCAGACAGATAATATGTAAACCAATGAACATGGCTTTCCCCGGTAAAACATTATTAACAAAAACAGACAATAGACTGGATTTGGCCCATGGGCCAGAGTTTTTTGACCCCTGGTCTAAAGCCCAGTCTAAAATAGTATCCTCCTGGTATGTGAGCATGGGAAGTGCAAACTGCCTGTGTCATAAAATGCATTACTTTTATATTTTTTCAACCTCTCTTCTTTCCTCCTCTACACTCAGTCTTTAAATCTCAGTAGCTATAAATTTTACAGGGTATCCAGTAAGTCCAGCCTCACAGAAGAGAAATGTGTACTTTTCCATCCATAAGTCACACTTCCTTATTTCTATAAACGTTCATGTCTCTTATAAAGGAAGAAGAAAAGCAAATTACTTTTATCATTGGAGCCATTTGAAAATACAAACATATGTAGAGAAAATGGCAAGTTCTGAGCATTTGTTGCAGCACATTAGTGAAGGATGTAACTTCATTACTGCTGACCTGATTGACCATGGGTTTTGTTGACCAGTTGCATCAGAATTTGTATGAATGAAAGACTTGTTTTGCTGTCTTTTTAACAGTAATTTTCCTCTGGTGTTGGGCTTATGAGAAGACTTGAATTTATTTTTTATCAAAGTGGTTTATCGATTGGATTAAGTTCTTTTTGCTAGACTATAGCAAAAAAAAAAAAAATCAACATTGGAGCTCTGCTAGATCTTCATATAGTCAGAGAACTTTCACGTTCTTCCTCCCCTAATAGAAATCTGAGATATGGTATTAGTGAACTGCTGATTTTCCATCAAAGTCTTTGATAACTTGGTCTTTTTCTCCATCAGCCTGAATAACCCACATCTCAGGAGAGATAACTTTGGAGAGATTCATTGACACAGAAGTGAAAAATTCATAATAGCTTTCCTGTAAATATAACAAATATGTCCTCATAAAAGGATATCCCTTTATCTACTTTTTACCTCTCTTGCTGACCCATATATTTTGTTCTTTTCCTGCACATAGCATCTCTTTCAGTTCCCTGTTTCTAGACACTTTTTTCTCCATATTTCCCAATGCCCACGAGGTGCCTTTTTCCCTCTCCAAAAGGAGTCTCCCTACACTTCAAGACCTTTCCGCAAAATCCCGGCTATGCTTCAACTTTTCCAAAATTATGCATGGGATAAAATTCTCTATAATGATTAACAGTTAAGATTGGAATAGGATTCATGAAGAAAGACCATGACCACATGCGGATGTAACAGCTGCAGAACTACATAGAATCTGTTAGTCACTATATGACTCTAAAATGGTCCTCACTGCAGAGACTGCTTGGTTCCTGGGTCACAGTTAAGACATCCAAGTCACCCCTGCCTTTGACAATCCATGCCCGAGTCTCCCAGCTAGTGAGCAGATCAAGTCCAGAGCCTAAACTCAACACAGCAGCACCTTCAGACTTAAAGCATGAAGGTCAGAGCACTTTGAACTCCCTGTGGGAAAAAGTGTCCCTGGGGTCAAACGGGTTTGATTTTGAACCATAGCAACGCATGTTTTCTTGAAAGACACAGAAGAAGTTGTAATATGAAAAGAATTCCATAAATAAAGGTTATTAAAATGCCAGAAAATCGTCAAAGAATAGTCATACAAAACAGAGCCCTTGTTTAAATTTTAAAACAAGCCGACTTCACTATAATAGAAAAAACATGTGTTTGTTAAGCCCATGGGCCCAATTCTGCTTTCAATGAAAACCCGGAATTCCTGCTTAAGTCAATAAAGTGTGTGTCTGGAGAGGGGGAGCTGTTTTCAGAGTAATGGAAAAGACAGGGATGGACAGGGGAGCAAGATAATGCTCCAGGATTAGAACCTGAAATGAGGACCAGCCTGTAGTCAGCAAGTACCCACCACACCACTATGACCATATGGCCATTGTTGAAGGCCAGCATACTTTCTGATTGGCCAGTGTCATGCACTGTATTCATTACCTATTTTTACTGTCACACCTAAACAAGAGTCCCCTAAAATGTCCCAGCACCATAAACTCTAATTTGTCTACCAATTTAATTTTCTTGAGAGGGGTCACAAAAAAGACTTGGTATTTAAAGAGGGTTCATAGCACCATTTTTAGAAGCTACCCCCTTACTCTGTTTCTGAATCATATATTCATTATTCTTATTTTATGTTGTCACTTGTTACGGATCAAGGGAAAAAAAACATCGAGTGTTGAACAGCTAAACACCAAAAACATACTATATAATAACATACTATAAACATAACATAAATATAAAAATATGTATGCCATCAAAGAAAGAAAGTAAATCAATGGACATGAGATTGAGCAAGCTCTGGGAGACAGTGAACGATAAATAGGGAAGCCTGGTGTGATACAGGCCATGAGGTCACAAAGAGTCGGACATGGACTGAATGACCAAACAACAGTAAAGTAGTATTACGGGCTTCCCTGGTGGCTCAGATGGTAAAAAAATCTACTTGCAATGAGGAAGATCTGGGTTTGATCCCTGGGTTGGGAAGATCCCCTGGAGGAGAGCATGGCAACCCACTCCAGTATTCTTGCCTATGGACAAGAGGAGAATCCTATGGACAGAGGAGCCGGGTGGACTATAGTCCATGGGGTCACAAAGAGTCGACACGACTGAAGTGACTAAGCACAGCACAGCACAGTAATATTATACCAATTTAAACAATGAAAATCTACATTTTAAGAATTGAACTATTTTAAGAATGAGAAACACATGCTTTCATATATTGAATTGGTGTTACAAAAAAATTGAACTCCCTAAGTAGTTTAGTAAAAAAAGGGAGGATTTTGTGGCTTAACATAGTCAGACATCAGAAAAGTAAACAGTCCTCTAAACTAAAGCATGACAAAGAATCAGATCTGGAACACAGTCAGTGCCTTCTCTCTCCAAACCTCCACTCTCCATCTGTCTACAGGCTGGGTCCCTACTCTCACACATCTCCACTTGGTGGGGACAAGGCCACTGACAGCTCTGAGGTCACATTCTTATAGCCTTTGGCCCTCTCTTCCCCAGTTTCAGTTTTCTTTTCTTTCTTTCTTTTTTTAATGTTTTCTATTGTGGCAAAAGTCATGTAACATAAAGCATTTTATTTTCATCATATTTAACTGTATAGGGGCACTAAGTGCATTCATGTCATTGTGCAACTCTCACCATCATCCATCTCCCAAATCTTTCACTTTTCTACGCTGAAACTCTGTCCTGGGTAAACACTAACTCCCCATTCCCTCTCCTCATCCCCGCCACCCCACCCCACCCCCATTCCCTTGCATCTACCAATGTACTTTCTGAATTAATGAATTTGACTAATTTGCTGCTGCTGCTGCTAAGTCGCTTCAGTCGTGTCCAACTCTGTGCAACCCCATAGACGGAAGCCCACCAGGCTCCCCCGTCCCTGGGATTCTCCAGGCAAGAACACTGGAGTGGGTTGCCATTTCCTTCTCCAATGCATGAAAGTGAAAAGTGAAAGTGAAGTCGCTCAGTCATGCCCAACTCTTAGCGACCCCATGGACTGGAGCCTACCAGGCTCCTCCATCCATGGGATTTTCCAGGCAAGAGTACTGGAGTGGGGTGCTATTGCCTTGACTATTCTAGGTACCTCATATAAGTAGAATCAAACAGTACTTGTGTGCAGCTAGTCTGTACTGGAATGCATTTTTAAAGTTGTTGGTGCTGGTTTAGTTGCTAAGTCATGTCTGACTCTTGAAACCCCATGGACTGCAGCCTGCCAGGCTTCTCTGTCCATGGGATTCTCCAGGCAAGAATACTGGAGTGGGTTGCTATTTCCTTCTCCAGGGAATCTTCCCAACCCAGGAATCGAACCTAGGTCTCCTGCATTGCAGGCAGATTCTTTACCAACTGAGCTACAAGGGAAGTAATTTTTAAGGTTAGTTTATTATATGTCCTACAAACAGATTGTAACTTCTTTTTTTTGATGAGGACTGGCCTGAACATTCTCTCATTTAAGGTGTTACTTTTGAAGAGCACCCAAAAGACAGCTTTCTCTCTTAACACATGACTTTTAATCATCATATCTCTTAAGACTTTGAACTTTGAAAGATCTGAATTCTTTGGAAATTCAGTGACGTACCACTAAAAAGCAGAGTCTACTCTATTGGCTAAGGATGCAATGGAATAGAAGACCTGTCTGGAGAGGCAGAACATCAGAGGTTAAAGAGTAGCTCCTGGAACCAGATATCCTGGATTTGCACCTGATTTAACTTCAGATCAGTATGTGACACCTAGTAAGATATACTTCACCATGTCACATTGAATCTTCCTCCTTTATTACCCAGCATAGTGTTAAATCAATGGTCTAAAGTAGCTGCTGCTGCTAAGTCGCTTCAGTCATGTCTGACTCTGTGCGACCCCATAGACGGCAGCCCACCAGGCTCTGCCATCCTTGGGATTTTCCAGGCAAGAGTACTGGAGTGGGTTGCCATTGCCTTCTCTGCTAAAGGAGCTAGTCAAAGGCAATAATGATAATCCCCTCCAGGATAAAATTTAGCAATCCTCAGCAAATGTATAATACCCATTGTGTTCTGACAGCACACCTACCTCACATGACCACACTGATTACTGGCCCTTATCTGAATTAGACCTATGTTGACTCCAAGCCTTTTGTACATAAAGTGTCTCTGCCTGAATTATCCTCCTGTGTGCATTTTCCCAAGAATATCTCAATGAAACTTTCTTTTTTATTGTATCAAAACATGTTTTAATCAGAAATCCCAATATAAGTAGTTATTATCTCATCAGCTCAATGAAATCTTTTCTAGGTCCATTTACTCAAAAATGGTTTTACCAGTAGTTATGTATGGATGTGAGAGTTGGACCATAAAGAAGGTTGAATGCTAAAGAACTGGTGCTTTCAAATTGTGGTGCTGGAGAAGACTCTTGAGACTCCCCTGGACAGTAAGAAGATCAAACCAGTCAATTTTAAAGAAAATCAACCCTGAAGACTCATTGGAAGGACTGATGCTGAAGCTGAATATCCAATGCTTTGGCCACCTGATATAAAGAGCCGACTCATTGGAAAGGACCCTGATGCTGGGAAAGACTGAGGGCAGGAGGAGCAGGGCATGACAGAGGATGAAATGATTGGATGGCATCACTGACTCAATAGACAAGAGTTTGAGCAAACTCTAGGAGACAGTGAAGGACAGAGGAGCCTGGTGTGCTGCAGTCCATGGGATTGCAAAGAATAGGACAAAATTTAGCAATTGAATGACAACAACAACAAAATTACCATTTAAACTCATTACTCTTGCCATCCTGTCAATTCACAATTTAATGTATCTTTTAAACAATTTGTTTTACAATAAACAGGCCAAGTAAAATGACCTCTTAGAATATAATCTCTGCAGGAAATTACAAAGATCTTATCTAGGGACAAAGTATTCCTTAAAGGGATTTTTCAAAGGTTTCTTTTTGTTGTTGTTTTGTTTTTTAATTGGAGTGTAGTTATTTTCCAACGTTGTGTTAGTTTCAGGCATATAGCAAAGTGATCTAGATATATTCACTCTTTTTCAGATTCTTTTCTCATAGGTTATCACTGAATATTGAATGGAGTGCTGTATAGCATAGTCCCTATGCTATACAGTTGGTCTTTGCTGATTATCTATCTTATACATAGTAGTGTGCATTTGTTAATCCTAGGCTCCTAATTTATCCCTGCCCTCCATGTTTCCCCTTTGATATCCGTAAGTTTGTCTATGAGACAAACTATAACCATAAAATGTCTATAAGTCTGTTTCCATTTTGTAAATAAGTTCATTTGTATCTTTTTTTAAAAAAATTATATTCCACATATGAATGATATTATATGATATTTGTTTTGCTCTGACTTACTTCATTCAATATGACAATCTCTAGCTCCATCCATCAGAGAAGATAATGGCAACCACTCCAGTACTCTTGCCTGGAAAATCTCATGGACGGAGGAACCTGGTAGGCTACAGATATGCCGTCGCAAAGAGTCGGAAACAACTTTCCGACTTCACTTTCACTCTTCACTTTTCACTTTCATGCATTGGAGAAGGAAATGGCAACCCACTCCAGTATTCTTGCCTGGAGAATCCCAGGGACGGGGGAGCCTGGTGGGCTGCCGTCTCTGGGGTTGCACAGAGTCAGAAACGACTGAAGCAACTTAGCAGCAGCAGCAGCAGCTCCATCCATGTTGCTGAAGATAACATTATTTCATTTGTTTTTATGGCTGAATAAAACCTGTTGTATACCTGTACCACATCTTTATACATTCCTCTGTCAATGGGCATTTAGGTTGCTTCCATAATTGGTTTTTGTACTTAGTAATGCAATGGACACTGAGGTGAATACAACACTTCAAATTATGGTTTTCTCCAAATTTATGCCCAGAAGTGGGATTGCTAGATCAAACCGCAGCTCTATTTTTAGTTTTTTAAGAACCTCCATACTGTTCTCCATAGTCTATGTAACTTTCAAATCCTAGCTCCTGTTATTTCCTCTGGCTTCCCAAAGGAAAAAAGAAAGTGAAGTTGCTCAGTCATGTCCAACTCTTTGTGACCCCATGGACTTTAGCCTAACAGGCTCCTCTGTCCATGGGATATTCCAGGCAAGAATACTGGAGTGGGTTACCATTTCCTTTTCCAAGAGATTTTCCTGACCCAGGTTTTGAACCTGGGTCTCCAGCATTGTAGGCAGATGCTTTACCGTCTGAGCCACCAGAGAAGTCTCCCAAAGGAAGTGTGGATTTATTTCCCCTCTTTATCTGACTCAATTATAAAAATCATCATCTTGTATTATAATCGTTAAGAAATTTGTTTCATTCTCCAAGAATGCAAAAGGAGGAAGTTTTTCATTTAATTTGTATTTTATTCCTAAAGCCAACAATGACCAGAATTTAGTAAAATTCAATAAGTGCTCTTGAATAAAGGGGAAGTTTCATTTTCTTTTATCTCGAAATTTGCTGCATTGAAGCATGAAGAGTGATGGCATTTTTCCCAGACACGAAAAATATCACAAGATTGTTGGACCCAACTTCATTTTTGTGCTCAAAAATTTGTGCATAACAGTGTTGTTGGGCAATAGACATCAACATGCAGTTATCCTCTCAAGTCATGACTTTTTCTAGAAGTTCACATCCAAGGGTTTAGGACATAATCCCACCAGTCCCACCACACTTTCATCTGAGAGGATTTCCCCTCTGTTTTAACAAGTGTGATGACTCCCCTGGAAACATTTGCAAATCAGAATTAAAAAGGAAAAAATGGGAGCTTGTTATAGCACACAACAAACTGCCTCACGCATGATATCACAGAGAATACAAAGGAAATATTATCAGTCGGACTAGCTCATACATCTCTGCCCTAATATCTCCAACAAATGTGATGAGTCTTTCCTCTTTTCATAATGTGATTTAGACTAATGTGTTACAATATTCCTTAGAATAGAAAGATGTTTTAAAATTTAAAGGTATATATATACATATAAGCCCTTTATATTATGGAAGATACAAATATATGTATATGCCTATATTGCATACAATGCTTTTTCAGTTCGGTTCATTTCAGTCACTCAGTTGTGTCCGACTCTTTGTGACCCTATGGACTGCAGCACGCCAGGCCTCCCTTTCCATCACTAACTCCTGGAGTTTACTCAAGCTCATATCCATTGAGTCAGTGATGCCATCCAGCCATCTCATCCTCTGTCGACCCCTTCTCCTCCAGCCATCAATCTTCCCCAACATCAGGGTCTTTTCCAAGAAGTCAGTTCTTCACATCAGGTGGCCAAAGTATTGGAGTTTCAGCTTCTGTACCAGTCCTTCCAATGAATATTTAGGACTGATTTCCTTTAGGATTGACTGGTTGAATCTCCTTGCAGTTCAAGGGACTCTCAAGAGTCTTTTCCAACACCACAGTTCAAAAGCATCAATTCTTTGGTGCTCAGCTTTCTTTATAGTCCAACTCTCACATCCATACAAGGCTACTGGAAGAACCATGGCTTTGACTAGATAGGCTTTTGCTGGCAAAGTGATGTCTCTGCTTTTTAATATGCTGTCTAGATTGGTCATAAATTTCCTTCCAAGGAGTAAGCGTCTTTTAATTTCATGGCCGCAGTCACCAGCTGCGGTGATTTTGGAGCTCAAAAAAATAAAGTCAGCCACTGTTTCCACTGTCTCCCCATCTATTTGCCATGAAGTGACAGGACCAGATGCCGTGATCTTAGTTGTCTGAATGTTGATCTTTAAGCCAACTTTTTCACTCTCCTCTTTCACTTTCATCAAGAGGCTTTTTAGTTCTTCTTTACTTTCTGCCATAAGTATGGTGTCATCTGCATGTCTGAGGTTATTGATATTTCTCCCAGCAATCTTGATTCCAGCTTGTGCTTCATCCAGCCCAGCATTTTTCATGATGTACTCTGCATATAAGTTAAATAAGCAGGGTGACAATATACAGCCTTGATGTACTCCTTTACTGTTTTGGAACCAGTCTGTTGTTCCATGTCCAGTTCTAACTGTTGCTTCCTAACAACGCTTTTTACTAAACAGTAAAATGACCTGTTATTTTGACAATCTTAGAGCTTCTTGCTTTGTTATTTGTCTGTCTGTCCATACTCATAATCTAGAATTAAATGTGAGATCTTTTGAATAATTGCTGTGAGAATACTTTAAAATTTTCATTTTCCCTAGGCAATTTGAGAACTTAATGTCTTTATAAGGTAAGCTTAAGATCTTATAACACTTGTCTAATAGATCTGAAGCAGAGAGGAGACAGCAGTCCACAGAAGTTCCAGAGTGTTTTAAAACAATTCTTTAAACACCTCCAAAGAAATTACACCTGAAAATATTCCTAAACTTGAAGAGTGTGCATCACATAAAAAAATCCTGAATGAAAAGGTTTAAAAACACAATGTATCAGAGACCACGTCTGATTCAGTAATCCCAACTGATCATCCATTTTCTGAGACTTATGAGAATAAAACAGTTATTCTCTAACATTACTTCCTGACAACACTTTTTACTAAACAGTAAAATGACCTGTTATTTTAATAATCTTAGAGCTCCTTGCTGTGTTTGTTGTCTGTCTGTCCATACTCATAACCTAGGATTAAATGCGAGACCTTTTGAATAATTGCTCTGAGCATACTTCAAATTTTTCATTTTCTGTAAGCAATTTGAGAACTTAATATCAGTTAGAAAATAAAAACCTGAGAATAAAATTTCCTCTACCCAATAAGCGTTAGGAAAGATTGAGGCCAGGAGGGGAAGGGGACAACAGAGGATGAGATGGTTGAATGGTATCACTGACATGAGTTTGGGTAGGCTCTGGGAGTTGGTGATGGACAGGGAGGTCTGGCACGCTGCAGTTCATGGGGTCACAAAGAGTCGGACACGACTGAGCGACTGAACAGAACTGAACTGAATAAAAGTAATATAAGGCCATTCTTATGATTAATGAAGTAAAACATTAATGAAATCAAATAACATTAGTGAAATAAAACATTACTGAATTAAAATAAATATATATATTGCTATTACTAAGTCACTTCAGTCGTGTCTGACTCTGTGTGACCCCAGAGGTGGCAGCCCACCAGGCTCCCCTCTCCCTGGGATTCTCCAGGCAAGAACACTGGAGTGGGTTGCCATTTCCTTCTCCAATGCATGAAAGTGAGACGTGAAAGTGAAGTCGCTCAGTCATGTCCGACCTTCAGCAACCCCATGGACTGCAGCCTTCCAGGCTCCTCCATCCATGGGATTTTCCAGGCAAGAGTACTGGAGTGGGGTGCCATTGCCTTCTCCAAAATATATATATAACTTTATTCTTATATATGTACAAGAAAATTTTTAACCAAATGCTTTGAGTTTCAACATTTCATTCATTAACCACTGAACTTTGTATAAGAGTTACATATAAGATCCCATGAAAGATAGTGCCATTATGGCTAAAATGTACAGCCTACAATATACAATCATAAATACAAAAATTTACAGATAAAGATCAAATATAAGACATATCCAAGAATAAGGATAAGACATAGGATTTTGTAAGAATCAAAGAACAGGCACTCAGCAAGTGCTACAGGTACTCAGAGGAAGATGACAGAGCAAGGAAGGGTCCATGGTGGCCTTTGCACTGAATACTGAACTATCAGGAACATTTCTGATAGGAAGAGATAGCAACTGAGTATTATAAACGAGTGTGAATAAAGGTACATGGCTGGAGTAACATATATCATATTCAGGAGTCCACATGAACTCTGAGAAAAAGAAGTCTCAAAATGGCAGCTCATAGAGCAGGGTCAGCCCACAGATGTGTTTCCTTATTATCCAACATGTTATTTTTAAATCAGTTGGCAACACTTAACAACTGGTAAATTTAACATACAGTCCAAATTACTAGTTTTTGTTTAAAATGGAAAGATCTAGCAATAGTCAACAGATATTTCTCCATGTACACGATTGGCTGAACCTCAATAGAAATATTTAGACACTCACCTATTTACCATAATCCCCACTTCTCCCTGTAGCCTCACAATAGCCAGAGTACTAATTTCTATTACCCAAATGGCTCTATAGATGAATAGATGGCCTCATATATAAACCCATTTAATATAAGAGATGTTGAGGAAAGTTGTGATAGATAATATCTGGACATCAGAAAGAATCCAAGTTATGGAAAATAATACCATGCTAAGGAGTTTGGATTTAATTAACAGAAATCATAAAGACAACTTCAGAGTAAAATTATCAAAATAGTGCCTTAAGGAACTGCATCTGGGATCAAGGGAGGATACCTTAAAACACACGGAGAACAAGCCAGTAATAATAACCAAGATTGTCATTTATTGAGATCTACTAATGTTTTGGAAACTATTAAAACAATATATTCAGACCTAAATCTAAATTCTACATAGATCCTAAATAAAGCAGCTTTCTTAACATGTATGCTTTCATATTACAATGTTAAAAAAAAAAAGGCATACATTTGACCAATTTTAATGGAGCTCAAGTTTCTTATATACGTGAAGCACATTTTGACATACAAGCTAGGCAGCTGCCAAATTTATCTTACCAAAATAGAACCTGGCTCTGAAGTCTAACATGGCAGCACTTAACTCAAGCTGCACATCTGATAACTTTGCCTGGTCCTAAATAAATCTTTGTCATTTGTTTTAAAAAGTGACAACTGATAGCTAATAAAACTGGATATGCACCTAGCTGTAAACATTAGCTGTTTATCATGCTAACATTAGCCATCTCATCTTCAGCTACATCAGCCAGGACTCCCAGTCTCTTAATTGAACACATTTTCAGCTATCTTCAAAAGCCACAGACTCATTTTATATCCCCAAATTATCTTCACACCTCTGATTTATTTAAAATGAAGGATACAAGAGATATTTTTCTCATATCATTCTGACAATGGTGATCCACTCCTTAAAATGCATGGTCCCCTGCTACTTCCCTCTTAGGCTTCCCCCTGCCTAGCTCAATGTGTTCTCTGAGACTCATCATTCTTCCATCAAGCATGTCCAGTAACATGGAATGGCCCACTGGACTGCAGTCTGTGAACTTTAAGAATTGCCATGCATTGAATATTCTTATGAGAGGATCCAAGAAGTTTTACAATCAAGTGGACTCACTTGGTTTGACATGATATTTTTCAGGAATATTTAATCATAGATTGCTCTCTTTCTCCATTATTTATTTGTAATTAATTAATTATAACCAAGGCTTCCCTGGTGGCTCAGACGGTAAAGCATTTGCCTACAGTGTGGGAGATCCGGGTTCAGTCCCTGGATTGGGAAGATCCCCTGGAGAAGGAAATGGCAACCCACTCCAGTATTCTTGCCTGGAAAATCCCATGGATGGAGGAGCCTAGTAGGCTGCAGTCCATGACACGACTGAGCGACTTCACTTTCACTTTCACTTTCAAGCCTTCCCTGATAGCTCCTTTGCTAAAGAACTCACCTGCAATGCAGGAGACCCCAGTTAGATTCCTCATTGGGAAGATTCCTTGGAGAAGGGAATGGCTACCCACTCCAGTATTCTGGCCTGGAGAATTCCATGGACTGTATAGTCCATGGGGTCACAAAGAGTTGGACACAACTGAGCGATTATAACCAATTATTTTTTCTCTTTCTTTTCCTTCCTCCTTTTCTTCATTCCTTCCTTTCTTCTTGACTTTCTTCTTTCCTCCCTTCTTCTCTCCTTCTCTTTGTTCCCTCCTTCTCTCTTTTCTTTCTTGATAGCATCTATTAATGTCCTGGCAAAATTTGTGTTTCTCAGGTCATGTGCTAGGAAACAGTTTCCTTCGTTGGACTCTAGCTCTTCAGCATTATATGTCAGCCTCCTCTCTGTCTTCTCTGATTCCTCCATTCCCCAAATAAAGTACAATCAATTATAATTCCAGCAAGACTCCCATTCCCCCAGACTTCAGGAATTCAACAGACTTGACTTTCACTTTTTAACTTTCCTGTATTCAATTTTCTTTGATCCACCTCCTAGAATAATGAAAATAAAAATAAACAAATGGGACCTAATTAACTGTAAAAGCTTCTACACAGCAAAGGAAACCATAAACAAAACAAAAAGACAATCTACAAAATAGAAAAAATATTTGCATACAAAGAGACTGACAAGAGATTAATCTTCAAAATATACAAGCATTTTATGCAGCTTTCTTTCAAGAAAAACAAACAACCCAATCAAAAAATGAGCAGATGATCTAAATAGACATTTCTCCAAAGAAGACATATAGCTGGCCAAAAACCACATGAAAAAATGCTCAACATCACTAATTATCAGAAAAATGCAATTCAAAACTACAGTGAGACTGATAAGGAAGTTGTGGTACATATATAGAATGGAATATTACTCAGCTATAACAAGGAATGAATTTGAGTCAGTTCTACTGAGGTGGATGAACCTAGAACCTGTTATAAAGAATGAAGCAAGTCAGAAAAACAAATGTCATATTAACATATATATTCCCTTCTCCAGTGGATCACACTTTGTTAGAACTCTCCAGCATGACCAATCCGTCTTGTGTGGCCCTACACAGCATGGCTCATAGTTTCATTGAATTAGACAAGCCTATGATCCATGTGATCAATTTGGTTAGTTTCCTGCCATTGTGGTTTTCATTCTGTCTGCCCTCTAATGTATGAGAATAAGAGGCTGTGGAAGCTTCCTGATGGGAGGGACTGACTGTGGGGGAAACTGGGCTTTCCTTGGTGAGCAAGGCCATGCTCAGTAAATCTTTAATCCAATTTTCTGCTGATGGGTGGGGCTTTGCTCCCTCCCTGTAGTTTGGCCTGAGGCCAAACTATGGTAGGGATAAAGGAGGTAATGGTGACCTCCTTCAAAAGGACCTATGCCAGCACACCGCAGCTCCCAGGACTGTTGTAGTCAGTGACCCTGCCCCCAAGGCAGGCCACTGTCAACCCACGCCACCACTGTGGACTCCTGGAGACTCACAGGCCAGTCTGGTTCAGCATCTTGTGGGGTCACTGATCCTTTTTCTTGGATCCTGGTGTGCACAAGGTTTTGTCTGTGTCCTCCAAGTCTGTTTCCCAGTCCTGTGGAAGTTCTGTAATCAAATCCCACTGGCCTCCATAGTCAAATTCCCTGGAAGATCTCAGTCCCTTTGCTGGATTCCCAGGTTGGGAAATCTGTTGTGGGCCCTAGAACTTTTGCAACAGTACAAGAACTTCTTTCATATAATTGTTCTCCAGTTTGTAGGTCATCTGCTCAGTGACCCTATAGTGGAGCTAATGGCATCCTCCTCCAAGAGGACTTATACCACATGCTGAGCCTCCCGGATCTGCTGCACCCAGAGCCCCTATCTCTGCAGCAGGTAACTACTGATGGACGCCTCCACAGGAGCCACTCAAACACTCAAAGGCAGGTCTGGTCAGTCTCTTTAATTCAGATAACCATTATATCTACTACTGGGGGCAAAAATCTCTTAGAAGAAATGGAATAGCCCTCATAGTCAACAAAAGAGCCTGAAATGCAGTATTTGGGTGCAATCTCAAAAATGACAGAATGATCTCTGTTCGTTTCCAAGGCAAACCATTCAATATCATAGAGATCCAAGTCTATGCCCCAACCAAAATGCCAAACAAGCTGAAGTTGAATGGTTCTATGAAGACCTACAAGACCTTCTAGAGCTAATAGCCTAAAAAGATGTCCTTTTCATCAAGGGGAAAGAAAGTGAAAGTCACTCAGTCATGTCCAACTCCTTTCACATGGACTATACAGTCCATGGAATTCTCCAGGTCAGAATACTGGAGTGGGTAGCCTTTTCCTTCTCCAGGGGATCTTCCCAACCCAGGGATTGAACCCAGGTGTCCCATATTGCAGGTGGACTCTTTACCAGCTGAGCCACAAAGGAAGCACAAGAACACTGGAATGGGTAGCCTGTCCCTTCTCCAGTGGATCTTCCTGATCCAGGAATCAAACAGGGGTCTCCTTCACTGGAAGTGGATTCTTTACCAACTGAGCTATCTGGAAAACCCCTCATCATAGGAGACAGGAATGCAAAAGTAGGAAGTTAAGAGATATCTGGAGTAACAGGCAAGTTTGGCCTTGGAGTACAAAATGAAGCAAGGCAAAGGCTAACAGTGTTGCCAAGAGAACACACTGGTCATAGCAAACACCTTATTCCAACAATACAAGAGAAGACTCTACACATGGAATCATCAGATGGTCAATGCTGAAATCAGATTGACTATATTCTTTGCAGTTGAAGACAGAGAAGCTCTATACAGTCAGCAAAAACAAGACCAGGAGCTTACTGTGGCTCAGATCATGAATTTCTTATTGACAAATTCAGACTTAAGCTGAAAAAAGTAGGGAAAACCATTATGTCATTCAGGTATGACCTAAATCAAATCTCTTACAGTTATACAGTAGAAGTGACAAATAGATTCAAGGGATTAGATCTGATAGACAGAGTGCCTGAAGAACTATGAACAGAGGTTCATGACGTTGTACAGGAGGCAGTGATCAAGACCATCCCCAAGAAAAAGAAATGCAAAAAGGCAAAATGGTTTTCTGAGGAGGCCTTAAGAATAGTTTAAAAAAGAAGAGAAACTAAAGACAAAGGAGAAAAGGAAATATATACCCATTTGAATGCAGAGGTCCAAAGAACAGCAAGGAGAGATAAGAAGCCTTCCTAAGTGAACAATACAAAGAAATAGAGGGGAAAAGTAGAATGGGAAAGACTAGAGATCTCTTCAAGAAAATTAGAGATACCAAGGGGACATTTCATGCAAAGATGGGCACAATAAACGACAGAAACTATATGGACCTAACAGAAGCAAAGATATTAAGAAGAGGCGCCAATAGTACACAGAGGAACTATACAAAAAATACCTTAATGACACAGATAACCATGATGGTGTGATCACTCACCTAGAGCCAGACATTCTGGAGTGCAAACTCAAGTGGGCCTTAAGAAGCATCACTATGAACAAAGCTAGTGGAGGCGATGGAATTCAAGTTGAGCTACTTCAAATCCTAAAAGATGATGCTATGAAACTGCTGCACTCAATATGCCAGCAAATTTGGAAAACTCAGCAGTGGCCACAGGACTGCCAAAGGTCAGTTTTCTTTCCAATCTCAAAGACAGGCAATGCTGAAGAATGTTTGCACTACCACACAATTGCACTCATCTCACACACTAGCAAAGTAATGCTCAAAATTCTTGAAGCCAGGGTTCAACAGTACATGAACCAAGAATTCCCAGATGTCTAAGCTGCATTAGGAAAAGGGAAAAGAACCAAAGATCAAATTTCCAATATCCACTGGATCATAGGAAAAGCAAGAGAATTTCAGAAAAGCATCTGCTTCTGCTTCATTGACTAAGCTAAAGCTTTTGACTATGTGGATCACAACAAACTGTGGAAATTTCTTAAAGAGATGGAAATAACAGATCTTACCTGCCTCCTGAGAAATCTATATGCAAGTCAAGAAGCAACAGTTAGAACCAGACATGGAACAACAGACTGGTTCAAAATCAGTAAAGGAGTATATCAAGGCTGTATATTATCAGCCTGTTTATTTAACTTATATGCAGAGTACATCATGTGAAATGTTGGACTGGATGAAACACAAGCTGGAATCAAGATTGTTGGGAGAAATATCAATAGCCTCAGATATGCAAGTGATACCACCCTTATGGTAGAAAGAGAAGAGGAACTAAAGAGCTTCTTGATGAAGGTGAAAGAGGAGACTGAAAAAGCTGGCTTAAAACTCAACATTTAAGAAACAAAAATCATGGCATCCAGTCCCACCACTTTGTACAACACAGAATTGTGAATCAACTATACTTCAACAAAATTTTTAAAATATTTCTCAGCAAGGTTTATTTTTCCCTTATAAAAATTATTCATATATTTATATATTAATTTTATATTTCTCCAGGCAAGAATACTGGAGTGGGTAGCAATTCCCTTCTCCAGGGCATCTTCCTGACCCAGGGATTGAACCAATCTCCTGCAATTGCAGGCAGATTCCTTACCATCTGTGCCACCAGGGAAGTCCTTTATATTGCATATTAATGACATTTTTTATGTTTATATTTTCCCTTTTAAAAGAGAATTCCCTGAACTCTCCTTTGTCTTCACCTTCCTGTGAGCACTCATTCTCTCATCAAAACCTGCTAGATAAGGTGACAATCTCACAGCAGCTGTTTGCCCTACTCCCCAGCAGGTTCATCTGCAGGCTCAGTTACTCCATGCGTCTTCCTGATACTCCCACCAAGAGGAATCCCACCAAAAGGTAATTGAGGTAAACCTAAGTTACTGTACAGATGTTTGGTACCTCATAAGCTTGCCTCTAATTATTCTCTGAAATTCTGGAGGGCTGAATTTGACATCTCAGCAAGATTACAAATTCTTTGGTGTCCCAGGTCTTTTATTTTCCATTATTCACAATGTAGAACTCCTCAGTGGGTATAACATTTGTGCAAGACGAAGATAATAAATGGTTAAAAAGAAAAAAAAATTGAACATCAGTTAGACAAGAGAATCAAGCATTATACTTTAGTGTGTTTTCCTTCTGCCTAGATAAGTTGGCAGCATCTCTCTTATTTAGGCACTCTTTTGGGCAAGCTCAAACCATCATGGTGAATTCAGTTCAAAATTCAAAATTCAGATTGGATGCTGAAGATGGCTTCCCACAGAGGCATTCAGACTAAGAAACTTCTGGGCTCCAATTTCTTCAGATGTGATGAGCAGAACTTGAAGCAGGTAATAAGGATATATCTAGAGCCAGAAGCAGGAATTGTCAGGAATCACTCTAGTGGGATACATGGTGATCCACAGAAAATTAACAGATTTCAGAAACATTTCTTGGAAGGTGGCGTTAGAATTGCACTGACAGCCTGTCAAGGTGGTCCCTGTTCTCCTTATCCAGCCCCAAGGTCCCTATTGTCCCCAGGTTCTGGGTGCCTGTGTCAGACTTCAATGCTTTCCTTTTAAACCTATGGTTGTATCAGCATAGATTAGTCACTTCAAATCTCTAGAAGCCTCTGTCTCATAATTTTTCTTTAATGAAAGTTTAAGCTCTAGCAACTGGTCTTATGAACCAAGTTCTGACAATGGCTGTATAAGAAAAAGTCAAGTCGATGGAATCCCATATTGAAATACTTTGGCTCTCTTTGATTCAGAGATTCTGCTTTGCTTAAAACCAACAAGAGTCTATACATGCTTGGAGCAAGGACTTTATAATTAAAAGTGAAGATTTCCAATTCAAGTTAACCATGTTCTCACAATTTGCTGTTTTGTTGTTCCTCCTATCAAGTTCATTCACCTATTTTATGCCAGGAATTATCCTCAAGGACAGAAGCACAAAATTGAATACAAAACAGTTTCTTCCTTTAACTCACAATCAAAGTGTCAAGAAATTTCAACAAAATATAAATTGAACCACAGAAAAGTACAGATGTTCAACCATTACTGAACTACAGAAACAGCCATTTCTATGGATTGGCCTCCTATGAGTATTTGTTTTAAATCTCTAATAAAGATGTCTTACAAGTCTTGGGTTGGTTTAAGAAATGGAGTGGTCACTTGCTTTTGTTCCCCAATTTGGCTGGAAAACAGGGAGTGAGCAGAAAGGCAATAAGAGATGTTACCAAGGAAACAGGTAACGGAGAGCCCTGCGTGCCATAAAAAGAAGTTTGCACTTTATTCCAACAGGAAGTAGACCATAAAAAGAAGTTTGCACTTTATTCCAACAGGAAGTAGGAAGTCAGTGAAGAGTTGCAAACAGAGGAGAAGCAATAACAAGTACGTTTCTAAGAGATCCTTCTGAAAAATGTTAAGGAGAGATAATAGGAAGATGAGACAGAAAACAGAGACAAGAGATCCCATAGTAATCCAGGAAACACATGATGAAGACCTCCAGTACAGCATAGAAAGTTGATATGAAGAAGACCAGGAGAGGTTCAAGTAGGATTTTAAAAGAGAAAATAAAGGACTTCCCTGGTGGTACAGTGGTTAAGATGTCACACTTCCAATGTAGGGGGTGCAGGTTCAAACCCTGGTCATAGAACTAAGATTTCACATGCTGGGAGGCCAAAAAAAAATTTTTTTTTAATAGAAGGGAGAATCAGCAAGATTTATTAATGAATAAGATGGAGGAAGGGGTGAGACGAATGTATGAAAGGAAGGAGTTAAAGATGACCTCTTCCCAACCCAAGGAAAGACTGGCTATGTAATTTATGGAGCCCAATACAAAATGAAATTGCTCAAAAATTATTGGAAATGTCAAGACAGCAACAGCTGAGCATTAAGCAAAGCATGGGGCATTTTGGGAGAAGCACTCACTCCACGCACATGTCACACTTCTGAAAAGCTCGCCCGGGTCCTAGATTCTAACTAGGAACAGTCAGAACATCCATTTGATGAATGGTGGGGCCATGAAGTAGGATCAAGAACATGGGAGAATGAGGAGATGTGAGAAGAATAAAGTGAGATGTGCTTACCTCTGTTGATTTTGAAGTTCCAATGGCACATCTGAGTAGAATGTTAGTATAAGGTGGAGATTAAAGCAAGCATGTTGGAATCAGAAAGCTTTGGGCTTAGGTGACAGCTGTTCCCCTTGTAAGTTTTGAGAGCTTGGACAAATACCTAGATTTCATGTGCTTTGGTTTCCTCACCTATAAACTTCATGGAGTTAAGAGATCAAATGAAATCCTATTTTAAATTCATAGTCTAGTTCCTGATATATGGTCATTTGTAAGTGACACCCCTTATTGTCATAAGCATCATCATTATTATTATTTAGTTTAATTCAGGTCAGTCCTTAGTCCTGTCCAACTCTTTGCAACCCCATGGACTGCAAAAACCAAGTCTTCCCTGGCCATCACCAACTCACAGAGCTTGCTCAAACTTGTGTCCATGGAGTTGGTGATGCCATCCAACCATCTCATCCTCTTTCATCTCCTTCTCCTCCCACCTTCAATCTTTCCTAGCATCAGGGTCTTTTCAAATGAATCAGTTCTTCATATCAGGTGGCCAAAGTATTCGAGTTTCACCTTCAGCATCAGTCCTTCCATTGAATATTCAGGACTGATCTCCTTTAGAATGGACTGGTTGGATCTCCTTGCAGTCCAAGGGACTCTCAAGAGTCTTCTCCAACACCACAGTTCAAAGCATCAATTCTTCGGTGCTCAGCTTTCTTTATAGTCCATCTCTCACAACCATACATGACCACTAGAAAAACCATAGCTTTGGCTAGATGGACCTTTGTTGGCAAAGTAATGTCTCTGCTGTTTAATCTGCTGTCTAGGCTGGTCATAGCTTTTCTTCCAAGGAGCAAGCATCTTTTAATTTCACCTTCTGCAATGATTTTGGAGCCCTCAAAATTAAACTCTCACTGTTTCCGTTGTTTCCGCATCTGTTTGCCATGAAGCGATGGGACTGGATGCCATGATCTTCGTTTTCTGAATGTTGAGCTTTAAGCCAACTTTTTCACTCTCTTCTTTCACTTTCATCAAGAGGTTCTCTAGTTCTTCTTTGCTTTCTGCCATAAGGGCGGTGGCATCTGCATATCTGAGGTTATTGATATTTCTCCCAGCAATCGTGATTCCAGCTTGTGCTTCATCCACCCCAGCATTTCACATGATGTACTCTGCATATAAGTTAAATAAACAGGAGACAATATACAGCCTTGATGTACTCCTTTACTGTTTTGGAACCAGTCTGTTGTTCCATGTCTGGATCTAACTGCTGCTTCTTGACATGCATACAAATTTCCCAAGAGACAGATCAGGTGGTCTGGTATTCCAGTCTCTTTGGAATTTTCCACAGTTTGCTGTGATCCACACAATCAAAGGTTTTGGTGCAATCACTAAACCAGAAGTACATGGTTTTCTGGAACTCTCTTGCTTTTTCAACTATCCAATGGATGTTGGAAATTTGATCTCTGGTTCCTCTGCCTTTTCTAAATCCAGCTTGAACATCTGGAAGTTCTCACTTCACATACTGTTGAAGCCTGGCTTCGAGAATTTTGAGCTTTACTTTGCTAGCATGTGAGATGAGTGCAATTGTGTGTTAGTTCAAACATTCTTTGTCATTGCCCTTCTTTGGGATTGGAATAAAAACTGACCTTTTCCAGTCCTGTGGCCACTGCTGAGTTTTCCAAATTTGTTGGCATATTGAGTGCAGCAGTTTCATAGCATCATCTTTTAAGATTTGAAATAGCTCAACTGGAATTTCATCACCTCCACTAGCTTTGTTCATAGTGATGCTTCCTAAGGCCCACTTGACTTCTCATTCCAGGATGTCTGGCTCTAGGTGGGTGATCACACCATTGTGGTTATCTCGGTCATGAAGATCTTTTTTGTATACTTCTTCTGTGTATACTTGCTGCCTCTTCTTAATATCTTCTGCTTCGTAAGGTCCATACCATTTCTGTCCTTTATTGTGCCCATCTCTGCATGAAATGTTCCCTTGGTATCTTTAATTTTCTTGAAAAGAGCTCTAGTTTTTCCCATTCTATTGTTTTCCTCTGTTTCTTTGCATTGACCATTGAAGAAAGCTTTCTTATCTCTCCTTGCTGTTCTTTGGACCTCTGCATTCAAATGGGTATATATTTCCTTTTCTCCTTTGTCTTTAGTTTCTCTTCTTTTTTTAACTATTCTTAAGGCCTCCTCAGAAAACCATTTTGCCTTTTTCCATTTCTTTTTCCTGGAGATGGTCTTGTTCATTACCTCCTGTACAATGTCACAAACCTCCGTCCATAGTTCTTCAGGCACTCTGTCTATCAGATCTAATCCCTTGAATCTATTTGTCACTTCCACTGTATAATCATAAGGGATATGATTTAGGTCATACCTGCATGGTCTCGGAGAAGGCAATGGCACCCCACTCCAGTACTCTTGCCTGGAAAATCCCATGGACGAAGGAGCCTGGAAGGCTGCAGTCCATGGGGTCACTGAGGGTCGGACGTGACTGAGCAACTTCACTTTCACTTTTCACTTTCATGAAATGGAGAAAGAAATGCCACTCCAGTGTTCTTGCCAGGAGAATCCCAGGGACAGGGGAGCCTGGTGGGCTGCCGTCTTTGGGGTCGCACAGAGTCGGACATGAATGAAGCAACTTAGCAGCAGCAGCAGGAGCATGATTTAGTGGTTTTCCCTACTTTCGTTAATTTCAGTCTGAATCTGGCAACAAGGAGTTCATGATTTGAGCCACAGTCAGCTCTTGATTTTGTTTTTGCTGACTGTATAGAGCTTGTCCATCTTTGGCTACAAAGAATATAGTCGATCTGATTTCAATATTGATCATCTGGTGATGTCCATGTTTAGAGTCTTCTCTTGTCCTGATGGAAGAGGGTGTTTGCTATGACCAGTGTATTCTCTTGGCAAAATTCGGTTAGCCTTTGCCCTGCTTCATTTTGTACTCCAAGGTCAAATTTGCCTGTTACTACAGGTATCTCTTGACTTCCTACTTTTGCATTCCAGTCCCCTATAATGAAAAGAACATCTTTTTTTGGAAAATATTTTTCATTATTATTATAACCAGTAAACTTGGTTGTGAGTCTAAAGCAGTAAATAGGTTTGGAAAATCACTGATGCACAGTTGGCTCAAAATGGCAGCAGTGAAAGCCATGAAATACAAAGAGAAGATCACAGTGTTAACACTGACAAACACTGACTTTTGATTGGGAAAGGGGGAGTGGGAGATAGAACCAATTCTGGACCCTACAGAAGCACAAAGTTTAAACAAAGAAATGAATTGCTAATAGTGGAATTTCCCAATAGAAACAGGCCTGTGGGGAAATACTTGGGGACAGAATCTCCCAGGCAGGCAGTCATTTATTTCACCGACAGATGTCTCAGGTCCTGCTCTCCAGACATGTGCTACAAAGGTTCCAGATGTTTCTTTTCCCCTCAAGTCATTTCTGTGAAAATATCCAGCATGTTTACTAAATTGTAAAAATCTGACTGATTCTAAGGGAAAATGGGATCTGATTAGTTTTACAGCACTCCACAATTCCAACAGTTTGGGGAAAGTTGTCAATCTTTAATTTCATCAAGAGTATCAAGTGATGAATGCTTCATATTATATTAAACAAGTATTATTATTTAAAGGTTGACTCCTTTTATTGACAATTTGACTTCTAATTTTTAAACTGAAAAATGCATTTTTAATTTGTTTTTCTGAATCAGTGGCTTATGAATATATTCATTTTTCCTAACTAAGGGAAAATGGAACAAAAATTTTGAAATGCTCTGCTAACTTCCCTAAATTTAGTTAAGAACATAGCTTGGGACTCTATTCTATAACTGAAATACCCTTTCTGCTTCAGTTCTTCAATTATGCAAGTTCATAGTCTTCTGGGTTCTTTAGCAATTTAGCATCTGGTTTTCAAGTTATGTGATTTTTTTTTCCATGAATAAAAAAATTAAAATTAGGTATCAGTTCACAAAATCCATTCAAACTTTGATAGGATTCTAGTAATATTTTCCATTTAATGGCTACAGCAGACAGTGGCTGAGTGAAGTATGACCAAAAATAATATGCAAATGGAAAGAACATTGCTGGATCAGGGTAGAAACAGACATTTTAATTGATCTTATTGATAGCAATATTTCCATTCACTACAGTGGGTTATCTCTCCTTTAATCCCACAATTCAACCCCACTGCCATATTCCTTATCCTTAGCACATGATTTTCTCAAGGCAACAGATATAATATACAGAATTAAGTCCTTCAATATCTCTCCCCTCACCCCCACAGTTATCTGATAACCACTCATCTCTAGTACTGTCTTCCCCTTCAATTTCATTTTCACCCTGTGCCACTGACAGTTTCTGCCTTCCTTCCCTGCATTCTTATTCTCTCTGTTGTTGTTGTTGTTCAGTCACTCAATTGTGTCTGACTCTTTGCAACCCCATGGACTGCAGCACACCAGGCTTCCCTGTCCTTCATCATCTCCTGGAGTCTGTTCAAACTCATGTCCGTTGAGATGCTTTCCAACCATCTCATCCTCTGTCACCCTCTTCTCCTGCCCTCAATCTTCTCCAGTATCAGTGTCCTTTGCAAGAGTCAGCTCTTCACATCAGGTGGTCAAAGCATTGGAGTTTTAGCTTCAGCATCAGTTCTTCCAATGAATATTCAGGGTTTGATCTCCTTGCTGTCCAAGATACTCTCAAGAGTCTTCTCCAGCACCACATTTTCTCCCTAGCATGTATCATTTTGAATAACAGATTGGTTCCAAATAGGAAAAGGAGTACGTCAAGGCTGTATATTGTCACCCTGCTTATTTAACTTCTATGCAGAGTACATCATGAGAAACGCTGGACTGGAAGAAACACAAGCCGGAATCAAGATTGCCGGGAGAAATATCAATAACCTTAGATATGCAGATGACACCACCCTTATGGCAGAAAGTGAAGAGGAACTAATACGCCTCTTGATGAAAGTGAAAGTGGAGACTGAAAAAGTTGGCTTAAAGCTCAACATTCAGAAAATGAAGATCATGGCATCCAGTCCCATCACTTCATGGTAAATAGATGGGGAAACAGTGGAAACAGTGTCAGACTTTATTTTGGGGGGCTCCAAAATCACTGCAGATGGTGACTGCAGCCATGAAATAAAAAGACGCTTACTCCTTGGAAGAAAAGTTATGACCAAACTAGATAGTATATTCAAAAGCAGAGACATTACTTTGCCAACAAAGGTCCGTCTAGTCAAGGCTATGGTTTTTCCTGTGGTCATGTAGGGATGTGAGAGTTGGACCATAAAGAAAGCTGAGCATGGAAGAATCAATGCTTTTGAACTGTGGTGTTGGAGAAGACTCTTGAGAGCCCCTTGGACTGCAAGGAGATCCAACCAGTCCATTCTGAAGGAGATCAGCCCTGGAATTTCTTTGGAAGGAATGATGCTAAAGCTGAAACTCCAGTACTTTGGCCACCTCGTGTGAAGAGTTGACTCATTGGAAAAGACTCTGATGATGGGAGGGATTGAGGGCAGGAGAAGAAGGGGACGACAGAGGATGGGATGGCTGGATGGCATCACTGACTCGATGGACATGAGTCTGAGTGAACTCCGGGAGTTGGTGGTGGACAGGGAGGCCTGGCGTACTGAGATTCATGGGATCACAAAGAGTCAGACACTACTGAGTGACTGAACTGACTGATACAGTTTACTTATTGTCTGCTTCTACTACCAGAATGTGCTTAGTAACTCAGTCGTGTCCAACTCTTTTCGACCCCATTTACTGTAGCCCGCCAGGCTCCTCTGTCCATGGGGATTCTCCAGGCAAGAAAACTGGAGTTGGTTTCCATGCTCTCCTCCAGGAGATCTTCCCAACCCAGAAATCAAACTGGGGTCTTCCGCATTGCAGGGATAGGTACTACCAGAATACAAAATATCAGCTTCTAAAGACCAATTATTCTATTTGTTCTCTTCATCACTGAATTCTTAACACCCAAAACAGAGCTGGGAACTAAGCAGGAACTCAGTAAATATGTGTTGAATAGATGAATGTCTGACCTCCACCTGCAACATTTTTCCTTTGCATCATTCTATTGACGTTCATAGTGTAGCTTAAAATTAACTTTAATGAGGCCTCCCGATCTATTATAGGCCTCCCCTAACCCGTCAGTCTTTATTTTAGTAACTTGCTTATTTCTTTCTCAATTCTGTTTGCTAAAATTTCTTCTTTCCTCTGTTCACTTATTCAACAAATGTTGATTAATGCCTATAGGATTCCAGGCCACATGATAAGCACATTCGATATAAGATAGAAACCAACCAAAATTTCCTGTCTACATATAACATCAACATTAAGGGGAAACAGGTAATAAATAAGTAAATTATACAGTATTCTAAAAGTCTGTGGGCTTCTCTAGTGGCTCAAAGAGTAAAGAATCTGCCTGCAATGCAGGAGACCCAGATTCAATCCCTGGGTCAGGAAGACCACCTGGAGAAGAGAATGGCTACCCACTCCAGTATTCTTGCCTGGAGATCCATGGACAGAGAAGCCTGGTGGGCTACAGTCCATAGGGTCACAAAGAGTCAGACATGACTGAATGAATAACACTAACACATTTCTCTAAAAGTTTATGGGCTTCCCTAGCGGTGCTGACAGTAAAGAGTCTGCCTGTAATGCAGGAGACCCGGGTTCAATCCCTGGGTTGGGAAGATACCCTGGAGAAGGGAATGGCAACCCATTCCAGTATTCTTGCCTGGAGAATTCCAGGAACAGAGGAGACTTGTGGGCTACAGTTCATGGGATAGCGACTGAGGCTAATGCTAAAAGTTTATAAGTGCAATGGACAAAACAAAGCCAGGTAAGATGGGACCAGGCATATCAAGGAAAAGAGATGAAAGAGTTGCATTTAAGTAGGGTGGTTCAGGTTACCTTAGGAAGATGAAATTTAAGTGGGACTTCAAAGATTAGCTAGAAAATCCAAGGAAGCGTACTCTAGGCAGGAGGAACAGCCAGTTTAAAAGCATTAAAGTTGAGCACAGCTTCTTTGTCCAAAGAACCCAACGGTTGACTTCCTTGGCTGTCCAGTAGTTAAGAATCTGACTCTGTGGGAGAGGAAGAGGGTGGGAAGATTTGGGAGAATGGCATTGAAACATGTAAAATATCATGTATGAAACGAGATGCCAGTCCAGGTTCGATGCACGATACTGGATGCTTGGGGCTAGTGCACTGGGACGACCCAGAGGGACGGTATGGGGAGGGAGGAGGGAGGAGGGTTCAGGATGGGGAACACATGTATACCTGTGGTGGATTCATTTTGATATTTGGCAAAACTAATACAATTATGTAAAGTTTAAAAATAAAATAAAATTAAAAAAAAAAAAAAAACAGAACCAAAGGTAACCTAAAAAAAAAAAAAAAAAAGAATCTGCCTGCCAATGCAGGGGACATGGGTTCGGTCTCTGGTCTGGAAAGATTCCGTATGCAGCCCATGTGCCAGAACTACAGAGTCCACATGCCAGAGTTACTGAAGCCCCAAACCCTATAGCCCATGCTCCGCCACAGGAGAAGATACCACAATGAGAAGCCTGTGCCCTGCAATTGGAAAAGGCTGTGCAGTGCAGCCAAAAATAAATTTTAAAAATTAATTAATTAATTTCCCAAAAAGAAGAACCCAAGGATTCCACCATAGCTGGTACAAAAAGCAAGAAGTGGAGACTAGTGAAAAAGGAGTTCTGAGAGTAAAGAAGTCTGTGTAAATATACTTCACAGAACTTTTTTTTTCAGTGAAGAAAATTCTTGGTCAAAGGGAACTTCAGCAAGCTAGCAGGAGAAAGGAATAAACACACCACGAAGCAATCAAGTCTTTCATCTCACAGATCTGCTGCAGATGTTTAATAGAACTTCATTCCTTTTGTAACACTGTCCTGAAAAAATATGTTATTTCTATGGGGAAAACTTCTGGCATGAAATGATTGGAATGACTACAGGATTTTATGCCATCTTGAAAAAATAACTGAAACCAAGAGTATTTGGAAGTTAGCAATAATACCCAGTCGCCCTGAGGATATCTGTTTCCTTAATCTTCTACCTTCAAAAACGTGACCTTTGATGGTCTGCATTTTATATATGGGTGTGTGTTCCTTTGATATGAATGTTTAATCAGCTTCAGGGATGTATTTCAGTCAGAAATCTGGAATTTTGCTCTCCTGATGCTTTTAGGATTTTTACTAAAAACTTTTCCAGAAGGTTTAGGCCTAGCAGAATATCATGACAATAATTTGGCAGTAAAATTTAAGCATTTCATAAGGGGAACTAATCTTTATTTTGTTAATGAGCAGAAATATATGTACTGCTTTTTTCTTAATGAATGAATTTGGAGACTCCTGAAGATTTCACTGGCTATAAATTATCTTTATTTGTTCTCAATATGTTAGCCCCAGGTCTTGGAAGGTTAGATTTTTTTTTTTTCATTGGTTTTTGTTTTGTGTGTGTGTGTGTGCATGTGTAGAAAAAGTAAAGAATGAGAAATGAAAAAGAAATGTAAGCTGCCAATCAGGCTTCCCTGGTAGCTCAGCTGGTAAAGAATCCTTCTGCAATATAGGAAACCCTGGTTTAATTCCTGAGTCAGGAAGATCCCCTGGATCAAGAATAGGCTATCAACTCCAGTATTCTTAGGCTTCCTTGGTGGCTCAGATGATAAAGAATCCACCTACAATGTGGGAGACTTAAGTTTGATCCCTGGGTTGGGAAGATCTCCCAAGGGAGGGCATGGCAACACACTCCAGTGTTCTTGCCTGGAGAATTCCCACAGACAGAGGAACCTGGTGAGCTATCGTCCGTGGGGTCACAAAGAGTCAGACGTGACTGAGTGACTAAACACAGCACAGCAGCAAGCTGCCAATCAGAGTAGATAATCATTCTCCTAAAAGTGCTGCAGGAGGTTCTGAGCAAGGTTTCTATTCCTCTTTCAGCTGGATCCTGATGTCCACAGACCTTCCTTGTTCCATCATTTTCCCTATTTCCTGCCTCTTCTTCCTCACGGGATCACTGACCTTGCCCTACCAACTTCCTATTCTTTCTCTTTGTCTTGGCTTATGAATTAAATCAGTACCCAAACACTTGCATTTGGCCTAGGGACCCGCATTCTCTTTAACAACCTTCCAAGAGGAACAGCTGTTTATTCATTCTTTGTTCAACAAAAAGTTTTTCAACCTCCAACTATGCACCAGGCATTGCACTGAGTATTCTGTATCTCATGGTGAACAAAGCAGGCATGGTCCTCATTTTCATAGGATTTACAATGGAATAAAGAAGAAAACTTTTCAGTAAAACAATACATAAATAATTGCATATGTATCAGTAGCATCTATGAAGGAAAATAACAGGGTAAAGGAACAGAGGAAGGAAAGGTGACATAACAGAGAAAGCTTAATTTATGTTGAAGATGAATGAGGGCCCATCAGAGGAGGTCAAACCTAAACCAAAATCTAAAAGATGAGGAAGAGCCAACCATGTTAAAAGTTAGCAGAGGTGAAGGTCTATACAAAGCCAAGAGTTAGATGCTTGGGAATTAAAATAAAGTGAGTGGCTAGAGCAGCCAAAGAAAGAGTAGTCCAAGCTGAAGCTCTAGAACAAAGCTATGAGTATAAAATAATGCAAAGAATAATAAGCTACAGAAGGATTTTGAGCTTGCAAATGCTATATTCTAATTAATGTCTAAAGACTACTTATAATGTGGACAGTATTGTAAGAAGAGCTGGTTTATCTATGAACTCAAAATTTAGTAAAGTGGGAAGGATTTCTCTCCCCTCACTGTTTCTCATAGCCCAGTTAGTAAAGAATCCGCTTGCAATGCAGGAGACCCCTGTTCTTTTCCTGGGTCAGGAAGATCCGCTGGAGAAGGGATAGGCTACCCACTCCAGTATTCTTGGGCTTCCCTTGTGGCTCAGCTGGTAAAGAATCTGCCTGCAATGTGGAAGACCTGGGTTCAATCCCTGGATTGGAAAGATCCCCTGGAGAAAGGAAAAGTTACCCACTCCAGTATTCTGGCCTGGAGAATTCCATCGGCTGTATAGTCCATGGGGTTGCAAAGAGTCAGACACGACTGAGTGACTTTCACTTTCACGGTCCCTCAGGGACTACCCATGTAACAGGTGCCAGTATATCTTGTACAGTATCATTAACTAGACTCTTTTTCTCTGTACTATCATTTGGTCATAAGACACTGCTCCTGAGATTGTAGCAGTACTTTGAGAGAGAAGTAGCAGTATGAAATAAGCAGGCATTATAGGGATGTTAGTCACCTGTACCATCAGGACATGCTTCCATTTGATGAGGAAGTGCCCAAAGGGACACTTGACGATGACTGTGAAGTGATGATGGACAGCACCACAACCCTGTTTTTAGTCTCTATGAGGTCCCAGTAACAAGCTAGGATCTCCTCCTTAAAATGAAAAATAATAATAAAAAAAAATTTACTTGCCAAGACATTTTGTCTTTGCTCCAAAACCAATGGAATTTGTCACAGGCTCAGTGCAACAAAGATACCCTGCACAGATACTGTATCACACAGGCAAGGCCATTCTTATAAATAATCTCCAGTTCTCATTTTATAGCTCAGCGATAAAGAATCTGCCTGCAATACAGGAGACCTGGGTTGGGAAGATCTCCTGGAGAAGGGAAAGTCTACCCACTCCAGTATTCTGACCTGGAGAGTTCCATGGACTGTATAGTCCATGGGGTCGCAAAGAGGCAGACACGATAGAGTGACTTTCACTCACTGGGCTTCCCTGGTGGCTCAGATGGTAAAGAATCCACCTGCAATGCAGGAGACCTGGGTTCCTTCCCTGAGTTGGGAAGATCCCCTCGAGGAGGACATGGCAACCCACTCTAGTATTCTTGCCTGGAGAATCCCCATGGACAGAGGAGCCTGATGGGCTACAGTCCATGGGGTCGCAAAGAGTCGGACACAACTGAGCACCTAAGCACACAAACACACTCTCACTTTTGTGTCTCATTTCAGTGCTGGTCATTTGGGAGCAGTGAGGGAAGTGACCTTTACTCTAAGCTCCTCCCATCTTGTGATTCCCCAAGTCCTCAGAAATCTCCCCACTCAGCAGACATTAGGGAAAGAAGCATTTTAGAGGATTTTGTCATATATGCCCATAAGTGATATATACCATTTCCATTGATTCCATTTGGTAGAACTCAGTTACATGAGTTTGCTATGAATCAAGCCACAGGGAAGATCGAAAAATATGACCTAGATGTGAGACCAGGAGGAAGACAACATGAACATGGATGAGTATTTAGTAGCTATTTGACAAATATGTGGGCCCATTAGATCCCATGGATCATAAGGGTAAAGCTAAACCTCCAACCCTCCTTCTCTATAGGATATTATCTCAGGTGGCTCAAGGGGTAAAGAACCACCTGCCAATGCAAGAGATGCAAGCAGGAGACTCAGGGGAAACGGCAACCCGCTCCAGTATTCTTGCCTGGAGAATCCCATGGATAAAGAGCCTGGTGGGTTACAGCCCGTGGGGTTGCATAGAGTCGGACATGACTTAAAGACTGGGCACAAATAATTTTATATATAGGCAAAGGTTTACAAGCAAACATTTGCAGTCTTTAAGATGTGCTAGGTACTCACTCTTCTGAGTGCTTTATGTATATCAGCTCCTTTATCCCCTCACAAGAAGACTGTGAGAAAGTGTAACTACTCTCCTTATTTTACAGATGAAGAAACTGAGGCACAGGATTGCTAAATGATAAGTTCAAAATCACTCACTCAGCAGAGTTAGCATTGAAAATTTCTTCTATGTTTAAAAACAAAATTGACCCTTAATTCACATTTCCTTCTATTGCTTCTCTCTCTTCTTTCCTTTACAAAATAATAAATGTTTTCAAAATAAAAATCTATATTCATACTATCAACTACCATAGGTCTTATTAATTAACATAATACTATTCACTTTTGCCCTCCCATTCTAGTAAAACCAGCCCTGCTAAGGTCACTAATAACAGCCATAGCATCAGATAATTGAAAAGACTGTCCTCTCCCTTGCTTTTCCTTTGGTAACTGGCACTGCTGACTGTGCCTTCTTTCTGAATTCTTTCTTGTCTAATGGTCTTTGTGTCACTTCTCCCAATTACTCCTATTATTTTATTAATATTTACTCTTTCTTGGTTGCCCTTGTGAATTCCTCTTTCTCCACTTACATTTATGCTCATTTTCCACAGGGGCCAGCCATCATCTTTCATTCCCTTCATTCAATAGTCTATCCTTCAGAAACTTAGACAATTGCCACCTTCAAGAATTTGACCATTCGCTTAAATATTCTCAAAACTACTTGTAGCTCTATCTTGCGCCTCTTGCATTGGCATGTGGATTCTTTACCACTGCAGCACCAGGGAAGCCCAGGTCACTTTTACAGAATTAAAAAATTGCTGCCTTGATTGTCAGCTTCCTTGATTTCATCCTCAAGGAATCATACAGCTGATATTAAATGCTCTAGAGAGATCAGAAATGTGATTCAAGGCGAATTCTGCTGGAGGCTAACTGTTAAGAGAGACATATCTAGTGTTTCAGGGGACCTCTTCTTCTTGTCTAGCTGAAGGTTAATTGAACACACCAGAAAATGCTCTCAAACTACTGTATCTAAATCCCAAAATACAATCTTGAATTCTAGACATAGACATCCATTCAAATCTTCCTGGAGATGTCCACTTTTCACCTTTTGTGTCCCCTACCCTAATTAACGATCCCTCCATTCATTTCCAGCTATCTAGACTAGAAACAAAGGAAAATGAACCAGTCCAGACTATACACTTTCAAAACCCTCCCCATCTTTAATCAAGCAGTCACCAAATCTAAAGGATTTCCTCTTTCACCTCTTTCCATCTTCCTCTCAAACCCTTATCTTAATTCACTCGGATTACCATAGAAGAGTTCCCTCTATTCCTACCTCCAGAATGCCTAGTTTTCCTTTACTGGACCATCACTGTGATATTCCCAAATTGAAAATGTGGTGCTATAACTGTTATAACTCCTACTATCAGTGAGAACAAAACCAATAAAGACAAGCACATTTTATGTGCAGCAGAAGCAGGATGAAAATGCCTTGTGTTTGTGGTCATTTTTGTTTTCACAAAAATTTCTTTGCAGACTACAACTACTTAACCTTAAGTTAGCTTCATTTCAGTTCACTTAAGTCACTCAGTCGTGCCCGACTCTTTGCGACCCCATGAATCGCAGCACACCAGGTCTCCCTGTCCATCACCAACTCCTGGAGTTCACGTCCATCGAGTCGGTGATGCCATCCAGCCATCCTATCCTCTGTTGTTCCCTTTTCCTCCTGCCCTCAATCCCTCCCAGCATCAGGGTCTTTTCCAATGAGTCAACTCTTCCCATGAGGTGGCCAAAGTACTGGAGTTTCAGCTTTACCATCATTCCTTTCAAAGAACACCCAGGGCTGATCTCCTTCAGAGTGGACTGGTTGGATCTCCTTGCAGTACAAAGCACTCTCAAGAGTCTTATCCAACATCACAGTTCAAAAGCATCAATTCTTCGGTGCTCAGCTTTCTTCACAGTCCAACTCTCGCATCCATACGTGACCACTGGAAAAACCATAGCCTTGACTAGAAGGACCTTTGTTGGCAAAGTAATGTCTCTGCTTTTGAATATGCTGTTTAGGTTGGTCACAACTTTCCTTCCAAGGAGTAAGCGTCTTTTAATTTCATTGCTGCAGTCACAATCTGCAGTGATTTTGGAGGCCCCCCCCCCAAAAAAAAAGTCTGACGCTGTTTCTGCTGTTTCCCCATCTATTTCCCATGAAGTGATGGGACCAGATGCCATGATCTTCGTTTTCTGAATGTTGAGCTTTAAGCCAACTTTTTCACTCTCCTTTCACTTTCATCAAGAGGCTCTTTAGTTTCTTTTCACTTTCTGCCATACGGGTGGTGTCATCTGCATATCTGAGGGTATTGATATTTCTCCCAGCAATCTTGATTCCAGCTTGTGTTTCTTCCAGCCCAGAGATTCTCATGATGTACTCTGCATATAAGTTAAATAAGCAGGGTGACAATATACAGCCTTGACGTACTCTTTTTCCTATTTGGAACCAGTCTGTTGTTCCATGTGCAGTTCTGACTGTTGCTTCCTGACCTGCATATAGGTTTCTCAAGAGGCAGGTCAGGTGGTCTGGTATTTCTGTCTCTTATAGAATTTTCCACAGTTTATTGTGATCCACACAGTCAAAGGCTTTGGCATAGTCAATAAAGCAGAAATAGATGTTTCTCTGGAACTCTCTTGCTTTTTCCATGATCCAGCGGATGTTGGCAATTTGGTCTCTGGTTCCTCTGCCTTTTCTAAAACCAGCTTGAACATCTGGAAGTTCATGGTTCACGTATTGCTGAAGCCTGGCTTGGAGAATTTTGAGCGTTAGTTTACTAGCGTGTGCTTACGGAATCTTAAAAATCACCTGGCTGAAAGTATATCATTATTTCTATTTTATAGATGAAGAAACAAAAGATATCAGACCCACTCAAAGTGACATGACAGACAAGTGTTTTATGTGTTACTCTTCATGTCTTTCACCTTCATTTTTTTATTGATCATGATTCTATCATAATTTCCTGACATGCGTTAACTGTTCCTCAAATAAGCAGCTAACTTTAGCACAAACTGCAGAGAGCTGAGGCTGGAAGTTCCTCTCTAGGTATGTATCCTGGACCTTAACCACTGTGTGACCCAGTTTCCTTAGCTACTGAACAGGGATGAGCCTTAGTACCTTTGCCATAGGACAGTTCTGATTATCAAATAAATCAGATCAGATCAGATCAGTTGCTCAGTCATGTCCGACTCTTTGCGACCCCATGAATCACAGCACGCCAGGCCTCCCTGTCCATCACCAACTCCCGGAGTTCACTCAGACTCACGTCCATCGAGTCAGTGATGCCCTCCAGCCATCTCATCCTCTGTCGTCCCCTTCTCCTCCTGCCCCCCATCCCTCCCAGCATCAGAGTCTTTTCCAATGAGTCAACTCTTCCCATGAGGTGGCCAAAGTACTGCAGTTTCAGCTTTAGCATCATTCCTTCCAAAGAAATCCCAGGGCTGATCTCCTTCAGAATGGACTGGTTGGGTCTCCTTGCAGTCCAAGGGACTCTCAAGAGTCTTCTCCAAAAACACATTTCAAAAGCATCAATTCTTCAGTGCTCAGCCTTCTTCACAGTCCAACTCTCACATCCATACATGACCACAGGATAAACCATAGCCTTGACTAGATGGACCTTTGTTGGAAAAGTAATGTCTCTGCTTTTGAATATGCTATCTAAGTTGGTCATAACTTTCCTTCCAAGGAGTAAGCGTCTTTTAATTTCATGGCTGCAGTCACCATCTGTAGTGATTTTGGAGCCCAGAAAAATAAAGTCTGACACTGTTTCCACTGTTTCCACATCTATTTCCCATGAAGTGATGGGAGCAGATGCCATGATCTTCATTTTCTGAATGTTGAGCTTTAAGCCAACTTTTTCACTCTCCACTTTCACTTTCATCAAGAGGCTTTTGAGTTCCTCTTCACTTTCTGCCATAAGGGTGGTGTCATCTGCATATCTGAGGTTATTGATATTTCTCCCAGCAATCTTGATTCCAGCTTGTGTTTCTTCCAGTCCAGCGTTTTTCATGATGTACTCTGCATATAAGTTAAATAAACAGGGTGACAATATACAGCCTTGACGTACTCCTTTTCCTATTTGAAACCAGTCTGTTGTTCCATGTCCAGTTCTAACTGTTGCTTCCTGACCTGCATACAAATTTCTCCCGAGGCAGATCAGGTGTTCTGGTTTTCCACAGTTGATTGTGATCCACACAGTCAAAGGCTTTGGCATAGTCAATAAAGCAGAAATAGATGTTTTTCTGGAACTCTCTTGCTTTTTCCATGATCCAGTGGATGTTGGCAATTTGGTGTCTGGTTCCTCTGCCTTTTCTAAAACCAGCTTGAACATCAGGAAGTTCACAGTTCACATATTGCTGAAGCCTGGCTTGGAGAATTTTGAGCATTACTTTACTAGCATGTGAGATGAGTGCAACTGTGCGGTAGTTTGAGCATTCTTTGGCCTTGCCTTTCTTTGGGATTGGAATGAAAACTGACCTTTTCCAGTCCTGTCACCACTGCTGAGTTTTCCAAATTTGCTGGCATATTGAGTGCAGCACTTTCACAGCATCATCTTTCAGGATTTGGAATAGCTCCACTGGAATTCCATCACCTCCACTAGCTTTGTTTGTAGTGATGCTTTCTAAGGCCCACTTGACTTCACATTCCAGGATGTCTGGCTCGAGGTCAGTGATCACACCATCGTGATTATCTGGGTCATGAAGATCTTTTTTGTACAGTTCTTCTGTGTATTCTTGCCACCTCTTCTTAATATCTTCTGCTTCTGTTAGGTCCATACCATTTCTGTCCTTTATCGAGCCCATCTTTGAATGAAATGTTCCTTTGGTATCTCTGATTTTCTTGAAGAGATCCCTAGTCTTTTCCATTCTGTTGTTTTCTTCTATTTCTTTGCCTTGATCGCTGAAGAAGGCTTTCTTATCTCTTCTTGCTATTCTTTGGAACTCTGCATTCAGATGCTTATATCTTTCCTTTTCTCCTTTGCTTTTCCCTTCTCTTCTTTTCACAGCTATTTGTAAGGCCTCCCCAGTCAGCCATTTTGCTTTTTTGCATTTCTTTTCCATGGGAATGGTCTTGATCCCTGTCTCCTGTACAATGTCATGAACCTCATTCCATAGTTCATCAGACACTCTATCTATCAGATCTAGGCCCTTAAATCTATTTCTCACTTCCACTGTATAATCATAAGGGATTTGATTTAGGTCATACCTGAATGGTCTAGTGGTTTTCCCTACTTTCTTCAATTTCAGTCTGAATTTGGCAATACAGAGTTCATGGTCTGAGCCACAGTCAGCTCCTGGTCTTGTTTTTGCTGACTGTATAGAGCTTCTCCATCTTTGGCTGCAAAGAATATAATCAATCTGATTTCGGTGTTGACCATCTGGTGATGTCCATGTATAGAGTCTTCTCTTGTGTTGTTGGAAGAGGGTGTTTGTTATGACCAGTGCATTTTCTTGGCAAAACTCTATTAGTCTTTGCCCTGCTTCGTTCCGTATTCTAAGGCCAAATTTGCCTGTTACTCCAGGTGTTTCTTGACTTCCTACTTTTGCATTCCAGTCCCCTATAATGAAAAGGACATCTTTTTTGGGTGTTAGTTCTAAAAGGTCTTGTAGGTCTTCATAGAACCTTTCAACTTCAGCTTCTTTAGCGTTACTGGTTGGGGCATAGACTTGGATTACTGTGATATTGAATGGTTTGCCTTGGAAACGGAAAGAGATCATTCTGTCGTTTTTGAGATTGCTTCCAAGTACTGCATTTCGGACTCTTTTGTTAATTGATAAAGATAAAACACTTAGAATGGCGCCTACACAAAGTAACTGTTAACTACCATTATATGATACCAAAAATTAATGATTCTGTGGAATAACAACCCTTGAGATCAAGTTGCACCCCATAAAAATTGTGTTTACAGAATAATTCAAAATTTTTCTGACTAAACAATGCCTGTTAATGTCACCGTGTATACAAAACAATCAGACTCTCATTTAATCATGTTTAAATATAGATACAAATAAGGATTACACAAATCCCTCATCTAAATTTTATTGATATCCATTAGTTTTAGAAGCCTAAAGACTTTTTAAAAACCTTTGTTTATGTTTTTAGAAAATTGTATTATTCCTTTTTTGTTTAAATGGGAAATTAATATGCTTGATGCACTCTGTGTAATATATTTTCATATATTTTAGGCATGTGTTAGAAAAGTGAAAATATAAATGTCTCATTTATGGAAATTAATGCTTATGGATTAATTTTATTTTATGGATCATAGATTAATTAATACTTATGGATTAGTTATTATATGACAATAATTATCATAATTTATGTTTAGATGTGACAAGTATCATCAGCTGAAAAATAAAATACTATGTGCAATAGTGTTTTTATTCTTTTTATCACCTATGGATATGGATACACTTATGAGATATATGTAAAAACTAATATTCTATTTTATTACATATTATATTTTCACATAGTATAGCAATTTATAAAGACTAATTAAATCAAATTTAATATTATCATAACATAATAGAACATATTCTATCATCAAATAGAAAGCATTGCTAATACTTCCACACAAAAAAAGTATTGGGTTGGTCAATCCAGTACTTCTATTACAACCTTAAAACTCAAATAATTATACATTTACTTAAAGTATAAGCAAGAATAGTCCAATTTGGAATTGTTATTTAATTTTATAGCATCTACAATATTGAGTAAATGATAAGGACTAAGAAAAATGAATAGGAAGATCAGAGCTTGGGCATGTCTTAACTCATTGTGAGAAGACTAAAAGAAGGTGATGGGAAAAAGGTAAAGGCAGCAAAGAAAGGAGGCAAGAGGTCAAAAGGAGTCAAGGGAGTAAACAAACATCTGTTTCAAAAGAAAGTATGGCTGTCCTAACTGTACGAATATTTCTACCAAGCAACCGTTGAATTCCCATGAAGTCATGGCCAAAACACCCAGGAGGTAGAATGAAGAAAAGTGAGAGATATTAATCAAGACATTCCATCACCAGCAGTGGGGAAACAGCAGCACTTTACCCACAAGAGGACCAATCATTATGAATAGCTATTCTGGAAATGCTTGCAGAACATTAGGCTATTTAACTGACCAGTCAGTGAACACATTTCTTCCCCACAGTGATTTAAACAAATGATTCCCATTAAAAATACATCTCCCTGACACTCTGGTTTTAGTCATCTAAATTTGGTCATTGGAGACTTTGTTGGGCTAGACATGAAAAGCAGGTATATAATTGTTAAAAATAAAATTAATATTAGCATTCAGGAAAATGACTTAACAAGTCTTCTTGTGAAACAGACTTACACATTTTTTATTTGCTCTCTTTCATTCTGACTGCTTTGAAAAAGCCATTTCCTTTTGTTCAATATGTTCCTTCCATGTTGTCTTGATGGAAAAATCCTCCTTATGCTCTAAAACATGGTTTAAACGTCACTCTCTGACAAAAGCTTTGTCTAAATTCTGCAGGGAGCGTTAACTAAATCCTTCTCTGTGCATTGTTCACATTTTTATTAGGACATTTGTCATACCACTGTAATTATTTCCAGGTTGCTCTGTCTAGAAGACAATGGGCCTCTGGAATGAATGAATGAATGAGAAATTGAACAGATAGGATGCATTTCAGAAGGGAAAATGATCTTTTCCCTTTTGGTTCATTTAACTCCAAAAAATATCTTTCTGTAATCTGGAATTTCTCACACTTTGAGTTTACATTTTGAAAAACAAAATAATTGGTAACAACAGGTGGTTTCAGTTTAACTAACCTAAAATTCACTCTTCCAAGTCCATGTATTCATTTTTCTTTCTTGTTCTTGTCAATAGCATGCTTTGGATCAGTGACCCTTTCCTCTAAGAAGGAAAGGTCATTCAGATTTTTATTAAGTCCTGGCAATTTGCTATTTAGTTCTCTTTGTTGTTCAGCTTGCTAGAGTCTTATGAATAGCGGATGCCTGCTCTTCTGGGAAAAAAACACTTCACAGAGCTCCCCCACCCCGTTTGAAATGTTGAACAGCCCTTAATTTGATTTACTGGAAGAAAAAAATATTCTGCTCAACAATTTTTCCCTCCTGAGATTAATCTAGTTAAGTATGAGAAAGGGAAGGGGTGCATGACACTCAGAAAGGTCAAATTATCTTGAAAAACATGAAATTTATTGAAAATTTAACTCATGTAAAAAAAAAGTCTTTTCCTCCTACTTCATTGTCTAGCAACAAAGAAGAATACAGAAAATCTCTCTCTTCCTCCTTAATAAAGGTTTAAAAAATAGGAAGCATTTTGTATGAGATCACAAAACTATATACCCATGGAAGCCTTTAAAAAAAATATACTGCTTTCTTCCTATTCATCAGAATCTCATAAGGTTGCATACAAATTAATTTGGATATCTTCTTAAGGATTTTTTTCTCGATTCCCATTCCAAAGGAAAAATTGTAGTATTTAACACGTACAGTATGCACTGAACAATGACAAAATTAAGTTCCAAAATAGTGACTGATTTTTTTAATGAGAAATCATAAGTAAATATTGGTCCTGCTTCTCTGGTAATGAATTAAGTGAAAAGGAAAAAAAAAAACTATCTAGAAATTATACATGGAAGTATTCACCTAATCATTCAACAAATATTTATTGTATTTCTACTATGTGACACACTACAAACATACAGGGAGCAAAATAGGCAGAAACAGAAAAATTTTCTCAGGTGGAGCTTTCCGTCTACTGAATTAAACCAAAATGAAGATAAATAAATAAAATGTATGTTTGTCTTGATGTTAGATGGTGATAAATTTATAAGTACCATGGAGAAAATTAACATGAGAAAGGATTAAGAAGGATCAGATTTCTTTCCTATTTTAAATAGGGTTATTAAAACATATTGTAAGAATATATGCTTTGATCAAAATATAGGAGGTGAAAAGAGACCAGTTGTCATCTATTTGTCTTAGTTGCTTAAAATCTGGGCTTTGACTTATAGGAAAAAATGAAGATAGATAGTCACAAGTCCTTCAAAAATCACTGACCACTCGGAGTGAAATGGTCATTCAATACGGTCTCTCAAGTCAACTCCTGACAAAGTCCAGCCAGAGATATGTGTCCTTTTAAACAGTGACTTTTTTTCTTCCATACCATGATGTCAAGTCAATATTAAAACAGAAAGGAAGTATCAGAAAACAGAAGTATTAAAACAGAAAGGAGGTATTTTTCCCTTCCTTTATAAATTATAAAAATAATATATAATTGAGAAAAATATAAATTTAAAATTTTATATTTTAAAATATAAATTATAAAAATATAATTTATAAATATAAATTTATGGATATACATTATATTCATAGATTTATGGATATAAATTATATTCATAAATTTATATTTATAAATATACATTTATAAATATAAATTATATTCATAAATTTATATTTATAAATATAAATTGAAAATTAAAATATAAATTTTTATTGGGAAAATTAAAAATTTTCTCAATTGAAAAAAAATATAAATTGAGAAAATTTCCTCTCAAAATCCAAGGAAAACCACCACTTTACTAAAATATAATTACAAATATCTGCTAATAAAGTAACCCAATACAATAGGCCTTCTTGACATTAAACAATACCAATTAAGTGGAGTTTTCAAAGTTAAAGCTATTGTACTTTTCAGCCTTAAAGCAACCACTGAAATTATTTTATAAAGAAAGAAATAAGATGAATGGGGTTAAATAATGTACTCAAGATTATACACATAGTAAACTGTAGTGGGGAAAAGCTCTTGCTAACTCTGCTTAATTTGTTGATTGAATTTATTCAATTATTTATTGAGTGTCTGTTATATGCTGAGTCCCAAACTGAGGATACAGCTGAAAACAAAAAGGGCAAGATGTCGGTCCTCACGGAGTTTTCCTCCTGCTAAAAGGATACAGACAATAAAAAAGGAAACAGATAGGTAAGATGATTTCAGATATTGACATAAAATAAGGTAATGTGATAGAGAGTAATGGCAGGGGACCACTTAAGAAAGCATTAGAGCTTTAGAAATCATTTCCTACTTGAGGAAAGACATTTGATGTGAACTTTGAATGACAGGAAGGAACCTAGCAAGTACAGATTTAAGGGCAAAGCATTCTGAGGGAAATCTATAAAAGAAGAGTGACAGTAACCTGTAACTTAAAGCAATACTTAGTATGCTAATTTTTTAACTACCCAGAATATGAGATAATGAACTACTTATTGTCAGGATTTCAAGAAATAGCGATTTTTGAGTAGGTGACTCCAATTCAAGATGACACCAAAAAGAGTTTGGAAAAAAAAAGAGATGTCAAATGCCATAAATTTGAAGCTCATCTGTCTTCCAGTAACCCTTATATTAAACAATATTTCTGGGCTATATTACTTTTAAGAAAAATACTATGCATTAGAGCATGCCATTAAGATTTCCTAATAAGGAAACAGAAAGAATACAAAAAAATTCAAAAAACGTAAAGGTTAGCAGGTCTGTAGTCTTTGGTATTCACACATGATTTATGTTACAAACAAAAGCAGTAAGTCTGGGCCACAATACAGAAGTGAAACCCTGATGAACTCAGAGCATTGTAACTTGCCCCAATAAATCACAATTACCAAACACCAATGATAAATAGCTTGAATCTCAGAGTATTTACTAGCTCTCACCATTTGTTGGTTTGTTAACCGTTTGACTCTCTTCCAGAAATTGGTGTTCGGTAGCTCAACTTCAATGCATTAATATTTAATTGTGAAAACTTGGAAACATTAGTTATGAAATGTCTAAAGAGTTTACTATTATAAACAAGACTAGAGTACTGGAGAAAATTCTCCATGAATCTATCTTACATTCAAGAAGAAATAAAAGGCTCAATAAAAGCTTTAGATCCAAAAGAGAAGTTTAAAAACCAAAATTTTAATATTTCATTCTTGAAGAATGACTGCTATGACATTTCTTTTATTCTTCCAGTCTTATTGAGATATAATTGGCAGACAGGTCTGTATAACTTTAAAGTGTACAGCATTATTATTTGACTTATATACATCATAAAATGATTACTGCAATAAGTTTAGTGAACATCTCATATAGATACAAAATAAAAGAAGAAAATATATATTTTACTTATAAGAAGAACTCAGGATTATTCTTTGAACAACTTTAATACAACTGAGTTAATTATATTACTCAGATTGTCTATTAAATCTGTATTCCTTATTTATTTTATCACTGTAAGTTAGTTCCTTTAGAACACTTTCATCCAATTCCTCTTCTCCCCACCCCTGCCTCTGGCAATCACAAATCTGATCTCCTTTACTATTCCTTGCTTCTTTTTGAAATATAATTGACCTACAACACTATGTTAGTTCAAACACAAAGCAACCCGATATTTCTATATATTTAAAAATGATCACCAGGATAAATCTGGTTACCCTTTATCACCATACAAAGATACTACACTATTATTGACTATATTCCCCACACTTTACATTTCATATCTGTTACTCATTTGTTTCTGAAAATGGTACTTCTTAATCTTTCACACCTATTTCTTAAGTTGTTTTGTCTAGTATCCTCCTGAAGGTAGCATTGATCTCCTCATTTCTGAGGTGACAAGAACTGCGGCACTCAGATTGCAAAGGAGGAAAATAAAATGAGGAAATTCCAGAAACAGGATTAAACCTAAAAATTTTTGTTTTTAACATTTTCTTTATAATTACTTAACTAAATTGTCTCTTTGCACACTGTTAAAACATTTTGGTTGACCATAACTTAAAAGGATTTCCTTGACATGGTAACACCTGAATATAAATCTATTCTCCCACAAGATTTCCAGATTCTCCAGAAGTTGAATCTAGAGTCAATGTTGCATCCATAACTTGAAAAAAACAAGTCTTCAGTCATCCTGAATGGGATTTCCCTCACAGTAAGAACCTGCACACCATCACTCTAACATTGCTATCCATTTTTGTCCCCACTGACTCCAGAGGAAGTTCCAAGCAGGAGAAAGGCTTTTAATAAACCATGGATTGGTATTGTAAGCTTCTGTGTGACTTCACAGAAAAATGTTTCAGAGAAAAGTAGTCCTAACCACAACTTTGAAATGCAAGTGTTTCACTTCATCACCATCATCTCTGTCTCTCTTTTCTGGTTTGTTTTACTGGGTTTGGTGCAGTTAGTGAGTTAATTGTTGGTGTTTTTGAAACCAAACTGTTGCTGACATCAATTAGAAAAGACAAACAAACAAATGCTTGCAAATAGGAAGAATTCTGTTGTTCAGTTGCTCAGTCATCTCCTACTCTTTGAGACCCGATGGACTGCAGCAGGCCAGACTTCCCTGTCCTTCACCATCTCCTGAAGCTTGCTCAAAGTTGTGTCCATTAAGTCAGTGAAGACATCCAATCATCTCATCCTCTGTCATCTCCTTCTCCTCCTGCCTTCAATCTTTCCCAGCATCAGGGTCTTTTCCAGTCAGTAAGTTCTTTGCATCAGGTAGCCAAAGTATTGGAGTTTCAGCTTCATCATCAGTTCTTTCAATCAATATTCAGGACTGATTTCCTTTAGGATTGACAGGTTTGATCTCCTTGTAGTTCAGGCGACTCTCAAGACACCACAGTTCAAAAGCATCAATTCTTCGGTACTCAGCTTTCTTTATACTCCAAATCTCACATCCATACATAACGACTGGAAAAACCATGGCTTTGACTAGATGGATCTTTGCTGGCAAAGTAATGTCTCTGCTTTTTAATATGCTGTCTAGGTTGGCCGTAGCTTTTCTTCCAAGGAGCAAGCATCTTCTAATTTCATGGCCGCAGTCACCATCTGCAGTGTTTTTGGAGTCCAAGAAAATAAAGTCTGTTACTCCTTCCATTGTTTCCCCATCTATTTGCCATGAAGTGATGGGACCAGATGCCATGATCTTAGTTTTCTGTGTGTTGAATCTTAAGCCAACTTTTTCACTCTCCTCTTTCACTTTCATCAAGAGGCTCTTTAGTTCTTCTTTGCTTTCTGTTGTAAGTGTGGCATCATCTGCATATCTGAGTTTATTGATATTTCTCCCAGAAATCTTGATTCCATTTGTGCTTCATCCAGTCCAGCATTTTGCATGATGTACTCTGCATATTACCGTATTTCCCATACATGTTTTCCTAACATGTATGTGCTATCTCTAGAAGCCATTTTCCATAGCCTGTTGTAGGCACTTTACTTATATTACACACATTCTGATTAGATTAAGAGTAGCTGGACTAGTGATATTTGTCATATAATCAGCAGAGGCTATGGTGCTGTAATGATAAATAAGAGTCATGGATGAATTCATGGAAGATGGAGCTTCCAAGTTGGGAATGCTGAGGAGAGAGGGAAATGAGAAGAATCTCAAATCTTCTGAGGCTGAGTCTCCAAGATGGCAGAGTAGAAGGACGTGAGCTCATCTTCTCCTGTGAGAACTCCAAAATAATAACTCACTGCTGAACAAGCATTGACAGGAGAATGTTGGATGCCACCAAAAAAAGATACTCCACATCCAAGGGCAAAGGAAAACCCACAGCAAGATGACAGGAGGGGCGAAATCATTTTTAGAATCAAACCTCATACCCCCCAGAGACACTCAGAGGGCTCAACAAACCCTGTGCACCCCAGGACCCAGAGATCCCACAGAGACTGAGCCAGAACTGTGTATGAGTGTCTCCTGCAGAAGTACGAATCAGCAGTGGCCCGCCAGAGGGGCAGGGGCTCTGGGTTCAACAGACCTGGGTATGGCATAAGCCCTCTTGGAGGAAGTTGCCATTAGCCCCACCACAGAGACACCCGAACTCACACAGGACTGGGGAAACAGACTCTTGGAGGGCACAAACAAAACCTTGTGTGCACCAGGACACAGGACAAAGAAGTGACTCCACAAGAGACTGACCCAGACTTGCCCATGAGTGCCCAGGAGTCTCTGGCATAGGCATGGGTTGATGGTGACCAGCTACAGGTTTGGGGGAACTGAGTGCAGCAGTGAGTGCACTTTTGAAAGAGGTTGCCATTATCTTCAATACCTCCACCATATTTTGGCCTCAGGTCAAACAACAGGGAGGGAACATAGCCCCTCCCATCAACAGAAAATTGGATCAAAGATGTACTGAGCATTCCCTGCCCATTCAGAAGAAGATCCAGTTTCCACCTCAGGTCTCCCATCAGAAAGCTTCCATAAGTCTCCTATCCTTATCCATCAGAGGGAAGACAGAATGAAAACCACAATCACAGAAAACTAAGCAAACTGGTCACATGGAGCACAGCCTTGTCTAACTCAATGAAACTATGAGCCATGCTGTATAGGGCCACCCAAGACGGATGGGTCATGGAGGAGAGTGCTGACAAAACATAGTCCACTGGAGAAGGGAATAGCAAACCACTTCAGTATTCTTGCCTTGAGAACCCCATTAAGAGTATGAAAAAACAAAAAGATAGGATACTGAAAAATGAACTCCCCAGGTCGATAGGTGCCCAATATGCTGCTGGAGAAAAGTGGAGAAGTAACTCCAGAATGAAGAGATGGAGCCAAGCAAAAAAAAAAAAAAAAAACACCCAGATGTGGATGTGGCTGGTGATGGAAGAAAAGTCCAAGGCTATAAAGAGAAATATTACATAGGAACCTGGAATGTTAGGTCCATGAATCAAAGCAAATTGGAAGTGGTCAAACAGAAGATGGCAAGAATGAACATCAACATTTTAGGAATCAGTGAACTAAAATGGACTGCAATGGGTGAATTTAACTCAGATGACCTTATATCTACTATTGTGGGCAAGACTCAGAAGAAATGGAGTAATTATCATAGTCAACAAAAAAGTCTGAAATGCAGTACTTGGATGCAATCTCAAAAACAACAGAATGATCTCTGTTTGTTTCCAAGGCAAACCATTCAATATCACAGTAATCCAAGTCTATGCCCCGACCAGTAATGCTGAAGAAGCTGAAGTTGAACAGTTCTAAGAAGACTTACAAGACCTTCTAGAACTCACATTCATAAAAGATGTATTTTTCATTATAGGGGACTGGAATGCAAAAGTGGGAAGTAAAGAGATACCTTGAGTAACAGGAAAATTTGCCCTTGGAGTACAAAATGAAGCAGGTCAAAAACTAACAGAGTTTTGTCAAGAGAACACACTGGTTATACCAAATACCCTCTTCCAACAGCACAAGAGAAGACTCTACACTTGGACATCATCAGATGGCCAGTACCAAAATCAAATTAATTATTATTCTTTGCAGCTGAAGATGGTAAAGCTCTATACTGTCAGCAAAAACAAGACCAGGAGCTGGTTGTAGTTACAATCATGAACACCTTACTGCCAAATTCAAACTTAAACTGAAGAAAGTAGGTAAAACCACTAGACCATTCTGGTATGACCCAAATCATATCCCTTATGATTATACAGTGAAAGAGACAAATAGATTCAAGGGATTAGATCTGATAGAGTGCCTGAAGAACTATGGGCAGAGGTTCATGACATTGTATAGGAGGCAGCAATCAAGACCATCTCCAAGAAAAAGAAATGCAAATATGCAAAATGGTTGTCTGAGGAGGCCTTACCAATAGCTGAGGAAAGAAGAGAAGCAAAAGGCAAAGGAGAAAAGGAAAGATATACCTATTTGAATGCAGAGTTCCAAAGAATAGCAAGGAGAAATAAGAAAGCCTTCCTCAGTGATAAGTGCAAAGAGATAGAGGAAAATAGAATGGAAAAGACTAGAGATCTCTTCAAGAAAATTAGAGATACTAAGGGAACATTTCATGCAAAGATGGGCAAAATAAAGGACAGAAATGATATGGACCTAACAGAAGCAGAAGATATTAAGAAGAGGTGGCAAGTATACACAGAAGAATTATACAAAAAAAAAAAGAACTTCATGACCCAGATAACCACGATGGTGTGATCACTCACCTAGAGCTAGACATCCTGGAATGCCAAGTCAAGTGTGCCTTAGGAAGCATCACTATGAATAAAGCTAGTGGAGGTAATGGAATTCCAATTGAGCTATTTCAAATCCTAAAAAGATGATGCTATTAAAGTGTTGCACTCAATATGCCAGCAAATTTGGAAAGCTCAGCAGTGACCATAGGACTGGAAAGGTCAGTTTTCATTCCAATCCCAAAGAAAGGCAATCCCAAAGAATGTTCACACTCTCTCACAATTGCACTCATCTCACACACTAGCAAAGTAATGCTCAAAATTCTCGAAGCCAGGCTTCAACAGTACTGGGCTGTGAACTTCCAGATGTTCAAGCTGGATTTAGAAAAAGCAGAGGAACCAGAGATCAAATTGCCAACATCTGATGGATCACCAAAGAAGCAAGAGAGTGCCAGAAAAACATCTACTTCTGCTTTATTGACTATGCCAAAGCCTTTGATTTTGTGGATCACAACAAACTGTGGAAAATTCTTAAAGAGATGCCAATCACCTGACCTGCCTCCTAAGAAAGCTGTATGCAAGTCAAGAAGCAAAAGAACTGAATGTGGAATTCCAAATTGGGAAAGAAGTATGTCAAGGCTATACATTGTCAGCCTGCTTATTTAACTTAAATGCAGCATACATCATTTTAAATGCCGGGCTGAATGAAGCATAAATGGAATCAAGATTATTGGGAAAGATATCAATAACCACAGATATGCAGATGTAATCACACTTATGGCAGAAATCAAAGAAGAAATAAAGAGCCTTTTGATGAAAGTGAAAGAGGAGAGTGAAAAAGTTGGCTTAAAACTCAACATTCAGAAAACTAAGATCATGGCATCTGGTCCCATCACTTCATGGGAAATAGATGGGGAAAACAATGGAAATAGTAACAGACTTTATTTTCTTGAACTCCAAAAACACTGCAGATGGTGACTGAAGCCATGAAATTAGAAGATGTTTTCTCCTTAGAAGAAAAGTTATGATCAACCTAGACAGCATATTAAAAAGCAGAGACATTACTTTGCCAGCAAAGGTCCATCTAGTCAAGGCTATGGTTTTTCCAGTAGTCACGTATGGGTGTGAGAGTTGGATGATAAAGCAAGCTTAACACCAAAGAGTTGATGCTTTTGAACTGTGGTTTGGAGAAGACTCTTGAGAATCCCTTGTACTGCAAGGAGATCCAACCAGTCCATCTTAAAAGAAATCAGTCCTGAATATTCATTGAAAGGACTGATGCTGAAGCTGAAACTCCTATACTTTGGCCACCTGATGTGAAGAGCTGACTCATTTGAAAAGACCCTGGTGCTAAGAAAGATTGAAGGTGGGAGGAAAACTGGACTAGAGATAATGAGATGGTTGGATGGCATCACTGACTCTATAGACATGAGTTTGAGTAAGCTCTGGGAGTTAGTGATGGAAAGGGAAGGCTGACATCCTGCAGTCGATGGGGTCACAAAGAGTTGGACACAACTGAGAGACTGAACTGAACTGAACTCTGCATATAAGGTAAATAAGCAGAGTTGACAATATACGGCTTGACATACTCCCTTCCCAAGTTGGAACCAGTCTATTGTTCCATGTCCACTTCTAAATGTTGCTTCTTGACCTGCATACAGATTTTGCAGGAGGGAGGTAAGGTGGTCTGGTAATCCCATATCTTGAAGAATTTTCCACATTTTGTTGTGATCCACACAGCTAAAGGCTTTAGAATAGCTGACTGAAGCAGAAGTAGATGTTTTTCTGGAATTCTCTTGCTTTTTCAATGATCCAACAGATGATGGCAATTTGATCTCTGGTTCCTCTGCCTTTTCTAAATCCAGCTTGAACATCTGGAAGTTCTCAGTTCATGTACTGTTGAAGCCTCATTTGGAGAATTTTGACAGTACTTTACTAATGTGTGAGATGAGTGCAATTGTGAGGTAGTTTGAACATTCTTTGACATTGCCTTTCTTTGGGATTGGAATGAAAAACTGACTTTTTCCAGCCCTTTGGCCACTGATGAGTTTTCCAAATTTGCTGGCATATTGAGTGCAACACTTTAATAGCATCATCTTTTAGGATTTGAAATAGCTCAACTGGAATTCCATCACCTCTACTAGCTTTGTTTGTAGTGATGCTTCTTAAGACTTCCTAAGTAGTGTTTCTTAAGTGATGCTTCTTGGCTTCACACTCCAAGATGTCTGACTCTAGCTGAGTGTCACAGCATGGTGGTTATCTGGGTCATTAGAGGCTGATACAGAATTGCCTGTGAGTGTCCAGGAGTCTCCTGCAGAGACGTGGGTCAACAGTCAAGAGCACTCAGTACAACAGTCCTGGGAGCCCTGATGTGCTGGCATAATTCCTTTCAAAGGCAGTCACTTATAGCCATTACCCCTAACACAGTTTAACCTCAGGCCAAACTATAGGAAGGGAACACAGCTCCACCCATCAACAGTAAATTGGATTAAAGATTACTGAACCTGGCTCAGCCCACCCAAGCAAGACCCAGTTTACCCCACTGACAGTCCTTCCCTTCAGGAAGCTTCCACAGGCCTCTTATCCTCATACATCAGAGGGCAGACAGAATTAAAACCACAATCACAGAAAACTAACCAAACTGATCATCAGGATCACAGCCTTATCTAACTCAGTGAAACCATGAACCATGCCATGTAGGGCCACCCAAGATGGATGGGTCATGGTGGAGAGCTCTGACAAAACGTCTTCCACTTGAGAAGAGAATGCAAACCACTTCAGTATTCTTGCCTTGAGAACCCCATGAACAGTATAAAAAGATAAAATGTTAGGACACTGACAGATGAATTCCCCAGGTCAGTAGGTGACAACTATGCTACTGGAGAAGAGTGGGGAAATAGTTCCAGAAGGAATGAAGAGATTCATTCCTTTCCACTTAGCCAAAGTGGAAACAATGCCCAAGTGTGGATATGCCTTGTGGTGATATTAAAGTCTGATGCTGGAAAGAAGAATTTTGCATAGGAATCTAGAATGTTAGGTCCATGAATCAAACTAAATAAGAAGTTGTCAAACAGGAGATGGCAAGAGTGAACATTGGCATTTTAGGAATAAATGAACTAAAATATATCAAAATGGGTGAATTTAATTCAGATGACAATTATAACTACTGCTGTGGGAAAGAATCCTTTTGAAGAAATGGAGTAGCCTTTATAGTCAACAAAAGAGTCTAAAATTCAGTACTTGGGTCCAGGAAAAGTTCTATCAGCTATTGCCACATGGAATTTACTTCACAATTTCACATATGAATCATTTGTTCATCCCTTAGGTTTGCCCCTGATTTCTAACTATACCACTGATAAAATCAAGAAAGACTTAGAGATCCAAGGAGCCCTGAACATAAGTGATTTTGACTGACTTCTATTCTCCAAGGAAATTTGTCTTTAATCTGGACTCACATTTTTGTGAGTTAAAATTTTTAACTTACACATTAAACACGTAAAATTATGGATGATGAAGTTTTTTATAATTTTATGTATTTATTCATTTATTTTAGCTGGCTGGGTCTTTGCTGCTTGGCGGTCTTTTCTCTGGTCGCAGCAAGCTGGGATTACCCTCTAGTTGTAGCACTTGGGCTTCTCACTGAGGTGGCTCCTCTTGTGGACTACAAGTTTCAGTGGTTGCAGCTCCCGGGCTCTGGGGCACAGGCTTAATAGTTATGGTGCATGGGCTTTGTTGCTCCTCAGCATGGAGAATCTTCCCAGGTCAGGAATTAAACCCATATCTCCTGCATTGGCAGGCAGATTCTTTACCACTGAGCCAGGTAAAGCCCAGTGATAAATATTTGCAACAACTTATTGAAACAGAAAATTTCTCTCCATGATGTGAGGTGAGTGCCACCTCATTTTCTACCCTTCCCCACACGCGTAACCCCAAGCAGCACTTAGTATGAGCTGAAGTCTTCTTTCCATCCCCTTTTTTTCTTTTTCTCAGTTGTCCATTACCTCTTACCAAGAAACAATTATTACATTCTTGTGGATCCTTCCAGAAGTTCTGAGATAAATTACATGGCTATATATAGCCATGCACCTTCTATTTTACTCAATTGTGAGCACACTATACCAAGCACTCTGTATTTCTTTTGTTTTATTCTGTGGGATCATTCCATATAGGTATATGAAGAGCTTATTCATTCTTTTATAAGGACTCAAGACAACTCATCTTGAGAACTGACTCTTGTACTCGTAAGAACCCAAATGAAAACTCATTTATCAAAGCTTTTCTTCCTATTTCTACACTGGGTTCTTACAATTTTCCCCAGCCACCAATCGAAGTTTCAGCCCTACTATTACCCTTGCCTCTGTGGCTCAAATTGCCATCTTGGACATTGTTCATCCTTCCCTCTGATGAATGCCTAAGTCTCCAGCTCCTGGGCCTTCCAATCTGTGTCTAGAGTTGGTCCTCATTAACTATGTGCCTTTTGTGCTCCGTCACTCAGTTGTGTCCAACTCTTTATGATCCCATTGACTGTACTCTGCCAGGCTCCTCTGTCCATGAGATTCTCCAGGCAAGAATACTGGTGTGGGTTGCCATTTTCTTCTTCACTGATTAATTGTAGTGTTCTCTTAAATAACATGACTTTTTAGCAAGTCACTGAATCTGAGTCCCTTTTCTGCCGTAAGTTTTTCTCTTGTCTTACCAAATATTAGCCTGGAGTATCAATTACATTTCAGCACATCTTGTCTCAGTTGTCTATCCTCACCCATCATCAGTTCCCTTTAGTAAGTCTAAGGCAAGTGCTCAGATACATATACATATCTTTCTTTATGAGCCAAGAATCATCATCTTGCTCCTGCCCTTCTTTTTAAAATACCATTGTTGGCTTTAAAAAGGAGTTCCTTCTTTTCTTTCATATACCTAAACAATTCCAAGAGCAAAGACTCTCTGTTCAACTATGAAAATACTGCCTAGAGAATAACTTCTTTGACTGCCTTCTTTCACAATTTTTTTTTTTTACATAATCCTTCCAAAAGCTTTCAGCACCTCTTAGATGTTTTCTGAGATCCTCTGAGACACAAAAAAGCATGTCAAACAAGCAGCCATTTTTTCCAGGACCCTGAGCTTACTTGCCTCTTGAAAAAAACCTACCTTCCTATTTCTTATTCTCTAGAAAAAGAGTAAAAGGTAGTTTCATCCTTCCCTTTCTCTTAATATTGTAACATTAACTGTTAATTAACTTGTAGCCCTTACTAGCCTTCAGGGTACAGCATTTATGTTTTAAGACTACAGTAAAATTGCAAAATAAGAGAAATATCATGACCTCTTCATTGCTTATTTCATTTAGTGTAGTAACACCATCCTCTCAGTCACAAGGATGGGAAAATGATAATCATCTTCAATGTATCTCTCATCCCAACATCTGATCAGATTCTTTGACGTCTTTGAAATCAAACTGTCTTTTCTCATAGCATTGATCTCACTCAAACTTTTTGTCTCTAACAGCTCTCTATAAGCCATCTTTCAGGTAGGACTCTGAAAATATAAACATTTGCTTTCCCCTGAACCTTTTATTTTTTTTTTTCCTCTAGAAAGAAGGACACTCATTTAATGAGTCAGATTCTAGGCATGTGCCTAGGCTGCATTTACTAATGAGTAGCTCACGGTGGATTAATGATCACACCCATTGCCATGGCACATTCTTACACTTTCTCCTTTTATGGGCCAGGAGAGGCAAAGTAGCCCAGGACTTCTCCCACATAGAGGAGAATGAATCATCCAGTTGCCTTGATCATCAGTTCTCTTTCATATAAATTTTAGTCCACTAATCCCAAAAGTTTCTGTCCTTCCCTGAGACTGGCAAGAACACAGTTCCCAGGTTAAAGTCTAGGCTTAGGAAAAGCAAAGATGTTTCTTAGGATTCTGTTCTATATGCCATTTTCCAAGCCCATCTTACTGGAGTTCTTGAGAGTTGAGGACAAGAAGTCCAACTAATAATTTTTGACCGATAACATGGGCAAACTTAGGAGTGGCTGTGGTCTTGTTAATATTGGATATACAATCACTATCTTAACATTCCTCAAAATCATAAAATGCATGGTCTTATAGTTCATATCCAATTACCAGATCCTTCTTGGAACTATCTGAGGTTCTGCTTGTCTCCAATGGTATCACGTAAAATTTTAAGCTGTAGAATGTCATTCAAGATGATCCAATATCTCAGACTAAATCTGCCTTGATAATTGCTTTATCACTGACTGCCAAAACATGAATCCACTAGCATAGACTTCCTCAGTTCAGTTCAGTCACTCAGTCATGTCTGACTTTTTGTAACCCCATGGACTACAGCACACCAGGCTTCCCTGTCCATCATCAACCCCTGGAGCTTACTCAAACTCATCTCCATTGAGTCAGTGATGCCATCCAAACATCTCATCCTCTGTTGTCCCATTCTCCTCCTGTCGTCAATCTTTCCCAGGATCAGGGTCTTTTCCATTGAGTCAGTTCCTCCCATCATATGGCCAAAGCATTGGAGTTTCAGCTTAAGCATCATTCCTTCCAATGGATATTCAGGACTGATTTCCTTTAAGATGGGCTGGTTGGGTCTCCTTGCAGTCCAAAGGATTCTCAAGAGTCTTCACCAAAACCACAGTTTGAAAGCATCAGTTATTTGATACTCAGCTTGCTTTAAAGCCCAACTCTCACATACATATATGACTACTGGAAAAACCATAGCTTTGACTAGACGGACCTTGGCTGACAAAGTAATGTCTCTGCTTTATCATATGCTGTCTAAGTTGGTCATAGCTTTTCTTCCGAGAAATGTTTAATCTTTTAATATCATGGCTGCAGTCACCATCTGCAGTGATTTTGGAGCCAATAAAAATAAAGTCTGTTACTGTTTCCATTCTTTCCCCATCTATTTGCCATGAAGTGATGGGACTGGATGCCATGATCTTAGTTTTCTGAATGTTGAGTTTTAAGCCAACTTTGCATTCTCCTCTTTCGCTTTCACCAAGAGTCTCTTTATTTCTTCTTTGCTTTCTGTCATAAAGGTGATGTCATCTACATATCTGAGCTTACTGAAATTTCTCCTGGAAATCTTGATTCCAGCTTGTGCTTCATCCACCCCAGCATTTCACATGATGTACTCTGCATATGAGTTAAATAAGCAGGGTGACAATATACAGCCTTGATGAGCTCCTTTCCCAATTTATAACCAATCTGTTGTTCCATGTCCAGTTCTAACAGTTGCTTCTTGACCTGCATGCACATTTCTCAGGAGGCAGGTCAGGTGATCTGGTATTCCCATCTCTTTAAGAATTTTCCACAGTTTGCTGAGATCCACAGAGTCAAAGCCTTTGGCATGATCAATAAAGCAGAAGTAGAAGTTTTTCTGGAACTCTCTTACTTTTTCCATGATCAAGTGGATGTTGGCAATTTGATCTCTGGTTCTTCTGCCTTTTCTAAAACTAGCTTGAACATCTGGAAGTTCTCGGTTCACATACTGTTGAAGCCTGGCTTGGAGAATTTTGAGCATTACACTGCTAGCGTGTGAGATGAATGCAATTGTGAGGTAGTTTGAATATTCTTTGGCATTGCCTTTCTTTGGGATTGGAATGAAAACTGACTTTTTCCAGTCCTGTGGCAACTACTGAGTCTTCCAAATTTTCTGGCATATTGAGTACAACAGTTTCATAGCATCATCTTTTAGGATTTGAAATAGCTCAACTGGAATTCCATCACCTCCACTAGCTTTGTTCATAGTGATGCTTTCTAAGGTCCACTTGACTTGGCATTCCAGGATGTCTGGCTCTAGGTGAGTGATCACACCATCATGGTTATCTGGGTCATTAAAATATTCTTTGTACAGTTCTTCTATGTACGCTTGCACCTCTTCTTAATATCTTCTGCTTCTATTAGGTCCATACCGTTTCTGTCCTTTATGGAGCCCATCTTTGCATGAAATGTCCCCTTAATATCTCTAATTTTCTTGAAGAGATCTCTAGTCTTTCCCATTCTATTGTTTTCCTCTATTTCTTTGCACTGATCGCTGAGGAAGGCTTTCTTATCTCTCCTTGCTGTTCTTTGGAACTCTGCATTCAAATGGGTATATATTTCCCTTTCTCCTTTGCCTTTGGCTTCTCTTCTTTTCTCAGCTCTTTGTAAGGCCTCCCCAGACAACCATTTTGCATGTTTGCTTTTCTTTTTCTTGGGGATGGTCTTTATCACTGCCTCTTGTACAATGTCATGAACCTCTATCCATAGTTCTTCAGGCATTCTATCAGATCTAATCCCTTGAATCTATTTGTCACTTTCCTTGTATAATCATACAGGATTTGATTTAGATCATACCTGAATGGTCTAGTGGTTTTCTCTACTTCTTAAATTTAAGTCTGAATTTGGCAATAAAGAGTTCATGATCTGATCCACAGTCATCTCCCAGTCTTGTTTTTGCTGACTGTATAGAGCTTCTCTATCCCTGGCTGCAAAGAATATAATCAATCTGATTTTGGTATTGACCATCTGGTGATGTCCATGTGTGGAGTCTTCTCTTGTGTTGTTGGAAGAGGTTGTTTACTATGACCAGCGTGTTCTCCTGGCAAAACTCTGTTCACTTTTGACTCGCTTCATTTTGTACTCCAAGGCCAAATTTGCCTGTTACTCCAGGTATCTCTTGACTTGCTACTTTTGCATTCCTATCATCTATAATGAAAAGGACATCTTTTTTGGCTGTTAGTTCTAGAACTTCCTAAATGGATCCTTTTTATGCTTCTGTGCTTGGTTTATACTCTTTCCCCTCTAAAGAAGCTTTCCCTAAACCCTTGACCTCCACCTGCCATACTTAGTCACTCCACATATAGCCATTGATCACCTTCTATGTTGCAGCCACTGAGCCAGATGCTGTGGAGATGGTAAATATAATATTCAAACCTCGCCACACTTAGAAATATTATCAGATCCTTCCAGTTGTTAAGAATGTCTACTCCCTTTGTGCTCTAGTCTTACATTACTTATTGTGCCTTGGACTATAGAAATGTGTAAAAATTCCATATCTCCACCACTGAATGACAAACCTCTTTCAGGCAAATACTACTTTTTATTCATTCTTTCATTTTCCAGTAACTTAAAAAGAGGCATATTTATAGATAATTTTTATAAAATTATTTAATAATTATCTTGCCACATGTTTGGAAGCCAAGTTTGGCATCTCAAGTTGATAGCAAACTTGTGGTATTAACCAACATTTTCAGTCCACATATTCTAAACATAGTTTTCTCCAAACACCTTGCAGGCATTAACTTAGTTGCCTTCAAAACAGACCTTTGAGGTAGATGCTATTATTGTTATTTCCTTTTATACAGATGAGAAAACTGACACATACATATATTAAATAACTTGCCACAGAAGCAATGAGTGGGAAAACCAGGCTGTCAGTGCTTATAGTGAAAGGATAAATAGGAATATTCTGCATCAAGGATGCTTTTTGGAAAGCTCCAATCTGAGAACTTTCCTTGCAGTTTCTTATAAGGGTGGATATGCTGTGTCATTCCGAACAAATCAGCCACATTGTCACAAGGCGGGGCACCCTTTGAAGAAAATGATGAGTGCACCAAAATTACTGAAATATAATACCAGAGCCCTTAACTAGGATTGAAACTTAATTTTACCCTTGGCTTTGCTACTTACAAATAGATAATTTTGCATCGGTCACCCCATGATTCTCACTTTTCTAATCAGGGAATGGAGAAGATTATGCCTGCTTTGTAGGGTTGTTGGAAAGATTAAATGAGACACTAAACAAGAAAGCATTCAATATCAGAAGGCTACTGTATGAATTGAGGGAACCACTGTTACTTCAGTCTTACTGCAGTCTTACTCACTCTGGTGTCAAGGTAACAGACAGAGAGTTTATTGAGAAGTTCAGTGAGAAAGTTGTGATGGTAGAGGCTTGGTACAAAGCCTGAAGTCACTTCTGTGATCTGAGAGGATTCACTTTTTGCTACATTGAGACAGAGACAGAGAGGGTCAACAGGTTCTATTTTAACTCCAGAAATTTTAAGTGGAAAATTCCCTCCTTACTTTCAGTATTGCTTGAGAACTTGTTTCAGTAAATACAATAATTTTCATCTAAGTTTAAAATCCAAGTTGATATTTTTGTTCTTTTTTTAACTTGCACAACTTGGAAATCAAGGCCAGCATTGATAACATTCCACATTCTAAGTAAGAATCTTCATAGGGCATTCAAAAATCTCCCCAGAAACTTCTTTCACTTTCTTATATTGAACTTGAATCCCTCTAGCTACAATGCCTGTTCCTCTGGCTTGTTTTAACAGGGAACATCTGGCCTGCAATCTCCATATAATATCCATTCATGGATTTATTAAATTGTAATGCATATTAGCTGGGTTACATATTCGGAAAGTAGCAGGCTCTTAGCTTTACCAGCAGTCATATTTCAGTTCTGTGCAAAATATACCCCTGGGAGCTCTTAGCAGATGTTTGCTAAAATTATTGAAAGAAACAAGAACTAAGAATTTCCCTAGTTTTGAATCCACAGTGAGTAAACCATTTTAAAACAGCCACAAGGCATTTCCAAGTCTGAAAATTAGGAATGGCACTCTTTTTATGAATATCCTTGTCCAAGTGAAGATTATGCCATCTTACATAAGAAAACATGTTCCTATCACAGCAGTTATGGCTTATTCATGTTAAAATAATGTTTTTTAAAAGATTTCATATAGTCTTACTTCAAAAGTGACAAGTGGGATCAGATTTGACGTAACAACCTAAATCAGGAAGCATAAAAAGAAAGAGCAAGAGGATAAGAGAGTGAGAATAGGATTGAGAATGAGAGCATGAGAGAAGGGAGGGATGGATGCACAAAGGGAAGACTGAAAGGAAAAAATATTCCTTCCTCTATTTCTAGAAAACTTATGGTGATTTTATAGCGTTTTATTTGTTTCCTTTGTTTTCTATATAATACTTTGTAAAATCAGTGCTGGGAGAAATTTCAGCAGGAGTAAATCCAAATTAAAAGGTGATATACCTAAATATATAAAGCAGATATTAACAGACATAAAGGGAGAAACTGACAATAATACGATGATAGTAGAGAATTTTAACACCCCATTTACATTAAAGGACAGATCCTCTAGACAGGAAATCGACAAGGCAACAGTGCTTTAAGATGACACCATAAACTAGTTTGGCTCAGTAGCTATCTCCAGAACATCCCATTTAAAAACAGGAGAATACACATTCTTTTCAAGTGTGTATGGAGTTTTCTCAAGGATGGATCACATGCTAAGAAACAAAACAAACCTCAACAAATTTAAGAGGATAGAAACTATATCAATCTATTTTTCTGACCTCAAGGACATGAGTTATAACTCAATCAGAAACAAAAATGGGAAAAAGACAAATACATGAGGGTTAAACATGCTGCTAGAAAACCAAAAGGTCAATTAAGAAAGCAAAGAGAAAATCAGAAAATACCTCAAGACAAATGAAAATGGAAACATAACTTAGCAAAACCTATGGAATGCAGTAAAAGAAAAGGAAAGCTTATAGTAATATAGGTCTTCCTCAAGAGATTAGAAAAATCTCAGATAAACAACCTAATATACCATCTAAAGGAATTAGAGAAGAACAAAGAAATCCCCAAGTCAGCAGAAGAAAGAAAATAATATAGTTTAGAGAGAAAATAAATAAAATAAGCCAAAAAGAAAAAAAAAAAAGGAGAAAAGAAAAATCAATAAAAACAAGATCTGGGTTTTTTAAAAGATAAACTTTAACTAGGCTTATCAAAAAGAAAAGAGAGAGGAACAAATAAATAAAATAAAAAATTAAAGAGGAGAAAATTTTTAAAATACCACAGAGACACAAAATATAAGAGAATACTACAAATAATTACATGACAACAAATAGGTCAACCTAGAATAAATGGAAAATTTTCTAGAAACATAAAACCTGGCAAGTCCAAATTAAACAGAAGCAGATAATCTGATCAGATTGATCACCAGTACTGAAATTGAAATTGTTATTGAAAAAACTTCCAACAAACAAAAATCCAGGACCAGACAGCATCACAGGGGAATTCTACTAAATATGTAAAGAATACCATTATGTAACCTTCTAAGTTCACTTCAGTTCAGTTCAGTTGCTCAGTCATGTCCGACTCTTTGTGACCCTGTGGACTGCAGCAAGCCAGGCTTCCCTGTCCATCACCAACTCCTGGAGCTTACTCAAACTCATGTCCATTGAGTAGGTTATGCCATCCAACCATTTCATCCTCTGTCATCCCCTTCTCCTCCTGCCTTCAATCTTTCCCAGCATCAGGGTCTTTGCAAATCAGTCAGCTCTTCGCATTAGGTGGCCAAAGTATTGGAGTTTCAGCTTCAACATCAGTCCTTCCAATGAGCACTCAGGACTGATCTTCCTTAGGATGGACTGGTTGGATATCCTTGCAGTCCAAGGGACTCTCAAGAGTTTTCTCCAACACCACAGTTCAAGAACATCAATTCTTTGGTGCTAAGCTTGCTTTATAGTGCAACTCTCACATCCATACATGACCAGTGGAAAAACCATAGCCTTGACTAGATGGACCTGTGTTGGCAAAGTAATGTCTCTGTTTTTGAATATGCTGTCTAGGCTGGTCATAACTTTCCTTCCAAGGAGTAAGCGCTCTTTTAATTTCATGGCTACAGTCACCATCTACAGTGATTTTGGAGCCCAAAATGTAAAGTCTGCCACTGCTTCCACTGTTTCCCCATCTATTTGCCATGAAATGGTGGGACCAGATGCCATGATCTTAGTTTTCTGAATGTTGTGCTTTAAGCCAACTTCTTCACTCTCCTCTTTCACTTTCTGAAAGTGAGGCTCTTTAGTTCTTCTTTACTTTCTCCCATTAGGGTGGTGACATCTGCATATCTGAGGTTATTGATATTTCTCCTGGCAATCCTGATTCCAGCTTGTACTTCTTCCAGCCCAGCATAATGTACTCTGCATATAAGTCAAATAAGCTGGGTGACAATATACAGCCTTGACATACACCTTATCCTATTTGGAACCAGTCTGTTGTTCCATGTCCAGTTCTGACTGTTGCTTCCTGACCTGAATACAGATTTCTCAAGAGGTAGGTCAAGTGGTCTGGTATTTCCATCTCTTGAAGAATTTTCCACAGTTTATTGTGATCCACATAGTCAAAGGCTTTGGCATTTTCAATAAAGCAGAAGTAGATGTTTTTCTGGAATTCGCTTGCTTTTTCAATGATCCAGTGGATATTGACAATTTGATCTCTGGTTCCTCTGCCTTTTCTAAAACCAGCTTGAACATCTGGAAGTTTATGGTGTGCTGTTGAAGCCTGGCCTGGAGAATTTTGAGCATTACTTTCCTAGCATGTGAGATGAGTGCAATTGTGCAGTAGTTTGAGCATTCTTTGAGTAACCTTCTAAAACTATCCCCAAAAGTTAAAAGGAAAGAACACTCCTAAATTCATTCTTCAAGTCCAACACTACCCTGAAACCAAAACAAGACAAAGACACTACAATGAGAAAAAAATATAGGCCAATATCTTTGATGAATATAGGCAGAAAAATCCTCAACAAAATAGCAGCAAATCTAATCCAACAATACATGAAAGAGATCATACACTATAATCAAGTGGAATATATTCCAGGGAAACAAAGATGGTTCAATATTCACAAATCAAGAAATGTGATACATCACACTAACAAAAGAAAAATTAGAAATTACATGATCATCTCAATAGATGCAAAGAAAGTATTTGAAAAAATTCAACATCTATCCATAACAAAAATTCTCATTAAAGTTTATATAGAAGGAAGATATCGCAACATAATAAAGACCATTTATGACAATCCCACAGTTAATGTTATACTAAATGGTGAAAAAGTTGTAATCTTTTCCTCTAAATTCAGGAAGCAATTCAGGAGGAATGCCCACTCTTACCACTTCTATTAGATAAAGTACTGGGAGTCCTAATCACAGAATACAAAGAAAAGACATAAAAGGCATCCAAATCCAAAGAGAAGAAAAACTGTGACTATTTGTAGATGACATGATACTATACATGGAAAAAAAAATTCTCCACCAAAAAGCTTTAGAACTAATAAATAAATTTAGTAAAGTTGCAAGATACAAAATTAAATCTCTTGCTTGTCTATTTACTAAAAATAAACCACCAGGGAGCAAAAACAATCCCATTTAAAACCATATCAAAAAAATATATATATATATATATATCTAGGAATAAACTTAGCCAAAGGGATAAAATACTTTGGCCACCTGATGTAAAGAGTCAACTCTTTGGAAAATATCCTGATTCTAGGAAAGCCTGAGGGAAAGAGGAGAGGAGGGCAACAAAGGATGAGATGGTTGGATGGCATCACAGACTCGATGGACATGAGTTTGAGCAAACTCTCAGAGATAGTGAAGGACAGGGAAGCCTGACGTGCTGCAGTTCATGGGATTGCAAAGAGTGGGATACAACTTAGCAACTGAACAACAACAGCAAGGAGATAAAAGATCTATATTCTCTGAAAAACCATGAAAAACACTGATGAAAGAAGTTAAAGATGATATTAAAACAAAGAAAGTGAAAAATATCCCATGTTATTTGATTGGAAGAATTAATATTGTTAAATTATCCATATTACTCAAAGTCATCCAAGATTTAATGCAATCCCTATCAAAAGACCCATGACATCTTTCACAGAACTAGGATAAATAATCCTAAATTTTTTATAGAACAACAAAAGACCCCTAATTGTCAAAGCAATCTTGAGGAGAAAAAAATAATGAAGCTGGAGATATCATGCTCCCTGACTGCAGACTACAAAGCTACAGTAATCAAAACAGCATGTTCAGTTCAGTTCAGTTCAGTTGCTCAGTCGTGTCCTACTCTTTGTGACCCCATGAATCAAAGCACGCCAGGCCTCCCTGTCCATCACCAACTCCTGGAGTTCACTCAGACTCACGTCCATCAAGTCAGTGATGCCATCCAGCTATCTCATCCTCTGTCATCCCCTTCTCATCCTGCCCCCAATCCCTTCCAGCATCAGAGTCTTTTCCAATGAGTCAACTCTTCACATGAGGTGGCCACAGTACTGGAGTTTCAGCTTTAGCATCAGTCCTTCCAAAGAAATCCCAGGGCTGATCTCCTTCAGAATGGACTGATTGGACCTCCTTGCAGTCCAAGGGACTCTCAAGAGTCTTTTCCAACACCACAGTTCAAAAGCATCAATTCTTCAGTGCTCAGCCTTCTTCACAGTCCAACTCTCACATCCATACATGACCACAGGAAAAACCATAGCCTTGACTAGACGGACCTTTGTTGGCAAAGTAATGTCTCTGCTTTTGAATATGCTATCTAGGTTGGTCATAACTTTCTTTCCAAGGAGTAAGCGTCTTTTAATTTCACGGCTGCAGTCACCGTCTGCAGTGATTTTGGAGCCCCAAAAAATAAAGTCTGACACTGTTTCCACTGTTTCCACATCTATTTGCCATGAAGTGATGGGACCGGATGCCATGATCTTCGTTTTCTGAATGTTGAGCTTTAAGCCCACTTTTTCACTCTCCACTTTCACTTTCATCAAAAACAGCATGATACTGGCACAAAGTATACACATAGACCAATGGAACAGAAATAAATCCATGGTCAGTTAGTCCACAAGAACAGAGGTAAAAATACACAATGGAAAAAAGACCATCTCTTCAATAAATATTGCTAGGAAAACTACTGGTAAAAGAATTAAGATTAAAATATTTCCTTTTCATGTGTTTGTTAGCCATCTGTATGTCTTTTTTGGAGAAATGTCTATTTAGTTCTTTGGCCCATTTTTTGATTGGGTCGTTTATTTTTCTGGAGTTGAGCTGTAGGAGTTGCTTGTATATTTTTGAGATTAGTTGTTTGTCGGTTGCTTCATTTGCTATTATTTTCTCCCATTCTGAAGGCTGTCTTTTCACCTTGCTAATAGTTTCCTTTGATGTGCAGAAGCTTTTAAGTTTAATTAGGTCCCATTTGTTTATTTTTGCTTTTATTTCCAATATTCTGGGAGGTGGGTCATAGAGGATCCTGCTGTGATGTATGTCGGAGAGTGTTTTGCCTATTTTCTCCTCTAGGAGTTTTATAGTTTCTGGTCTTACGTTTAGATCTTTAATCCATTTTGAGTTTATTTTTGTGTATGGTGTTAGAAAGTGGTCCAGTTTCATTCTTTTACAAGTGGTTGACCAGATTTCCCAGCACCACTTGTTAAAGAGATTGTCTTTAATCCATTGTATATTCTTGCCTCCTTTGTCGAAGATAAGGTGTCCATATGTGCGTGGATTTATCTCTGGGCTTTCTATTTTATTCCATTGATCAATATTTCTGTCTTTGTGCCAGTACCATACTGTCTTGATAACTGTGGCTTTGTAGTAGAGCCTGAAGTCAGGTAGGTTGATTCCTCCAGTTCCATTCTTCTTTCTCAAGATCGCTTTGGCTACATCACTCATTATCAGAGAAATGCAAATCAAAACCACTATGAGGTACCATTTCACACCAGTCAGAATGGCTGCGATCCAAAAGTCTACAAATAATAAATGCTGGAGAGGGTGTGGAGAAAAGGGAACCCTCTTACACTGTTGGTGGGAATGCAAACTAGTACAGCCACTATGGAGAACAGTGTGGAGATTCCTTAAAAAACTGGAAATAGAACTGCCTTATGATCCAGCAACCCCACTGCTGGGCATACACACTGAGGAAACCAGAAGGGAAAGAGACACGTGTACCCCAATGTTCATCGCAGCACTGTTTATAATAGCCAAGACGTGGAAGCAACCTAGATGTCCATCAGCAGATGAATGGATAAGAAAGCTGTGGTACATATACACAATGGAGTATTACTCAGCCACTAAAAAGAATACATTTGAATCGGTTCTAATGAGGTGGATGAAACTGGAGCCTATTATACAGAGTGAAGTAAGCCAGAAGGAAAAACATAAATACAGTATACTAACGCATATATATGGAATTTAGAAAGATGGTAACAATAACCCGGTGTACGAGACAGCAAAAGAGACACTGATGTATAGAACAGTCTTATGGACTCTGTGGGAGAGGGAGAGGGTGGGAAGATGTGGGAGAATGGCAATGAAACATGTAAAATATCATGTAGGAAACGAGTTGCCAGTCCAGGTTCGATGCATGATGCTAGTTGCTTGGGGCTGGTGCACTGGGACGGCCCAGAGGGATGGTATGGGGAGGGAGGAGGGAGGAGGGTTCGGGATGGGGAACACATGTATACCTGTGGCGGATTCATTTTGATATTTGGCAAAACTAATACAATTATGTAAAGTTTAAAAATAAAATAAAATTGGAAGAAAAAAAAAATAAATAAAAAAAAAATAAAAACAATAATGATAAAAAAAAAAAAAAATTTCCTTACACCATATACAAAATAAACTCCAAATGGATTAAAGACCTAAATGTAAGACCTAAAGCCATAAAACTTCTAGAAGAGAAACCAGGCAAAACACCCTGACATATAGTCTACCAATATTTTTCTGGATTAGTCTCTAGAGGCCAAAGAAACAAGAATAAACAAATGAGACCTAATTGAACTTAAAAGCTTTTGCACAGCCAAGAAAGCCATCAATGAAAATGAAAAGACAACCTACTGAATGGGAGAAAATATTTGTAAATGATATGACCTATAAGGGGTTAAAATCCAAAATATACAAACAACTCATATAATTCAATATTAAACAAACAACATGATTACAACAAATGAAGGAATATAACAAAACAGAAACAGACTCACACATATGAAAAACAAACTATTGGTTACCAGTGGGGAGAGAGAAGGTGGAACAGGTGAGTCAGGGGTAAGGGTTTAAAAGGTACAAAATAATATGTATAAAAGAAATAAGCACCAAGCACATATTGTACAGCACAGGGAAATATTTTTGTAATAACTTTAAATGACATATAATCCATAAAAATATTGAATCACTGTGCTGTACATCTGAAGCTAATATAATATCATAAATCAACTATACTTCAAATAAAAAATTAAAAGGTATATAGAACCAGATAAAGAAAATAATTTCCTTGGAGGAAATATTAAACATTGCAACCTTGCATTTCATTCATATCTGCATGAATTTCCATTGATTGTAAGTAATTCTTTTTCTAATTCAGCAGACACAGAAATCAAGAACTTTGTATTATTGTTTCTGTGGAAGTGGTCATTTTCTCTCTCTACTCCATGAGGTTCAAATTCCTTTTTCATAAATATCTCCAGGAGTGTCAGTCAAAATTCATGCCACAGCAGTTGAGAAAGACCATGGTCCACAAAATTCTATGCTCTGCTTACAGATTAACATATTTGCTATTTCTGAGAAGAGTAGGAAGTTTACAAATCATGCATAGTAATGAATGAAACATTTTAGCAAGTAATCATCAAGGAATAACAAAAGATCAATACCCATTGTCACCTAACAAAGAGAGATTGAGTTTTAAAGTCTGTGCTAAAGCTGAAACTCCAGTACTTTGGCCACCTCATGCGAAGAGTTGACTCATTGGAAAAGACTGACGCTGGGAGGGATTGGGGCAGGAGGAGAAGGGGACGACAGAGGATGAGATGGCTGGATGGCATCACTGACTCGATGGACGTGAGTCTGACTGAACTCTGGGAGTTGGTGATGGACAGGGAGGCCTGGCGTGCTGAGATTCATGGGGTCGCAAAGAGTCAGACATGACTGAGCGACTGAACTGAACTGATTCACAGTAAGTACACACCAAAGAAACCCAGGGCTGAGACTTTGAAAGCAGGACAGAGACTGGTGGGGCACTTTGTGAAAATGATCCTCAGATATGTCCATCATCAAATGTGCATTTACAGTGCTTTCTTTCTTACCACATTAAGGCACCAATGTCATCACCAAAGACAAATTTCACTTATATAAAAATATTTCTATTGTTCCTTCATAATTGTAAGTAATCCAATTTAGCCAATCCATAAATTTTTGCAAGTATAGAAGTTACAAAGAAAAAATTAAAACTCCCCTTAATTCTTTTATCCTATTATTCATAGTTTGGTTCATTTTCCTCCTGGAAATTTATTTCCTTGAACCACAGAAATTTATTGTCTCCTAGTTCTAGAAGCTAGAAATTCAAGAATAAAGTGTTTGTAGAGTTCATTTCTTCTGGAAATTTGTTTTAATACCCAGAAAGGTTATTCCTTGCTTACAAAATTTGGATTATTCTATAAATTCAGTACTTTTCATTTAATATAATGTTATAAGCATCTTCTATGTCATTAAATATCGCTCAAAAATTAAATTGGTGTATATTATACCATAGCATAATCATGACAGTATTTGTTTGACTCTCCCTCTATTGCTAGACATTGTGTTTGTTCTAATTTTTCAGTGTTGTAAATATTTAATGAGCATACTTGTATATAAATTTTTGCTTTCTTAGGATAAGTTCCTGATTGTGAAATTGCTAAATCAAGGGAAAACAAGTATTTTGAGGCTCTTGTTCCAAATTACCAAAGTACTCTACCAAAGTGGAGGGTTAGTCACTCAGTCATGTCCAACTCTTTGTGACCCCATGGACTGTAGCCTGCCAGGCTCCTCTGTCTATGGAATCCTCCAGGCAAAAATACTGGAATGGGTTGCCATTTCCTTCTCCAGGGGATGTTCTGGACCCAGGTATTGAACCTGGGTCTCCTGCATTGCAGGCAGATTCTTTGCTGTCTAAGCCACGTGGGAAAGAGTAGACCAATTTAAAGTCCCAGCAGCTGAGTAAAAAAAGTCTATTTCCTGAACACATAGAAATGACCTTTGTATTTATCTTGGACAATTTAAAAGTCATGAGGTTGCACATTGCTGTTAGTTTTATATGCATTTCCTTAACAATCACCACAGTTGAACACATTGCTGTCTATTGATTAAGTGTTTCCTTCTAATGATAAAGCCAAACGGTTTTTACCTCAAATCCCCTGGGCATTTTCCTTACTCATCTCAAGAACAGATGAAAGGAAAGAATAGAGTACTTGAATCCTGGAATTGGTTTGCTTCCTCTCCTTGGTAACCCTTTCATTCATAATACCAGTTTCATTCATGATATCTCCTTAACTAACCAGGAAGTGAGATATTTACTTACAAGTGCTGACTAGAGTGAATCATTGAAGTGTCTGAACATTATAAATAGATTCTTGTGGGTACTAAGAAAGATGTTTATAAATTTCAAAATATAAGAGAAACCTAAGTCAGGCAGCTGTGAAAAGAGGCCTGCATATTCCTATCAGTGTGACTGGTATGATCAACAATGAATTTCAGAATCTAATGTCAACTTTATAATTCAAATTATGCATTTATTATTTTGTGTCTGGCTATTGGCAACAATTTAAATAAGGAGAAGAACAATAGCAAATATTTATTAATACCACATGCACAGAACACTAATTTAGATTCTAGTTTTTAAAAAAGAAGAGATTTATCGTGCTTTAACAGAATTATGGAGGGCACGTAGATTTCAACTACAATGAAGTGCTAGAAGTAGTGAGATTATATTTTTGAAAAATCATATGAGTCATTGTGAGGCCTTGAGAAGTGAACTCTTCAACCAACTAAGAGTTGCAATCTTCTCCTTGGATAAGGGAGAGAAGGGAGCAGAAGAGACATGCTCAGAAGACAGTAGTGGGTTGATCTTCATCATAGGAACTGACTGGCCTCCTGACTAAAATCAGAAGCCTTTTTATTCTCTTTAGGTTATGGTCTTTCAACACAGAAGGAAGGTGGGTTGTCTTCACCACTTTTGCTTCTGGTCTGACTGCAATGAATGAAGAAGATGTAGATGGTTGGAATAGAGAAAGGGTAAATGGTGATTGCAGCCAAGAAATTAAAAGACACTTACTCCTTGGAAGGACAGTTATGACCAACCTAGATAGCATATTCAAAAGCAGAGACATTACTTTGCCAACAAAGGTCCGCCTAGTCAAGGCTATAGTTTTTCCAGTGGTCATGTATGGATGTGAAAGCTGGACTGTGAAGAAAGCTGAGCACTGAAGAATTGATGCTTTTGAACTGTGGTGTTGGAGAAGACTCTTGAGAGTCCCTTGGACTGTAAGGAGATCCAACCAGTCCATTCTAAAGGAGATCGGTCCTGGGTGTTCTTTGGAAGGACTGATGCTAAAGCTGAAACTCCAGTACTTTGGCCACCTCATGAAAAGCGGTGACTCATTGGAAAAGACTCTGATGCTGGGAGGGATTGGGGGCAGGAGGAGAAGGGGACGACAGAGGATGAGATGGCTGGATGGCATCACCGACTCAGACATGAATTTGGGTGAACTCTAGGAGTTTGTGATGGACAGGGAGGCCTGGTGTGCTGCAGTTCATGGGGTCGCAAAGAGTCGGACATGACTGAGCAACTGAACTGAACTGAACTGAAAAGATGGGGGACTGATGTTGAAGCTGAAACTCCAATACTTTGGCCACCTGATGTGAAGAGCTGACTCATTTGAAAAGACCCTGGTGCTGGGAAAGATTGAGGGTGGGAGATGAAGGGGATGACAGAGGATGAGATGGTTGCATGGCATCACCAACTCAGTTGATATGACTTTAGGAAACTCTGGGAGTTGTTGATGGACAGGGAGGCCTGGCGTGCTGTGGTTCATGGCATCGCAAAGAGTCAGACATGACTGAGCGACTGAGGATGGGGGACAGAAGTAATACTCATAAATATCTATAAAATGTCTGTTAATATGACTGAAAGGGGGTCCCCAAGATAAAAGTCATGGGCGAGTTCCACAGTGGAATCCAGCTGAGAGTTGTCAAGAGACAACACTCTCAGCAGCTGGGAGAATGGATGCTTCAGTCCTGAAAGGAGATCCTGAGCATTGACCCCAGTTCCATTTTAGCTGGTTAGGGCCTTCAACTCAAGTATAACTGCAATGGATGAGAAAGGCACAGAAAAAACTAAATTGAGATTGTTTTTCTGCTACTCTGGAGGATGCAGACTCCAGAGAGAAAAATATGGATAATCATTTTATTGATAATAAATATTGAAGAATATTGATAACCACCTTGACATGCTTAAATGTGGCAAAATACAAACACAAAAGTACAAAATTCATTGACATTTTAAAATTTTCTTTTTTAAATTGGGATATAGTTACTTTACCATGTTGTTAGTTTCTGCTGTATAGCAAAGTAAATCAGCTATATATATACATATATCCCCTCCCTCCCACTTCCCACCTCGCCCTTCTAGGTCATCACGGAGCACTGAGCTGAGCTCCCTGCACTATAAATCAGGTTTCCACTATCTACTTGTTTTACATGTAGCAGTGTGTATATGTCAATCCCACTCTCCCAATCCACTCCAACTCTTTCCCCACCTCCCCTATGTCCACAAGACCATCATCACAAAAGTATGCAAACGATAAATGCTGGAGAGGGTGTGAGAAAACGGAACCCTCTTGTACTGTTGGTGGAAAAGTAGATTGATACAGCCACTATGGAGAAGTATTGAGGTTCCTCAAAAAATTAATAATAGAACTACCGTATGACTACATATGATAATCCCACTACTGGGCATATACCCAAAGAAAACCATAATTCAAAATGACATGCACCCCAATGTTCATTGCAGCTATTTACAATAGCCAGAACATGGAAGCAACCTAAATGTCCAAAATTCATTTACATTTATCAAGTCCCTACTCATTTATTCAACAAAGCTACTGAAAACCTGCCTGCAAGTTAACTATAGCCCAAAATACAGAGATGAGTGACATATAAAGCCTGACCTCATAGATGTTATTCTTACAAGGGTGAATTGGCAATGAGGAAAGATTGGATTACCTGATTCTCTAGAATGGAATATCTAGTCGGAACCATCTCATTGGACTATCCAGTCTGAATGATAGCAAGCCTGAGGTCGACCTATATGACAACTATGTTGGATCACTTTTTTCACCATCACAGAGTTAAAATGTAGTTTGTTTTATTAAAATTCAACAGGCAGTTTTCTACTGTATAAAGCATACGAGGTGAGGTGGATCTGACATACCCTTAGACTGGGGTGCAATCATGCAGAAATATGAGACAGGGTTAGTTTTGATATTGCCAGGTCTGCCATTTGTGAAAAATTATCACTGTGATTTACAAATCAAATCCTGAATTAATAAGATAGAATATTTGCTCTGCTACCCACTGATCTAAATTTCATCCCATTGTAGTAGTTGAACAATCCAGAAGTCAATAATCATGGCTATGGGATGACTCCTTCAATATTTGTTTTTGCCCTCAGAATAAGGACTAACTGCTAACTCATTCCATTATATTGTATCTGCATGGGCTCCATTCCATTATATTGTATCTGCATTGGCTAGCAAGATTCTCCAACTAGAATGACTACTCTCAGTATGTTTTCCCGACTGTGCCAGAAATTCGAGTTACATTGAAAATGAAATCTTAATGAAGAAAAGGGTAATTGCCTTCATTCATAACATAAGAGAAAAACTCCCTGCTATATTCTCCAGGATCTCTTGGCCAGAGAGCAATAATGTACCACCTAGGCTAGGTTTCCTGCTTCTTTTGATATCACTGTGATAAGCTTGTCAGAGGGGAAAAAAAAGCAAAGCAGAAGCAGAGCATCAGCATTTCACATTAATGTGATATTCTTGCTACCTGCAAGACCAAGTAGGGATGTGAGAGTTATAGTCACTCTCCCAGTTCCCTGGAGGATGACAGAATGCCAATAGGATAACACACACATCTTGCAAAGGCACTAGCTCACTGCAGCAGATGCTTAGCACCTGGCTGCACTGAGCTGGCGGGAGGACTCACCATAGTCTGTGCTGCAAAATCACAGGAAGAGCTGTTTATAAACCTGTGAAAGGAGGAAGCTTCATTCAAAGGAAAAGGCTTTAGAGGAAATCCAGCTGCCTAGCACATAATCTGTTTCCCCTGCGTTCATCCTCCTGGGTACTTTGCAGTAAGTAATGAAAAAATGACCATTACATAGGGTGAAAACAGTATAGAGAGAGAGAGAGAGAGAGAGAAAGAAAAAGAGAGAAAGAGAGGAGAAAGGGGAAAAGAGAAGAGGGGAGGGAGAGGTCTAAGAAGGCAAGGTAAGACAGCCAGTTTACCAGCAGCTTCATTTGGGGGCTGGTAGGTACACTGTTTTCTAACCTGCCAAATATCTAGACATGATGTGAAAGTGATCGGATGAATATCTTTAACCCTATTTCCTTTGCAGTCCTCATGCACTCTGCAGGTAATTTCAGTGCTTAATAAAACATGCCAATAAGACAACAGAAAGATCTGTGTTAGATTTTCTAAGAAGCTTTAAGTCAAACATGTATTGCAAATTCAGACACGTAATACACTCACTGTTCCAATTTACAGTCATCACATACCTTGTTCATTTCATACAATTTACCAAGATGACTAAGATCTGACATATTACAGTGCAACTCTTCAGCACACACAAAATCTAGTGAAACCACTGGGGAAATGATTCTTAATAGTAGTGCTTAACTATAAATCTTTCCATGCCTGGTCACAAATTTAACCTTTGGCTAAACTCCAGTCTCAGTCTTTCTGTTGCTTTGCATTACAAGGCTTAGGATGCTTCTGAATTATAACCAAAACAATCATGGTTTTAAATTAAACTATATTCACACATGCATTCCCACACATACACATAATTCATTTGACACAAACATCAGCAATTAGATTTTACTCCTAGAAACCTGATACCTGATAGAGTGAAATATGAAATTAAAAGGAAAAAAAAAAGAGAGAGAGAGAGATGAGAGAGAAAGCACAAAGAAGAACTCCTAGCATTTGGTGTTTAAATGTTTTTTCCCCATCCCTCTTTTCTAAATTGTTATGGATATTTTTTGGAATGCTTTGGCAGGACTCCAAAGATTATCGACATCATATTTCAGCATCACACATAGAATTATAATCTCCATTCCAAGCTGAGTGCCAGTCTGAACCTTAAGAAATACCTTATCCTTGCTCCCTTGCCCTGTTACAGAAACTCCTAATGTGGATGTAGTTGCAGGTTTGAAAGAATCAAACGCAATGCTGCACTGCTTTTCTCCTTTTAAATTCCACCCTAAGAGTCACCTCTAAGCCCACTGGTTTTTACCCACCTCAGCCTCCTTCACATAGCTTAATTCCAACCTACAATATTGAACATTCCTGACTCCTACATTCCACTCACCCCCTAATCCGTTAAATCTCTTCCCCACAGTCCTTTGACACATTCCTAGGATTTATCGATCTCTTGTAATTCAGGATTAGTTTGCATATTTACCTTGGGTCACTCTGGGATACACAAAACTATCCTGTTACTAAGCAAGTCTGCACACCCTGAAGAAGTCAGAGGTAAGTGACATATACATTCAGATACTGACACTGTTAAGTACTCTAAATGCTGAATATAAGGAGCTAGACTTAGCAAATAAAAGTGGGGATATCCAATTAAATTTGCATTTCAGATAGCCAACATATTTTGTATAAATATGTCCTTTGCAATATCTGGGACATACTTATATAATAATGTATTTATTATTTATATGACATTCAGATTTATCTGAACATCCTATCTTTTATCTGCCATCCTTTGCTGAATCTGGACACGGTGAGGAGGAAGTCAAAGTTTAACGAATAATATTCCAGAAGCAGACCTCAACAAAAAGGCAGAGGACCCATGTCCAGCCTCAGAGTTTAGGAGAGGAGAGCCTGTAGCCCGACGGACGTGAGAAAGCATACAGCTGCCTTTCCGCTATTCAATGTCATGTCCAGCATCCTTAACCAATCAAGACACCCCTTCTGGCTTCAACACAACCCCTCAGACATCCATTACAAATCAGTCAGACTTCTCTCATGAGATGAAACCTTTTATCAATCCCTGGCCTAGACAAGGCTAAGTGTGCAATATGTGGAATTACTCAGGTTTAGTTCCCAAGCACATCTCAATGGGTTTTCCTTACTCTACGAAAAACAGACAATAAAATAAAAAGAACAACAACAAAAATGACCTTAAAAAAACAGGAAATTCCTTGCTCATGAATGATTACCAAGTGGTAGTTCAGAAAATATGGATTATAATCCACATTTTACCTCCCTGATAATGCACATTCTTTCTTTGGTTCTTACAAGTTAAAAGATACCTAATTCATATACTGTAACTACGTACACTCAAAGATTACGCATTGGCCACCTACTAAAAGAATTAAAGTTATAAAAGTGATGTGTTCACAAAATTAAACTCTTGCTTTAGTAGGGTTTCTTCTACTAAACTCAGAACTAGATGACTCTAAGAGGTCCTACGCTGCCACGTAACGCAGACAAGGTTGTGTAACTAATCGAGCAAAACTTGCAGAGTGCCTGCAGTTTTCAGGAAGCACGCTTGGTTATCAATGTGGTCTTAACTTGGTAATGGTTTCCAAGTGCCTTGTACTTATGAATTACTCTTGGCTTAGCTTTTTCATTTACATTGGACTTTGTTGTGGCTCGTTTGGTTAACCCCAGAGTGTATAGCAATATATGCTTCCATCAACAGTTTTTGAGAACCATAATTTTGCAATCACCAGACTTTAAGTCATGTATACATTGTGATTCAAAGACGAGTCATCTCCACCACTCTGCTAAGGCAAACCACAAAAATTTGCTTATACAGTGACACGTTCCCTCTCATTACTGTATTCCCTTCCCTCTCTAGAGTGGGAATGGATAGAATAAGTGGGCTGTGGGGTCTTTTCCTCTGCCAATCCGCACTACCATCAAAAATAGTTTGAGAAATACTCTTCTAGAACAATGACTCTCAACTGTAATCAGGTGGTATTAAATATCAGAACATGGAATGATATCATGTGGTCAGATCTTTTTCATATCAAGAAAAATATCCCAGAAAGAAACAATAATTTTAGGATACATAAAACTTCAACCAAAAACATATCACTAATGTTTTAAGTTATTAAACTAAACATGACTCTAATTTTTTTCCTGCAAATATGTGTCTCCTCTTCCTTTATTCAGAGCACAAAACAAATATGTCATGAACTATTAGTGAATTATGAAATCAATGGAGTAGATGTTGAGTAGGTTTAGTGGGAGAGGATTTTTTGTTTTTGTTTTTTGGTTTTCTTGTTTGTTTGTTTGTTTTTAGGATAGCACAGCAGAATATAGACCAGAATGTACCTCCTGAAAATTGTTTCTTTGGCTACATGTGCGCACGGGTGTGCATTTTCTAGGCCACAATGTAAAATGAATTTCTGGCTGTGTGAGAAGGTCTTGGTCTAAAAATTTGAAAAACATTGCTCTAAACTAGTGCTTCTCAAATTTCATGGCATAAAAATTACCTGGAAATCTTGTTAAAATGTGATTTCTGATTTGGCAGGTTCTGGTTAGGGCATTACAATTTGCATTTCCATAAATCCGAAATTATTTTCCTACTGCAGATCTACAGGATCAGTTTGGGTCATGGCAGCCTAGAGTGACAGCTACAATACACAGGCAGAGGAAGACCAGTCCTCCATGGGAACGGTGAATGAAGTTTATATCCCTGTATATCCTCCTCAGGTTGCCCAAGTAGCCTGAGGAGCCTGCAGCCGCAAACCCTGGCTAAATATAGTCTGTCCTCCATGTCTGAGGGTTCTACAACCCACATTCAGTGGAACCATCATATTTGGTTGAATTCCAAGATGCAGAACACACAGATAGGAAGCGTCAGTTTACTGAGGCATTTTATATAAGGGACTTGAGCATTCCTAGATTTTCATATCTATATATCTATTGCAGGCTGGCAAGTCTTAGAACCAAACCCCTGCCAGTACCAGGGATGACTGTAGTTCTTTCTACCAGAGGTTGAGCCTTCTTGCTGTCTGCTTTTCTTCCCTCTCCTTCCTCACATGTGTTATCAGAAAGTTGGGAAAGATTACTGGTCACAAGTCATTGACATGAAACAGGTCAAATTAGGTATAGGATTCAGAGATGCACTATTGGTGAGAACTCGAGTAAAATCACTCTAATAGCTATTTCCACCCTGCTAGTCATGAAATTTATTTATAACATAAATCTGTGTCTTGTTCCTCCTTAAGAGTCTTCGGTTCCTTCTCCAGTTTTGTAGACTTAGGACATGCTCTGCTTCCCTCCAGTCCTATTCTCCTCCACTGCAGCTCCCAGAACCCAACTTGCCTTTTCAGTACATCTATTTGTTCGCCCACTTTTCAGTGTGAAGTCTTTCTCTATCTGGTTAACTACTATTCATTTTCTAAGATCCCCATCTTAGAACTTCATTCTATTGATGTAATTCCAAGGGAGTTATCACCACCTTCTGGGTGCCGTCTTGGAAATTCTAAACCTAGGATTATATACCTTTCCTGGGTGCTCCTATAATATCTCTACCTCTTATTATGCCCTGTAAGTAATTGTCTATCTCCCTTCCCCAGATTGCGTACAGATGACAGGAGGGGGGCTTGCTTTAATTGTCCCACAACCTGAGCACAGGTCCTGGTGTGCAAAAACAGGATGGAACATTGAGTAGGGAACTTAATGAAAGAGTCAGCACTCTAAATCATTCAGGGAATCAAAAACCTATTGACCACCATGGAGCTCCCGTAAGGCACAATGCAAAAATTCAGAACCCTAGCTTTCATTTTTGCCTTGTTCTATTGGAGCTAACATTGCTAGAAATATCCTTTGGATAAGCTTCTTCCCTAAATAAATGACTCTAGATAATGGAAACTTTCGTTTTGTTGTTAGCCTTTCAAAAACACAGGGTGAGGTTTACAGGTTTCTTTCCTTTCATGTGTATACCTTGATATTTTTAAGGTGGGGTGTTCTGATTCATGGAGAGGTGTGACTAGAAATGACCTCACCATGGTAGTGTTAGTCTTAATTCTAAGACATCCCATAGAGCCTGCCTTGAACCATTCCCTGATTCTCCTGCCAGGCAAAATGTCCTTCTCTCTTCCTCTCCTCTCTAAAAGTAAAAGAAGAGAAAAACACCAAAAACACCCTTTTATCAAAAACTGCAATAACTGTGGGGCTGCTGCTGCTAAGTCACTTCAGTCGTGTCCGACTCTGTGCGACCCCAGAGAGAGCAGCCCACCAGGCTCCCCCATCCCTGGGATTCTCCAGGCAAGAACACTGGAGTGGGTTGCCATTTCCTTCTCCAATGCATGGAAGTGAAAAGTGAAAGTGAAATCGCTCAGTCGTGTCCCACTCCTAACAACCCCATGGACTACAGCCTACCAGGCTCCTCCATCCATGGGATTTTCCAGGCAAGAGTACTGGAGTGGAGTGACATTGCCTTCTCCGAACTGTGAGGCACTGGGCTGATTATGACGTTTATGAGATTTTCTCAATCTACACCTTCCACAGAGGTAGAAAATTATTTCACATTCATCTGAAAACAATGAAAGGCATCCAGATAAGTTTCTTAGTAAGACAGACAAGTCACCCTAAAGTGAATTTTTGTGTCTTGCTTTTAGGCAGAGATGATTTTTCTGGAAATTAATAGGTTGAATATTTGTATTGCTCTTTCCTCAAAGTGTTTAGAGATCACTAAATGCTAAGTAAATATTGTGAAATGACCCTTAATTCAAGTAACTGGTTTATTTTATGACATACCACCTGAAATCTACCTTCCAATAAAAGATGAGAGATGAGTACACTTTCTCTTTGCCTACTAGCAAGCCTCCATTTTTTCCCTTGAATTCTTCTGAGTTTGCTGCTGCTGTTGCTAAGTCACTTCAGTAGTGTCAGACTCTGTGTGACCCCATAGACGGCAGCCCAACAGGCTCCTCTGTCCATGGGATTCTCCAGGCAAGAACACTGGAGTGGGTTGCCATTTCCTTCTCCAAAGCATGAAAGTGAAAAGTGAAAGTGAGTTTACCAACTCTAAAATATTTTGCCTTAGGATAAGATTAGTTGCCAAGTAGATGCTCATTGTTTTTAAGTCAAAGCTATATTTAGTTACGTGATGAAAATGCTATCAATCAGTTACCCTTCTTATTCTATAAATACATAAGAGAGAGTTTGACTTCGTCAAATTCTCAGTAATCATAGAATGGGATTTGTCCTAAATGCCAAAAATGGCTTCAGAAAGATTCGTCAAACACCCACTAAATCCCTGTTGAGTGCTACTGAGTTCTTAATTTCACAACAGAAAGAGTTAGGAGAAATAAAAAATTGAATAGACAGAAAAAAGCTTACCAAAAAAAATTAGAAACTTGTCAAGTTGTACAATTAAGACATAGCAGGAATAGCACACATTGGAAGGACACGGTTCTGTGGTAGTTGGTTTTGCAGAATAAAACTCGAACAACAGGTTTATTTATTGTCAGGTTTGTGGCTGTTGCCATCCTTTCTAAAGTAATGTTTCCATGTATATAGAAACAAGTAGCTTCCTGTATGAAAACTGCATTTTTTCCCACAGCCCAGAAGTTTCATTGCTTATATATGAAGGTGAATTAATATAGCCCAGAATTGTTATTAATGCTTGATTTACATATCTACTCTGCCAAACTATGTAGCCCTTTTCTTTCTAAACTCAGTTGCATACTTGTCCTTATGTCCCTTGGGAGAAATTCAAAAGGAACTTGGGACTTTAGCCAAATTCTCTAAAGTCTTAAATTCAAACATTTTAAGCAAGACGAAGCAGGAAATCCAGAGGGCATCCTCTGAGCAGGAAAACACCTCATAGTCAAAGGCAGGTAATAAGGCAAGCCCTGGTTTCAGAGCACTTTGACTGGGCTGTGAGCAAGGTGGCATGCAGGATTGTTACAGAAAATTCCTTCACAAAGCAACCTGAGAGGACTTTGAATATCAGTTTCCATCACATGGCTCGGTAGGGACATTAGCTGGTCCAGAGAGTAGAACTAAGATGACCTTCTACCAAGGGACCTAGGTCAGTGCTATTCAAAGTTTGTTCAGGCACTAAGGCTGGCCTTTCAACTGCTATTACCTGTCCATAGTGCAGAAGTATAGAAATTGAAAGAAAGTTTTTTAAAACTCTCTAGCTGTGTTTCCTCCATTGTATAAATCCCAGCATTATCTTATTCGATCTGTCTCCCAGAGTAATGGAAATCAAAACAAAAATAAACAAATGGGACTTAATTAAACTGAAAAGCTTTTCCACAGCAAAGGAAGCCATAAACAAAATGACAACCCACAGAATGGGAGAAAATATTTGTAGATGATGCAACCAACAAGGGATTAGTTTCTAAAGTTTACAAACAGCTCATGCAGCTTAATATCATCAAAAAAATAACCCAATCAAAAAATGGGCAGAAGACCTAAGTAGAGACCTCTGCAAAGAAGACATACAGACAGCCTAGAGGCACATGAAAAGATATTCAACATCTAATTATTAGGGAAATACAAGTCAAAACTACAATGAGATATCACCTCACACCAATCAGAATAGGTCTCATCAAAAAAAGTCCACAAACAATAAACGGTAGAGAGAGTGCAGAGAGAAGGGAACCCTTTTACCTTGTTGGTGGGAATGTAAATTGGGGAAGCCACTAGAGAGAACAGTATGGAGGTTCCTTAAGAAACAAAAAACGGAGCTACTGTATGATCCCACAATCCCACTCCTGGACATATATCCAGCGAAAAACATAATCAAAAAGAATACATGCTCCCCAGTGTCCATTGCAGTGCTATTTACAATAGCCAAGACATGGAGACAGTCTAAATATTCATCACAGAAGAATGGATAAAGAAGATGTGGTGTGTGTATACACACACACACACACACACACACACATATATATACACACACACACAGGAACATAACTCAACCATTAAAAAGAAAGAGATAATATCATTTGCAGCAACAGGGTGGATCTAGAGATTGTCATACTGAGTGAAGTAAGTCAGGCAGAGAAGGAGAAATATCGTATGATATTGCTTATATACAGAACCTAAAAAAAAAGTGATACAAATGAACTCATTTACAAAACAGAGAATAAACTTATGGTTACTACGGGAATAGGTGGGCGGCAGGGGGAGGATAGTTAAGGAGGGCTTCCCTGGTGGCTCACACAGTAAAGAATCTGCCTACAATGGAAGAGACCAGGGTTCGATCACTGGGTGGGAAGATCCCCTGGAGAGGAAATGGCAACCCACTTCAGTATTTTACCTGGAGAATCCCATGGACAGAGGAGCCTGGCAGGCTATAGCCCGTGAGGTCACAAAGAGTCGGACATGACTAAGTGACTAACACTTACTTCCTTTGGGATTGGCGTGTTACACACTGCTATATTTAAAATGGATAACCAAAAGGGACCTACTATATAGCACAGGGAACTCTGCTCAATATTCTGTAACAACGTAATTGAGAAAAGTGTTTGAAAAATAATAGATACATGTGTATGTACAGCTGAATCACTTTGCTGTATACCTGAAGTTAACACAATATGGTTAATCAATTGTGCTGTGCTGTGCTGTTCTGTGCTCAGTTGCTTCGTTATGCCCAACTTTTTGCGACTCTATGGACTGTAACCTGCCAAGCTCGTCAGCCCACGGGATTCTCCAGTCAAGAATACCGGAGGGGCTTTATACTCCCTCCTCCAGGGGATCTTCCCGATCCAGGATAGAACCCATGTCTCCTGCATTACAGGCAGATTCTCTACTGCTGAGCTACCAGGGAAGCCCTAATCAACTGTAGTCCAATATAAAATAAAAAGGTTAAAAAATAAAAAATTTTTTGACTGAACATGAATAAATAAATAAAAACTTTTTAGTGCATTGCTTTTCCTGATCAGACTTTTGTTTGTGCATCTTTTCTTTCTTTGGAAATAAAGACTAAAACCTGGTCTTTCACATTAGATGCAGTTCGAGAAATGTTCCCTGAGGCACTTGTAGATCGCAGCCATCCAGGGTGTCACTAGGGATGGGCATGTCTCTGGAAAAGAGCTACTCAGACACAGAATAGACGGTTGTTGCATAGGGAGTCCCCACTGTTTGAAGTCTTCCCAAAGCAAGTCACCCATAGGAAGGATGGTGCGACCACCACCGCTGCTGCTGCTGCTGCTACGAAATCGCTTCAGTCATGTCTGACTCTGTGCAACCCCATAAACAGCAGCCCATCAGGCTCCCCCATCCCTGGGATTCTCCAGGCAAGAACAATGGAGTAGGTTGCCATTTGCTTCTCCAATGCAGGAAAGTGAAAAGTGAAAGTGAAGTCGCTCAGTCATGTCCGACTCTTTGCGACCCCATGGACTGTAGCCCACCAGGCTGCCTGGTAAGCATCAGAAGAATGTCGGAGACATTTTACATTTCATCTTCATTTAAAAAAGAGAGAGAGAGAAAATAATCATTCTTCCTAGGAAGTGATATTAGACTGCCCCTCCCTGCTGACCACTGCAAATTAGACAGGGGCTCAAGACAATTTGAAGAACAAAAAGCTCTAAACTGGTATCTGGCCCTCAAAGTTTCTGCTGGAGAGAGTGGCTTGATAAAAGATGCTTCATTTTGCAGAATTATAAATAAGATCAAGAACATAGTGGGTGGAAGTATGTGTTATTTCAGCAAAAAGTTAGGTAAACTTAGACTATTTAAAGAATTTTCACAGATAAGCATCTTATGTAGTGGATCTGGAGACTGCTGTTAAAGAGCTACTGCTTAAAGATGTTTCTTCAAAGTCCTTTTCCCCTTTTAGAACAAGGAGAAAGTCACAAAATAGAATATGTATAAGCTGGAAGAATTCAAACCCTCGAAGACTATGTCAACAGGGTCTAAGACTGGCAACTTTGAGTCTGCTTGCTGAAAGCCAAGCCAGGCTCCTCCGTCCATGGGATTTTCCAGGCAAGAATACTGGAGTGCGGTGCCATTGCCTTCTCTGTTTCAGTGCTATAAGACATTGTCAAAGAAAGCTATGAAGGATTTCCATTTGGCCTCATAGAACATTTTTTTCCATTTAGAATAACTCTCCAGATGACTTTAAGTACATCTTAAAATCCATCTTATATCCATTAAAATACATCTTATACCAATTTATTTTGATTTTCAGAAATAATCAGTGCAGCTCAAAGATGAGGATTAAGCTTGAGGTTCTCCATGACATCTTTGAGAATCTGAAAAGGATGCTGAATGTCATGTCTGCACAGATTTATTAGTTCTAATTGCCTGCAGATATCAAAACTAACCATAGAAGGAAATATCTAGAAGTCTACTGGGCACTGACTTTCTATTTCTCAAAGTGGAATATCCAGACAGGAACTGCAGTCTAATGATTTTATTAAATGGACACTTGAGACTTCTATGAGCATGTTGCTAGAGTCACTGAGGGAAGTACTGTGTATTCTGCAACTTCACACCCAGGTGGGACTCTGAAGTTACTGTGACACACCCTGGATTCACCATTCCCGTTGGGTCCTTAGTAAGTCATGATATGAAATTTGCCAGAAATGTGACTGAAAGCTTAGACTGCACAGTGATATATGTTCTAGCATCAGCTGTGAATTGGGGGTTGGTGGAGCTCCTCCATGAGCCAGGAAGTGAAGGATATAAAATCCTACTTTGCTTTGTCTGTAAATCTAGAAACAGCCACATAATGAAATGAGGGCACATTATCCAGAATGTTCAAAAAAAGGCATTTGTTAGCTTCATAAACTGGCCTCATTCATAAAAACTAAAATAGCAAAGAAGTGGAAATCTACTTCCCACCAAGTGATTGGAGAGAAACTCAGAGCCCCTGATAAACAATGTGCAATAACTTATCAACTGAGAAACTGTTAAGACAAGTAAACAAGAGATGTCTAGCTTTAATGATGGGTCAATAATTTGAGCATCAGTAAAAAAAGGAAAAACAAAAAACCAATTCACCAGCAATAGGACAATTCCTTTTATGTCAAATTCAAAAGCTCAGTGAAACACTGTAGTTCAGGGACATTGATGAAAAAGAAATCCCTTTCGATTAGACTACACCACTAGTACTGGAGATACCCTGGTCAAAGCAAGCCGGCCTCATTATCATGTTTATCTGTCATTCAAATTCATAGATCCAAACTGTATTCAAATTGCTAATGTGCTTTCTTATCCTAGGAAAAAAATGATAATGGAAAGAATATACATTGTGATTTTCAGTTTTGACAGGAGATGTGTTTTTCTTCAGCAAGTATTTAGGTGGAAAATTACATTTTTTCTTCCTCTTCCTCCTTACCCCTATCCTCCTCCTTCTTGTCTTCCTATTCCATCTCAGAAAGATGTCAGCCCTAGAAGCTTCCTGGGTTTGGGGAGAGAGAGTCTGTTGAAAATTTTATTTTAAAAAATAAAAAGGAATATTCAACATCAGTTGTGAACTGATCCCCCTCCAAAACCAAGCATGTAAAGTCTCTCTCTTGGACCACTGTTGACTAGTTACCAAAGAAGTCTTTGCACCTCCTTTCATTTCCATAAGTTTACAGACAATCCTGGACAAGATTTTTCCCTTCTTTGCCTCTTGGTGCACTCTGTCCAGTAAATGAAATCTCCACCCATCAAAAAGAGGAAGAACATAGACAAATATTGTACTTAAATGATGCTTCCTTCTAGATATAGCAGTAAATGATTCATAAATGTCAGAGAATGTCTTTGATTCCAGAGAAGGCCAAGAGACAGGGGGATGGCAGAAAAGGAGTGAAGAATTAAGTTCTAAGTATGAATATCAGTTTCGAAAAGCACTCTGTTTCTGAACTTGAATAAGTTCATTTAAACTCCCTGCTTGCATTTCACCACCCAGACTGGAGGAACTAATTCAAAACACAGTCAGAATGGCTGCGATCCAAAAGTCTACAAATAATAAATGCTGGAGAGGGTGTGGAGAAAAGGGAACCCTCTTACACTGTTGGTGGGAATGCAAACTAGTACAGCCACTATGGAGAACAGTGTGGAGATTCCTTTAAAAACTGGAAATAGAATTGCCTTATGATCCAGCAATCCCACTGCTGGGCATACACACTGAGGAAACCAGAAGGGAAAGAGGCACGTGTACCCCAATGTTCATCGCAGCACTATTTATAATAGCCAGGACATGGAAGCAACCTAGATGCCCATCAGCAGATGAATGGATAAGAAAGCTGTGGTACATATACACAATGGAGTATTACTCAGCCACTAAAAAGAATTCATTTGAATCAGTTCTAATGAGGTGGATGAAACTGGAGCCTATTATACAGAGTGAAGTAAGCCAGAAGGAAAAACATAAATACAGTATACTAACGCATATATATGGAATTTAGAAAGATGGTAACAATAACCCGGTGTACGAGACAGCAAAAGAGACACCGATGTATAGAACAGTCTTATGGACTCTGTGGGAGAGGGAGAGGGTGGGGAGATTTGGGAGAATAACATTGAAACATGTAAAATATCATGTAAGAAACTAGTTGCCAGTCCAGGTTCGATGCACGATACTGGATGCTTGGGGCTAGTGCGCTGGGACGACCCAGAGGGATGGTATGGGGAGGGAGGAGGGAGGAGGGTTCAAGATGGGGAACACATGTATACCTGTGGCAGATTCATTTTGATATTTGGCAAAACTAATACAATTATGTAAAGTTTAAAAATAAAATTAAAAAAAAAAAAGAAATAATCTGAGAACCCCACTGAGGTTAGTGTTTCTAAAATGCTTCACACTGTAAAAAAGGGGATTCGAGGTGACAAATGCTATCACTGTCTACCCCTGCCATGTTTCAAATTGACCTCTAACCTTTGATACAATGGAGTGTGAAACCAGCTTTAAGATGTAGCTAATGCCAAACTGGCTGCAGGGGAAAATAGAGAAAGTCAGGCTGGATGAGTTAAGCTCTGGCATATCACAGTTTCACAGTCGAATCAAAAGTAGTGCAAACTCAAATTGTAGGGTGTAGAGAGCCTCGGCTTTGAAGTCAGTCTCCCGGCTAGTGGAAAGAGGAGCTTGTTTACATCTGCAAGTTAACTCTTAGGTAAGGCTTCCCTGGTGGCTCAGGGGCAAAAGAATGCAGGAGATGCCATGCAGGAGATACTGGAGCCCCAGTTTCAACCCTTGGGTCAGGAAGTTCCCCTGGGTTGGGTAGATCTCCTGGAGGAAGAAATGGCAACCCACTCCAGTATTCTTGCCTGGGAGACCTCATGGATAAAAGAGCCTGGTGGGCTATGGTCCATATTGCAGAGTCAGACACGGCTGAGCACACATACAGGACAAGATCAAGCAACAGTATTCCAGCTACTGAGGTTATTGTTTAGTTGCTTAGTCGTGTCTGACTCTTTTGCAACCCCACAGACTGTAGCCTGCCAGGGCTCCTGTATCCATGAAATTCTCCAGGCAAGAATACTGGAGTGGGTTGCCATTTCCTTTTCCAGGGAATATTCCCTACCCAGTTATCAAACTCTCGCCTCCTGCATTGCAGGTGGATTCTTTTCCACTGAGCCACCAGGGAAGACCTCCAGCTACTGCTAAAGGTGTGCCTCTCCAGTTAACGAGTTCAACTAACCATAAAAATAATAATATGATAGAATTGCAGCTCACAACGATCCCAACGATGTATCCGGAGATGTGCTAAGTGTCTGATGTGCACCACCTGACATTCATCTCCACACTGCACAGTAAGAGAGGGTGTGTTTTTATTCCTATTTTATGCAGAAGATATATAGATGCTAAATACAGTGCTTGGGGTCACTTGAAAGGTAATTAGGGAATGCAGGGACCAAACTCATGCCACCCGAACCCATGGAACAAAAACCATGACAAAATATCTATTCTGGGGCAAAAAAAGGCTTGGTTGGCAACCAGCAGATGCTCAGTTCAGATACAGTGCTTCTTTTAAAATTTGTCTGGCTCTCTGAACATTGACCTTTCAACATTCTATGACTCCCAAAGCTGTAGCTTAAAGAGCTGGGGTTTTGTTTTTGTTTTTATAGAAACATACAGGTTGCAGATGAATCTGTAGCACTCACTGCATCTTCTCTGCAAAGTTCTCACTTAAGTCTACCATACGCTCAGCCATATTGTTAAGGATTTCTTGAAGAATGTTATTACCTCTGATGCCCCCCAGGCTGTATTTCCACTGTCCTCCTTCATTTTTATTCTTGTCTTTCAGGTTAAAGAAGGAGAATTTCCACCCACCGCCCCCCACCCCCGGAGAAGAAAGATTGGCTTCCAAACAACTTTGGCCAGTGAGACACAGCATCTCTCATTCTGCCCTGGTAGGCACAGGACTTAGTAGCCTCCCTCTGTGTCCCCAAACTGCCCCAAATACTGTTGACAGCTTTAAAAAGATTTCAAACAAACATAACACTCCCCCTAAACTTCTTTTTTTTTTCTTTTTGGCTTTTGGCTGCTTTTTTCTGCCTCTCCATATCCTTCATTTCATTTCCAAAAGATCCTGGAGAAAACTACTTCTAGGTAACTAGAAATTTGAGGACCATTTTCATCTAGAAGCAAAAATATTTTTTAATTAAAAAATAATAATAACCTGTCAGCTTAAAGGGAGGGCTTTTTCAAAACTAACTTAATTTTTTATTTAATTTTTGGCTGTGCTCGGTCTTTGCTGCTGCACAGGTTTTCCTCTAGTTGTGGCGAGTGGGGGCTACTTTCCAGTTGCAATGCTCGGCTTTCTCATTGCGGTGGCTGCTCGTAGGGCAGAGCACAGGCTTTAGGAAAGTAGGTTTTAGTAGTTGCAGCTCCCAGGTCTAGAGCACAGGCTTGCAAGTTGTGGTGCTTGGGCTAAGTTGCTCCTGGGTATGTGGGATCTTCCCGGATCAGGAAACAAACCCATGTCTCCTACACTGGCAGAAGGATTCTTTACCACAGAGCCATCAGGGAAGCCCAAGGGAGAGTTTTTTAATACAATGACTCCCATTTCTGTGGCCAAAATCTTCTTTCCTGATCATGACAATCTCCCTATTCAGGGAATGGTATTTGAGATTTTATTCTTTATCACGACTCTGTTTTAGCTGCTGCAGACAAAAAAAACATGAGAGAGTGACTCCCTGTACTTCCAATTCCCTATGAAGTGTTGATGAGAAATTATTCATCATGTGCTCTGTAAAGTTGTCTTGTTTCTCCTATTAAAGCACCCTCTTCTGCATTAACGACTCTTATTTACCACTGTCTTGTCAATGTTAAGGGAAATCAGCAAGAGAAAGACCAGAATAATAGCCCCCACCAATTAAGTGCATAACCTGAAGTGAAAGTGAAAGTCACTCAGTCATGTCCAACTCTTTGTAAGCCCACGGACTATACAGTCCATGGAATTCTCCAGGCCAGAATACAGGAGTGGGTAGCCTTTTCCTTCTCTAGGGGATCTTCCCAACCCAGAGATCGAACCCAGGTCTACTGCATTGCAGGCAGATTCTTTACCAGCTGAGCCAACCTAATCCTCAGTATTTATGAATATAAATACTTGTCATGTTATGTGACAAGGAAAAAAATGAAGGTTGCAGATGGAATTAGGTTTGCTAATCAGCTAACCTTGAGATTATCCTGGATTATCTGGAGAACTGGAAGTAAAAGTGCTGTTTGCTTAGTCATGTCTGATTCTTTATGATCCCATGAACTGTAGCCGCCAGGATTCTCTGTCTATGGAATTCTCTAGGCGAGAATACTAAAATGGATAGCCATTTCCTTCTCCAGGGAATCCTCCTGACCCAAGGATCAGACTTGGGTCTCCTCCATTGCAGGCAGAATCTTTACACTCTGAGCCAGGTCCAGTGTAATCACAAGGGATTTTTAGAAGTGGAAGAAGAAGGCAGAAGAAAAGTCAAAGTCAGAGAAAGAAATGCAATGATGGAAGCTGAGGTGGTGGTGATAAAATGTGAAAAAGAACAACACTATTGATTACTTTGAAAATGGAAGAGAGCCATGAAGCAAAAAAATGTCAACAGCCGGATAAAGCAAGGAAACAGATTTTGCCCTACAACCTCCAAAAAGAAACCCAGGCTTGCCTGCCAACACCTTCATTTTTACCTAGTAAGACCCGCATCAGACTTCTGGTCTATAAAATTATAACAAATTTATGTTGTCTTAAGCTACAAAACTGTGATAATTTGTTAAGCTTCCATAGAAAACTAATAATCAGGAACTTCTAAAAGATATCAAATGGTGAGTAATATTCCATTTTACAAACATATATGTACCACATCTTCCTTATACGTTCATCTGTTAGTGGTCACTGGAGATGTTTCCAAACCCCAGCTATTGTAAATAGTACTGGAATGAACACTGGGGTTCAGGTATCTTTTTGAATTATGGTTTTCTCAGGGTATATGCCCAGTAGTGGGATTCCACCAACCAACCATATATTTGCAGGGCAGAAGGGGTCTTCCATGCAAAGGGAATATCTCATATTGAAAAGAGGGGCTGCAATGGTGTCTCCCCACGTGTGTAGTGTGACTAGGCCATAAACTCCCCTTTGGGTATAAGGAATGCTTTGCCATATACATATATACATATACATATATATTGCCATATTGTTGTTTTAGTTGCTAAATCATCTTCAAATCTTTTTGGACCCCATGGACTATGGCCTGTGGCTCATCAGGCTCCTCTGTCCATGGGATTTCACAAACCAGAATACTGGAGTGGTTTGCCATATAGATATATATATAATGGTGAAACGCCTAGGTTTAGAAGTCAGACCAAACTAGTTAACAAACACTGCTAACATATAATTATCCTCTTTATTCTGGGGTGTGGATTGCTTGAGAAACAAAATTTTTCTAACCCCTTCTTCTTGCTCTCCACCTCTCAGGCATAAGAAAGGGAAGATGGAGAATTTTTTTTTTTTTTTTTTTTTCAATTCAGATTCTCACTCCTAAGTCTGGCAAGAAACAAAGAGTTCTAGGTGGAAGATGGCATTGTTTACTGCTCCTGAAATTCATTCATTGCTTTGATCAAAGGGTCAGATAATCCACACTCTTTAAACAGAGAAAAAACTCCTAATTTCCAGTCGTTATAGAAAAACATACATTAAATGCCACTTTTAGTATTAGTAAGTACTATTTCTCAAGCCCTATGTAAAGAAAACAGATTTTCAAATATGGCATCTTCTCATTTGTCAGTTTTGCTAATGGAAAAGAAAGAGGAGGTGGAAAAAATCATTCAAATTGGCTATGATGGAGCCCACTACTCGCTATCTGCTTTCTACCTGTGAGACAAAATCATTTAGAAGATATTTTTCTAAGGGAATATTGATCAATTCCACAAAACAAAAGTTCTGCTTACTTCATATTGTTAAAATCTTTTCTTCCTTAGATACACAGCAAAAGAGATAGGGATATATTTCATAAGAAAGTTAAGAAAGTAGTCGAAGGATATTCATAGAAAAGGAGGATCCCGGTGCCACGCAAGCTGCACAAGGCCCTTTTGTATCCCAGGGGTGTCTGGGAAAGTCACATGTGCATGTTGCAATGTCATTGCATCATTGCTTCTCTGAATCCGAGGGGAGGGATTTTTGCTCTACATAAATTGTGGTCACAGAAACTAACTGAGCTCACTTCTGTTACATTTGTGGCCAGGAAAAGAATTACACATAATTATGCATCTTTGTTGGCCGTGCACGGAAACAAATCCTGGAAATAAAACCAACTCCTCTATCAAGTTCTCCAAGACACATCCATCAAATTTACGAGACCTCCAGAGTGTGAATGTGGAAATTCAGGCATGGCGCTTCCTCTGAAACGATTCCCCAAGGTGTGTGGGTCAACAGAGAATGGAATCCTTCGCTGCGTGACTCAGAGCCAGGAGAAAGAATCTGGGTAGAACATCGTGAATGAAGGACTGCCTCAGTCACTCTGTGCATCTGCAACAACTGTTCTGGCACCCGGTTACATCGTCCACAAAGACCTAATTTAATGGTGTGAATACACAACATGGTGTGTGTATCTGTGTATGTTTTTAATGACCTCCACACAGGCTACTATTTTATCGTGGCTTCCAGCAGAGAGAGGGAAAAACAAGATTCAACTATAGAAGCTGACTATATTTAATATTTCTGTTAGTTTTCTGTCTGCCAGTCTGGCAGATTGGCCCAATTGGAAAAACAACATCTATGATTGCTGAAACAGTTCCTGGCTACATTTGGCACTCTTAATCACTGAATGACACAGAAATCCCTGTCTGCAAATCTAAGGCAAAAGAGGCCAGCCTTTGTATATCACCAAGACTTATCTGTTTGTCTTTATTTCAAAGTCCAGATTCTAAGGTCATTACTCAATTCAATAGCATAGCCGTTCACAACATTTCACAAAAACAATACAAACTCTATGCAAATCCTTGGGTTAACTGGATGTCATCAGTACCATGCCACTATAAAAAATGAGTCTGTCTCCTGTTCTCTGTTTTGTTTTGTTTTTCTAGGTCAAGAAAAAAAAAATCTCTTTCATTCAATCCACTCAAACTCTACTTTTAACATTAAAAAACTTTTCTATACGTTGATACACAACAAATAAGAAAAATGAAATTAACATCATATGCTTTTGATTACTATTTGGCCAACAAAATTTATAAATGTGGTGAAGAAAAAAAAATGTTTCAAAGTTCTGAACTTGAAATTGGAAGTGCCAAGTATGAAACTTAGTAGCTGGGTGAGATTTGACAGCTCACTCAGCCTTCTGAGTCACTCAGTCTTACATTGTTGAAAAATCAAGTGGGATTCCCTGTGAGGGAGCTGTTGGTAAATCACAGCTTGCTTTTCAAATGTAACATATTATACTATAAACTGAAGAGAGGGCACCTAATCTGTAGGAACTATTTAAATCAAAGTTGAACATTTGAACAAATCTGTAATTCTTTAAAAAAAAAAAAAAAAACTTTATCAATGTCTATACAGGCTCCTGTTGAGTGAAGAGACTGTAATATTTGGTCCCACATTGAATTATGTCCTGAAATATTCAGCAGGATGTGAATGGAAGTTTTGTTTTTATGCAAGAAATCCTAGCAATTAGGACATCTTTTTTCCTCAGCACATCAACATTCCATACCACAAATTACTGGCATGGACTGCCTGCAGAATCAGCTACCTCACCCTTAACACGTTGGCTGCCAGTAATGGGGAATGGAGCTCCCCTGGTGGCTCAGTGGTAAAGAACCCACCTGCCAAAGCAGGAGATGCCAGAGATATGGGTTCAATCCCCAGGTAGGGAACATCCCCTGGCAACCCTCTCCAGTACTCTTGCCTGGGAAATCCCACAGACAGAGGAGCCTGGTAGGCTACAGTTCATAGGGTTCCAAAGACTTAAGCAACAACAACTTTCCAATGGGGAATACACATTATCAGCAGAGGTGGAGTAGCCCAGGAAACAGCACTGGGAGAAGACTGATACCATCTTGAATAAGGCCTTGAATTGGCTTTAAGAAGAAAACATGACCTTTGAAGTCAGACCACAGTCATTCCAGTTTCGGTTATTCTATTTTCCTTTTTCCATCTATAGAGTGGCATAATAATTACATACAGGATAGTAGTATTATTGACAAGCATCATGAGATGAATTAAGAAGAGTGTGCCAATGTCCAGCACATAGAAGTGCATGTGTTAGTCCCTAAGTCCTGCCAAATTCTTCAACTCCATGGACTGTAACTCGCCAGGCTCCTCTGTCCATGGGATTCTCTAGGCAAGAACACTGGAGTGGGTTGCCGGTACCTTCTCCAGGGAATCTTCCCAACCCAGGGATCAAACCCAGGTCTCCCACATTGGTGGCAGATTCTTCACCATTTGAACCACCAGATAAGGCAAAATGATTGACATTAATATTATCTACTGTGAGTTCATTTTTTGGAATGTCCTTATGTCCTTTACATCATAGGGAACTGGAAGGCAAAAGTAGGAAGTCAAAAGATACCTGGAGTAACAGGCAAGTTTGGCCTTGAAGTACAAACTGAAGCAGGGAAAAGGTTAACATAGTTTTGCCAAGAGAATGCACTGGTCATAGCAAACACTCTCTTCCAGCAACACAAGGGATGGCTCTACACATGGACATCATCAGATGGTCAATACTGAAATCAGATTGATTATATTCTTTGCAGCTAAAGATGGAGAAGCTGTATACAGTCAGCAAAAACGAGAGTGGGAGATGACTTTGGCTCAGATTATTAACTCCTTATTGCAAAATTTGTACAGGAGACAGGGAGCAAGTCCATCCCCAAGAAAAAGAAATGCAAAAAAGGAAAATGTCTGTCTGAGGAGGCCTTACAAATAGCTGAGGAAAGAAGAGAAGCAAAGGAGAAAAGGAAAGATATACCCATTTGAATGCAGAGTTCCAAAGAATAGCAAGGAGAGATAAGAAAGCCTTCCTCAGCAATCAATCAAAGAAATAGAGGAAAACAATAGAATGGGAAAGACTAGAGATCTCTTCAAGAAAATTAGAGATACCAAGGGAACATTTCATGCAAAGATGGGCTCAAAAAGGACAGAAATGGTATGGACCTAACAGAAGCAGAAGATATTAAGAAGAGGTAGCAAGAATACACAGAAGAACTGTACAAAAATGATCTTCAGATAATCATGACGGTGTGATCACTCACCTAGAGCCAGACATCCTGGAATGTGAAGTCAAGTGGGCATTAGGAGGCATCACTATGAACAAAGCTAGTGGAGATGATGGAATTCCAGTTGAGCTATTTCAAATCCTAAAAGAGGACACTGTGAAAGTGCTGCACTCAATATGCCAGAAAATTTGGCAAACTCAGAAGTGCCCACAGGACTGGAAAAGGTCAGTTTTCACTCCAATCCCAAAGAAAGGCAATGCCAAAGAATGTTCAAACTACTGCACAATTTCACTCATCTCACACACTAGAAAAGTAATGCTCAAAATTCTCCAAGCCATGCTTTAACAGTACGTGGACTGAGAACTTCCAGATGATCAAGCTGGATTTAGAAAAGACAGAGGAACCAGAGATCATATTGCCAACATCCACTGGGTCATCAAAAGAACAAAAGAATTCCAGAAAAATGTCTACTTCTGCTTTATTGACTACACCAAAGCCTTTGACTGTGTGGATCCAAACAAACTGTGGAAAATTCTTAAAGAGGTGGGAATGCCAGACCACCTGACCTGCCTCCTGAGAAATCTGTATGCAGGTCAAGAAGAAACAATTAGAACTGGACATGAAACAATGGACTGGTTCCAAATCAGGAAAGAAGTAGGTCAAGACTGTATATTGTCACCCTGCTTATGTAACTTAGATGCAGAGTACATCATGAGAAATGCTGGGCTGGATGAAGCAAAAGCTGGTATCAATATTGGCAGGAGAAGAAACATCAATAACCTCAGATACGCAGATGAAACCACCCTTACGGCAGAAAGCAAAGAAGTACTAAAGAGTCTCTTGATGAAAGTGAAAGGAGAGTGAAAGAGCCGGCTTAAAATTCAACATTCAGAAAACTAAGATCATGGCATCCAGTTCCATCATTTCATGGCAAAAAGATGAGGAAACAATGGAAACAGTAAAAGACTTTATTTTCTTGGGCTCCAAAATCAATGCAGATGGTGACTGCAGCTGTGAAATTAAAAGACACTTGCTCCTTGGAAGAAAAGCCATGACCAACCTAAATAGCATATTACAAAACAGAGACATTACTTTGCCCACAAAGGTCCATCCAGTCAAAGCTACGCTTTTTCCAGTAGTCATGTATGTATGTGAGATTTGGAGTATAAAAAAAGCTGAGTGCCAGAGAACTGATGCTTTTGAACTGTGGTGTCTTGCGAGTCCCTTGAACTGCAAGGAGATCAAACCAGTAAATCCTAAAGGAAATCAGTCCTGAATATTGATTGGAAGGACAGATGCTGAAGCTCAAACTCCAATACTTTTGCTACCTGATGTGAAGAACTGACTCATTGGAAAAGTCCCTGATGCTGGGCAAGACTGAAGGCAGGAAGAGAAGGGGATGATAGAGGATGAGATAGTTGGATGTCATCATCAACTATATAGACATGAGTTTGAGCAAGCTCTGAGAGTTGGTGATGGACAGGGAAGCCTGGCCTGCTACATACAGTCCATGGGGTCTCAAAGAGTTGGACATGACTGAGTGACTGAACTGACTAACTGACTGACATGTGTCTAATCAGTCTTCTAATCCTGTCAGACTAATATCCAAAGTCCTTCCTCAGAGTCCGGTTCCTTCTCTTGTCCTTCCTCTGCTCTGTCGGGACCTCATCACTGCTCTTCTCCACAGCTTCCTGGTCTCTTACTTCCATCCCCGTGTGTGCTATACTCTAACTCCTTGCCCAGGTCAGAGCAGTGACTCAATCCATGGGTGCCATGACCAAAGTGTCTCATTAGCCTAAAAGTGCAAATTTGTTATTGTTAAATACAGTTCACTTGGCAGACTGACTCAGGTAACCTTTCAGTCTCACAGTCAGGGTCTCCCTCTGAATGGCCATTTTGCACCTAAGACTTCACTTTCACTTTTCCTTTCATGCATTGGAGAAGGAAATGGCAACCCACTCCAGTGTTCTTGCCTGGAGAATCCCAGGGACGGGGAGCCTGGTGGGCTGTCGTCTATGGGGTTGCATAGAGTCAGACACGACTGAAGTGACTTAGCAGCAGCAGCATACTCATTCATGCATGCTAAGTCACTTCAGTTGTGTCTGACTCTGCAACTCTATGGACCATAGCCTACCAGGCTCCTCTGTCTATGGGATTCTCCAGGCAAGAATACTGGAGTGGGTTGCCATGCTGTCTTCCAGGGGATCTTCTAATCCAGGAATGAACACACAGCTCTTTATCTCCTGCCTTGGCAGGCAGGTTCTTTACCACTAGTGCCACCTGGGAAGCCCTAAGTATACACAGAAGTATACACAGAAGTTCAGTGGGAACCTCATCCCTTCCACAGACACAGGATGACAGAGAGGGTGTGTGGCTGATCCAGGCAAGCAGACAGAAGCAAAGGAAATAGCCAACCATACACACACACACACACACACACAAACTGAGTCACTTTGCTGTACAACTGAAACAAACACATTATAAATCAACCATATCACAAAATAAAATTTTAATTAAAAAAAAAAAAACCTGAGCTTCTTAAAACACTTTCCCCACATTGAGTAGATAAAATGGGCCCAAGTGTGGAGAAAGGGGTTTTTGTAGGATGCCTATACTGGAGAGGGTTGTCGTCATGTAGAGTCTTACCCCTACCTTTCGAGAGAGGGGTTTAAGGATCCTACCTTTTAAACTACCCCATCAGCGAAGGACTTGCCACAGGTTCGGGGTGGGGGAGGGGCTCATGGCACACTGCTCTCAGCTGTCAACCTTGTAGGGAATCCCTCAGGTGCAGAGAATAACCTTTCTCAAGATCACTGCCCTGTCAAGATGGCCCACATCCAGTGAAGGATCCAATGACAGACAAGGCCAAGCTATTTCAGCCTATCCAGTCAACTCCAATGGACCTTTCCGCGCCAGAGCTGATTGTGCAATCAGCTGAGATTCTCCCTCTTAGCTCAACAACTCCTTCTGCCCAAGCCTACATAATCTCTTTCTCTTCAACAGGTGTTGATTCCAGGGACCTTTCCCAATAAACATTTTACATATTAAACTTCACTTTAGAATCAGCTTTGAGGGAATCAATAGTGTGTTCTAGTGGTTTATTTTCAGATATAACCGCCTTCCAGGCTACAAGTCACTTGGCAGAAGTGGATCTTTTTTGCTTTTTTGAAGTATAGTTGATTTACAATGTCATGTTAGTTTCAGGTGTACAGCATAGTGATTCTTTTCCCTTATAGGTTCTTGTGGAATATTGAGCAGAGTTCCCTGTGCTATGCAGCATGTCCTTGTTGATTATCTATTTTACATGTAGTAGTGTTTATGTGTTAATCCCATCCTCCTAATTTATCACTCCACCATCTCCCCCTTTGCTAACCATATGCTTGTTTTCTATGTCCATGAGTCTATTTCGGAGAAGGCAATGGCACCCCACTCCAGTACTCTTGCCTGGAAAATCCCATGGACGGAGGAGCCTGATAGGCTGCAGTCCATGGGGTCGCTAAGAGTCGGGCACGACTGAGCGACTTCACTTTCAGTTTTCACTTTCATGCATTGGAGAAGGAAATGGCAACCCACTCCAGTGTTCTTGCCTGGAGAATCCAAGGGACAGAGGAGCCTGGTGGGCTGCTGTCTATGGGGTCGCACAGAGTCGGACACGACTGAAGCGACTTAGCAGCAGCAGAGTCTATTTCTGTCTTGAAAATACATTCATTTATAAGTTTTTCCTCAGATTCTACATATAAGTGATATCATATGATATCTGTCTTTTTCTGTCTTGTTTATTTCACTTAGTATGATAATCTCTAGTTCAATCCATGTTGCAGCTAATGGAATTATTCATTCTTTTTGATGGCTGAGTGATATTCCAGTGTGTGTGTGTATATGTAGTGAAAGTAAAAATGTTAGTCTCTCAGTCATGTCCAACTCTTTGTGACCCCATGGACTATAGCCTGCCAGGCTCCTCTGTCCATGGAATTCTCCAGGCAAGAATACTAGAGTGGGTAGCCATTCCCTTCTCCAGGGGGTCTTCCAGACCCAGAGATCAAATCTGGGTCTCCTGCATTGCAGGTGGATTCTTTACTGTCTGATCTACCAGGGAAGCCCATATATATGCATATATGTGTGCACATACATACATATGCATATACATCTTAAGAGATAGATCATAAGGCATCTTTGCATTACTGAGACCTGACTCCTGAGAAAGGGCTCAGGGTTTTCAATTAATATAAAACATCAGTCTAAGACAAGAAAATAAAATGTGAGATTTCAAATTAGCACAAGGGCGATTTTTCTTTGCCAAGCACATATTGAATTTCACACTGAGATAGAAAGTACTTAATTTTTTTACTACTCTCACTTTTTTCCTAAATACTCCCGGTCTATGACTGCAACTCACTCCTATCTGTAGAAATGAAGTTATTTATGTGGTCATTAGGTAACCATCGGACTCAAGGAAACTCATCCACTTGCATTTGGAGTAAAGATCCTGGCTTCTCTCAACCCTCACTCTTCTCCAATGGAGAAGAAACTGATTTATCAGGAGGTAAGTTTGGTAAAAGGAGAGGTAATCCTCTTTCTTCCTCAATTGATTTGGAGTCTGCCTGCCTAACAAAACCATAGTGTCTTCTCTGTTTCTACAAGCTATAGAAGATGAGGTATGTAGTTACTTAGTCCCTCCAGAAAGTAAGTAGGTATATCTGTCTACTTTAGGGGCAGAGTATTAGCAAAGTCACTTGGCAAACAAAGGTGTCTTTGTTTAGTCATCTATTGCTAAGGGGAAAAATTACCCAAAACTTAGCAGTTTAAAACAATGAACTATCTCACAGTTTCTGTGTGTCAGGAATCCTGACCTGGTTCACCTGGACCCTCTGCTGCAGCGTCTTTCCTAAGGCTGTTGTCAAGGTGTCAGCTACAGCTGAGGCTTCATTTGCCGTCTCAATTGGAGAAATAATTGCTTCCAAGCTCACATGATTTTTGACAGAATCAGTTTCTTGCAGTATATTGGAGTGAGGGATTTATTGACTCCTGTCCAGAGGCTGCCCTCAATTTCTTGTCATTGAGTGTTTCCAATGTGCCATGTTAATGCCAGTAAGGGCAATAAGGGAGAGGGTCAATAAACAGCACCTGCTGACCAGACAGTAACTATGATCGTATGCCTATAATCATCACTATTACCATATTCTATTCATTAGAGCCAGTTACTAGGTCTTGCCCACTCAAAGGGAATGAATGGACTTGAATACCAGGAGATGGGTATCATTGGCAGTCATATCAGAAGCTGCCTTCAACAACTCATAAGGCTCACTGTCCAGCAGCCTTATCAAAAATCCTAAAAGTTATATTCTTATCGCCATCGGTCTGACTCCAGTGCCCATTTATCCACTGGTCCCAATCTCAGGAAGGGGAGAGAGATGCTCTTTATTGCCCCCACCCAAGTCACCAACGTACATCCCTAAGATTGTTCAGCTCACGGCTGAACAACCTCTCAGCGGAGAAAGCACAGGTTGATTTCTAACTGCCCTCTCAACTGCGCCTTTATCCCAGCATGGGGCAGAATCTCACTGAGGATCTTAAACTTACCCTGTAAGCAAAAGGCACTTATCCTTACAGGAACTTGAGAGAACTGACCCCATGTGCTCATGCGGGCCAGTGATCTCATATAACCATGTGCTGAGGCCAAATGTATACTTGTCATGCCAGCTCCTGGGAGACACAAATACTGAAGACTCATGTGACTCTGGAAGAACGGAACCAGAGATCGTGTGACGCAAAAATCCACTCTGCATCTCCGTCAGAGAGAAGCGTTGAGAAGTGTGCCCCTTACTTATCACCACAAAGGTCCTGTCCATGTTGTAGCTAATCCAAAGAACAGGATTGGCTGAGTGACACAAGTCCTCCTGTGCTCAGGAGGCGTCCCCAAGTGCCACACAGGAGACGCTGACATTTACATGCTGGAAAAGGGCTCCAGAGCCAAATGGGAAGCAGCTAAGCATCACCTGGGACATGTATATCCCTGCTCCTCTAAGACATTAAAATGAATAAGCTCTGACAACACAAGCGCCAACTCTGTGTAGAGTCAAAGCCGCGTAAGCCCACCTTGCGGACAGAGACTGGGTCATTGCCTTACCACTGAGATCTACATATTGCCATATGCATAGGGTGTTTTATAGATATGTGTTCAGCTGTTTCACTGCTAGGTTTTTGTTTGCTGTTGATGTTTGGTTACTAACAGCCTTTTTCAATTCTTAGTTTTACCTGTGCTACAATATATATGATTGCTACATAAGAATTCTAGATGGATAAGGAGCTACTCTGCAGTTTTTAAATTATTTAATCAGAATATACATCAAGAGTACCAAGATAAGGTATTGGTATCTTATCTGAAAGATAAGCGCTGCAACCAAGAGCTAAACTGGATGCACCTGTTTGCTGGGATGTGGCGATGGATGCTGGGCATTTGCGTATGAGCAGGAAAAGAAGATCTCAAGAGAAATCTCATAGCTTAGATTATACCAGATCTTAAGAAGTGCTATGTCTTTGGTTCTGGACCTTCTGAAAGCATAGACCACTTTTTCTGGGAAATGGTGCTACCTTGAAATTTCAAGAAACCCCATCCTATTTAGAGCATTTCACTCAATCTAGAATTGGACTGTTCCTCTTCCAGTACAAAGTTGTCCAATAGATATTTCTGAGATGACGGAAGTGTTCTATATTTCTATGCAGCCCAAAACTGCAGCACAGCCAAGGGTGATTATTGAGCATTTAAATGTGGCTAGTGAGACAAAGGACTATATTAATTTTATTTAACTGAAATAACCACATGTGGTTTCTGATTACTCTATCAGTACAGTTGCTAGAGAGTTGCTATTCAAACCAGCAGCTTTGGCATCACCTCCTGCATTTCTATTAGAAATACAGAATCACAGATCGATCGACAAACAGAATCTGCATTTTAACAAGATTTTCAGGTGACTTGCATACACATCAGAATTTGTAAGTTGCTGTTTTAAAATATTTCTTTATAAAATTGATTAGTTTCTGACTCTCTAAGGGAATAAAACTTCAAAGCTTACTTTTTTGCAACAAAAGCCTAAAGAATACAGTATTATTTCAGCACTCTTCCTAGAGAGATATCAGTGTAGAAGGATGACTCCAAAGTTAAATCTTCCAGAGTCTTCTAAAATGTGATCTGTATTCTTTCTCCAGGGGATTGTCCCGACTCAGAGATCAAAGCAGGGATCTTTACCATCTAAGCCACTAGGGAATATCCCCCAAAACTTTCATCCAACCACATTTAACCAAGACCCTCTTTCTTTCCCATTAGGGTGGCTTTCCATGTGAGCTTCATACATGTACTTGCTAAAAGATTTCCACTGACCCTAAAAAGAGGCCTCTTCATTCACTACTCTTCTTGCCATTGAAATCAGTTTGCCAATTCTTTCCCTAAAAAAGGTCAGGCTTCAAAAGTGTATATCCTGAAAACATTTAAAATTTGCACTGGACTAGTAGAAACCACAATATAAGTTATCTGAGGACTAAAGGTGATAAGGAAGGAGCAAGAAAGGACATGCCTTAAGGAGAAATGGAAGAGAAATAGCAGCTGTGAAGGAATAGGGAAGAGAGGGAGGCTGACTTTCCATGTAGCACATTATTCAGGCTATGATTCCAGACGGAGAAAACGACTGAGGTCCAGAATCATATTCCTCAGAGTGACTGCAGTCACTAAATTCTAGGAATATTAGTCGCATGCATTAGAAAGTTCTGAGTACCTCCAAAGGCACCTACACTAAATCATTCTTCCTAAATTGTCGCGGGCAGGAACTCCCAAGAACCCTTCTGTGATGGTCATTTTTGTGTGTGTTATTTTCTAGTTCTGCATACACTGCACTTTTTTCCAATATTAATTCTAGAATGTTATTTGAGCATTTACTTTCCAGTCACCCTTAGCCAAATGTATTATTATTTTTTTTGTTCAGTCTCTCAGTCGTGTCCGACTCTTTGCAACCCCATGGCCTATACAGTCCGGGAATTCTCCAGGCCAGGACACTGGAGTGGGCAGCCGTTCCCTTCTCCAGGGGATCTTCCCAACCGAGGGACTGAACCCAGGTCTCCTGCACTGCAGGCAGATTCTTTACCAGCTGAGCCACCAGGGAAGCCCAAAATTCTGTAGTAAACAGCATTAAAAAATTAACTTGTGATCATAAAATTCTCAGTTGTGTCCATTCATTTATGACCAGCGTAACATTATCCACCACTTGGGTGAAAAGTCACAACATTTTCAAATGTACAGTTTAAGTACTTGCTACAGATTCAGCCAAATTTAATTTTCTTATACAAAGAGAAATAGAAGTTAAGATGCACATTTCCAGCTATCTTGTCTTATTATTAAAATATGACTTCTAAGGGAAAGCTACGGGAACAGAAAAAATAAAGGAAATATTTTAAGTGGGATTCCCTAAAATGTCAGAAACAATTTGAGTATGTTGAATACAATTACTTTACGTTAATATGTCTGGGTTGTTTCTTGTTAGTGAAACAATGTTTGGAACTGAGAGTCTATTTCATGTAAGATATTAGATGGTGTAAAACATATCAGTAACAATAATAAATCAGTGTCAGTGCTTCTGACGGTGCATAATGTAATACCAGGCATAGAGTGGCATTCTATCTTGAGCCACTTGAGCCACTTACACCCCTAAAGGAAATGGCAGTCACGTGTCCTAAATCACAAGTTTCCACAACACCAGAGACTTCCAGCATGCCATTGCTTTTTTGGAGGCTATATGCAAAAATGCATCTGTATATAGATTCATTTTAACAGAGATTTTTGTGAGAGGAAGCTAAGTGTTCTGTATCAAATTAGGAATGAGAGTTGCAGCCAATGAAGATGGGCGGGGGGCGGGGGAAAGACAGCTTATCCCTTACTGCTGGCAAAGTCAATTAGGCGTATCTTTGTTTCATGACAGCTATATAAAGAATTGGGGATTGGAGAGTGTGGGCATTTGATATGGATTGCAAACTAATTCATTCTGTTGGCTCACATAAACAACAGTTAGTAGAATATCCGGTAGATGCTTTTTGGCCTCACCTCCCTAAAACATGTAAGGCAATGCAATTTAATACATGCAGTGGTTTTCTGTTTTCTGTCTAAAAATATGAGTTTCTTCAAATAGAGCATTTAAGATATGTCGAGATCAATTCTGATTCATTAGATTATTCAATTCAAAACTAAAATCAAACTCACATTTGTGTAATGCTCCTGATGACTTTGACTTTCTGTTTATCTGCCACACACTAGCAATACAGTAAGCATTCAATATGCATATTCAGCACCAAAATGAATTTTGTTATTGTAATTTATTTCATTGTTTATATCTTTGCAATTTATGTATTCCTCCATCACTTCTACTGTACTGTGACTCTTGAGAGTCCCTTGGACAAAAAAGAGATCAAACCAGCCAATCCTAAAGGAAATTAATCCTGAATATTCATTGGGAGGACTGATACTGAAGCTGAAGCTCCAATACTTTGATACCAAGAGCCAACTCATTGGAAAAGACCCAGATGCTGGGAAAGATTAAGGGCAAGAGGAGAAGGGGGCAACAGATGATGAGATGGTTGGATGGCATCATTGACAAAATAGACATGAGTCTGAACAAACTATGGGAGACAGTGAAGGACAGGGAAGCCTGGCATGCTGCAGTCCATAAATAGCCACAACAACAAAAACAAAAGGCTTTCATTTGTGTCTACTTTGTCCGCACTACACAAAGACACTGAGAACTCAACAGTTTGTGAAATAAATTCAGTATCAGTTTCTATAGAAAAATATGTTAAGCATTTTGATTAATAGTTTATTAAGGGAGTCCTACTGGAGAGGGCAATGGCACCCCACTCCAGTATTCTTGCCTGGAAAATCCCATGGTGGGTTGCAGTCCATGGGGTCGCAAAGAGTTAGACACGACTTTACTTTCACTTTTCACTTTCATGCATTGGAGAAGGAAATGGCAACCCACTCCAGTGTTCTTGCCTGGAGAATCCCAGGGACGGGGGAGCCTGGTGGGCTGCCGTCTATGGGGTCGCACAGAGTTGGACATGACTGAAGCGACTTAGCAGCAGCAGCAGCAAGGGAGTCCTACAAGGTATAGTGGGATTCTCCTAACCAGCACTCATTCTTATTTCACAAACACATATTTAAAAGATAAAAAATTATTTTAAGCACAAGGCTGTAGCAATTAGATAGCAATTCTGACTGCTTACTGTCAGCCAGGTAAAATGCCATGCACTCTCAATCCATTATTTCTTCTCTTTTTACAAATGTTCTATATGGTAATGATATTTCTATCCAAACATCACAAGTAAAGAAACTAATGCTTCCTTAATAGAGGACTTAAGTGTATACCCAAGATCATACAATGTGACACCTGAGTCTTCATTCATAGCCATGCTATGCTGCTACCCAATAGGTTCTTTATTTTGATGACCCTAAGAAGTTGTAGGTGAAGGCTAAGCCTGTGGGAACAGGTAGGTGGATAATTGACTTTACCATAAACTCTAATCTCTTCTGTTTGTTTCCTAGTTTCAGAAATAAGATCAGCCACATAAATTCCTTCAATCCACAGGGTAAATACGGAAAGAGATCATATGAGATTTTAAATAAGGAAATTGTTTGGTTTGAGGAGGTTGGCACAGACCAGCCAGCATGGAAAAGCACAGTTGGCTGTGTGCTCAGAGAAAACAGGTCTACAGAGAGGGAAATGAATTGTGAACCTGCCTGGGATCACTGGTCCAGGAAAGGTAGTTTGCTTGGGATATCATCATCCCCTGTTGTATCAGCAACTCCTCCAGTAAAAGATGTAAAAATGACCAAGGGGGAAAATATGAGCATTTTGTAAGACAATTGGAGATGTTTGGTTAGACAGCTATCACCCTAAACTGACAAATAATTAATAGTAACTAATATTCCCTAAAGGCTCAGCAGGTAAAGAATCCTCCTGCCAAGCAGGAAATGCAGATTGAATCCCTGAGTCAGAAAGTTCCCCTGGAGTAGGAAATGACAACCCACTCTAGTATTCTTGCCTGGGAAATCCCATGGGCAGAGGGGACTAGTGGGCTACTGTCCATAGGGTCACAAAGAGTCGGCATGACTTAGCAACTAAACCACAACAATATGTATATTTAAGCATGCATTCCCTTATTTCCTGGTTTTACTTTTTACTTTCTTACCTGTGAAATCTATACAGAAAAAAAAAAAAATTACTTACTTTCTTCAGAAAAGATTTCTGTCATTTTATATAAACTTTACCTCGGCTATCGTGATCCCAACATCAATTAATTCACAAATTCTATTAAAATTTAAAATGACAATTTCAGTTCTATCATAAAAAGAGGTTTAAGAAAAATAAAAAAAAAAAAAGAGGTTTAAGAATTTAGAAAACATTTCCAAGACACCCTAAGGAGTGTTTTTTCTCCTCTTTTATTTTTAGAATGTGAAATTAATACAGTTTTCACTCTGAATTTTCCTATTATAGAAAAGGAAAACAACTAAGATTCTATACCCAGTAAAATAGTCTTTTAAAATTGCTGTTATTTAGTCTTTCACATTTAATATATCAAGGATTTTAATTTTCTATTAGATGATTAATATCCAGAGAAGCTACACATCTATTGGAATAGCTAAAATTTTAAAGATTTAAAAGATTAACCATGTCAAGTGTTGACAGGGATGAGAAGGAGCTGAAATTCTGGAACACTGCTGGTAGGAATGTAAAATGGTTTGGCCACTTTGGAAAGCAGTCTGGCGGTTTCTTAAAAGATTAAATATACAACTAACATTTCATCAGACACTCTGAAATTCTAAATCTAAGTAAAGACGTGTGTCTATGCAAAAATTTGCTCATGAAAATTAATAGCAGTTTTGTTCGTAATAGCCCAAATATGAAAGCAATCAAAATGCCCAAACTGTGATCTATCCATACTGTAGAATTACTTAGTAATAAAAAGAAATGAATTATTAATACAGGTCACAGCATGAATGAACCTCAAGATAATTATGCGTGGATAAATCCTAAATAGTATGTTGAGAGAAAAAAGCCACACATACTCAAACACACAAAAAAAGACATATCTATGACCCACCCTATTTGACTTCCAAGAATAAGCAAAATAAGCAATACTATGTAAAACTCAGGATATTCATCGTCCTGTAGACAAGGAGGGTGGGTATTGACTAGAAAGGGGCATAATTGGCCTTTCTGTGGTGATGGAAACCTTATTTTCAGTTTAGGTTATTCAGCTGTATACAGTTGTCAAAATTCCTCAGCATGAACACTTAACATCCATGCATTATATTTTATATAATTATATATCAATTATACTTTAAAAGAAGAGCCATGAAAAGTAAATTACTCTTTATACCATCCCTCACATATAATTTCCTCAATGATTTACACATTGCTATTGCAGATGAAGTTTATTTTCCATTAGTATAAAAACAAGCTCAAAACATAATTAAGAGAATATTAAATGTATTTTTTTCCATAAAGGACCTCAAATGCAATAGCAGGAAAAGCAAATGGCCAAACAAACAAGAAAACAGACAAACAAATACAAAGGGATATTCTAAAACAAGAGCCTTCTCCAAACTTAGCTTAAACCCAGTGTTTTCTTCACGATCAGATCATTTTGTTAATTTCAGCTCATCTATGGATGGAGGTTCGTGACACAGTACAGGAGACAGGGATCAAACCATCCCCATGGAAAAGAAATGCAAAAAAGCAAAATGGCTGTCTGGGGAGGCCTTACAAATAGCTGTGAAAAGAAGAGAAACGAAAAACAAAGGAGAAAAGGAAAGATATAAGCATCTGAATTCAGAGTTCCAAAGAATAGCAAGGAGAGATAAGAAAGCCTTCCTCAGAGATCAATGCAAAGAAATAGAGGAAAACAATAGAATGGGAAAGACTAGAGATCTCTTCAAGAAAATTAGAGATACCAAGGGAACATTTCATGCAAAGATGGGCTCGATAAAGGACAGAAATGGTATGGACCTAACAGAAGCAGAAGATATTAAGAAGAGGTGGCAAGAATACACAGAAGAACTGTACAAAAAAGAGCTTCACGACCAAGATAATCACAATAGTGTGATCACTCACCTAGAGCCAGACATCCTGGAATGTGAAGTCAAGTGGGCCTTAGAAAGCATCACTACTAACAAAGCTAGTGGAGGTGATGGAATTCCAGTTGAGCTATTTCAAATCCTGAAAAGTGATGCTGTGAAAGTGCCGCACTCAATATGCCAACAAATTTGGAAAACTCAGCAGTGGCCACAGGACTGGAAAAGGGCAGTTTTCATTCCAATTCCAAAGAAAGGCAATGCCAAAGAATTCTCAAACTACTGCACAATTGCACTCATCTCACATGCTAGTAAAGTAATGCTCAAAATTCTCCAAGCCAGGCTTCAGCAATACATGAACTTCCAGATGTTCAAGCTGGTTTTAGAAAAGGCAAAGGAACCAGAGATCAAATTGCCAACATCTGCTGGATCATGGAAAAAGCAAGAGAGTTCCAGAAAAACATCTATTTCTGCTTTATTGATTATGCCAAAGACTTTGACTGCGTGGATCACAATAAACTGTGGAAAATTCTGAAAGAGATGGAAATACCAGACCACCTGACATGACTCTTGAGAAACTTGTATGCAGGTCAGGAAGCAACAGTTAGAACTGGACATGGAACAACAAACAGACTGGTTCCAAATAGGAAAAGGAGTACGTCAAGGCTGTATATTGTCACCCTGCTTATTTAACTTATATGCAGAGTACATCATGAGAAACACTGGGCTGGAAGAAGCACAAGCTGGAATCAAGATTGCCGGGAGAAATATCAATAACCTCAGATATGCAGATGACACCAGCCTTATGGCAGAAAGTGAAGAGGAACTAAAAAGCCTCTTGATGAAGGTGAAAGTTGAGAGTGAAAAAGTTAGCTTAAAGCTCAATACTCAGAAAACGAAGATCGTGGCATCTGGTCCCATCACTTCATGGCAAATAGATAGGGAAACAGTGGAAACAGTGTCAGACTTTATTTTGGGGGGCTCCAAAATCACTGCAGATGGTGATTGCAGCCATGAAATTAAAAGACGCTTACTCCTTGGAAGGAAAGTTATGACCAACCTAGATAGCATATTCATAAGTAGAGACATTACTTTGCCAACAAAGGTCCATCTAGTCAAGGCTATGGTTTTTCCAGTGGTCATGTATCAATGTGAAAGTTGGAATGTGAAGAAAGCTGAGTGCCAAAGAATTGATGCTTTTGAACTGTGGTGTTGGAGAAGACTCTTGAGAGTCCCTTGGACTGCAAGGAGATCCAACCAGTCCATTCTAAAGATCAGTCCTGGGTGTTCATTGGAAGGATTGATGCTAAAACTGAAACTCCAATACTTTGGCCACCTCATGCAAGGAGTTGACTCATTGGAAGACACTCTGATGCTGGGAAGGATTGGGGGCAGGAGGAGAAGGGGACGACAGAGGATGAGATGGCTGGATGGCGTCACCGATCAATGGACATGGGTTTGGGTGAACTCCAGGAGTTGGTGACGCATAGGGAGGCCTGGCATGCTGCAGTTCATGGGGTTGCAAAGAGTCGGACATGACTGAGTGACTGAACTGAACTGAACTGAAGGTAATTAAACATTAATATGGATTTTCATGACTATTTGAAAATAAATGTCATGCAACAGTATTCTGGGGATGCTTTAGTCCCATTCAGCCAATTTAAACTCACTTTGTGAAGTAGTTTCTTTGTTTTGTTGCCAAAAGATATATATATATATATATATATATATATATATATTCAATAAAAAAGGAGAGAAAAGGGAAGATTATTAGTAAAAAGAAAAAGGGCAATGAAGAAGTAGATTTAAATGAGATGACCCTGCTGCCTCAGTCATTAGGCAGACTTCTTAAATTACATAGCAATTATCCAAAAGTGCCCTGTAGGAGGGCATGGCAACCCATTCCAATATTCTTGCCTGGAGAATCCCATGGACAGAGGAACCTGGCAGGCTGCAATCCATAGGGCCATGCAGAGTCAACACGACTGAAGCAACTTAGCACAGCACACCACACCCGACTTTAGACATCAGAAGAACTAATACCAATTTGGGTACAGGGGCATCTGTGTGGGGGTCTGGTTATAATTATTTATGGATTTTTCTCCTTCATTACTTACCTCAGAGGAGAGCTAAATACTCCATGATTTTAATGCTTTTAAACCAAAGCATTTTCCTTTTAGGGCAGAGATAATTAGAGTTCCTTGAACTGCAAAGAGATCAAACCAGTCAATCCTAAAGGAAATCAACCCTGACTATTCATTGAAAGAACTGATGCTGAAGCTGAAGCTCCAATACTTTGGCCACTTGATGCGAAGAGCCAACTCATTGGAAAAGACTTGCTGAGAAAGACTGAAGGCAGGAGGAGAAAGAGATGACAGAGGATGAGGCATCACCAACTCGATGGACTTGAGTTTGAGCAAACTCCTGGAGACAGTGAAGAGCAGGTGAGCCTGGCATATGGTAGTCCACTGGATTGCAAAGAATTATACATGACTTAGTGACTGAACAACAACAATTTAGAATGTGTGTACACCCTGTGTATCTAGAAGTTAGAATTAAAGTAACTGTATTGCTAAGTCTCAGTGAAATTTTGCCGACTATTCTCTTTCCCAGGAACCATGATGTGAACAGCACCCCCTAGAGATGTGCAGGGTACATAACCATCTGTGGAGTCCTGCAGTCCCCCTTCCTTCATTTAAACATCCAAATCTGAATCTCACATTGTCAAATTTCCACCCAGCCCCTCTTCCCATGATAGCCATCTCTTGCATTTCTCAAAGACATTAGCTCCTGGACCTACTGTTCCTCTCTCTCTGACATTTCCTATCTCCAAATAGATGATTCTTCCAACATTCTGGTTTCTTAGAGTTTTGAACCCTGTTTATTCTGATGGTCATATTCTTCCACCTGTCTCAGTCATTAACTTACCATTCTCACACACCATTGGCTCTCAAAGTTCAGTCTCAATATCACCCGGGTACTTGCTAAAAATGGGCATTCTCAGACCTCACTTCAGATCTACATTGAAACAGGAAATGTAGGATAGGGCCCAGAAATTTCTGTTGAACAAACCCCGCATGTGCTTCTGGTACTTGTTCAATTTTAACATCATTATTATCAAAAACTATAGCACCTCTATAACCAAGTTCCAAGAATCCCACACTCTAACCTCAGTTTAACTATACTGCCCTGGCTCTTACCAGAATCTCATTTCTCCCTAGAGTATAACTTGAACACTGTATTCCATATCAATCATGTTCATATTATTTTACTCACTTGGCAAAAAAGCTCAACTCTAATCAAGACCAAACTTCAACCCTTTTCTGACCTCAGAAGAGCTAAAGATAGCTAAAGAAAATCTAGTATCAACTTAAATTTGCAGTCACTATCCTCGGGGGCCCTTTGTGATGCAGGACAATCATTCTAGATAGATCATCTCTATTCTTCCTTCCTCCCCACTGAGGGACTATTAGGAAATTCCACACTTCTGTTCCAGTCTTCACTACTAACTGATAACTTTGCTTCCTATGTCAACAAAAGGTAGCAACAATCAGAATAGAACTTCTCCCATCTCTTCTATCCACCTACCAGCATCTGACTCTAACACTCTGCCTGCCCACCACTTTCTCCAACTTGAGTGAACTTCTAAGATCAACCTTTTCTACTTTTGCACCAGTTTTCATCCTCTCTTGCCTACTCAAGGGTGTTATTCTAGTACCTATCCACTCTTTTCTGCTTCATAAGCTTTTCCCTCTTACTGGATCATTTCATCTACGTAAAGCATCTTTTTCTACATTTAAAAAAAAATAACAAAACCCTCTTGATATTAATATAACTTTCTCCTCCAATTACTGCCCCATCCTTGCTATTAATAGCAGAACTTCCTCCACAGAGTCATCTATACTTGTTTTATACAATTCCTCAGGCCTCATTTTCTCCTAAACCCATTCATTAGGTTTCACTCCCATCACTCCAACCAAGTGTTTCTATTAAGGTCTCCTCTGATGTACTTCACTGGCTCAACCTGCCCACCATATTTGACTCATTCTATCCTCCCTACCAGCTCTTCCTCTCTTTAGCTTTCTCTTCACCATGTTTCTACCACATGAAAAAACCCTCCGTCTGTGTCTCCATTCTCACTTCTCAGCCACTGTACACTGGAATTTCCTAGTTCTTGACCTTCTTCTTATTTTCTTCTTATCCTTCACTGACACCCTTAATAATGTCATTAGTCTCAAGATTTTAAATACCTTCTACCCTGATCATCTCTAATTTTATATCACAGGCCAAGGCTGCTTGGCAAACTTTATACTTGTATATTTAACTGCATTAATTCAGCATTTCCACTGGCTTCCCAGGTGACACAATGGTAAAGAATCTGCCTGCCAATGCAGGAGATGCAAGAGACATGGGTTTGATCCCTGAGTCAGGAATATTCCTGGGAATAGAAAAGTCAATCCACTCTAGTATTCTTGCCTGGATAATTCCATGGAAAGAAGAGCCTGGGCTACAACCCATGGGGTCACTAAGAGTCAGACACATGGAGCACACACACAGGCAACAGACACTGAAAACTCAATATGATCAAAATTAAACTTCTCTTCTTCCTCTGCAAACCAGTTCTAACTAGAGTCTTCCCATCTCCAGAAAGTGTAACCACAAGCTTCTAACTGCTAAGGGTCAAAACTTTCAAATCTCCCTTGACTTCTTTTTTCTCTCTTACATCCAAGTCATCAATAGTCCTATTGACTTTATCCTCAAAATATACCTCAAATCTCACTTTTCAGATACCACATAGCCACATCATCTCTCACCTGGATTATTGAAATAGTCTCTCAACATCATCACTTCACCTTTCAGTCAGGCAGTCAGAGGAATCCTTTAAAAAAAAAGTATCAGAATATCACATTCTTCTGCTCAGAATGGTGCAGCATCTTCCCAGGTCTTCTAGTTGGAAACTCAGAATCCTTACAGTCCTAAATAATCTGACCTGCTCCCCTTTATTTCAACAATTCATTGAAGACTGGTTTTATCTTCAATAGTTCTGCCAGTCAATCCAATGCAATTGTTTCAAAAAACAACTTTTTTGTTGATGGTGAAATAAGAATAAAAGAGAGAAAACAGGCTGAGTAATTGAGGGATGATGACAATAATAGATAACACTTATTCAGCACTTACTATGCCCAGGAAACTCTATGAAGTGAGTATTACTATTATGGCCCAGATTTCCAGATGAAAACAATTGAAGAGCAGATGTGGGAAGTAATCTGCCCAATGTATCCAGCTGCTAAGTAGATGAGCTGGAATTTGGACTTACACAATATAATTCTACAGCTCATGTTTTTATCCACTTGACTAAGCATGTGTGCTAAGTCACTTCAGTCATGTCTAACTCTTTGTGACACTGTGGACCCACCAGGCTCCTCTCTCCATGGGTATTCTCCAGGTAAGAATACTGGAGTGGGTTGCCATGCCCCCTCCAGGGATCTTCCCTGACCCAGGGATCAAACTGGCATCTCGGTGTCTCCTGCATTGACAGCCTGTTCTTTACCACTAGCCCCACCTGGAAAGCCCCCACTTGACTATATTGCCTCTAAACAATAACAGATTATAAGGATTTTATTTATTTTGAAAAATGTTAACCCACTAATAAAACAGAAAAGCTAGTAGAGAAAGTTGAGAGAAGAGAGTAGATAAAGCAAAATCTAAAGGTGAGAAAGAAACTCAGGTGTAATTTTAATTTCAGAAGAAAAAAAGACACATTTTATTTTCTTTACTTTTTCCCAGTTTTCCCAGTATGTCAATATTAATTGACATACAGCCCTCTATAAGTTTAATGTAAACAGAAGAATGATTTGCCTTACATACATTATGAAATGATTACCACAATAATTTTAGTGAACCCCCATCATCTGATATAAACAAAAAATTAAAGAATAGAGAAAAACATTTTACTTGTGATGAAAACTCTTAGGATTTACTTAACAACTTTCATATATAATGTACAGCAGTTACATTGCACTGTTAGGCTATTCAGTTATGCTGTATACCAATTAGAGGTAGAGCGCAGGACCCAGCTGGGCCAGGTGGCCCAGATTTATAATGGGCCCAAACAATGGTCATATTCTTACTCCTGTAATATATGGCAATTATGTCAATGATCTATTTATTAAGGCAAGTAGTCTAGTGACCCATTAATCTATTTCAGTTATTATCATTTGAAAGTCACAAGCTATGTCCCTTCTTAAAAGTTTCTACAGGTATGTTCAGTTCAGTTCAGATCAGTCGCTCAGTCATGTCTGACTCTTTGCAACCCCATGAACAGCAGCACTCCAGGCCTCCCTATCATCATTAACTCCCGGAGTCCACCCAAACCCATGTCCATCGAGTCGATGATGCCATCCAACTATCTCATCCTCTGTCGTCCCATTCTCCTCCTGCCCTCAATCTTTCCCAACATCAGGGTCTTCTCCAATGAGTCAGCTCTTCGCATCAGGTGGCCAAAGTATTGGAGTTTCAGCTTCAACATCAGTCCTTCCAATGAACACTCAGGACTGATCTCCTTTAGGATGGACTGGTTGGATCTCCTTGCAGTCCAAGGAACTCTCAAGAGTCTTCTTCAACACCACAGTTCAAAAGCATCAATTCTTCGGTGCTCAGCTTTCTTCACGGTCCGACTCTCACATCCATACATGACCACTGGAAAAACCATAGCCTTGACTAGATGGACCTTCGTTGGCAAAGTAGTGTCTCTGCTTTTTAATATTCTATCTAGGTTGGTCATAACTTTCCTTCCAAGGAGTAAGCGTCTTTTAATTTCATGGCTGCAATCACCATCTGCAGTGATTTTGGAGCCCCAAAAAAATAAAGTCAGCCACTGTTTCCACTGTTACCCCATCTATTTACCATAAAGTGATGGGACCGGATGCCATGATCTTAGTTTTCTGAATGTTGAGCTTTAAGCCAACTTTTTCACTCTCCACTTACACTTTCATCAAGAGGCTCTTTAGTTCTTCTTCACTTTCTGCCATAAGGGTGGTGTCATCTGCATATCTGAGGTTATTGATATTTCTCCCCGCAATCTTGATTCCAGCTTGTGCTTCTTCCAGCCCAGCATTTTTCATGATGTACTCTGCATATAAGTTAATAAAGCAGGGTGACAATATGCAGCCTTGACATACTCCTTTTCCTATTTGGAACCAGTCTGTTGTTCCATGTCCAATTCTAACTACAGTTCAACAGGTATGAGTTATCAGTAGTAGTTCAGACTGACCCTCTTCCCAATTTGTCCAAATATTTCATATTTTCTGTACTTCTTTCATCCATTCTAAGACACAATCATTTCATATTTTATTATCTCAGAAATCAAGTTATGTCTTACACTTGATTTCTGAAATTGGGAGCATTTCCCGCTGAAAGTGAAAGTTTGTTGCTAAGTTGTTTCCGACTCTTTGTGACTCCATGGACTGCAGCCCACCAGGATCCTCTGTCCATGGGATTTCTCAGCCAAAAATACAGGCGTGGGTTGCCATTTCCTCCTCCAGGGGATCTTCCCAACCCAGGGACTGAATCCGTGTCTCCTATTTGGCAGGCAGATTCCTTACCACTGAATCACATGGGAAGCCTATGTATTTCACAATCGATGGCATCTTAAATGAGATGAACCACAGCGTTTACTTTGTTTTCAGTTGACGTGAATGCTTCCAAGCCAAGGAAAGGTTAGAAACTTACCCCCAATACTCAAGATTTCTATAGTTTGTTTTCCTACAACACAAACCCTCATGTTAATTATGTACATGTTATTTTATACCCCTGTCAATCCTATGAGGTAAGTGTCTGTTATCACTTCCTTTCACAGCTGAAGAAGCGGGGGTTTGGAGAAGGTAATCCCCCTGCATGAGGTCTCTAGGCCGTGGAGCCAGGAGCTGAATGCGTGTCCTGAGGCACCAATTCTGGTCCTTTGTCTGCTCCACCATAATTACTCCTAGACTTTTGGTCTGAATAAAATTCCTTTTACCTTACACTTTAAGGTGTAAAGACTATCTGTAAAACTGTGGTTATAACTGACAACTTCTCCTCATCTATGTAAAGTATATAAGAATTGTACACAACATCCCTCTGTATTCATGAAAAATGACATATAGAAGCTGGCTTCTTATCCTTTTCTGAGTTCTTTTCACTTCTTAAGTCACAGTCACTGAAATTTTAGGGTCTTCATACTAAAATACAGAAGCCTTTTTGGAGGAAAGAAAAAGAAGTTTTTAAAAAATTCAAAAATTTCTCTGTAGCATTGGGACAATACTTTGAGCTGTTAAAGGGAATAACAATAGCCAATGTTGTTAAGCAGTCAGTGAATAAATAATCCTCAACTCCAAATTTGTTTGAAGACTACCAGAAAGACAATAAAACCACATGAAATTGACATAGACATCTGTTCCTTACAGATAACTCAACACAATATGCCAATTTGCCAATGAAATTATTACAGTCAACCCTTCTTCTCAGGTATCACAAGATATTTACCTTAAATTACCCACAAAATGGGTTGCTCACAGATGACGGCAAGCCACCCTCAGATTCCTGGGCAACCAAGCCAATTTGGATGTTTATGAAACCAAAGCAGTCAAATTTCCAAATTACTAATCTGGCTGAAGAACCAGATTTATTTTGGAAGTTTGGTGAAATAAATAAATAGTCTTGAAGCCTGGGGTTGAGCAAGATCTACTTGTAATGAGGGCTGGATTGCTGTCAAAGAGAAGGAAAAGACAAAAGCAGGGGTCCCTAGAAAAAGGGTAGTAAATGAATTTCTGAATCAACTCTGCCACATGAAGACTAAGCTAAATGCTAGTATGGTCTCACATTAGATACTAAAATATATTTCTAAGGAGTAGTAAATAAAACGGCATGGCACTAAGGCAGGAATAGATCAGCAAAGGAGACAGTATGGTTATTTAACCAAATCAATAGCAAAAAGATGGATTAGTGAATAATTGATTTTGGAACAACTGACCAGTAACTTGGAAGGCCAGGTAAAAATGGACCACTACACCTTTCTTAAAACAAAGCAAATTCCAAATGAATTAAAAATTAGAATGTAAAAAATAAAACCTTAAAAATAGTAGGAAAATATCTTTATAATCTCAGCAGGGAAAGCTTTCCAATAATCTCAAAATACAAAGTAAGCATCCATAAAAAAAAAGATCAGTACCTTTAATTCCATAAAATCACATAGTTCCTACATAGCAAAGTATCTCTAAGAGCTAGATTGAAAGATAAATAATAACCTAAAGAAACAATATTTTCAAGCCTATGTCCAGAAAATTTTAATACCTTTTTTAAAGTTTTAAAAAACAAAAATATTTTTTAAAAAAGAAAACAATAGACAAAAGAAAGGCAGAAAAAAATAACTCTGCATGAGTGATTTTCAGTTCAGTTCAGTTCAGTCACTCAGTCTTGTCTGACTCTTTGAGACCCCATGAACAGCAGCATGCAAGGCCTCCCTGTCCATCACCAACCCCCAGAGTCCACGCAAACCCATGTCCATCAAGTCAATGATGCCATCCAACCATCTCATCCTCTGTCATCCCCTTCTCTTCCTGCCCTCAATCTTTCCCAACATCAGGGTCTTTTCCAGTGAGTCAGCTCTTCACATCAGGTAGCCAAAGTACTGGAGTTTCAGCTTCAACAACAGTCCTTCCAATGAACACCCAGGACTGATCTCCTTTAGAATGGACTGATTGTATCTCCTTGCAGTCAAAGGGACTCTCAAGAGTCTTCTCCAACATCACAGTTCAAAAGCATCAATTCTTCAGTGCTCAGTTTTCTTCACAGTCCAATTCTTACTTCTATACATGACCACTGGAAAACCATAGCCTTGACAAGATGGACCTTTGTTGGCAAAGTAATGTCTCTGCTTTTTAATATGCTATCTAGGTTGGTCATAACTTTCCTTCCAAGGAGTAAGCGTCTTTTAATTTCATTGCTGCAGTCATCATCTCCAGTGATTTTGGAGCCCAGAAAAATAAAGTCAGCCACTGTTTCCACTGTTTCCCTATCTATTTGCCATGAAGTGACAGGACCAGATGCCACGATCTTCATTTTCTGAATGTTGAGGTTTACACCAACTTTTTCATTCTCCTCTTTCACTTTCATCAAGAGGCTGTTAGTTCTTCACTTTCTGCCATAAGGGTGGTGTCATCTGCATATCTGAGGTTATTGATATTTCTCCAGGCAATCTTGATTCCAGCTTGTGCTTCTTCCAGCACACCATTTCTCATGATGTACTCTGCCTATAAGTTAAATAAGCAGGGTGACAATATACAGCCTTGAAGTACTCCTTTTCCTATTTGGAACCAGTCTGTTGTTACATGTCCAGTTCTAACTGTTGCTTCCTGACCTGAATACAAGTTTCTCAAGAGTCAGGTACGGTGGTCTGGTAATCCCACCTCTTGAAGAACTTTCCACAGTTTGGATCCACACAGTCAAAGGCTTTGGCATAGTCAATAAAGCAGAAATAGATGTTTTTCTGGAACTGTCTTGCTTTGTCCATGATCCAGCAGATGTTGGCAATTTGATCTCTGGTTCCTCTGCCTTTTCTAAATCCAGCTTGAACATCAGAAAGTTCACAGTTAACATATTGCTGAAGCCTGGCTTGGGGAATTTTGAGCATTACTTTACTAGTGTGTGAGATAAGTGCAACTGTGCAGTAGTTTGAGCATTCTTTGGCATTGCTTTTCTTTGGGATTGGAATGAAAACTGACCTGGTCCAGTCCTGCGGCCACTGCCGAGTTTTCCAAATTTGTTGGCATATTGAATGCAGCACTTTCACAGCATCATCTTCCAGGATTTGAAATAGCTCAACTGGAATTCCATCACCTCCACTAGCTTTGTTCATAGTGATGCTTCCTAAGGCCCACTTGACTTCTCATTCCAGAATGTCTGGCTCTGGTTGGGTGATCACACCATCGTGATTATCTTGGTCGTGAAGATCTTTTTTGTACAGTTCTATGCATTCTTGCCACCTCTTCTTAGTATCTTCTGCTTCTGTTAGGTCCATACCATTTCTGTCCTTTATTGAGCCCATCTTTGCATGAAATGTTCCCTTGGTATCTCTGATTTTCTTGAAGAGATCTCTAGTCTTTCCCATTCTATTGTTTTCCTCTATTTCTTTGCATTGATCGCTGAGGAAGACTTTCTTATCTCTCCTTGCTATTCTTTGAAACTCTGCATTCAAATGCTTATATCTTTCCTTTTCTCCTTTGCTTTTCACTTCCCTTCTTTTCACAGCTATTTGTAAGGCCTCCTCAGACAGCCATTTTGCTCATTTGCATTTCTTTTTCTTGAGGATGGTCTTGATTCTGTCTCCTGTACAATGTCACGAATCTCCATCCATAGTTCATCAGGCATTCTATCTATCAGATCTAGTCCCTTAAATCTATTTTTCACTTCCACTGTATAGTCATAAAGGATTTGATTTAGGTCATACCTGAATGGTCTAGTGGTGTTCTCCACTTTCTTCAATTGCAGTCTGAATTTGGCAATAAGGAGTTCATGATCTGAGCCACAGTCAGCTCCCGGTCTTGTTTTTACTGACTCTATAGAGCTTCTCCATCTTTGGCTGCAAAGAATATAATCAATCTGATTTTGGTGTCAACCATCTGGTGATGTCCATGTGTAGAGTCTTCTCTTGTGTTATTGGAAGAGGGTGTTTGCTATGACCAGTGCATTCTCTTGGCAGCTTCCTTCTGTACTCCAAGGCCAAATTTGCCTGTTACTCCAGGTGTTTCTTGACTTCCTACTTTTGCATTCCAGTCCCCTATAATGAGTGATCTTATTTGGGCAATAAAATGTTCTAAAACCGATTTATGGTGATGGTCATACAACTTGGTAAATTTACTAAAAATTAATAATAAAATAAATATAATAATCAAATTGTACACTTGAAAGAATTATGTGATATATTGAATGTCTCAACAAAAGTGTTAATAAATGAACAGTAAACATTATAATAGATGTTCTTCCTCATTAATATCAAAAGAAATGCAAATAGTGCCGCCTTCCTAAGCTTCCACAACAGCACATTGCCTTGGTTTTCCTCCTTCTTCCCACATGGTAATTCAGCCTCATTTGTTCATTCCTCCACATCTAGAGTTGGCTATTACCCCGGGTTCTCTACTGAACCTCCCTCCCATTTTGCCACATTCCTTTGCTAGGAATTAGCACTTGCAACTGGCTGTTGGTACTGGCTTTTGTTACAATAACAACAAAGGCAGCAATATAAAGCAACATTGCAGACCTCCTTTCTAAGCTCCAGAATCATACATGCAACTTTCTGCTTGATGTCTCCACTTGGTTGAATCATCAACATATCAAATTTGTGCAGAGGAAAACTCTTTAATCCCATCACTGCCCACCCAATCCTATCATTCTCTTCCTTGAACACTCCCCTCCTCTGAAGATGGTATTTCTCTTTCCACTGGTTTGTGCCAAAACTCTGAGATTCATCCTTGTCTTTTTCTCCCTTTACCTCCTCATCCAATCCATCCTGTTCCTGTAGGATCTATGTCAAAAGTGTTTTTTGATTCCATTCTCTTCCTTGCAACTCAATGGCCCCCTAATAGTTCCAACTATCATCATCTCCCATTGAACAATTCAAACAGCACCTAATTGGTTTCCCAATCCACTCTTTTCAGTGGACATTGAGACACAGCACACAAATTCTGCTTCAATGAAGGACTTCTTATCCAGAAGTTGGATTTGATATCAGCCCCTTTAGGGTTGCCTTGGCTTCAGAGAACTGCCTTACCCCAGATCACACTCTGTCCTGGACAAGCCCATATCCCATGACATTAGAGTGTGGAGGTATGAATGTCCAAATATCTCAGTATCACTGGACTGCTCTGGAGGATCACTGGTTCCTGTGAAGTCAGCCAAACACCAAACCGTCTTTTTTCTCTACCCAATCCTTCTTCCTTCCCAAATGTTTCCATGTATTAAGCCCTGGGTCACTTTTCTAGAAGCATCTTTCCTACTCAACTCTCTCAGACTACTTCCTCGGGAACTTAATTCAAACTAGTCTTTTTTGCTTCTCTGCTTGAAACCCTGCAATAGCATTTTTGGGGTCTTCCTGATCCAGATAGATCCCTCCCTTGCCACTCTCACACTCCAGCCATGCCACGTCTCTGTCTCCAAAACACTGATCTCCAGGCCTCAGAATTCTTGTATAGGGTGGATACTAAATAATGCTTCATCACATTAATGGGATGCAAACTCCTATAGATACAGACTATGAGATATAGATTGCTCATAGATAGTACACTTTTTCATTTTATAAGCTTCTTCCAGTAATGGCTCTGTCTTAGAAAACTTGACATTCTCTTTAGTGGATGGCACAGAGCTTTGTTCACAGAAAATGCCCAATAAATAAAACATGTATGAACCTGAACTATGACTGGGCAACAAATGTTAAATTGCAGTACCAAATTACTACCAATAAGGGCACCCTCAAAAAAGCTCTTCTACAAGAACCAAAGCCAAATCCTAGTGGAGAAAGTGGGCAGAGAGACAGGCAACATTTGATATATTGAACATATAGCTGAGATCAGAAATTCTTTCAAGACAAAGTACATGCAATCTCAGGGATGACTCACAGCTAAGGTATTTAAGGCAGTAGCAAGAAGTACATGGGCAGTCTTTTTTCAACTCCTGTTTATCACAACTCAGAAACTCCCTTTCCGGAAAGATTTCCTCTTGAATAATTTCATACTAAGTCCTTTCTCTTCTCCCATTTATTCTTTGTGTGAGAAGATGCAAAGCAAAGAACCACTTTATTCCAACTGTTCACAGTATATCCCTTCTGTCTAATTCAAAAGTCCTTTACAATGACATTTCTCTTTCAGTTCAGAATTCCTATCAACAAACTCCTGTCATTTTGGTTTATTTGTAAGTTCATCTCATTAAGATGAACTATACATTTCTGCAGGGCTTCCATGGTGGCTCAGTGGTAGAAGAATCCACCTGCCAATGCAGGATACATGGGTTTGATCCCAGGGAGAGGAAGGTCCCATGGAGAAGGAAATAGCAACTCACTCCAGTATTCTTGCCTGGGAAATCCCACAGACAGAGGAGCTGGTGGGCTACAGTCCATGGGGTCACAACAGAGTAGGGCGTGACTTAGTAACGAAACAACAACATACATTTCTGAAGTCAACAAGTGTGGTCTCTTTGAAAAGAACCTTCTTCTTAGAAGGCATCAAAAAATAAGTATGGTGATTTAAATAACTAAAGAGTTTCATAAGAATAAATAATCCATTTGCATTCAAAAGATTTTTAATACAGGACAACGATGACTATGCTGGCAGGATAATTTTTTCTTAGTCATAATATGGTTTTGGATTTTTGAACTGATAGATCAACAGATAGCTTATATTTTTAAAAATCATTATGAAACAGCTCTTTTAAGACATGAGTAACTTGGACAAAAAAAACAGGTAATAGAAGTTAGTGGAAGGAAAGGAATAACAGATTGCTCCTAAAGAAGCCAGAAACTTAATTATCACCTTAACTGAAATCCAAACACCCGGGTTCTTGTTTCATGGAGACCTACTCACAGAATATTTTCATGACTAACCCTATGTTTGCAGCTGAAGATTAAAAACTAAATATTATTTGACAAGTTTTTATATGACGACATAAAGAGTGGCTGGAGCCTGGCTGTTGACTCAAACATTTCTGCCAGCCTCTTTTGCCTGCCAAAATATAGCTTCAATAAGCACACATAAATTTTATTTTTAATAAATAACCACAAAACTGTTTCATAAACAGACTAAACTGTGGATAATTGTAGCTTACAATGAATATGTGTTACAGTTTCAGTAAATAGAAGTTACACAGTCTGAAACTGGCACGCCCTATCTCCATCTTATGGATTGATGGCAAACCAGCCCGTGTTGGAACAGCCCAGTGATTTTCTTGGTAAGAGGCCTACATCCCAACTACTTAGGCTTCTGCCTTCTTGCAGTAGCCCTCCTGTTTGTCTCTGCAGACATTAGGTTTTAGAGTCCTGAGAGTTTAAAAGGAGAGCTGAGGTCTCCACGTGGTGTCCCGAAAGGGTCTTTGTGGTAAGAAAAGTTCTTTATGTCCTGACCAACATGTAGACACCTATGATGGTTTAAAATGAATAAATAAAGGGCATCTGGGGGGAATAAATACTGATGTGATGAGAAGGCACGAGGGAGAGTAAACTGTTCTTTCTAACTAACTTTTCTTGGAATTTACGTGTTCCTTTTACTCAAAGGATCCTTTTGGAAAAGTGCATTGCGTTTTCCTCTGTTGGCAGCATTTTTTTTGGGGGGGGGTAAGTAAATCAACTGATTTCTTAAGAAAAAGAAAAGCAGCTTATTGAAAGCTTAATGATTTTTTTTCACCTTTAGAAATCAGCTTTATTTTTAAGCTTCCTTGACCACACGTGTGCTTTGATGAACCTCCCTCCCACTCAAGGGAAGAGTTCCATGTTCCTCCAGTCCTGAGCCTTCACATTCACTTCACACTGATCCCAGGAAACACAGAGAGAAAAAAGTCAAAAGGAGGGAATTTTTTTTTAAAAAAACATCTTGAGCTTCTTTTTGAAGATGAGGAAAGGGAGTTTTATCTCTAGTAAAAACAGGCTCTTTTGCAAAAAAAAAAAAAAAAGAAGTGATGATTGATCAAACAGCATTCAGAATTCCAGGCATGCCAAGATATGGCTGTGTTAAACGGGAAAGATGACCCAAAGACCCCAGGCTGTTTGAAAATAAATAAAAGATCTCTGGCATCACGTTCTGCATTCCTATTTGTAGTCATGTTTTACACTCTACCTGTGGTGACCTTTCTCACTCGTTTCATAGCTCACAGTTGGATTTATTCAGCCGCAATTTGCTGAGAACCTCCTTGTGGAATGTACGAAAATAGGACCTAGGATGAATGGAGCAGAGCATGCGTGAGGAAGGGAGACAGAGTAAGATGGCAGCCCTGATGCCAAGAGTGCCCAATCCGAGGACACGGAATAGAGCAGAGCTATGGATTAAGTGCCACATGAGCTCAGGGAGAGAGTGACTCATGCTGCCTGAGCTTGATCTCCATCATGAGGAATGCCTTGTGGTGTTGTGTGACCTATGAAACATTGGCAGCCAGCAGTGCCGCCTCACGATTCTGTTATGCTCTTGAGCATGGCCAAGGTTAGATTTCTCGTGGTACGTTCAGCTCTCCTCCCATCTGCGTCCTTCACAGCCTTACCCAACCCTCAGCAGTATTTCTTTAAACAAACTCTCACCCGACTTCAGTTAGCCGGTTGTTTTATTCCTCACTCCAAATTTAACTCTCTCTGCACATACCTTGTTAAGCAGTTATGTGTAGAAAGCTGTGGAGAATATGGGTATGCTGGGTCTCTTTTTCTTCAAAAAGCTTATAATCCAGTGGGAGAGTTAGGCATGTAAAACTTTAATTGGGGGGGAAAATGCTGTAATAGAGGTGCAAGTAAAACGCTGTGAGTGCTTAAAAACCTAGGGGTAAGTTTGAGTTTGATGGGATCACAGTTTTCACAAAGGTTCTGGCACATGAATTGAACTAAGGACTTCCCTGGTGGTGCAGTGGAGAAGAATCTGCCTGCCAATGTAGGGGACATGGGTTCGATCCCTGGTTTGGGAAAATTCCACACGACACGGAGCAACGAAGTCCGTACACCACAACTACTGAGCCCAGGTGCTGCAACTACTGAGGTCCCTGAGCCTAGAGCCTGTGCTCTGCAACAAGAGAAGAAGCTGCAAGGAGAAGCCTGTGCACCACAATGCAGAGTAACCCCTGCTCACCAACTAGAGAAAGCCCGGGCAAAGCAATGAAGAACCAGCGCAACCGAAAATAAAATATTTTTTTAAACATAAACAACTAAGCGGCATGGACAGCTTGCATGGCGCTCCATGGAACAGTGTGGGTCAAGGACTAGAGATTCATGGGCAGGTGGCTAAGAGTGTCACCAGAACATAAATCACACAGAGGAACAGATTAAGAGCTACTGATTTCTGCCTGGATGAATCCAAAGCAAGAATAGAAGTTACTCTGAACATTTTGAAGTTTCCTTGAAAAAAAGAATTACAATGATCTGTGATTTAGAATGGTAACTCTGGAAGCAGGGAGGAAGAATGATTAGGGAGAGAGACTCAAAATCAGGAGCTCGAATGGACCCATGTTAACGATCCACTTATAGTGGGTATAGCGCACTGTAAGAGAAGAGGCCCTTAAAGCCAAAATAAATGTTTTCCTGTGTAGACAAGTCTCCACTGTCACATCTCAATGCTCCTGCCACCCTTCCTTTTCAACAATCACACAAGGGACAGAAGAAATCAGAAGTTAATCAAATAAAATATTCTCTCTTGAGAAATGTGCCTGTGCGCTCAGTAATGTCCTCCTCTTTTGTGACCCCATGGACTATAGCCCACCAGGCTCCTCTGTCCATGGATTTTTCCAGGCAAGAATACTGGAGTGAGTTGTCATTGCCTACTCCAGGGGAGCTTCCTCACCCTGGGATTGAAGCCCTGTCTTTTGAGTCTCTTGCATTGACAGGTGGGTTCTTTACCACTGAGGCACCTGGGAAGAGCCACTGAGAACTGTTGTTCCTAATAGAACTTCCTGAAATAATAGATACTGAGCACTTTAAATGTGACCACCGTGGCTCAGTGATTTTATTTTCATTGAATTTCCATAGTCCGATGTGGCCTATGCCATCATAGTAGACAGTGCAGCTCTAGAGAATAAAACTTTACTGAACTAGGAGAAACAAAGCATTTTTTTTAAAAACTCTACTACCAATCATCCAACCCCAGTGGCTTCGCTGGCTTTTAAAGAGAATATTTACCTACCTCTGGGATCTTCTTGACACAGGGATCAGACTTGAGTCTCCTGCACTGGTGGGCAGATTCATTGCCACTGCACCACCTGGGAAGCCCCACAAGAACTCCACATTCAAAACAATAAGATGCAGTGCTTATATTTAGCTCAGGCATGAGAAAACATCAAAAACACTGTTACTTTCAAAAAGGATCCCTTTGAGTTATTCAGAAAGACCACCTTTATTTGATGGATGAGAGAGAAAGACTCAAATCAGGAGCTGGAATGGACCCATGTTATGGTGGGTCCATCTATCTAGGGTGGATAAAATCATAGAAATCAGCAAGAGGTTGACTAGTTCTCTCTGTTTCATAAAGAGAAGAATTTACCTCCTAACTATGCATTTTCCAATGAAGGCTTCCCAGCGAGTCATCTCAGTAACTGAAGAACAGCTAGATGATTGTGGTGTGTAGTTAAATGTTCTGTAAGTTGATTTGTGGTGCTAGCTTCCTGGATCATAGAAATTATTTTGTTCAATATTTTTTTTCTCTGTGGTTTTGGAGTCAAGACTTGCAATAAGTTTCTAAGTCTCTGAGTGCTCCGCGCAGTTATTTCAAGAAAGCTCTTTTGCAATTTTCTTGGTAACTGATTCCTTGTTACATGAATTCAGATATGCATGTGTCATGGCTGCCAGTCAACTATTAGGACACAAGACCTTTTTAATTCTTCATTTCTAGCACCTCTTAAGGGACACTGTAGTACACTATGTAAAACCAGAACTAGATCATTTTTACTAATTACGCTAACAAAATACATTAGAGAAGCATTGGGGAAAATTTACTAATAGGAAGATGTTGAAATAACATTTTATTCATACACCGGTTATTTCCAGTGGAATGAGTGTTTAGAAGATGGCTATAATTTAATAACAGGACAGATTACCTTGAAATCATAATTTAAAAAGTAGATGTGCCAAAAATCACAAATATGAAATAATGTTTTTCAAATTGTGGGTTACCTAGCAGTTCAGGAAATCAGTGTAGTGGATTAGAGTCAAATTCCAAATTTAGAATAGTATAGAATAAGACTGGATGAAATGGAATGGAATAGAATACAAGTGTATGACACACCTATTGAGGGAGAGAAAAGGCTGTATCACAAAACTCTCTGCCAGTTGTGCCCCTGTGAGTGTGTTCTGAGTTGTGATGAAAAGAAATACTTGAACAGAGCCTTACTATACAGAAACCTTGAAAGCCACTGACTACCAGATGATAGGAGTTGAAATTTCCTGCTGAATGTATTGTTCTATGTGAGAAATATTTATCAAACATCTATTCTATGCCTGATATTGGACTCAGTTTCAAGACCATACAGCTGAATGCATGCTTGCATGCATGTGTGCATGCTAAGTCGTTTCAGTCATCCTGTCCAACTCTTGCAACCCTGTGGACCATAGCCTGCCAGGCATCATGATCCATAGGATCCTTCAGGCAAGAATACTGGAGTGGGTTGCCATGCCCCCCTCCAAGGATCTTCCTGACCCAGGGATCAAACCTGGGTCTCTTACATCTCTTGCATTGGCAGGCGTGTTCTTTACCACTGGCACTGCCTGTCAAGCCCTGAATACATGTTTACTTCCCTCAGATAACTTACCATCTGACAGCATACACATGTGAATAAAATTATAAGATGATATACAAACAGTTACATTGAGAACATGGCAGAGAGGGCCCTACTTCTGCATGTGAGGGAAATCAGACAGGAATGAGAGGAAAACTTCCCAGAGGAGTATCTGATGTGTCCTGAATAGTAGGTGATGGAAGGACAGAGAGAGGGGTATTATATTGCTGTATCTTAAGGCTGACTTGTGAAATCTATTTTACCTACAGTCTGGGATGATCCTCAGATTTCATCACACACCTTGGTCATCTAATACAGACTGCCAGCAAACCTAGAGGCATACATAAATTTGAAATATTTTTATTACTTTTGAATTGTTAATATTATGGGAGTGTTTGCTTTACATTGTAAAGACTATCCCTTTTTTTGGCCGGGGGTGGGGGTGGGGGCGGGGGCGCTGAACTCAGTTGCAGCATGCAGAATCTTCAGTTACAGCATTCAGGACTTGAACCGTGTGAACTCTTAGTTGCAGCATATAGGATCTAGTTCCCCAATCAGGGATTGAACCCAGGCCTCCAATATTAGAAGCATGGAGTCCCAGCCACTGGACCATCTGAGAAGTCCCCAAACTATCACTTTTAAGAGTAAAATGTTTCAAATGGAAGGGTTAGTCTCAAATGGGTCAAAAGTTATATTTCCTAGGAAAGAAAGCAAATTATTTGCGTAACAGGGTGTAGAAAAATCATATGTTGTGCAAACTCCTATCTTTTAGCGGTTTGAGCAAAACAAATATTTATTAGAAAATAAAATAGTGTGTAACAAGAAAATCAAGAAAATTGGGTCATGCTTTGCATACTTATAAGGGTTACAGGACATACATCATTTAACCTAATTTCACACTTAAAATTTACATTATGTTGGGAGTTGGGTAGAAATTGAGGTCTAGAACCAGGAACATGTGTCATGAACAATCACAGAAGGCTTTTGGAGCCAATTTAGGCAGCATATGTGTGTTTTATAAGCATGAAATTACAGAGACCCAAAGGCCCTACTTCAAAATAAGACTTTTTATCAATTTCTTTTTTCTTGGCATCATTTATATTTGAGTGTGAATCTATTTGGTATTCATTTTTAAAAGATCTCCTCTTTCTCTTTTTTTATATGATATCTAACAGTATTTCAAATAGTAATTCAACTCACCGGTCCCTAAATGATGTAACAGAATCTAATAGAACTTTGTTAATCAGGGCAATAGCAAAAGGAGATTATTGATGAATTTTACTAGGTAAATCACGTTTAGTCCTCCTAAATGTAGTGTATATGTGTGTGTACATTTGTGTGTGTATTCTTTCTTTAAGATGAAAAAAGAATCAATCACTTTTAAAATAGTCTCAAAGAATGAAAATAACCCTTGTATTTTTTATTTCATCAATTCCATGGCATGTGCCATTGTAAAAATTTTGATACAGCATTGAGGTATATGACCTAACTCTCCAAAAAATGACCATTTTTATTTTAAATAATAACTTTGATTTGAAAGGAGAAAATAAAGAATAACATTTCCAAGTTTTACCATAGCACCGTTTTTAAACAAAACTAAACCTTTCTCCTCAGGTACCCATTAAATTTTTCAGAGCTTGGAAGGGAGAAGCACAGTAATTACAATTGCAACCTTTACCTAAGACTTAAAAGTTAAAGAAACCTGAAAGAACTGTAACTTTTTAAAGCAATTCTTCAGAGTTTTCCAGAATAGAAAAAGTGATTATGAGTTAGCTTGTGTTTGGGTTTGATTTTCATCCTGCAGGAGTGAACATTTAGACCAAAAATATATGGATCTTGTAGTAAAAGCTGCAGCTTCTTTCCCCAGCTGCCTGAATGCTGTAATGTCAGATTTTTCAAATTCTTCTCTATTTTAGAGGAATCAGATTATTTCCAGGAGTGTGCAGATGGGTGCTTTTCTTTCCAGCAGAACTTCAATTGTCTACCTGTTTACACAGCAGATGCTCTGTAATTTAATCCCCACCACAAAAGACCTTCATTATGATTAAATCAGGCACTAGTTTAACAAGGTACACCTAATAAGCACTTCTGGTCCTCAGATCTTGCACAAACAACATTCTTTCATTGGGCAACTTGTAAAATAACTTATGTATCCTGTGGCAGATTCCTCAGACACAAAGCACAAAGCGCTGTCTCTTGACTGACTTTTCACCTAGAAAGCAGAAAAGACACCACTCCATCCCAGAATCTGTGACTTTGGTTCATGTAACCTATATGAAAGCAGGAAAGGGAGACACTTTTTTCCACTGTTTGCACTCACTGCGGGTTTTTGGTGTACCACACTACTGAGCAGGATATGGGTCTCAAAGTACATGGCAAAAAAAACGTGCCTCAGAGAACATAACGTTTTCCAAACTCAGTTGGTTTCTCTAATTTTAAAATTTCCTCCCCTTTAGACACATGCACATGTGTGCACACACACACACACACACACACACACCACATAAACACATGCACACGCATCCATACAATTTACAGAAAGCGAGGGAAAACCAGAAGGGTCTTGTGGAAGGCAAACACAAGGAAGACACAGCTTCAAAAAGAGAAGGAGAAATGCCTGTTCAAAGGGAATCCCACCAAGAATAAAAAAAAGAAATCTAGAGCATGGAAAACAAAGTCGTTTTCACCTCTGTAAAAAGGAAATATTCCAAAGGAGAAAAACATCCAACAGGATTGCGGTTCATGAGTATCATTTCCTTTCAAGCCCAAAGGTGCATTTTGCAGATCAGCTTCTCCTGTCTCTGTCCAGTGTTCTGGCTATTTCTGTGCTTTTGTCACCATTTCTCACCTTTTCCTTCTTTTTTTGTTAAACACCCTCCTTCTCAGGAGGTAAATAGAAGGTAGTCCCTTTATTTATAAAAGACTGTAATGCCTTTTGGATCGAAGAATGTAGAAGACCAAGTCAGGAATTTCAAACAGTCAGGCAGCATTAGGCTCCGGCAGAACTGTAGTCAGAAGGAGGGAAAGTGAGTGAGCCTGGACACTGGACAATGGAGCTGATGTCCTCAGAAATCGCTGCAGTTTATACTTTCCATTTAAAGACAACTCGTGGCTCAAATACAAACCAGTGGAGTAAAAAAGGCACAATAAGGGTTTCTAGTTTGCTGTTTATTTAGAGAACTTGTCTTGATGTGCTCCTTCCATCCATCATCCAAGAAGCAGTAGCCCTCTCTGAGTTGTTTCAAATCCATTTCCTGCAGTGGACCTCACAGCTGCACCCACCACATACGGTATGATACACTTATGCAGTAGCTCACGTAGAAACACATTTCTGGAGTAGAAAGCAATTAATGATTTGTGGTATGACAGAGATTCCCAAAATTTATATGAGAAAAGAGAAGCCAGAAGCCAGAAAAAGCTGCTTTTATATGTAAAGATCAGTGATAGGTAGGTAGATAAATTAGATGTATGTATGGATGGATGAATAGATTGATAGATATATGACAGAGGGAAATCTTCCTTCTCCACCTAGCTTTATTTAAAGGCTTATGACTATTATTTTTTTCTTTTTTTTAACTGGAATATAATTACTTTACAATGTTGTGTTAGTTTCTGCTGTACAGTGAAGTGAATCAGCTATATGTATACATATAGGTCCTTCTTGGACCTTGCTCCCACCCCACTCCCATCCCACCCCTCTAGGTCATCACAGAGCCTTGAAATGAACTTCCTGTGCTTTATAGCAGAGTCCTGCTAGCTATCTACTTTATTATTTTGTGTATGTGTTTGTCTTTTCACACAAAAGTAATATTTACAACTCACCATCAAAAAATTACCCACAATGAACTACCTAAGGGTTACTACAGATTTTCAGTGAACAAATCACGACCAACTTCGGTTCACTGGGTAGCAACTCATCAAGGAGAAGCAGCAAATGCGTCCGCAAGAGCTTAGACCTAATCCTAGCCTGATTTGCACATGGTCCCCAACTTCTAGAGATCATCTGCCCTGACATAAAATCTCATATCCCTCCCTCAAATTTCAACATTCTTTCCTCTGGCCTAGTTATCAAGAATATCTGTCCTTACGGATGATGCTAATGAAGATGATGCTGGTGATGGTGATGACAATAAGGATCACAGTCAACAACTCCCAAGAGTTACTCTTTGGCAGGCCTTAAGTGAAGCATTTTTCATGGATTCTCTTATTCAATTTTTACAACACCATAAGACCTATCCCCATTTTACAGGTGAGGATGCTAAAGCCCAGACAAAATTAAGCAAATATACTCGAGGCTGCATGCTAGTAAGTGACAGAGTCTGAGCTTGACCTCAGACAGTGCAACTCCAGAACTTGTGCCATTAACCCTTACTCTCTCTTGCCTCCCAGGATGTCCATGCAGGTCCTGAACCACTGGCTTTGTCTACAAGATGCTCAGGCCAAACACAGTGGGGGTGGCCCTTCAAGTACCTAAGTGTGCATATGTATTCAACTGACTCCATTTGGGCATATTTAGAGCCAATTGCTACACAATTGATTGGGTTATGGAATGATCCAAAAATGTAAGGGGCCAAAACAAGCAAACTGTTTCACAGTCTGGCTATTCCTTTCACACAGACAAAGCCAGAATCTCTGTGAAGGAGGCCAGCTCTGTGGCAACATGGAGAACACAGACACCTCCTGTATTCTTCACCACCCACCCAACCAGGGCACCCAAAATAGACACTATTGAAGCCATCCATCTGTGCTCTGATGCCCCAAGCTGAGATCTGAAATGAGATGTAAATGCAACATACACACAGGGAACTGAGGAAAGAGGCAGAAATATTTTTATATTAAAGAGTTAGAGAAATATCCAAAGTTCACAGTGCCCCTAATGCCCCCAACTGTGGCCATACACACACAAAAATGCAAACACACACACACACACACAGACCCCACAGTAAGCCACTCAAATGGCAGGCAGAAACAGTCAGAGAGCAGTAGAAAAAAGCAGAAGGAAATGCTTCAAATGAGCAATGAAAATAGAAGGGAAAACTCTTTCATTTATTCTATATTGTATACATTCACTCAATAAATTGAGTACCAACCGTTCTGGATATAAGTTAAAGAGCTGTCAGTCTAGTGCAAGAGATATACACAGAAACAAATGACAAAGCAGAGAAAATTCACTGTCGTTTTAAAACATTTCTTGTAAATGACTGTGTGTAACTACATGTGTTTGAATGGTTTTGAAACAAAGCCCATATTATACAAGGATTAGCTGTTATCCAGGAGTTCTGCGTGTGTCTCTTCCCTTTCGTTAGTGGGTGGTCAGCTATTAAATATGCCTAATTTCAAGTATCAATAAATCTTGGCTCCACATTTAATTTCCTTACCTAATTTTTTTGGCTCAATTCCTGAGTTTAAAACATCCATTACCTGACTTCACACACGCTTTCAAGTAACTTCAACCAATGTATAGAGGTGTAGTATGAGAGGAATGTGTTATAATATGTACAAGACTTGTTCTTTCTTGAAAGGATCTTAAAACTGTTCATGGTAATGAGACAGGTATACAAATAACTTTACTGCAAAAGTGGTGCAAGTTTCTGTGAAAGAAAGATAAAACAGGCTACATGTAGTGGAAGGAACTTGAAATCTTTAATAAGAGTGATTAAAAAAGAGGGAATATTAAAAATTAAATTCATTACAGGTCACAAATCTTTTAAAAAGGTAAGGCTCAATATCTCTCATGTCTGAAGACCTCAGCATTTGCTTATGTTTACATTGAAGCAGTCGATAGACTTAACCAGAACCTTTCTGGTGGTTATGAGTTTGTCATTGGTAATGCCCACACTTGAGCTCTAGAAAGACAGTAGAGCCAAAATTTCTCCATCTCTTGACTCTCCCTCCTCCTGTGTATATTTTCAGACTCCACGTGGTGACTCCTAACAACTCCAGGGTCGTACTCTTCCATGTTCAATCCAACAGAGAAGAGAATCTCCCCAAGAAGTCATGCGCATCTTCTGGATTCACTCATCTCCACCTCTGTGATAATCACTGTGGTTCAGGGGCTGTGAGGCACTGAATGGTCAAGCTTGAGTCATAAATTCCACCCCTGGCATCAGATATGACAGCCCGACTGAATCAAACAGAGAGAGTAGAAGAAGATGGTCAGCATAAGAGCAGGAAAGAGCACATGATGCTGATAGCTCAAGCAAACATCCTCTACACACATTGCATCCTTCCAAATATACATAAATCTTACATCCCAACCATACGTGAAGCAACACCGAAGAGGAATACAGGAAAATAAAAATGTAACTGTGGATTTTGAGCTAAAGCCTCTCTATAAATAATTCATTCTTTTTTTAAATTTTTATCTATTTATTTTTGACTGTGCTGTGTCTTCATTGTTTTGTGGGGTCTTTCTCTAGTTGCAGCAAGCAGGGGTTACTCTTCACTGTGGTGTTCGGGCTTCTTATTGTGGTGGCTTTTCTTGTCGCAGAGCACAGGCTATGGGTGTGCAGGCTTCAGTACTTGTGGCACCCAGTCCCTAGAGTGTGTGGGCTCAGTACTTGTGGCACACAAGCTGAGTTGCTCTACTGCATGTGGGATCGTCCAGACCAGGCCTCAAACTTGTGTCTCCTGCATTGGCAGGCATGTTCCTATCCAGTGTGCCACAAGGGGAGTCCCTATATAATTGGTTCTTAAATCGATGTATGTCTTTCAGCCAGTGGTTCTACAGTCCCTTGAATCTGTGTTCTTCTCGGATGTACACTGTGAATTCTTAATCCCTCCTCCTGAATGCGCTTGTGCGTTTTCCTCATTCATAGGGCTTCCCTTGATGTGGGAGGGCTTCTGAAGAGAAACTAGGTGTTTACTCTTCAACTAAATGCATGATAAAAAAAAGGTAGAGAGAAACGGCATCCTTTAAACCTATTCAACATGTTGAAGTTAACCGGAAAAATATGGGCAAAGGCAGGAAAAAACCAGACCATACACTGGGTGCTTGTCCATCTCAATACTTTCTACTCAGCTATGGAAAGTATGTCATGACTCTGAGAGCACTGTTTAACACCAAGGGTGGGGAGAAGGAGGAAGGACCATAAATGCATATTAATGAATTTATCCCATGCAGATCATGCTTTTAGCTAATGAAATAGCAAACCATCACCAACACTCTGCAGTCACACCTATTAAATGTACTCAAACACTCTATCAAGAGAAACAGATTTATCATCTGTAATTATCTTTTCAGATAATTACAGTTACACTTTTAGAACAAGTTTGTTTATATAGGCTTTCTACTTTAGGTTGATTCAGATTCTCTTTGGAATTAAATAGAATTTTATGTGAACCAGAGCTTATCATCAGGAAAATATCAGATTCATAATAAATGTTTTATTTGTCAAATTAACAGTAATGATTAATGAGGTATACGCTGCCCCACTTGAGTGGGTTGTTCAGTTGCTAACTTGTGTCTGACTCTTTGCTACCCCATGGACTGCAGCACGACAGACTCTTCTGTCCTCACTATCTCCCAGAGTTTGCTCAAATTCATTCCACTGAGTCGGTGATGTTATCTAACCATCTCATCCCATGCCATCCCCTTCTCCTTTTCTCAATCTTTCCCGGCATCAGGGTCTTCTCTGATGAATTGGCTCTTCACATCAGGTGGCCAAAATATTGTAGCTTCAACTTCAGCATCAGTCCTTCCAATGAACATTCAGGGTTGATTTCCTTTATGACTGACTGGTTTGATCTCCTTTCTGTCCAAGGAGTGGGGCACATCATTTTAACAAGGCCCTATAGGAGCCCTTCTCAAGACAACAGCATGACTCAAAGGAATGAGTAATATTAGGAATTCCAGACATCACAGTAGATGCCAAGACGAGAATTGTGTCTTAGCTTGTGTTCTATTTGGGAACTTTCTGGTTTTGCTATTTATTTTGCCAACAAGTAGAATGGGTTTTATCTACATTAAATCTACTTATAACAAATTAACAACCTTTGAAATAAGTCTTGTCAAATCCAGCAGCCCCATCCAAATTAGATTGATTTTCTAAATATAGTTTTCCAGCAAAATGATTTCACTTATTAAAAAAAAGATAGCAAATATTAATACATGATTAAGAAGTTTCAAAAGAACCTTAAAACACACCCAGTGAAATTACAGCATCACCGACGCAAAGGCCATGGAGTTTGAGTAGGCTCTGGGAGTTGGTGATGGACAGGGAAGCCTGGCATGCTGCAGTCCATGGGGTCGCACAGTCATACACGACTGAGCAACTGAACTGACTGAATGAAATTACACATTTATGTGACAACAACTCTAAAATATTTAAATGTAACGTCCAGCACTTCAGATTGTACAATTTTGGAGGTGGGGTGGGGGTTCCTATTTTCATTGTACTTCATATGAATGGTGGATTCTGGGGATGTTCAGTGCAATGGAACAATGCCATGCACCATGCTAAGTCACTTCAGTCATGTCTGACTCTTTGCAACCTCGTGGACTGTAGCCTGTCAGGCTCCTCCGTCCATGGGATTCTACAGGCAAGAATACTAGAGTGGGTTGCCATGTCTTCCTCCAGGGGATTTTCCCAACCCAGGGATTGAACCCATGTCACTTAAGCCTCCTGCATTGGCAGCCAGTTTCTTTACCACTAGTGCCACCTGGGAGGTGGAACAGTATATGTGTCATGTGTCGTTCTCTTAAAATGCAATGTATGTATGTGTATGTCTGTTCATGTACATACATATACTTATCTATAGGTATATCTACATCTTTCAATGGCTATATAGATAGCTATACTATCTATCTATCTCAAACTAGATTCAACCTTTCTGAAATTTCTCCTCTACTCAACAGATAGTAATTGGTTTGGAGTTTCCCAATGTATTTGTAATGTGGAAGCCACCTCAAGCCATTCATATCCCCCTACTTGCATTAACTTTTGATTAGTTATATTTTTGAGTTGAATTTTCCAGACATATATGCCTTGTCTATAATTACAAGTAATCCATTAGGTTTCTTTCTGCCTATAAAATATAAACTAAAAGTTGACTGTGTGGGGGAGAGACAGAGAAAAAGTGACAGAAAAATTCAAGTATGAATTTATCTCAAAGTCATGGCAACCATGAAAATTCTCCATAAATCAAGAGAAGATTTGTCCTGGTATCTCAGGAAACAACCATGTGAGCCTATGCAAGTTACTTTCACTTCTGAATCTTTCTATAATTTTAAGCTGCACGTTTCACTTAAAGAGGATAAATTTGTTTGGAGATGATTTATTTAGTAAATTCAGAAATACACAAAATCTATCCTCAGTGGATTCAACAGCAAGAACAAGCCGTATACTTCTGTCAAGACTTAGAAAAGTCACTAGCCTAAGAGAAAATTGGGAATTCTGACAGGTGGTGCAGTTTTTCTCTTAGCCAAAGTTAATGTGAATTAATTGTAATAAAACTACCCAATTTCAAAAACAAAAACCAAGGTGGACTATAACTGGAATAACACTTAGCCAATCTATCCAAACTGGATGTCAACCAAGTTTCCAGAGTAGAAAAGACTTATGACTGGTCAGTGGTTCCCAGTACAAGTTTCAGTTTTCAAAATATTTCCTTAGGAAAAAAAAAAGGGCAGAATACCAATTTTGAACTTTAAAGTAGAAACCTTTGCCACATATATTCCTGGAATCCTGCTTGCTGCTGTCTCACTCTTTCACCTTACCTGAACATTTCTGTAAAAGGGGACATTGTCCAATTAATATGATCCTGTCTTTGTTATAAGGCTGCACTCATCTCCCATCCTACAAAAATGAGTAGTGAGCCTCTATGACAATGTAACCTTTCATAAACTTAATCCCTCCCCCTAAAGAAATTCATTTATTCTTCTCTTATTTCCTCCTATATAGATTTTCTGATAAAATGTATATTCACACTCTCTGCTGATTTATATCTATGGGAAATCAATGTCTTCCTTAATGCTCCAGAGACTTAAATAACCTGTTCTCAGCAGCAACCAATTATGTTCATAGAGAAAATTTACCTATGAAATATTACCCAGCAGTCTTTCGAACTTGTTACCTACACCATTTCTCTGTGGCACACTGTGTATCTTCTAATTATATGGTGTTTGTAAATAAAATATCTCCACTCCTAAACCAGATAAGGAAGCCAGAGGGCCTCTTACTAACACAGTGACAACTAGCAATATTCCAGGCATGTGTGTCAAATTTGACTCCTCCCTACTGTTTTAAGAAATCATTGCAGAGAGGGGCAATGTGATATTTAATTCCTCATCAACCAAGAGCCTTCCTCCTGTTCTGAATATCCCAGAGCTCATTATGTGGGGGACATTGAGTCTGGAAGAATCCAGCTGATACAACCGCCTTGTTACAAAAATAACAGCACTGACATCCAAAGTACCTAAGAGACATATCCAGACTTAGTCAGCACCCCACGGGTAGTTAGTACCAACATCAGAATGATCGTCTGTCTCCGGAGTCTCAGGCCAGCCTTCTGGCTTCGTGTTATCTAGTAACATGTGCGGGATTGTGTGCTAAACTGCTTCTATCATGTCCAACTCTGTGTGACCCTATGGACTGCAGCTTTCTGGGTTCCTCTGTCCATGGAGATTCTCCAGGCAAGAACACTGGAGTGGGTTGTCGTGCCCTCCTCCAGGGGATCTTCCCAACCCAGCAATTGAACCCACGACTCTTACATCTCCTGAATTAGCAAGTGGGTTCTTTACCACTAGTGCCACCAGTGAAGCCCCTAATCCGGTAACATAATGCCAAGTAAATAATTTCATAAAGAATGTGCTGTTCACACAGGATAAAATTTCTCTCAGGGGATTGTCAGGCAAAATCATCAATAGCTTACAAAAAAATGAAAGAGAGAGTTTTCCCCTCTGCCCTGTGAACATCATCTCCAGCGAATACACCCACAGAGTGGGAGAATCCCTGACACAGAGCAGAGAGAAGTTTCACTCAATGTCCAAAGACGACATTTTACTTCAAAAGTCTTTCTCAGTAGAGGGGTATTGGAGAATTGGCAGTCACTCTATGAGGCTCCTTCATGGACAGGGCAGGGAAGCGTCAGAGATGCTCTGAGAAAGGGCTCATCTAAGGCCATCTTGGGCTTCTCTGGTGGCTCAGACAGTAAAGCGTCTCTCTGCAGTGCAGGAGACCAGGGTTCGATCCCTGGGTTGGAACGATCCCCTGGAGAAGTAAATGGCAGCCCACCCCAGTATTCTTGCCTGGAAAATCCCATGGACGAAGGAGCCTGGTGCGCTACAGTCCATGGGGTTGCAAAAGTGGGACACGACTGAGCGACTTCACTTTTCACTTTCAAGGCCAACTTGAGACCCTTTCCATTCCTAGAAACCAAGTCATCCCACCTATAGTCCTTCTGTGGTCCATAAAACTGGCTCTTCTACCACTCCTCCACCCTCCCAAGGAAGAACCCAGGAAGAAGCTCCTGCTTCTCTCTCCCTCAACCATCCTGCCATCCCAAATAGGAAGATGGCACAGACTTGTAGATACAGTGGGGGAGGGAGGGTGGGATGAACTGGGAGATTAGGATTGACATATATACACTATCTAGTGGGAAGCTGCTGTATAACACAGGGAGCCCAGCCCTGCACTCTGTGCCCACCTAGAGGGTGGTTTATGGGGGCAGAGGTAGGAGGGATGCTCAAGAGAGAGGCGAGATTCACGTGGGCTGATTCATTTTGTTATACAGCAGAAACCTACACAACACAGTCAAGAAATTGTCCTACAATTAAAAATTTGGGGGGGTCAGGTACTGATGCGACAAAGCAGCTGCTCAGGGATCTCTTTCTGCAAACAACCTGCCTTCAGAAAATGACTTTCTTCCTCCCCTAGGTCCACCAGCCTCGTTGGAGTCTTCGTCCCCTAGCTCTGCAGCCCGGGAAGGGGCAGGTAGATAATCAGAATGGCATTTTGGTGTTGGATCCCTGCCACATCCTATTTATATCCATAAATAAAAATTCCTCTCTCCTGCCCCCCAGAGATGACTTCTGAATCGATTCAGCCTGAGGGGAGGAAACGTGGAGATGGGATCAACTGGCCCCTTTAGAGGCTTCCTTCTCCAGACAGGGAAGCCTGGCATGCTGCAGTCCATGGGGTTGCAAAGAGTCAAACATGACTGAGCGACTGAACTGAACTGAACTGAGAGGCGTCCTTGAGGAAGGGAGGGGAGGAGTGTCACATCCCGTGGAAACAGCATTCAATAAGAATGTTAACAAAAGGAATGAAGCCCGGGCCCTTGGGCCAAAGCTAAGTGGACATTTCATCAAATTTCAGCATAGAAGAAACTGAGTCCTACTGCCTATCTGATGAAACCAGGAATAGATTCATGGAAGAGTTAAAAATAGGTACAGTTACTTGGAACTTAGCCCGGAGAGATGGTTATGGAGTCAGCTACGGGATGCTGGGCCTAAGGCAATGTTGCTCGGAGGACAGAGATGGAACCAGGGGTCTGATCTGTTTTTTGTTTTCATTTGTATTTAACTGAAAGATAATTGCTTTACAATATTGTGTTAGTTTCTGCCATACATCAACATGAATCAGCCATAAGTATGCATATGTCCCCTCTCTCTTGAACCTACCTCCCATCCCCCGCTCCATCCCACCCTCTAGGTCGTCACCTGGCACCAGCTTTGGGTTCCTTGTGTCATTCAGCAAATTTCCACTGGCTATCTATTTTGCATATGGTAATGTGTATGTTTCCATGCTACTCCCTCAGTTTGTCCCACCCTCTCCTTTCCTCACTGTGTCCACAAGTCTGTTCTGTCTGCGTCTGCATTTCTGCCCTATAAATAGGTTCATCAGTATCATCTTTGTAGATATCATATAGCCTTGGTAAATTTTTTAAAAACTGAAGTCATTTCAAGAATCTTTTCTGACCACAGTGCTGTGAGATTAGATATCAACTACAGGAAAAAAAAAAAACAAAACTATAAAAAACACAAATACATGGAGGCTAAACAATACACTTCTGAATAATCAAGAGGTCACTGAAGAAATCAAAGAGGAAATCAAAAAATACCCAGAAGCAAATGACAATGAAAACATGACAACTAGGGCTTCCTTGATGGCTCAGATAGTATAGAATTCCCCTGCAATGCAGGAGACCCAGGTTCAATCCCCAGGGGAAGGTCTCCTGGAGAATGGAATGGCTACCCTCTAGAGTATTCTTGCCTGGAGAATTCCATGGATAGAGGAGTCTGGTGGGCTACAGTCCTTGGGGTTGCAAAGAGTCAGACATGACTGAGTGTCTAACACTTTCAAAATCTAAGTCATGTCCAGCTCTTGCAACCCCAGGGACTATAGCCTGCCAGCCTCCTCTGTCCATGGGATTTTCCAGGCAAGAATACTGGAGTGGGTTGACATTTCCTTCTCCAGGGGATCTTCCCAAGCCAGGAATAGAACTCAAGTCTCCTGAACTGCAGGCAGATTCTTTACTGACTGAGCTATGAGGGAAGTCCTTCAAAATCTATGGAATGCAATAAAGGCAGTGCTAAGAGGGAAGTTTATAGCAATCTGCTTCTAATTCAAGCTTTGCTTCCAGTGCTGGGGCCTTGAGAAATTCTCCTCCCTGAGGTGTTTCTCTGTTAGGTGAAGTAAGAATTTCTGCATAGGTTGTTTTTCAGACAATGTAAGTCCTTTGAAACAGTGAAGAAAAATAAAAAATTAAAAGGATTATTAGGTGCAAAAAAACTGAGGAACAATGAAAGGACCTAGATAACCGAACACTGTAGTATTTTCAGGCTGTTGAGTCAGAGATGCAGGGAGAACCCTGAATAGGATAAGAGAGAGAAAGGATGAGAACTGTCTTGGACAAGACTGAATCAGAGAGGGAGGCCAAGAGACACAAGGCCAGCTCAGGGACACCCCTGGCCTTTAACTCTTTCCTCTGCAAACTTGGAAAGATGCCCCTACTTCCAGGTAGAAAAGCTTGTACCAAGCTGCACAGTGTGGTGAGGAGAACAGGGTTTGTGCCTCAGGCCCCATTCACTCTCTTAACCAGAAGTCTTGTACACTGTGCACAACCTGCCCAGCTGCACACTACAGCCCTGGATCTGTGTGAACTTGGCTCGTCAAGTTTCTGTTTTCCTTCTGTGGCCCAAGAAGGCTGGAGTTGTAATGATCTTCACCACTCTCAGCTTGTTTTGAGGATTATGTGACATACATGAAAGCATTTAGGAAGCATAAACAATGACAAGGATTATTACAAGGCAGCCTAACCCAGGTCTCTTCAATCAGACAGCAGAGAGACCAAAAAGCTCAGTTCCTCACAATCAAGCTTGAGAATACACACACTACCTCGCAGACGAAAAGAAGTTGTGGCTTATCAGGAAACGCGAGCTCACAGCTCCTTTGGGGGAATGCAATGGTTTTCCTCTTGTTATTCTTCTAGCAGTGGGAGGTCACCATTTGTATTCACATTTTCTGCAATTACCCAGAGGCTATGGTGGCATTTTTGCATATTTAATCAATCTAATGACCAAACCTTGAGACTGTGAGCACACCACCTGTATTAACTCTCTTCTCTCACTTTCTATTCACTTCTCCTCCCCTTCACAAGTCTCTCCAGCCTTCATTTCTTTTTTTCACACATTCTTGTAATTTATTCATCTCAAGATGCACTTCTGTCTCATTTAATCATTTAAACAGACCTTTGGTGCCTATTTAATTGATTCTTCCCGGGTTTTAATTTGCATCTTTGACTCTACCATCCTGATTTCTTTGACTATCCCTCTCTCTGCATGACATATGTTTATGCTTTAACAGGTTTCCAATATTCTGGAAGACTTCAGAGGCCAAGGTTGGGGGAAAAAAATGCTATTCTAAATAGAATCCTATTTGGCCAGGCAGCTGAGCAAAAACAAGAATAAACCCTCCAGCTTTGGGAACCAGACAACCAGGGTCATCCTTTAATGCCCAGCTTCCCAGAGCCAACCAGGCTGGCCAAGGACTGTGGGAATGGAGAGGGAGGCCCATTGATCAGAAACGGTTAGGGTTTCCTGGGAGAGGTCTCAATTTGATTTTGTCCCTATTTGATTTAAGGTGCTATGGGTAATTTTTAGATCTGCTTTTTGTTGAGGGTGGGGGGGGTGTTGAAATGGAAAAAACATACTAAGGAATTGATAAATTGGAATGTTTGGAAAGCAGGGGACAGACAAGTGGTTCATCAATAGTGACCTCTACATTGCCTTTGGGAGTAAGATTTGTGTTTTTAATTCTGTGTAGGTTAAGTGTAATAGGAATTGCATAAAGATTCTTATAAATTAATATTACCCACAGAAGACCCATATGATAGGAAATGGGGGGTAGGTGAGGTGCTATGATTCCGACTTCATGAGCCAGTATGGCAGCTAATCCAAGAAGGTCTTCCAGTTCCCCACAGGAGGCCCTAACCCTTGGGTTATGTGTGCCGTTGAATTTGTATTGGGATCCTGCCACCAACCTGACACAATCTTTTTATTTTTATTTTCTCATTGATATAATGAGAGCCATAAGATAAAAATTATCCATGAGTGTTATTATGCAAAGGAGTTAATATTTTTCAGCACCCAGAAATTCTACCATATGACAGGGAAGTACTGAATATTATGGATGCCACATGCATTTATTATTTTCTTCAAAGGAAAAAAATTATTACTCAAGTTTTAATCACAAACATAGAATCATTAAACTTGCAATGTGGATGTGTAATTTCTGCCAAAAAAAAACAAGAAAACATTCCAAGTCTTTCATTTGCTTTAATGAGCTTCAGAACCAGCTATTGGCACCCAATTTTTTTAATATGCATCCATTTGCTTATTGTTATATTTAAACACTCCTTCATGAAAAGTGGTTGATTCACTTCAAATGGATAATGGATTTTTAACAAACCAAGACCTTGTTTTAATGGATAGGATAGGCTGCCTTAATCTTTGCCCTTGAATCAATGAAAAGACCTAGATTCTGAATGTACTTATGTAATGTTATAAGTAATTTCAATTATGGTTTATGAAATCTCAGTCACTTGTGGATATTGAAATAAGAAATACAAACTGGGCCAAATCTTTCAATAGATACATTTATCTTTGCTCTTTTGGCCTTAGGCATCAAATATCCCACCTGTGAGCCTGGGCACTCTGATTGGCCCCCCAACATCACTAAATGGCTATTTCAGATGCTCCATGATTATTCCATTGTAATTAAGTTAGTAGCAGAGTAGGCCAGAGCTAAGAGGCTTGGATCTGGATATTAGGAGATAAGCAACTTAGCACACAACACAGCACAGGGGGAAAAAAAGCAATTAAAGGAGGCCAAGATTCATACAGGAGAAAAAGGAAAGAGATCAATGCACAAGACTACCTCATTCTGAAGTTTGTTCATTGTATAAAGATACCAGAGAAAGCCACTGAGTCTGGGGGATCCCTCTCCACTCCTCATGGAATCTGTCCAGGAGCATGGTTGCAACCACCTGAAAGAGGTGACTTTCTCAATCATATGAATGCTTCTAAATCCACACTCAAAGGTAGATAGGTTCCAGCCTTAAACCCTGAGTCTCACACAGAGGACTTTAGTCTAGAATTATTAACTCCAGGTGAGGGAAGAGTCCAAAGGCACAGTAAGATCAGTGCTTCAAAGAGTGTTAATCACTGCTGTGCCCAGAGTTTCACTGATGAAATCAGAGGGAAAAGAGAAAATGGAGAAGAGAGAGAGAAGTATTCTTTGGTTGGACAGAACTAGAGAGAACAATAGGGTGTACAGATGTTAAAAACTTTTTTGCACAACATGAGAATTGCAACTTAAGTTTTATTGGGAGCAAAATGAGGACTGCAAGGAGAGTCAAACAGTCGATCCTGAAGGAAATCAGTCCTGAATATTCATTGGAAGGACTGATGCTGAAGCTGAAACTTCAATACTTTGGCCACCTGATGTGAAGAACCCACTCATTGGGAAAGACCCTGATGCTGGGAAAGATTGAAGGTGGGAGGAGAAGGGGGTGACAGAGAATGAGATGGTTGGATAGCATCACCGACTCGATGGACATGGGTTTGAGTAAGCTCCAGAAGTTGGTGATGGACAGGGAAGCCTTGTGTGCTCCAGTCCATGGGGTAGCACAGAGCTGGGCATGACTGAGTGACTGAACTGACTGAAGTGAGGACTACAGCCTAGTAGCAAACATTTCAGATAGCTCTGAGAAACTGTTCCAAGGAGGTGAAGGGAGGACCTATAACATATAGGAGTTTTGCAGCAAAAGGCAGGTAATCAGGTAGACAGGAATAATGAAAGATTACTGTTAATTAAAGAAAACAGATATCTCAAGTTAAGGAATTTAGCATTTTTCTATGTATGGAAAGATATGAGTTTGATGGTGTTGTTGAGTCACTTAGTCGGGTACAACTCTTTGCAACCCTCATAGACCGCAGCACACCAGGATTCCCTCTCCTTCATCATCTCGCAGAGTTTGTGAATGACACCATCTACATCATCCTCTGTCACCCCCTCTCCTTCTGCCCTCAATCTTTCCCAGCATTAGGGTCTTTTCCAATGAGCCAGCTCTTTGCATTAGTTGGCCAAAGTATTGCTGCTTCATTTCAGCGTCAGCCCTTCCAGTGAAAATTCAGGGTTGATTTCCTGTAGGATTGACTGGCTTGATCTCCTTGCTTGTCCAAGCAACTCTCAAGAGTCTTCTCTAGCACCACAATTCGAAAGTATCAATTCTTTGGCTCTCAGCCTTCTTTTTGGTCCAACTGTCACATCCATACATGGCCACTGAAAAAACCATGACTTTGACTATACGGACCTTTGTCCACAAGTCTTGTTTTTTAGTCACTCACTCGTGTCTGACTCTTTGCAATGCCATGGACTGTGGCACAAAATCTAGGCTCACTGAAATTACTCCTTTGATAGGCACCTGAGCTATCTGGGGCCAGTATCCTGTTTTTTCACATTCTGAGTTCCTCAGGGCTCACTATAAAGAGTGCCTGCACTCTGATGGCTGCTAGATGGCAGGTATTCTTTACTGCCTGAGTTCCTTTCAGGGCTCACAAGCTCACCATCCATGATAGCTGCACTTGCTGATGACTCTGACATCCTTGTTTACTGATATGAGGAAATATACTATTTCTCATAGGCATATTCTGAGAACAAGGCCAGGGTAGCTGAATGAGGCTTTCTTACAAAGGAGATGTCAAAAGAGATTTGATGGAAGAGTACATGTGCAAGAACATCTTAGTGGTCTAGCCCTAGAAGGCAAACATCTGTTATTTCTAAGTCTTGCCATCTGGTTGAGCTGCCTAGAGAGCTCTAGATTAGATGAAAGGTCTAGGCTCTGTACATGAATTGAATGGGAGGTATGTGCTCTCAAAGGAATGTAAGAGCCACAGAACAGGACCATAATGGAACCTGCCACCACAAGCTGCTGGCCTAAGGCCCTTTCAAATTTTCCTTCCTCTGGGCAAGATTAATTCTATAATCTAGTGACTGGACAGAAACTATGGAAGTATGGAAGTGGCAGGAGCTTCTGGTGGGGAGAAAGTTCTCAGTGGTTCTAGCACACAGGGTCAGGAAGTCAACTGCCCATTGTTGAGAAGAAGCAGATCGTGATATGGAAGTGAAGATGGATGCAGCTATTAACCAGCTGCAGATGAGAAAACCCTCTGGGAAAAATAATAGTGAGGGTCTCAGGTGCCATGCTTACTTAACAGGAGGTCATTCTCTGTGTTAAAGTGATTCTTCCGTTATTTTAAAATGTTTTCCTTTGAGTCTGACTTGAAAATCTGGAATTGTGTGTTATGGATTCAATTTAATTTTTCTCTTAAATTGCTAGTCAGTTTTCCCAACACTATTTATTGAACAGTTATTCCTTTTCCACTAATTTGAAATACTGCTTTAAAAATATACACTAGGGACTTTCCTGGTGGTCTAGTGGTTAAGACTTTTCTTTCCAATGAAGGGAGTGCAGATTTGATCTTTGATTGGGGAGCTAAAATCCCACATGCCTCACAGCCAAAAATCCAAAACATGAAAACAATAGATTGCAACAAATTCAATAAAGACTTTTAAAAAATGGTCCGGATTAAAAAAAAAAAAAACTTTACCAAGTATATATGTAAAATACACAAAGTTATTTCACAGAATTTTTTTGGGAAGAAAACAGTAATAGTGAAATTCAAAACATCTTTGGACAGAATCTAGCATACAAATAATTGTCAGCAATTCTAGAAGGTATAAAGAAAGGAATCAAGATAGAAATTATCACTCAGTAGAAAATAGACATTCACTAGGTATTTTTACACCAATGTTCAACTTTTGTATGTACATAGATGCACACATAACAGTGAAATAGACAAGATATGATATGATAAAATATCATATAAAATAGTAAAATATCTGATTCCCCACATATTCCCACTTGAAATACTAAACCCTTCTGGATGACACTGCACTCTGATAGAACCCCACACTCTGCTGAATTGTGTCTCCCGAAAAGATGATAACTAGGAGAGAGACATGGAATGTGTTGTCCTCATAGAGCTCAAAAGGAAATAACCATGTTAGCTCCTTGAGTGATATCTTACATATGACACAAAAAAATAAATAAAATCCTGACTGTATGAGACTGATGTTCTACTATATTAAAATTAAGAATTAATTTCTTAATTTATTAAAACTGAATCAACCTCAGTTCATCAATTAATTAAGAGATTACAAAAGCAGCACATGATGGCTGGATGGCATCACTGACTCAATGGACGTGAGTCTCAGTGAACTCCGGGAGTTGGTGATGGACAGCAGGCCTGGCGTGCTACGATTCATGGGGTCGCAAAGAGTCGGACACGACTGAGCGACTGATCTGATCTGATCTAATCTGATAATGTTTTTATAACATTTTGTGTCCAAAATATTTTTTAATGTCTACAAATTAATAAGAAAAATTTAACAACCCAATAAGAAAGTGGGCAAATGTGAAGGAGTGCCTCACACGTGGATATCCAAATACTCAATAAACAAAAAAGAAAGGATGGTAAAGACCATTACTATGCTGAAAATGCAAATTGAATGAGCTACCATGACACACTCACTACAAAGGGTAAAATTAAGAAGGATGACTATGACACATTATTAAATGTGTGACAACTTGAACATTTAAATACTAGTGGTGAGATACTATAAATACCATAATTGGTAAAATACTATAAATTGGTACAACTGGTTTGGAAAATAATATCTACTAAACCTGAACATATGTCCTAAAACCTTCCAATTCAATCCTTACGAATACTTGTAACAAATGTGTGCTTGGGTGCAACAAAAGACTGACACAAGAATGCTTAGAGCATCTCTATCCATAATAGTCCGAATGAGAAACAACACTAACGTCCACCAACAGTAGAATATATAAATAAATATTAACATGTTCATACTATGGAGTGCTGAATAACAATAGAAATAAGCTATTGCTACTTAAACAGTATGCATGAATCTCACAAGTATAATGTTGAGCAAAAGAAACCAAATATAAAGAAATTTGTCACTGCATGATTCCACTTATATGAAGTTCAGAAAGTAAAATGAATCCATGGTAGTAGAACTCAAGGTATTTTTCACTTTTAAGAAAGATAGCTACTGAATAAGCAGAGTCCAAGGGAACATTTCTTGGACCCTGGTGTTGTTCAGTCACTAAGTCATGTCCGACTCTTTGCGACCCCATGGACTGCAGCATGCCAGACTTCCCTGTCCTTCACCATCTCCCAGAGTTTACTCAAACTCATGTTCGTTGAGTCAGTGATGCCATCCAACCATCTCACCCTCTGTCGTCCCCTTCTCCTCCTGCCTTCAGTCTTTCCCAACATCAGGGTATTTTCCAATGAGTAGGCTCTTCACATCAGGTGGCTGAAGTATTGGAGCTTCAGCTTCAGCATCAGTCCTTTCAATGAAAATTCAGAGTCAATATCCTTTAGGATTGACTGGTTTGGTCTCCTTGCTGTATAGCAAAGTTCTATTTCTTCACCCAAGTAGTAGTTACATGGTTATATTCACTTTGGAAATTCCTTGAGCCATCTACTTATGATCTGTGGGTTTTTCTAAATATATAATATAGTAAATTTTTTTAAGTTTTCTTTAAAAAAAAATTATAACCGCTATAAACCTCAGTGATTGCACTTTGCTTAGAAGTTCTTATTCAGCACTTGGAAACATTGCCACATATGTTTCATAATTGATGTGTTTATTAACTATGTTTAACTTATGTTTATTTAGCATTTTACAATTTTTCAAAACACTGTATATCGTTGTATCTCAGCACTGTGACTGTACACCCAGAGAAGTATTGAGAAGCATTCACTGAAAATGACACATTCAGAAATAGACATGCATAGCTAGACACAAGAAAGCCATTAACATAGCCTTGCACAGAAAAACATATTTGTACATATTCGTGACATATTCTAAAACATGTGTCCTCCTAAATGACACATTCTAAACCAGTCTTTCCTCTGAAGATTACGAGAAAGAAAAGACTACTATGTTCCATTCACTGGAAGATTTAACATAATTACGTCAATGTAGATGGTTGGATGGCATCACCGACTCAATGGACATGAAATTGAGCAAACTCGGGGAGATAGTGGAGGACAGGGAAGCCTGGCATGCTGCAGTCCATGGGATTGCAAAGAGCTGGACAGGACTTGGTGACTGAGCAACAACCTCTCAATAACACTGAATTAGGCACTGTCATTGCAGATGAGGAAACTGACAAATGATTCTCATTAACTTGCCCAAAATAATGGGGCAGTAGTAATAGTGTCAGTAACCACCAACACACAGATTCAGAATAGTGCTGTGCATTCACTGGAAGGTGGCAGAAGAGTCCATTTCTGCTTTTCTACTTTCTTTACCTATACACTTTAGAGAGTCTGTCAAGAAAACTACCCTGTCCATCCCGTCTCCTCCACGTGACTCAAAGTAGGCAGATGGGAATCTATCTGCCTGAAAGTTGATCCTGAAGACAAGGGCACATGAATTGGTTTCACCCCAGGGGTGACATTCTTGCCTTTTCTACTTCCTAGATTCCCAAAGGGAACCATGGTTCCTTCAGCGTTCTTCTAGATCTGTGAACAACCACAAATCTTTCCAGTAAATCGCTTTTCTTAAGTAGGCAAAAATGGGTTCCTATGGCTCCAGACCAAGTACTCATAGAGGAATAATCAAGAAACATCTTAGAGTGATAAGAAGGAGAGCCAGAGCAGACTGGTGACTTCCACAAGCTTCTTTATGCAGAGTGGACACATGTACCAATATCAGATCACCACTAATGTTCAAGCCTTCAGTCTGTGCTCCTCTCCAAGTGACAACTTTTGTCAGTGAGTTGCTGAAACAATAACTGTGGTTGTATAAAGGGTCCTTTTATAACTCCTCCATTTTTTCAGGCTTCTCTTCAGCTGTAGCAGATTTTGTCAAGTACCATGATCCATTGGCCACCATGTTCCAAGTGCCATTTCCACATTTTGGTAGTTAATCACTGATGGCTTTGTATTTTTCATTCACGTATCATCTCTTCCATTTGTTTGTTTGTTTCTCATTCTTTATACTCCCCATTCTGTTCAGCTTAAGTTTAGCACTTTGAGGTTGATCTGAAACCACAAGTATAGGATGATTGCCTCCTATATTCGGTATTTAAATTTCAGTAGTCACTGGGCTGAGGAAGGACCCTTTGTTGATAATTAATATGGTCCTAAAGTGTTCACCAACCTTTTCTGCATCTGCTTCATGAATAGCCCCATCTAGTCAGGATGTAGAGCAAAGGCATTCTATCTGACTTTCAGAAATGTATATCTCTATTAGCTCCATTTGACATTCCAAAGCCACCCTAAAAGGTCCCTCTTCAAAACACTATTAGATACAATCAACTCTATCAGATTTTTATTCCCAATGTTATCTCTTAGGTTGAATATTCTGGAAGATGAAATTAGGCTAAAGTCTGATTACAATCAGAAAAAAATTCCATTTATATTTGCAGTTTTGAAATTTATACCAGAACTTAGATCACTGGATAGAACCCGAGTAGCATTCTAACATTCTGTGTTATGTGCTTGGAATCTCTCAAATTCCGTCAGACACTCAAATTCATGCAGCCACTAAAGGGTTTGAATAACAAAGTTGGAAAAGGACAGCCAAAAACAATAAATTGGCCTCCATGGTCCGAGCCAGACTCAGTCATGTATAACTACTGAGCTGGAATAAATAAGACCTCTGCTGAAAATGGTAATAAGGATATCAAAAAAACTAAAAGAATAAAGTCAAGAAAAAATCACAAAAGTTTGTTCTACAATTTCTAAAACATCAAAGCATCAATTTAATAAATGATATCATGGCCTACAAGGAACAAAATTAAACCCTGATGTAAATAAGGAAAAGTCACTTTGATTCAGCCTGAGAGTTCCTGATATTGAGAGAATATCTCAAAGAAAACTATTTTCAAAAATTTCCCCAACAGTACCATAAAAACAAAGGGATTTGGAACACAAGCCCATTGGTAGGTTGGGTAACACATCAAAAAGTAGCCCATCTCGACTATTATCTTTTAAGTTTTGTGTTTGTCCTAAAATATCATGGTAGTTTTTGCACTATTCTTTCATAGACATCTATATAAATGTTAAAATGAGTTAATTTAATTATCCTTGGGACAGTTTTAAAATTTATTAAATTTTGAGTAAAGTCAGTACTTGGAAAAGATATGTCATACTGATCTTAAGCGTTATTGAACTCTGACATGCCACCAACCTACCCATGGAGGCACAAATAGTCCAGGTGAATAAGCATAGTTTCAGAAGAATTCACGTATTTTCCAACCGATTGGCCAGCAAAGACTGATTACATGAGTTTAACATCAGGAAGTATCCTAAGAAGTGTGTATTCCTAGAATATTAGAGAACTGATTTGGATGCTGTAATGGAAAGGCCCAAAATAATAATGGCTTAAATAAGATGCGTGGTTTTTCTTTTTTTCTTTCTCATGTAAAAGTCTTGGCTGATGCAGTAACCTCTTTTGAAAGCCAGGATTCATCTGCCTTGTTGTTCTGCCATCCTCAATACAGTCCAGGGTAACTCCTCTAGTTCCTGCCATTGTGTTCACAACCATCAGCGGGCAGCTCTCCTGCTTTGCAAGTTGTGTATGAAGAACAGATTCAATAATTTTATCCATATGAAACTGAAGACATTACTACCTTGTCTTTTTTTCAAAGCATATTTGGCAACACATAAATTAAATGTAGGACTGATATATGAGACTTTATTGTATAAATATTTCCATTTCTCTCACTCCTGAATTTCCATTCTTGCCCTTACTTTCTTGCAAAAAAACAAGGTCACCAGCCTTTACCTCCCTTATCCATCCTGTTCCCAATGTGTTTTTTTTTTTTTTAAAGGATATCCCTTTCTAAGGTAAAGAGCTCTTCACCCATCTCCTGAACTCCCATTTCTGTCCAGCTCAGGATACTCATTCTATTATTCCCAGCCATCTTCTAAAGCTCTATTTCCTCTGAGGAATCTCTACACATTGTATATCTCACATGCTGACTCATTTTGCAAATGTCTTTCTTAACTCTTCTGTTTTCCTTAATTACAGTCATGCGTCCATCCATTCAATCATGTATTCATTTTTGCCCGCCTAGTTCACTCTCCAATGCCCTGAAATCCACTCTCTGTTTATAATCTTCCACTCATATGTGGCCGTCCATCTCCCACAAAAAAAATAAATTAAAAAAAAAAAACAACTGATTACTCTCTTTTGGCAAATAAAAGATTTTTTTTCACAATGTTTAGACTTGACTTTTAAGCACAATGGGGCAGTGAACACCCATCTTTTTCAAGGACTCTATTTGACTACCACTTCTTTTTCCTGTGTGCTACTGCTCATTTCTGGGGTTTCTCTGGTGGCCTACCAATGCAGAAGACACAGGTTCGATCCCTGGGCTGGGAGGACTCTCTGGAGGAAGAAATAGCAACCCACTCCAGTATTCTTGCCTGGAAAATCCCACGGACAAAGGAGTCTGGCGGTCACAGTCTCACAGTCCATAAGATTGTTAAGAGTCGGACACAACCGAGCAACTGAGCACGCACACACTGCTGATTTCTACTTTTTGTCCTTCCTCCAGCCACTACTGAGAAATTTTCCAAAGCTGTTTTTGGCCCTTTATCTAAAGCATCAGGTGTTATTATTATAGTTTCTCATTATTTTAAGCATTTCTTCTATGCTAATGGCTCAGATCTCTGCCTCCATTTTGTTTTCTTGGGTAATTCTGGCCTGAATCCCCAGCTACCTAAGGACATGCCTATTTGCACAATATCCAAATCAACCTGAACAAAACCAAATTCATCGCCATTAAAAAGAAGCCTTCTACCCATCCTCCCTAGCAGTTTTATTTTCATAGGTACTCCAAGCAAAGAGTTTAAAGACATCTAAGTTATGAAGAAAAAGAAAATAAAAAAGGGCAACCTCCATCCACCACCATAACACCTCCCATGTATTTGTTTTATTTAAATCTACTTTTCTGGATGCATATTAGGCTTAAAATATAAAGCATTCTCAATCTCTTCTAATCCTCTGGGATGTGTGTGTATGTGCTTAATAGCTCAGTCATGTCTGATTCTTTGCGACCCTTTGGACCGTAGACTGCCAGGCTCCTCTGTCCATGGGATTTTTCAGGCAAGAATACTGGAGTGGGTTGCCATTTCCTCTTCCAGGAGATCTTCCTGACCAAGGGATCAAGTCCCTATCTCCTGCATCTCCTGCATTAGAGGTGAATTCTTTACTTGCTGAGCCACTGGGGAAGCCCCTGGGATAGTCCTCAACATTTTAATAGCAACAGTCCACTCTAGTCCTTTGTCACAAGCTGTTTTGTGGGACATATGATTGTTGCAAGCAGCTATATCTTGTCCTTTGTCATTTATGTGGTAAGGTCTTTAGAATGCTCCAGCAACATATAAACACAAGAAAATTTCAACACATATTTTCTGAAATAAGATTATTTTTCAGCCCAAGTACCGATACATTAGTATTGTAAGAATCATGTTATAGAAATGAAAAATTTCTAGTTCAAAATTTCAAAAAAAGACCAAAGTGGAAACAAACCCATGCTATGTATTATGAAATGATGAGAGCACAAGTGATAAGGCATTATAAATTAAAGTACTCACAAAAATTAAAATTATTTCCATTTAATTGAGAGATTTTTCACTTCCTCTAATGAAATGAGGCAAATGTAATTAAATAGCTAAAACAGAGAATGATAAAAAGAAATGTTCTCTTACTTTTTCTCACTTAGAACTCACCCGTCTTTCATGGATTATACTTAATACCAAGTAAACTGCTTATATAGATATATATTTTTCCTTTGAACAACTCCTACTTAGTTTTTTAACATAATTTTTATTAAACAAGACCACACAAATGGGTAGGAAAGAAAACATTTTGTCAGCTTTATGCTCGGACACTTACGCTAAAACATTTTTGCCAAGAAGAAATAGACTAAACATACATCAAGCCAAATGGAGACGTTGACTTTAGCGACTGGAGGTACTTATGATTTAAGACATTAGACCATGATTTGAGAATGTTTGGAAAGATCATGCAATCACTTTATATCTCTGACAATCACTGTCCAAAAATCTGTGTGTGCAAAAGATGTGTAAACATATATGGGAGGTTAATACTATTGTTTTTTAGCTATATTTAAGTTTTAAACCAACTTTACAAACATTTTTGAGGGTAGATTCATTTTTTATTCCTGTTTGTGGAGGAGTTGGGATTTTACTTTTTTAAAGAAACATAAAATTTCTTGTGAGTATTCCCCTTGGTCACCTCTGTCTTAAGCTTAGCACTTTCATCCCAGGGTTCAAGCTCCAAAATGCATTTCTTTGCAGTATTACAGAATTGTCAGCCATGACTCATTCATTTGGTTTAGAATTTGTCAAAAGGATTAGTTTCTACTAAACATTATTGCTTCTTCTGAGGCAGGAATGCCTTTCGGGTGGGGCACAGGAGTGAATTGGGACAGTGGTAACCCTATTCATTCATCTGGTATTTATTTTTGAGCATTTACCATGTGCCAAGCCCTATGCTTGGTTCTGGTGATGCAGCAGTCAAAGTGACAATTCTCATCAAATTTGAATTAAAAGGAGCAGGAGGACATTCAACAATTAATTACACAATAATTTAAACACAATAGTGATAAGCAGTATAAAGGAGAAAAATAGCTTGGTAACTGGGAGCCCTTTGTGAACTAGCTCCTTCTTCTGTAACCATGATTGCTTTATCCTCTGTACCCACCGTTTATTCCAATCAGAGATTTTATTTAAACTATTTGTAACTAACTAACTCCCAGAATGTCACTTGTAAATGACTCAGCATGACTCTGCAAACTTTTCATAAAGATCAGAGTACAGGATTTTGAAACACAACCAACTTGTTTTGACCAAACATAACCTATGAAATTCGACCAGTGTAAGTTAAATATAAACAAGTATCTTTAGGAGTAAACATACATCAGACAAGTTCAAAATGATGAATGGCAAGAAGTTCCCAGCATAGCCACCCACAGCTTCTCATTAAAGACACACTGACAACTCACCGAAAAACTCTGATTGATAGCCTAAAACCAGAATCTAGAAGGAATTGGCATTAATTATAGAGGAGACAGATCTGGATTGTGAAGCATCTATGGAGGCTTAAACCCGGGGATTAGGAAATGAAGAAAGACTGCTTGACAAAGAGGTTTTGCGCCTTTCACACCGTTGCTGGCCAGATTCAGAGTCGTAGAGCCCCTACTTAGCAGAGAGAGAATAAGCAGATGGCAATAGGACCCCTGGGAATTGCTCTAAGAGGCCAAGTTGTGCTGACACTGGACAAGATTTGCTGTAGATGAGGCAGGAATGCAAAAGACTTTGGACCAGTACTGAGTATAGTAAATTTTGTTTTATATTTAATATTATTATCAAAAATAGCAGGATAGAGAAGATACTACCACAGTAGAGTAATTAATAATAATTTTGTGTGTTCAGTCGTGTCCAATTCTTTGCAACCCCATGGACTATAAATTTCCAGGCTCCTCTGTCCATGGGATTGTCCAGGCAAGAATACTGCAGTGGGGTGCCATTTCCTCCTCCAGGGGATCTTCCTGTCCCAGGGAATGAACCTGCGTCTCCATGTCCCCTGCACTGCAGTCAGATTCTTTTCCACCTGGAAAAGGGACACAAAAGCTGTCAATGAAAACCTTCCAGAAATAAGGTCCTGCTTAAAGAGCCTGCCCTCCATCTGAAAGTCTGAGAAAGCTACTAGGTCATCACATAGTAAGGTACAGAGCAAGTACGAGGAAAAATAGCCCACTCTTTCTACGGCAAATAATCCTACATTATAAAAATATCAGATAAAAGACAAAGGAGAAGGAAACATGTAAAACTACTATAACAGAATAACATCTGAAACTCAAAGCGGGAGTGTGTCTTGGTTTTAAGAGTTGAGTGTAAGGGAGTATCTAACACTGAAACATTGGGTGTATCCGTTCTATTATTAAACTGTCTATGGAAGAGCAAGCTGATACAATTAGCCTTGTAATGAAATAAGGTATATAATATGAAAGGAAGAAACAAAATTATGATTCTTGACAATAGGATCAATACAAAACAAATAAAGCAAAATTAATATTACCTAATAATAGATCTTCTTTTAATAATAAATGCTTTTAGTATTTTAAAATAAAATCATACATAAATCATAAAGACTCATATCTAAAAAAAATTTTTTTAGAACTTTACTCAGACTCAAAATACTTTGTGTGATGAATGGGTCTTCCTGTTTAGGAAGTTCCAATATTCTAAGGATGTCAACTCTTTTCTGATTAAACTATATAACTTTTATTAGGAATTTTTGATTGTTAGAATGGGGGTGAAGGATGGGAACTTAACAACATTATTCGAAATTCACCTGGAAGCATAAGCACAGATATACACACAATTTTTTTTTTTTTACTTTTTTGCTATATGTTAATACAATTTAGAGGTAAACATGGCATTACCTGAAAAAAAAAACTATTTAAAATACAATACATAGTATGACACTGATAAAGTAGATGAATGAATAAATGAATGAGTATATGAATACATTGGAGCCTTCAGCATGTTAATTGTAGTTATTTTTTTATTTAACTTTTAAATTAATTTTTATTGGAGTATAGTTGATTCACAATGCTGTGTTAGTTTCTGATGTACAGCAAACTGAGTCAGTTATACATATAAATTCATCCACACTTTTTTTTAGATTATTTTCCCATATAGATAATTACAGAGTATTGAGTAGAGCCCCTTGTGGTATACAGTAGGTCCTTTTATTTATCTGTTTTATATATAGTAGCATGTGTATGCCAGTCTCGATCTCCAAATTTATCCCTCCCCCTCTTTCTCCCTTGGTAGCCGTAAACTTGTTTTCCACATCTGTGACTCAATTTCTGCTTTGTAAATAGGTTCATCTGTGCCGTTTCTTTAGATTGCACATCGAAGCGATATCATGTGCTATTTGTCTTTCTCCATCTGACTTCCTTCATTCAGTATGATGTCTGTAGTTCATCCATGTCGCAGCAAATGACATGATTTCTTTCCTTTTTATGGCTGAGTAATATTCCATTGTATCTATACACTATGTCTTCTTCATGTATTCATCTGTTGATGGGAACTTAGGTAGCTTCCATATCTTGGCTATGGGAAATAATGCTGCTATGAACATTGGGTGCATGTATCTTTTTGATTTAATGTTTTTGCTTTCTTCAGATATATATACTTAAGAGTGGAATTGCTGGATGACATAGTAGGGCTTTTCAGGTGACTTAGTGGTAAAGAATCTGCCTGTAAGTTCAGGAGAGGCAGGACACTCAGGTTCAATCCTTGGGTCAGAAAGATTCCCTGGAGAAGGCAATGGCAACCCACTCCAGTATGATTGACTGGAGAATCCCATGGACTGAGGAGCTTAATGGGCTATAGTTTATAGGGTCACAAAGAGCTGGACACGACTGAGTGACTGAGCACACGTGCATCATAGTTCTGCTTTTAGTTTTTTGAGGAGCCTCTGTACTATTTTCCATAGTGGCTATACTAGTTTACATTCCAACACTCTATGGAGGTGAGATGATATCTCCTCGAGGTTTGGATTTATAATTAGAAATGGTGAACATCTTTTCTTGTGCCTGTTGGCCATTTGTGTATCTTCTTTGGAAAAATATGTGTTCAGATCCTTTTCCCGTTTTTCAGTTAAGTTGCTTGTTTTTTGGTATTGAATTATATGAGCTTTTTACATATTTTGGATATTAACTCTTTATCAGTCATATCATTTGCAAATATTTTCTCCCATTCAGTTGGTTGTCTTTTCATTCTGTCAATGATTTCTTTGGCTGTGCAAACCTTTTAAGCTTAATTAGGCCCCATTTGCTTATTTTTGCTTTTGTTATTTTACCAGAGGAGACTGATAAAAAAAATTGCTATAATTTATATCAAAGAGTGTTCTGACTATATTTCTTTTTTCCGGGAGTTTTATAGTCTCAGGTCTTACATTCCATTCAGTCCGTTTTGTATATGGCATGAGAAAATGATCTGATTTTACTCTTTTATATGTAGTTGTCCAGAAAAACAGTACATTTTGGGGAGTCAAATAGATCATTACTATTAAACACACTGGCCCGCAGACATACATGAAGATTTTCACAGACACAGAGGATACTGTCAGTGAAGAGCTAAATAAACGATGACATTTGTAATTATTATGCCTGAGTTAGTCTCACCATCGTTGTGCGCTCTGTTGCTAAGTTGTGTCCAACTCTTTTGCAAGCCCGTGGACCATAGCCCTCCAGGCTCCACTCTCCGTGCGATTTGCCAGGCAAGAATACTGGAGTGGGTTGTCATTTCCTTCCCCAGGGGATCTTCTCAACCTAGGGATCAAATCCATGTCTCCTGCGTTGGCAGGTGGGTTCTTTACCACTGAGCCATACCAAGTACATTAATAAGTTATATATTTTTTAAAAAATTTAAAAATTAAGGGAGTAATATATTTGAATGAAACAATTATTAGTCAGATACAAAATATTTATCTCTGTAAACAACATGTGACTGCTCTTGCACTCAAAATATGAATACCTTGAAGAAGAGGGCACCACTAGACTTTAGCACAAATTGGGATGCTAATTTTTTTCCTTGCTCTGTAGACCAAGTTGGAAAACTGCATTCAGATGACCAGAAATCAAAGCTCTCTCATTTCTTCTAGAGAACATAACCTGTGTCATTACCACATTTCTTCACAGTAAGTATCTTCATAATTAATTTTATTTTTTATTTATAATGAAAGCCCAGTAGTCCCAGTAGCAGAGTTTTTTACAAGCATACTGTTACAAATTCCACTGCATATTACAGAGAAATGCCTGGAATCTCATTAGCTGTGCTTCAACACATTTAACACAAATTTTCATGTTTACGCCTAACTGCAGTTTCATCCTTCCCTTGCTGAAACCAAGATCCCCTGGGTGGGCCTCAAAGTCACAGAGACTGGGTGGCCAAGTATGGAAAATAGCAAATGACGGGAAAATAAGACAAAGGCAAGTTTGGGTTCCACATGCTGTGCTCATTTCCTGCATGAATATTGAATATACTCGAGCTTCATTTCCCTGATGTGTAGGAACGTGATTTTTCCTTAGTTTTGAAAGAGGACATCACCAACCAGTAACAGAAAAATCCTTGTTTTTCAAATGCAGCAAACGTTTCTGTGATTCCATGCCACTCTCCTCAATTTACTCTTATTACTATAAAGTAGCTCTTTAAGAAACTCTCCTATTAAGTCAGCTGTTTGCTATCTGGTCGCTCAGCTGTGTCCGACTTGTTGCGACCCCATGGACTATAGCCTGCCAGGCTCCCCTCCATGGGATTCCCCAGGCAGGATTACTGCAGTGGGTTGACATTTCCTTCTCTAGGGGATCTTCCTGAGCCAGGGATTGAACCCGTGTTTCCTGCCTGGCGAGTGGATTCTTTACCACTGAACCACCAGGGAAGATACAGAGATAACTGGTTAAGGTGATGGTTGTCGGTGTTCTTTCTCTGATCCTCATGATATCTGCTCACTAAAGATGTTCAGAACACGCCAGTCTCCTGTAGCATCAACTTAGATGCATTATTTCGCTTTCCTTATTTTGCCAAGCTCTATTCTCCCAGGTTCAACTTCTATAGCAGATTTGGTGTGGAAAAGTATCAGTTTAGTTCACCACCCCTCTCCACCTTTCTTGCTGCTCCTTACCTCCTAGACTATAAGCTCCAGGAGGGCAAAATGTGTTACAATGTCTCTTTCCCAATTGTAATGTCAGTGCTTAGCCCAGCCAGGACATATTTACTGAAAGAAGGAATAAATGGACAAGGAATCAACAGCCTCGGTCTCATTTCTAGCTGGTCATGAGTTAGGTCCGTGAACTTACAGCAGTGGTCCCCAACATTTTTGACACCAAGAACCGATTTGATGGAAGACAGATTTTTCGCAGACGGTGGGAGGGGTGGTTTTAGGATGATTCAAGCACATTGCATATATTATGTTGTAGCTGATCTGAAAGGAGGAGGAGCTCAGGTGGTAATGTGAGCAATGAGGAGTGGCTATAAATACAGGTGAAGCTTCACTTGCTTGCCTGTAACTCACCTCTTGCTGTGCGGTCCATGTACTGGTCCACGGCCCGGGTGTTGGGAACCCCTGGTCTACAGCACATTACTGAGTCCATCTCATCCCTGGGCCTCATTATAAAGCTTTCCAAGGCTGGACAAAAGGATGACTTGGTGTAGATGACAGCCTAACAATATGTCCCTGACACCTTGTCTTTCCTGTTTTTTTCTGGAATGTACCAATAAGCAAGGAGCATTCTGGAAGATTCCAGGTATTGAAGGGTGGCCATGAAGAGGTTCTGGTATTAGGATATGGCATAGGACCCATCAGGCAAGCAGAAGGCTCACTCCTTACAGCTGCTGCTGCTGCTAAGTCACTGCAGTCATGTCCGACTCTGTGCAACCCCATAGACGGCAGCCCACCAGGCTCCTCATCCATGGGATTTTCCAGGCAAGAGTACTGGAATGGGGTGCCATCACCTTCTCTGCACTTTTTACTAGAGACTGTTAAAAACAGCATATGCTTGAGAGCCAGTTTTTGCATAATGAAACCTCTGTACACTAGGGAGGGCTTCCCACGTGGTGCTAGTGATAAAGAACCCTCCTGCCAATGCAGGAGACAAAAGAGATGCAGGTTCAATCCCTGGGTTGGGAAGATCCCCTGGAGGAGGACATAGCAATCCACTCCAGTATTCTTGCCTGGAGAAGCCCATGGACAGGGGAGCCTGGCGGGCCACAGTCCATAGGGTCAACTGAAGTGATTTAGCTCACATGTACGGCAGGGGACTCAATTATCTTACACAGCCCAAATGTTCAAGAAGAGAATGTACTCTATTTTTCTCTGAGAAATATAATCTGATTTATAATCTGATCATTTATAACATTCTATTTGATGGGTTGTTCCTATTCAATCACTAAGTCATGTTCGATTCTTTTCGACCCCATGGACTGCAGCACACCAGGCTTCCCTATCCTCTACTATCTCCCAGAGTTTGCTCAAGTTCATATTCATTGAGTCAGTGATGCTATCCAACCATCTCATCCTCTGTCGTTCCCTTCTCCTCCTGCCCTCAATCTTTCCCAACACCAGGGACTTCTCCAATGAGTTTGCTCTTCATATCAAGTGGCCAAAGTAATGGGGCTTCAATTTCAGCATCAGTCCTTCTAGTGAATATTCAGGGTTGATTTCCTTTAGGAAATCTGATGGGTAGCAAGGGAAAAAAAAACTATATGTCAGTCCAGTTGATTTACCTAGATTTCGTGTGTGCTTAGTCGCTCAGTTGTATCCAACTCTTGCAACCCCATAGACTATAGCCCGCGAGGCTTCTCTGTCCATTGGATTCTCCAGGCAAGAATATTGGAGTGGGTTGTCATTTCCTTTTCCTGCTGCTGCTGCTAAGTTGCTTCAGTCATGTCCGACTCTGTGTGACCCCATAGACGGCAGCCCACCAGGCTCCCTCGACCCTGGGATTCTCCAGGCAAGAACACTGGAGTGGGTTGCCATTTCCTCCTCCAATGCATGAAAGTGAAAAGTGAAAGTGAAGTCACTCAGTCGTGCCCAACTCTTAGCGACCCTATGGACTGCAGCCCACCAGGCTCCTCCGTCCATGGGATTTTCCAGGCAAGAGTACTGGAGTGGGGTGCCATTGCCTTCTTCTAACCTAGTTTAAAGTAATATAAATGAGATAAATGCTTGGTTTCCCAGACCCAGTCCCTCTTCTGGATACACATGGTAGAGGCACAGAACCTTGTGTCAGAATGGAAGGGGTGGAGTCCTTGAATCCAAATGGTGGCCTCTGTGAGCCTCTGGGCCTTGCAGCAGAGTGGCTGGCCCCAACAGCCTCAGCACTGAGCCTAGTGCTCGGTTCTTGCCCTCAACCTTGGGCATCTGTCTGTTGCTGGAGCCTGTGACAGTAGAGCTCAGAGCCTGTCCTCTTCCATCTTAGAATACAGATGAAGCTTCACTCACTTTCCTGTCACTTACCTCATGAGTGCAGCCCGGTTCCTAACAGGCCATGGACCAGTACCTGGTGTGCTGGTCTGACCTCATGTCTCTGTCACACTGAAGGCCCCCCTATGTCTCTTCCGTGTCCTCCTCACCACCTTCAACCTCATCACTGAGTTTTCTGGTCCCAGCTTTATAAACAGTTAGGTCCGCACTTACCTCCTTTTTACTGATCATTAAGATTCTAACGTTTCTAATAAAAAAATCTCTCACCTGCCCTCTGAAATCCATATGCCCTCCTTTACTTCCTCTCTCCTTCTGCTCATGTTTTGACAGTAAGATGGAAGCGTGTTTGAGACTTCCCTGATCCAGAGGTTAAGACTCCGTGCTTCCAATGCAGGGGGTGTGGATTTGATCCCTGGTTGGGGAACTAAGATTTCACATGCCAAGTAGTGCAGCAAAAAAAAAAAAAATCAAAGTTAAGATGAACTCATGTTACATACATCAGTCTCATTCACCCAACTTTCCTGGTTCAGTTTTTCTAAAAGTGGTGTTCCAGGGAAAAGCCTTTCAAATTTCCTTCCAACCTTCAAGTCTCTAATAATAAACATTGAGGTTTTTTTTTCCTCTGCCCAAGAAAATTATGTATCTGGTGTGTAATAAGGACTTTCATTCGTCTTGATGCTCTCATGAATTCACGAGATTCACCCTTCCACATCTTCCTCATTCCTCAAAGTAATTCAAAGTAGGACAGGAAGGAATAGATTTGGGGCAGCCCACTAAGTGCTACCATCTCATGATAATACTAAATAGGAGGTTCAACCCTCATGTACTCATTCTCTGAGGTCCATGGGAAACTTACCTGCCTTTGCCATTTAAAATCTTAGCTGGAAAAATGTAAAGATAAAGGGAAACAAATCATTCTCTCCACCAGTGCCCCCAAAAACCTGTACAAAATGTTAATTAGAAGACTTAACTAGAATTAAAAATTTCCCCTTTCAGTGGTCAAATACGTGTGATATCAGATGTGACCACAACACGCCTTCTTGGATCAACAGCACTAGATCACTAGAGCCCTGAAGTCAAGCCTTCTGAAACCTAAGCTATATTGTACCTGCTCATTCAGACACTGGCCACCACAGCCAAAGCAAGGTGTTGGGCATATTCAGGTTTTATTTTGGTCACCAAAATACCAGTTATCACTTATCTTTGTTTAGACTTTCAGGTGTATGTACTACCTGTGCAGATTGCCAGAGGAACAGGTATAGGAGATCAAAATATCAGCTTTAATGATGGCGTGGCTAGACTGGAATCCCTGGTGGCTCAGACAGTAAAGAATATACCTGCAATGCAGGAGACCTGGGTTCAGTCCCTGGGTTGGGAAGATCCCCTGGAGAAAGGAATGACAACCCACTCCAATATTCTTGCCTGGAGAATTCCATGGACAGAGGAGACTGGAGGGCTATAGTCCCTGGGGTCTCAAAGTGTTGGACATGAGTGAGCAACTAACACATGGCTAGATTGGAGATAAAGGTCTGCACCCAAGGATGTTTTTCCTTGAAATAAACAACCAATCAGTCACAGGCAGATCAACCATCAGGGAAAAAGAGTTTGCTCCACTTGAAGGAGAAAAGAGTGGGCAGCAGCCCTGAACAGTCTTGCTGTAAAAGAACTGGCCACTATTCATGCCTGTATCCATTTTCTAACACTACCATAACAAAGCAGCACAAACGTGGTGGCTTAACACAAAGATGATGTGTTCTCTCACAGCGCTGGAGGCAAGAAGTCTGAAATCAAGTTGTTGTCAGGGCTGTGCTCCCTCCTAAGCTTATTAGGGAGGATTCTTCCTTGTCTCTTCCACCTTCTAGTAGCCCTGGTGTTCCTTGGCTTGTGGCTGTGTAACTCAATCTCTGCCGCCATTTTCACGTGGCCATTTTCCCTCTGTCTCCATAGAGACAGCTTCTTATAAGAACACTCGTCATATTGGATTAGAGTCCAAACTAATGACCTCATCTTAACTTCATTATATCTGCAAAGACCCTATTTCCAAATAAGGTCAAATTTATAGGTGTTGGGGGTGAGAACTTAGACATCTTTTTTCTTTCTTTGTAGGGGACACATGCCTGTGACCTTGAGCATATTTATTCCACCACAGAATAAAGCCAGGGTAAAAGAACTGGACATGGAACAACAGACTGGTTCCAAATAGGAAAAGGGGTACGTCAAGGCTGTATAGTGTCACCCTGTTTATTTAACTTCTATGCAGAGTACATCATGAGAAACGCTGGGCTGGAAGAAGCACAAGCTGGAATCAAGATTGCCGGGAGAAATATCAATAACCTCAGATATGCAGATGACACCACCCTTATGGCAGAAAGTGAAGAGGAACTAAAAAGCCTCTTGATGAAAGTGAAAGTGGAGAGTGAAAAAGTTGGCCTTAAGCTCAACATTCAGAAAATGAAGATCGTGGCATCTGGTCCCATCACTTCATGGCAAATAGATGGGGAAACAGTGGAAACAGTGTCAGACTTTTTGGGGGGCTCCAAAATCACTGCAGATGGTGATTGCAGCCATGAAATTAAAAGACGCTTACTCCTTGGAAGGAAAGTTATGACCAACCTAGATAGCATATTGAAAAGCAGAGACATTACTTTGCCAACAAAGGTCCGTCTAGTCAAGGCTATGGTTTTTCCAGTAGTCATGTATGGATGTGAGAGTTGGACTGTTAAGAAAGCTGAGCACCGAAGAATTGATGCTTTTGAACTGTGGTGTTGGAGAAGACTCTTGAGAATCCCATGGACTGCAAGGAGATCCAACCAGTCCATTCTAAAGGAGATCAGTCCTGGGTGTTCTTTGGAAGGACCGATGCTAAAGCTGAAACTCCAATACTTTGGCCACCTCATGCGAAGAGTTGGCTCATTGGAAAAGACGCTGAGGCTGGGAGGGATTGGGGGCAGGAGGAGAAAGGGTCGACAGAGGATGAGATGGCTGGATGACATCATCAACTCAATGGACGTGAGTTTGAGTGAACTCCAAGAGTTAGTGATGGACAGGGAGGCCTGGCGTGCTGTGATTCATGGGGTCGCAAAGAGTCGGACACAACTGAGCGACTGAACTGAACTGAAAAGGATGTCAGAACTGTGCCTTCCACTAAGTCAGATAAAATGTGCTTTTCATGGAGGGCCTAGGGAGAGGGAAAAAAGAAGGCAGAAAAATATGATTGCATTTATGGCAAAAGTCAAAGGAAGCAAGATTATAAAAGAAACACAGTTGATTTTATAATTACAGTAGACAAACAAGGACTTACAGGGACTGTTTCAATAGTGCCTATGTATTAATCCAACACTCGATATATTAATCTTAACTATGGATATTTTAAGATAGTTGAACTGAGATTTAAAAGCTTCTATGTGTTCTGGATATTAATTTTTTTTTTTTTTTTTGGACAGGAAATAACATTTATTGGTGAGCATAATTAAAGAGGGGACAGCACTGATGCTCATGAGTGCAGGGCCCGGCCATTTGTCGAGGGGACCACGATTAGGGATGTATTTGACCCCACAGCCGTCTGGCATGAGCTGCTTTTCTGCCACCATGTTCTCAAATTCATCCGCGTTGAACTTGGTAAATCCCCACTTCTTAGAGATGTGGATCTTCTGGCGGCCAGGGAACTTGAGCTTGGCCCGGCGGAAGGCTTCAATCACATGTTCCTTGTTCTGCAGTTGGTGGGGATGGACATTATGACCTGGCCAATGTGGACCCTGGCCACTGTGCCCTGGGGCTTTCCAAAGGCACCGCGCATACCTGTCTGGAGTCTATCAGCTCCAGCGCAAGACATCATCTTGTTGATGTGGATGACATGGAAGGGGTGGAGACGTACTCGGATGTGAAAACCATCTTTGCCACAGCTTTTCACCATGTACTTGTTGGCATAAATACAGGCAGCCTCCAGGGCTTCAGAGGAGAGCTGCTCATACTCATCTGACACCATGTGGCCACAGAGTGGGAACTCATCCACTTTGGCCTTCTTACGCCCCAAGTCGAAGATGCGAATCTCAGCATCAGGGACACCTCGGCAGAAGCGCGGCTTTGGGTATGGCTTGTTCTTACAATACCGGTAACACCGGGCAGGGTGGCGGCACATGGCAACACCTGGATCTTCAATGGCGTGCCAAAGGGAAAGAGCTGGATATTAATTTCTTACCAGATATGTGATTTCAAATTTTTTTCCCATTCCATGGATTGCCTTTTTCCTCTGTCAACAGTGTCTTTGACGCATAAAAATTTTAAATTTTCATGCAGAAAAAAAAGAAATTTGCTAAATTTCATTTTAGCGTTGAATATGCTAAAATGAAATGACTTGAGTATGCTAAAATTAAATTTGCATGTTTCCATCATTTATAAAATTAAGTTGACCTGAAGAAAATAGATGATTTATGATTAATCATTAAGCATGGGGGGGAAAAAAGAAAATATAATTAACAATGTTCAATCATAAAGAAAATTCAAAAATGCGGATATCATTTTTTCCCACAAAATTGGCAAAAAAAATTTTTAAACCATAGTATGCTTTGTCACAAGCCTATATGGATAAAGAGACCCTCCTTTATAGCACTGGGAAGAATGGAAAGTATAACCTCATGGACAGTAGTTTAGTGCAACACAAATGCAATACATATCAAGCACTCTGTAGAAAGACTTTCCAAGGCACTGAGAAATTTTTCCAGTGAAGTATCTGAGGAAAACCTAGAATGTCCATACCAAGTTTTAATTATAATAATTTTCATCACAATATTATGATTATTTTGTGACAGAAACAAAATAAATAAATACCTAAAAGTAAATAGTAATACAGCTGTGTGATAGATAAACTACTATTGGTATCATTATAAAAAATTGATTCTGTAGAATGAGGATCAGCAAACTATGATCTACAAGCTAAATCTGATGCACTGCTTGTTTTTGTAGGTAAAGTTTTATTGGAACACATTGTACTTATGCATTTGTACATTGTGTGTGACTGCTTTCTCAGAGTTAAGTGATTGGGACAAAGACATTATTGCCTGTAAATCACAAAATACTTACCATTTGGCCCTTCACAGAAAGAGTATATTGATCTCTGCTATAGAAAAATTTACTTGATATGAGATAAGTTGCCAGTTATGCTTACAAACAGAAAAATTACAAAATGGTGTGCTTAGTATGAATCTTAGTATGGTTTTCAATGTGGATACATTTATTTAAATATTTTTGTATACATAGGTACTTATAAGCCCACGAAAAAATTAATAGTCATTATCCAAGAGAAATGGCATTTTGAGTAATTTTTTTTTCTTTTTTATTAAACTTCCTATCTTTTCCAAAATGTCTGCAATGAATATATGTATGTGTACATATAACCATATTTTTTATAATAAATGTTGTTAATCCAAAAATTGAATTGTTTGATTCTGAGCCAGTTGCTTTTAACCCCTCTGAGCTTCAGCTTTGGCCTCAGTTAATAATAGAACCTGAGCCACCAGAGAAGCTCATCATTAGCTAAGAGACAATAAAGTGCACATGAATGCTGGCACCTTAAAATACCAACACAGCATCAGTGGGGAGTTCTCATAAAGCTACTTAAAACAATAAAATTAACTCCAGAAATAGTACAAAGAAATATCCATATCTGACAGAGTAGCATCAAAGTAGACTTTCAGTTCAGTTTAGTTCAGTCGCTCAGTCATGTCTGAGTCTTTGCGACCCCATGAACTGAAGCAGACCAGGCTTCCCTGTCCATCACCAACTCCTGGAGCTTACTCAAATTCATGTCCATCGAGTCATTGATGCCATCCAACCATCTCATCCTCTGTCGTCCACTTCTCTTCCTGCCTTCAATCTTGCCCAACATCAGGGTCTTTTTCAAAGAGTCAGTTCTATGCATCAGGTGGCCAAAGTATTGGAGCTTCAGCTTCAGCATCAGTCCTTCCAATGAATATTCAGGATTCATTTCCTTTACAATTGACTGGTTTGAGCTCCTTGCAGTCCAAGGGACTCTCAAGAGTCTCTCCAATACCACAAGTCAAAAGCGTCAATTCTTTGTCACTCAGCTCTCTTTACAGTCCAGCTCTCACATCCATACATGACTACCGCAAAACTGATAAGTTTGACTAGATGGACCTTTGTTGGGAAAGTAATGTCCCTACTTTTTAGTACGCTGGCTAGGTTGGGCATAGCTTTTCTTCCAGGAGCGAGCATCCTTTAATGTCATGGCTACACTCAATATCTGCAGTGATTTTGGAGCCTAAAAAAAATAAAATCTCTCACTGTTTCCATTGTTTTCCCTATCTATTTGGTATGAAGTGATGGGACCAGATACCATGATCTTACTTTTCTGAATGTTGAGTTTTAAGCCATTTTTTCACTCTCCTCTTTCACTTTCACCAAGAGGCTCTTTAGTTCTTCTTTGCTTTCTGCCATAAGTGTGGTGTCATCTGCATATCTGAGGATATTGATGTTTCTCCTGGCAATCTTGCTTCCAGATTGTGCTTCATCCAACCTGGCATTTCACATGATGTACTCTGCATATAAGTTAAATAAGCAGGGTGACAATATACAGCCTTGATGTACTCCTTTCCTGATTTGGAACCAGTCTGTTGTTCCATGTCCAGTTCTAACTGCTGCTTCCTGACTTTCATATAGGTTTCCCAAGAGGCCGGTCAGGTGGTCTGGTATTTCCATCTCTTTCAGAATTTTCCACAGTTTGTTGTGATCCACACAGTCAAAGGCTTTGGCATAGTCAAAAAGCAGAAATAGATGTTTTTCTGGAACTCTCTTGCTTCTTTGGTGATCCAACGGATGTTGGCAATTTGATCTCTGGTTCCTCTGCCTTTTCTAAATCCAGCTTGAACATCTGGAAGTTCATGGTTCACGTACTCTTGAAGCCTGGTTTGGAGAATTTTGAACATTACTTTTCTAGTGTGTGAGATGAGTGCAATTATGTGGTAGTTTGAGCATTCTTTGGCATTGCCTTTCTTTGGGATTGGAATGAAAACTGACCTTTTCTAGTCCTGTGGCCACTGCCAAGTTTTCCAAATTTGCTGGCATATTGAGTGCACCACTTTAATAGCATCATCTTTTAGGATTTCAAAGAGCTCAACTGGAATCCCATCACCTCCACTAGCTTTGTTCATAGTGATGCTGCCTAGACCCACTTGACTTCCCATTCCAGGATGTCTGGCTCTAGGTGAGTGATCATACCATTATGGTTATCTGGATCATGAAGTTCTTTTTTGTATAGTTCTGTGTATTCTTGCCACCTCTTCTTAATATCTTCTGCTTCTGTTAGGTCCGTACCATTCCTGTCCTTTGTTATGCCGATCTTTACATGAAATGTTCCCTTGGTATCTCTAATTTTCTTGAAGAGATTTCTAGTCTTTCCCATTCTATTGTTTTCCTCTATCTCTTTATATTGATTGCTGAGGAAGGCTTTCTTATCTCTCCTTGCTATTATTTGGAACTGTGCATTCAAATGGCTATATCTTTCCTTTTCTCCTTTGCCTTTAGCTTCTCTTCTTTTCTCAGCTCTTCGTAAGGCCTACTCAGACAACCATTATGCCTTGTTGCATTTCTTTTTCTTGGAGATTGTCTTGATCACTGCCTCCTATATAATATCACGAACCTCTATCCATAGTTCCTCAGGAACTCTATCAGATCTAATCCTTTGAATCTATTGTCACACTCACTGTATAATCATAAAGAGCTTGATTTAGGTCATACCTGAATGGTCTAATGGTTTTCCCTACTTTCTTCAATTTAAGTCTGAATTTGGCAATAAGGAGTTCATGATCTGAACCACAGTCAGCTCCAGGTCTTGTTTTTGCTGACTAGAGCTTCTACATCTTTGGCTGCAAAGAATATAATCAATCTAATTTCAGTATTGACCATTTGGTGATGTCCACATGTAGTCTTCTCTTGTGTTGTTGGAAGAGGGTGTTTTCTATGACCAGTGTGTTCTCTTGGCAAAACTCTGTTAGCTTTTGACTTGCTTCATTTTGTACTCCAAGGCCAAATTTGCCTGTTACTCCAGGTGTTTCATGACTTCCTACTTTTGCATCCCAGTCTCCTATAATGAAAAAGACATCTTTTGGGGGTGTTAATTCTAGATGATCTTGTAGGTCTTCATAGAACCATTCAACCAGCTTCTTCACCATTACTGGTTGGGGCATAGACTTGGATTACTGTGAGATTGAATGGTTTGCCTTAGAAAATGAACAGAAATCATTCTGTTGTTTTTGAGATTGCATCCAAGTACTGCACTTCAGACTCTTTTGTTGATTCTGATGGCTACTCCATTTCTTCTAAGGGATTCTTGCCCACAGTAGTAGATATAATGGTCATTTGAGTTAAATTCACCCATTCCAGTCCATTTTAGTTCACTGATTCCTAAAATGTCAGTGTTCACTCTTGCCATCTCCTGTTTGACCACTTCCAATTTGCCTTGATTCATGGACCTAACATTCTAGGTTCCCATGCAATATTGTTCTTTTCAGCATCAGCCTTTATTTCCATCACCAGTCACACCCACAACTGGGTATTGTTTTTGCTTTGGCTCTATCTTTTCATTCTTTCTGGAGTTATTTCTCCACTGATCTCCAGTAGCATACTGGGCACCTCTTGACCTGGGGAGTTCATATTTAAGTGTCTTATCTTTTTGCCTTTTCATACTGTTCATGGGGTTCTCAAGGCAAGAATACTGAAGTGGTTTGCCATTCTCTTCTCCAGTGGACCACATTTTGTCAGAACTCTCCCCCATGACCCATCTGTCTTGGGTGGCCCTACATGGCATGGCTCATGGTTTCATTGAGTTAGACAAGGTTGTGGTTCACGTGATTACTTTGGACTGATTAAAGTGGACTTTAATTTTTACAAATAACCTCACTAGGGTAGATTGGAAGACTTTCTATAGGAATGGAGTTGTGCCTAATTCTGGTGAAAACTTTCAGGTGTTGTATTTAGGTGTGTCACAATATACTTATAAAATAGCTTATTTGGCTCAATGATTACAATAAGAATCCTAAAATCATAATCCATCTGTCTTTCAAAGTTAACTACAGTTGCATCAGGAAGGCACTTTTTCCTCTGCTGATCATTTATTTCATTAAAAACAAAGAATAGAATCCCTTAGTGAGAAAGTAGGATCTATTTTTGACTTTGTGTGCTAGGCAAACTCCATGAAAAACACCATAAAAGAGTGAGGTATGAAATGTTATTCCAGAATTCTTTGGTTGTTTTCTGTCATATATTTAGAGCAATAAATTTTGTTTTGTCTATTTTGAGGTTTGATTTCTCTCCTAGAATATATAGTATTTCATTAAACCAGTATGTGTTCATGGTTTCTTTTCATCTTTTTTTAAATATCCTCCTGTCATCAGCTTGCCCAGAAGCCTTTCCAGATAAGAATGCAAAGAGTATCTGAAAATAATAATAAAACCAGACCACATTCCTATGAACTGAAAAAACTTAGGAATGTGTAAATTATATAAATCGTGTGTTCCTGTTACACAGTTAAAATGATTGTCAGTGTCAGCTGTCTTTACATCAAAGTGGCCATTTTGATCTCTGCTAAGAACGAGCCCTATAATTATTTAGCACTGTCCAACTTTCTTAATGTCCACTCATTGCAGGTAACATCTATAGTTCCTTTTAGAAAAAAGTAAAGCAGCCAAGTTAGTTTTGTTTCTCTGACATGTTTATTAATATTTATATTAATACGCAAATGCATAGTACAATATTCAAAACTATTTTAAATCAATCACCAAATTACTAGGAGTTAAAGCAAAAACAACAGGATCACAAGTGTGTCAAAGTGCAAATGAGATGATGACGTGTATTATTTAAACTAAAGCTGATTTTGCAGGAAGCCAAAACCCCCTATTGATTTAATTAAAGAAAAGAAAAATACAGTCAATCCAGATGTCTGGCAACATAAAAACCAAATACGGGGATGATTGATTGAATCTTTGACATGACTTACCAGATGTTTTAGCCTCTTGGAGACAGATTAGAAAGAAAGGATTCGGGTGGGTTTCAAGTTTCGTCATTTCTCCCTGGGTACTCGGTGTGAATCTTCTTTGCTTCAACTTTAGCTAACTTTTCTTTCTAATCACTGCAGCCTCTGGTAACATTATCTCATATTTTCTTTCAGACTGAATCTTGGGAAATCTTGATCAAACAACAAATTGAGAACCAAGTGGTAATGTATAAACAATGTCATTTCCTTTCCCCCTAAATACATGGCTTCACGTGGTTTTATCTTCTGGAAAGATAACAAGGAATGCAGGACCCCAAGAGCAGAGCGGTGAGAAGCACTGAAGATAGTCAAAGACATTTGAAATCTAACAAGATCAGCTGAAATGATAGAAATTCTGAAAAGGTATTATTAGCATGATTCCTCTGCAGTGCAAACCTTCACTGTTCAGATTGCCCTGTGTTAAGACACTCATCTTTCCTGGTGGCTCAGATGGTGAAGAATCCTCCTGCAATGCAGGAGACCCTTTTTTGACCCCAGGAAGATTCCCTGGATAAGGGATTAGCTACCCATTCCAGTATTTTTTGCCTGGAGAATTCCACAGATAGAGGAGCCAGGCGGGCTACAGTCCATGGGGTAGCAAAGAGTCTGCCATGACTGAGGAACTAACACTTTCACTTTCAAGCCACTAATGAGTTGTTGGTGAGATAAGTTCTTTCTCAAAGGAAATAAATTACAGACTGATGATTGTGGTCAAGTGGTTGAGACCTTACCCTCCAATGCAGAGGAGGCAGGTTCAATCCCCATTCAGGGAACTAAAACCCCACATGCCTTGTGGCCAAAAAAAAACAAAACATAAAACAAAAACAATGTTGTGGCAAATTCAATTAAGGCTTTAAAAAAATGAATGGGTTCCTTCATCATGAGAATCTGCAGGTTTGCTTGAGCTATGAATTATGAAAACCCAGCTGTTGTTTTAAAGCAAACTGAATGGCAGAAGTCATTCTGGGTGTAGGCAAAAAAAGATTCCATTTTACATGCTATGATTTAAAAGAAACAAAGTAAGATGATTCCATTGTATCTTTACCTTTGGTCTGAATTTTCCACCCCTGAGACTTAAGTGATAATAAGGTTCATCTTTTACATCTGGAGTATTGGCTCAGTTGATTGGCTTAACAATTTTTTAAGAAATGCATTATCCTACCCATTTTTCATTGAGAAGTAAAGAGCTTTTCTAAGGACATAGTGAACAGTGACCCAGAACCCAGGTATTCTAAATCTGAGTCTTATGTAGTTCTGTGGTTGCCTCTGCAAAAGAGTTAGAAAAGAAATAATGTGACCATTAGGTCTAAAAAAGTACTTTGCAAAATGCACACCACAGAGCTGTATTCATCAGATTTGTCTGCTCATACACTGAACTTCAAAGAAGGTAAGAAACAAGACAAGCCCACTTGGAGCCCAAAAACTGTTATGTAATCTCACTTGAAGACAGAATTCCTAGAGCCAAACTTACTCATTACATCAAATATTCTAAAAGATGAATTTTTTAATATTTTCTTTTCCCCCCAAAAAGCTAAATTTAAGGCATCTCTTCTCTATCTGAATTTTCTAAAAGTGTTACTATCTAATTCTGCTTCCATGTTTCAGTATGACTTTGATTCTTAGGGGCCATGTCATCTGAAGATATCTTTTCGTGTTCAAAATGATATTACAAAGAGTAATAACAACATAAAAGGCATTGATATGCAGCCTGCAAGTTCTTCTGCCTGTTGTTGTTGAGTCACTAAGTCATGTCCAACTCTGCGACCCCATGAACTGCAGCACACCAGGCTTCTCTGTCCCTCACTATCTCCCTGAGTTTGCTCAAACTCACGTCCATTGAGTCACTGATATAATCCAACCATCTCATCTGTTGCCCCTCTTCCCCTCAATTTTTCCAAGCATCAGGGTTTTTCCAATAAGTCGGCTCTTCACCTCAGGTGGCCCAAGTGTTGGAGCTTCAGCTTCAGCATCAGTCCTTCCAATGAATATCAGGATTAACTGGTTTGATCTCCTTGCTGTTCAAGGGACTCTCAAGAGTCTTCTCCAACACCGCAGTTCGAAAGCATCAGTTCTTAGGCTCTCTGCCTTCTTCTGCCTGGTAGTGTTGGTGGTTTAGTCCCTGAGTTGTGTCTGACTCTTGCGACCCCATGAACTGTAGTTTGCCAGGCTGCTCTGTCCATGGGATTCTCCAGGCAAGAATACTAGAGTGAGTTGCCATTTCCTTCTCCAGGGGATCTTCCCAACCCAGGAATCAAACCCAGGTCTCCTGCATTGCAGGCAGATTCTTTACCAACTGAGCTACAAGGGAAGCCCCTTCTGGCCTGAGAAGGTCCCAAATCCCAGTGCTGTACTGTTGATTTTAATCTGCTTTCTCCATTAACCTTTCTCTTAACCCCTGTAATTTCCACTGGTGCCAAACTTCTCAGATTCTTCAGCCACAATCAATTTGCCTCAATAGTCATCACCAGCTCCAAAGCTTTGAGAAGAAAAAATGTTGTCCTAGTGAACACCTTTCGTTACTCAGCATCTTCCTGTTTAGCAGCTACTGCTCTTCCACTAGGCTGGGCTGTTAATGATTTTATTCAACTCATTTTGACTCATGTCTCCTGGCATAAGGTTGAGCACCTGGCCCAAGGTCAACCAATCAGAGAGCACTATCTCTCAAGTAAAGCAATTGCTTGTGACAAGAAATTTGATCCAACCTGGGCCAGTGAGTGTCAACCCAAGGGCTTTTGCTGGCACTATCAGAGAAAGAGTGTCTCTTTCCTTTGATATTAATATCTGCAAAACCAATAAAACTCCCCGTGGAAATCCTGCCCAAGGAAAAGCCAACATTGATGGAAACAGAGCTCAAGATAGACAAGAGCAATCATCTGATCTTCCAGCCCAGCTGTCCCTGAAAGACGCCACCACCACTTTTGACTCCTCTGTTACACAAAGCCATGAACTCTTTTTGGTTTTGTTTGTCTGTTGTGCTTGTTACTATATGAGTTGGGTTTTAGATGCTCATCACCAAGAGTTCTGTCCTACACAATCTTCAGCCTAACCTGTAAACATCCCTTGCTTTTAAAGGTTTAAATTGCAGTGTGGCTGACCTTGCTTTTAAAATAAAGAAGTTTGGGAATCAGAGGACTTCTCATTGATGTGGTAGCTATGAGAATATGTCCCTCAGATCTACTATATAAGGAAGATACTTGACTAATGTCCCCAGCTGCTATTTTCTGGATCCACCAGCACTTCTCATTCACAACCATGCTTCCCATGGGCTGTTTCCAGAGGAAGACTGAGTAGCGCAGAGATGGTAAAGCAGGCCTTTCATTCGTATGAGATGTGAAACATCTCTGAAGACTGAGATTGGCTGGAGAACTCCCCATCAGCCTTGTCAAGACTTCCTTACAACTGCATACTGTCCAAGATTCTTCCACCTAACCTTCTTTCTTTCCCTGTCTTTGAGGGTTCAGAACTATACAATGGTTTGACTGCTGTACTGGGCTATCCTGCTTTCTCCCCATTTTCCTTCACAGGCATTCTGTGAAGAATTTTGAAAGTTCTGGGATTTTTATCCCTGCTTACAAGCTAGTAAATTAGCCTGCCAACATTTCATGGATGCTGGCAGAAGACAAGAAATTCTTGGGTCAAAGACAAAGGAGAGTGTCCTGCTCACAGCTATGGCACTAGTGAGAATATCAGCATTTATCCAACTTATCCAAACCCCAAACCCAACAGAATGATATTAAGCGGGTCAGGTGACAACCCTAAATACAATAAGGGAAGAAGGGAGTTCTTTTCATTTTTGTTTTCTGTTTTTGAAGATTTTTTATGGAAAGATTCTGCAAGCTTAGAAAACTTGAATCTTTTATAATAAGCAGAGGATGAGATGGTTGGATGGTATCATTGACTTAATGGACATGAGTTTGAGCAAATTCCAGGAGACAGTGAAGGACAGGGAACCCTGGCATGCTGCAGTCCATGGGGTCACAAAGAGTTGGACACAACTGAGCAACTGAACAACAATTGTCTGCCTGAATTTCACCCTGAAGAGAGACATTTTCTTTACAACATTGGACAGTAAGCAGCTGTCTTATGCTCTGGAAGGAAAAGCTGTCTCTCATTCCCATGATTGTCCACTATACTAACACCCTTGAAAAGATGTTCTGGAACAAGGGCTGTCAGCATGTGTCCTCACAAGACGTGCAAAAATGCAAGAGACTCGTGTGTCTCCCAAGACCTGTCATTCAGTAAATTTCTTGCACATCTAACCTCATCTTGGCCTCTACTTCTAGGAAACCCAGACTAAAACAAATGATGTTGCCTTTAGTCAGACTGTGTGCCTTTTAAGAGTAAAAATGATGCTTTGTTTCTGTTTTTAGCCTCCATAGCACATAGCAGGGTGTTTGGCAAATATATGTTGATAGACTGAGCCATGGAATTGAGATTAAGTGTCCAGCCAATGAACAGAAAACTTGGACTTTCAAAAAGGGTAAGACATTCCTAAAATAGATCTTCTGATATAAATTCTCTCCAAATTCTCTTTGTCCATATTGGCTGAACTGAGACTTTTGCTGGACAATGATATGATTTAGTCATTTCTTCATCTCTGCCTGTCCCAAATGGCTGTAACATCCCAAGGTGATGGCATAGAAGTTTGGTTCATTCAGTGGAGAGCCTCTGAAATCCTAAACACCAGGAAATATAGTCTAAGAGAACAGCCCTTGCCTCCTACCCACTCACAACACTAATAATTTTGTGTCCCAAAGTTTTCCCACAGAATTTTCATTCATGGAAGTGACTGAGTGAGAACATGGAGAGGCCAATACCACTGGAAGAATTTTATTATTTACATTTACTTAGAAGGGAGGACATGCCACACCATGCAGGGCCACATGGAGAGGCACCAGATTCGGTCAGGGGATAGAAAGAGAGAGAGGGAAGTCTAGATCAGAGACTTTCTTGAACTTCCATGGGAAAGACAAGCCAGGACAAGGCAAAAAACTTAGGACTGGCTAGTTTGAATAATTCCAGCAAGCTTTGGGCCTTAGGAGCTGTCCCTCATTTTGTGGCACCCAGCCCGAGGTTGATTTAGCACAGGGGAATGTTGGCTTGGTGTGTGTTTGAGAAAAGAGATGGTTGGGGTGTAGGCTCTGGATTGGTTAATTTTCGTGTGAAAGGCATCTTCTCAGGTGAGCCCTTTACTGTTTCTAAAAGCTGGGCAGCCTTGGCAGAGGTATTCTTCTCCCATCTGCAAGGGCACAAATGCCAGAGTATCGGGGACACAGAAAAGAGGAAAATATCGTTAATTCAATTAACTGGTCCTGTGATGAATGGATGTCAAATTATCAAATACAGAGTTTAAGAAAACACAGTTGGAACAGAGTGCTTCCCTATCTGTCTAAAATACAGGTAGCTCCTGCTGGTCACTGCACCCTCCCGCTAAATAAGAAGTCCATCCTTGACCTCCAGACAGTTGAATAAGGGAAGAAGAGTGGGGTTTTGTTTTGTTTTGTTTTCAGTTAAGTCATTCCATTTCTCTTTCTTTCCTTCACCTTGACTTTGGCTTTCTCCTCAAACAAGTACCAACACCCTTTGATAAAGCCACTGATGGTTTAAATTTTGTTGGACTTCTGGGCTCAACTCGTGGAGAATGAATCATCTCTGTGGTCATAGCCAGGCTTCTCCAACCCTGCTCCATGTCTGCCTTACCTTGATTTTACTCCCTACTCATCAGCAGGCAAAAATCAGTAAGTTATATCATCCTAAGTTAAGACACTCAGACATGGCCAACCCAATAATTGTGCTCATGAATAAAATCTAGGTTGTCCTTTGAAATGATAAAGAACAGCCAGCAAGACTGGTCTTTCGGGTTGTTTTTCATTTTTATAAATATATTTACTAAACATAAACTCAAAGCATTTCTTGTCATGGATAAGATATCTATTATGAATTAGTACTGAATTTTCATTAAGTTAAAAATAAAATTCAACTACTTTGTAAGTCGTTTGTTGTTTTGTTTTGTTTTGTTTTGAGGCTGTTGGGAGAAAGATGGTGGTGGGGAGCACTCCACATAGATTATTTACTTGTCTGTAATCTGTTTGAAAATTGAAAAAAATTGAAAAATATCAATGCCTTAAAAGCTTTTATACGGTTCCAACCATGGGCTAATAAAAAACAATAAAAACTAATTAAGAATTCAGCAATTCAAAACGGCATCTGATTTGGTGTAAATTAAAAAAGCATCTGAGAGAAACAAAGTCAGTGCTTAAGTTATGTGGGCTCTGGTTGGCTGAATGCCACTGAAAGTGCTTGTCTTTAAACACACCCCTAAAATGCACCTACATCATAAGGTACTATTAGCAATGTAGTAAAATTCACTGATAAAGTAATAGATTTTTAAAAGAGCAAAGAAGATAAGTGGCAACTACTGCGTTCCTCAATAGTCTGTGAGTTCATTGCCCTATGGATGAAACTGCTTTTGTTAATCCAAAGTCAATGAGTTCCTATTTTCATTTATGAGAGTCAATGAGTCTCAGAATGCTCTGAGAAGTCTTTCATCAATTAGGTATAAAGGTTCACATTTTGATTTGTATCAGCCCTGAATGGAAACCACTCCTGCCAAGCACTATAGTTTATCAAGACATACTATTTATTTTTCTTCCAACCACACTCAATTCTAACTCCATTTCCTAAGACAAAGCACTGCTATAAGTGGAATTCAGGAAGACAAGGTGGTTCTAACTCACAGTAGATTCTACCAGGGAAAATAAATCCTGTGATCTGTGGCTGTGATAAGAATAAAGACCATCAAGACTAGCGGAAAATAGACACTGTGTCTAATTGGAATCCATACTTGCCGCTCAGGATAAGATATGACTCAAAGTAAATGTTTTTTGTCTTGTATGTATGGAATATTGGCTTTGCTGCACAGAGCCTTTTAACTTTTAGCCAATTGTCAATAAAAATACATAGAAGTACAGTAAAATCAGCATAGTGTATAATTCCACAAAAATGAAATTTTTGCCAAGCACACCAGGGTATGACATTTATGCAACATTTTGATGCAACTCCTGTTTTCTAAGCTTGATTTTCAAAAGAACAAACTGTTTCCGAAACCAGTCATTCTTTTTCCCACTATTTATTGTTGTTATTTAGTTGCTAAGTCATGTCTGACTCTTTGCAGCTCCATAGACTATAGCCCACCAGGCTCCTCTGTCTATGGGATTCCCCAGGCAAGAATACTGGAATGATTTGCCATTTCCTTCTCTAGGGAACTTCCAGACCTAGGGATCAAACTTGCATCTCTTGCATTGGCAGGCAGATTCTTTACCACTGTACCACCTAGAAAACCCCCTTCCCACTAATAGGTGCCTACATTAATACACACTCCTTCCTTAGTGGAGATAATGTTACAAATTTGCCATTTTCCAGGTCTGAGTAGAGAGAGAACGAATTCCTCTGTCACTAGCAGAAATACATTCGCGCAGATCTCTGCCTAATTTCCCCTCCTCCTCAAACATATAAACATCAGTTACAACTATAAAGAGTCAGCTGAGAACAGGGTAAACAGGCCATGGCTCTGTGCTCAGGGTCAAATTACAATCTTGACCTTGTGAAAGCCAAGGGAAGACAACATCACAGGTTATCAGATACTGAAGAGGACAGCAAACAGCCACTTTCTGGGACACTGTCCTCACATAGGCAATTCAACGCACAACATTATTATTAATAACATGTCTTGCTTTCCATCAGATTCTTTAAAAAATAAAAAGGTTATGCACCAAGAGGACAAAAGTCATTCTGATAGCTTCTCAGACTTAGAAGAACTTCAATTAATCATTCAGACACTTTGCCCTTTGTTCAAGAATATTGAGGCAGCTGTGACAAATCAGCAGGAAAAGAAAACATCAGGTCACTGCTATAATCAGTTTATATGTGCTTGCCAAGCATGTATTATCAAGATAAATAGATAGACATTGATTGATAGATACATAGATATCTGATTCTAGGAAATAAATATGACAGTAGCTACTTTTGAATCATTCCTGAAATATAAAGGGAATAGTGCAAAAGGTTTCTGAAACTATTAATAACATTATGCAGGGGAATAAATCCATTATTAATATTAGTAAAATAGGTGGTTTTATGGTAAAGAATCCACCTGCCAATGCAGGAGACTCAGGAGACATTGCTCCAAATCCCTGCGTTGGGAAGATCCCCTGGAGGAGGAAATGGCAACCCACTCCAATATTCTTGCCTGGGGAATCCCATGGACAGAGGAGCCTGGCGGACTGCAGTGCAATGGGGTTGAACAGAGTTGGACACAACTGAGCAGAGGTGAAAAGCCAACCAAGAAAACGTGTCCTCAAAACAAGTACCCCTTCAACGAGAAGTTCCCAAAATATTCTTTTATATTCAGGATTTTGTATGCAACGATTTTTGGAAATGCTTTTAATTATAGAATGTATATCATACAGGGGAGAAACTCTCTAGTGCTACATTAGCTGCTATTTTTACTTCTATGTATACTCTTCAAATCTTATGCATCACATCATTGTTTAAATGTCATTTTATGATCCAGCTGTGAAGATGGATACTTTAGTTTTATTCTTTGGGAATAAATAGTTGGGAACTATTTCCATTTGAAAAATAAGCTAATAGACTAAATATAAAAGGTGAACTCAATCACTGAGAAGATACAAGGACTGTAAAATATGAGTTTATAGCAATAAAAATGTAAGGAAAATACTTTGAACCATTGGACAAAGCTAAATGAAGCTTCTCCAAGAAAACATTACGTAAGGAAGCAATTTTTTAAATATCCTGGAAAAATCTATTTCAAATAAAATTATAAAATTTACCCCAGGGCATATCTGGTTTTTTGTGGAGCTTTTAAAAAAGAATGTAAAATATAAAATTAAGTATAAAAGTGAATATTTATAATGAGAAAATAAATCACAGGAAATCACAAAATTTCAAAGCTGACAACACAAAATCTGGGAAAATGGCATTGTTTTCATTAATTAAGTATATTTTGTTAATTAAACATCTTTATAAGACTTTGCCCTGGCAGTTTAGATAGTAAAGAATCCACCTGCAATGTGGGAGACCGGGGTTCGATTCCTGGGTTGGGAAGATCCCCTGCAGGAGGGCATGGCAACCCACTCCAGCATTCTTGCCTGGAGAATTTCCAAGGACAGAGGAGCCTGGTAGGCTACAGTCCATGGTGCGGCAAAGATCTGATACAACTGAGCAACTAAGCACATAAGACTTTTCCCCTACATTTTTTTGCTATATTCTTTTGCCTCTTCATATGAAAACTATATTGTAATATCATTTTCTATAGAGGCAAGAGAAAAATGCACTTTCCTCTAGTATGGCTGGATGAAATCTGTTACTATTGACAGTTTATAAACTTCATGAGTTGATTTTTTTTTTAAATATGGTGAAAATTTCTGAGTTGTCATGTTTGAGAAAGGCTCTCTCAAGCTTCTCTCCTATGTGAACTCTTAGAGACAGGCTCACTGCTCATCATACTGAAAACTTCATTGTCTCATTGCCAAGTATATGGTCATCCCTCAATATCCATGGGTATCCATGGAGTGTTGGTTCTAGGACCAACCCTACCCCCAGATACCATAATCTGTGAATGCTCAAGTCACTTGTATAAAATGATGTCATATTTGTAAATAACCTAAGCACATCCTCTCATATACTTTAAATCTCCCACACTGCAGGTGAATTCTTTACCAGCTGAGCCACAAGAGCCCAAATCATCTCTAGATCACTTATAGTACTTAACACAGTCTAAAAGCTATGTAAATAGCTGCCAGTGTTAATTGCTCAGTCGTGTCTGACTCTTTGTGACCCTATGGACTGTAGCCCATCAGGCTCCTCTGTCCATGTAATTCTCCAGCCAAGAATACTAGAGTGGGTAGCTATTCCCTTTGCCAGGGGATCTTCCTGACCTTGGGATTGAACCTGGGTCTCCTGCTTTGCAGGCAGATTCTTTACCACCTGAGCCACCAGGGAAGGCTAATAACTGTCTAATGCATAGCAAATTCAAATTTTCCTTTTTGCAAATTTCTGCAATTTTTTCCCATATATTTTCAATCTGTGGTTGCTTGACCTGGAAGGCCAATGGTATTGCTGTTACAAGGAGATAGGGATCCATAAAATATAACAATGATTCTTCATTCCACTTTGCCCCACACCAAAACATTTCTGTTTACCTTAATAAACATCATGACATTTTCAAGAGAAAAATCACATTTAGTTCATGTCAATATTCTTTCAAGTATTCTGAGACACTTTGCAGCTGATCATACTGATTGCAAATGAATGTATTTCTAAAGAAACTAGCACTCACTTTCCTTTCTTTGATAATTCTCCTGAATGACCTAGTGAGTACATTGTCTCATGTCTAATTTTAAACCAATAAAATGATATATTTCTGTAATAAAATCAAGTTAGCTACTTTAGAAGCTGAAACTTTTTAACCCTGTAAAATAAAAATCATAATGTATTTTAATGGAAACACATGGTAAAACTTCAAGGAAAATAAATCATGCAGTAAAACAAGTTTGAACCAGGAACAGTTGAAAACTAAAGTGAAAAGTGAAAGTGAAGTCGCTCAGTGGTGTCCAACTCTTTGCGACCCCATGGACTGTAGCCTACCAGGCTCCTCCGTCCATGGGATTTTCCAGGCAATAGTACTGAAGTGGATTGCCATTTCCTTCTCCAAGTTGAAAACTATGGAGAAAGTTAAATTTCTAACATTAAAGTTAACCTGGTTAGTTTCTCATATATGTTAAGACAATGTCCCATTTTGTGTTCTTCTGGGGCAAAGACAATCTGAAAACAAATATAATTTATTAAATATGATTTAATTATAGAAGTTATTACAGTACTTATACTGGTTTGTAAATGACTGGACCAACTCCCATTATCTTGTAAGATATTGCAAAGGATGTCATTATTTTGTTACACTACGTAGTAAATTTCTTTTTGCCCGCAAATTCAGGTCAAATCAGACAACTATGCTTTCTCATTCAAATCTCAGAGATCTTTAACCTGTGGGTAAAAGTCACGGGTGATAAATATTTATAAAACTCTGCAGTAAAGCTTCCGTTTATTAGAAAAATCTCCAAGAATGACATGACCTCGGAATTTCCTGGAATCATGTTCCTGTTGTGATCTACAGAGTTCATAGGTCCTTGCCTCATTTAAATATAAAGCCCTAGGGAAGACCTTTAAAAATCAAATCTGTTTTTAATGTTTCACATTGGAGCCACAATTTTTTGGTCTTTATTTTAAATCTGATAAGCTAAAATTTTAAGTGTGAGATAATATATTATGGGATATAAATATTAAACTGATAGAGATTGGCAATTTTGATGACATGGAAAAATTCACTTATCTTTGAATTTCTGTCTTAGTAATCTTCCCCAAGGTGCTTACCAATCTCCCTTTCCTCACCTGCTGCTGCTAAGTCACTTCAGTCGTGTCCAACTCTGTGCGACCCCACAGATGGCAGCCCACTAGGCTCCCCCATCCCTGGGATTCTCCAGGCAAGAACACTGGAGTGGGTGTAGAGTTAGATTATTTATTTGACTTTTTTCTTGTTTCTTGATGTATGCCTGTATTGCTATGAACTTTCCCCTTAGGACTGCTTTTACAGTGTCCCATAGGTTTTGGGTTGTTGTGTTTTCATTTTCATTCTTTTCTATGCAAATTTTGATTTCTTTTTTGATTTCTTCTGTGATTTGTTGGTTATTCAGCAGCGTGTTGTTCAGCCTCCATATGCTGGAATTTTTAATAGTTTTTCTCCTGTAATTGAGATCTAATCTTACTGCATTGTGGTCAGAAAAGATGCTTGGAATGATTTCAATTTTTCTGAATTTACCAAGGCTAGATTTATGGCCCAGGATGTGATCTATCCTGGAGAAGGTTCCGTGTGTGCTTGAGAAAAAGGTTAAATTCATTGTTTTGGGATGAAATATCCTATAGATATCAATTAGGTCTAACTGGTCTATTGTATCATTTAAAGTTTGTGTTTCCTTGTTAATTTTCTGTTTAGTTGATCTATCCATAGGTGTGAGTGGGATATTAAAGTCTCCCACTATTATTGTGTTGTTGTTAATTTCTCCTTCCATACTTGCTAGCATTTGTCTTACATATTGTGGTGCTCCTATGTTGAGTGCATATATATATATAGTTGTTATATCTTCTTCTTGGATTGATCCTTTGATCATTATTTAGTGTCCTTCTTTGTCTCTTTACACAGCCTTTGTTTTAAAGTCTATTTTATCTGATATGAGTATTGCTACTCCTGCTTTCTTTTGTTACCTATTTGCATGGAAAATCTTTTTCCAGCCCTTCACTTTCAGTCTGTATGTGTCCCCTGTTTTGAGGTGGGTCTCTTGTAGACAACGTATATAGGGGTCTTGTTTTTTTATCCATTCAGCCAGTCTTTGTCTTTTGGTTGGGGCATTCAACCCATTTACTTTTAAGGTAATTATTGATAAGTATGATCCCGTTGCCATTTACTTTATTGTTTTGGGTTCGAATTTATACATCCTTTTTGTGTTTCCTGTCTAGAGAATATCCTTTAGTATTTGTTGGAGAGCTGGTTTGGTGGTGCTGAATTCTCTCAGCTTTTGCTTGTCTGTAAAGCTTTTGATTTCTCCTTCATATTTGAATGAGATCCTTGCTGGGTACAATAATCTGGGCTGTAGGTTATTTTCTTTCATCACTTTAAGCATGTCTTGCCATTGCCTCCTGGCTTGCAGAGTTTCTATTGAAAGATCAGCTGTTATATCCTTATGGGAATTCCCTTGTGTGTTATTTGTTGTTTTTCCCTTACTGCTTTTAATATTTGTTTTTTGTGTTTGATCTTTGTTAATTTGATTAATATGTGTCTTGGGGTGTTTTGCCTTGGGTTTATCCTATTTGGGACTCTCTTGGTTTCTTGGACTTGAGTGATTATTTCCTTCCCCATTTTAGGGAAGTTTTCAACTATTATCTCCTCAAGTATTTTCTCATGGTCTTTCTTTTTGTCTTCTTCTTCTGGGACCACTATGATTTGAATGTTGTAGCATTTAATATTGTCCTGGAGGTCTCTGAGATTGTCCCCATTTCTTTTAATTCGTTTTTCTTTTTTCCTCTCTGATTCATTTATTTCTACCATTCTATCTTCTAATTCACTAATCCTATCTTCTGCCTCTGTTATTCTACTATTTGTTGCCTCCAGAGTGTTTTTGATCTCATTTATTGCATTATTCATTATATATTGACTCTTTTTTATTTCTTCTAGGTCCTTATTAAACCTTTCTTGCATCTTCTCAATCCTTGTCTCCAGGCTATTTATCTGTGATTCCATTTTGATTTCAAAATTTTGGATCAATTTCACTATCATTATTTGGAATTCTTGATCAGGTAGATTCCCTATCTCTTTCTCTTTTGTTTGGTTTGGTGGGCATTTATCCTGTTCCTTTACCTGCTGGCTATTCCTCTGTCTCTTCATCTTGTTTAAATTGCTGGGTTTGGGGTGTCCTTTCTGTATTCTGTCAGTTTATGGAGTTCTCTTTATTGTGGCATTTCCTCGCTCTGTGTGGGTTTGTACAGGTGGCTTGTCAAGGTTTCTTGGTTAGGGAAGCTTGTGTCAGTGTTCTGGTGGGTGGAGCTGGATTTCTTCTCTCTAGAGTGCAATGAAGTGTCCAGTAATGAGTTATGAGATGTCTATGGTTATGGGGTGACTTTGGGCAGCCTGTATATTGGAGCTCAGGGCTGTGTTCCTGTGTTGCTGGAGAATTTGCTTGGTATGTCTTGCCCTGGAACTTGTTGGCCCTTGTGTGGTGCTTGGTTTCAGTGTAGGTATGGAGGTATTTGATGAGCTCCTGTCAATTAATGTTCCCTGGAGTCAGGATTTGGACTTAAGCCTCTTGCTTCCAATTATCAGTCTTATTTTTACAGTAGCCTCAAAACTTCTCCTTCTATACAGCACCATTGATAAAATATCTAGGTTAAAGATGAAAAGTTTCTCCACTGGGAGGGTTACCCAGAGAGGTTCACAGCATTACATGGAGAAGAAAAGAGGGAGGAGGGAGTTAGAGGTGACCCAAATGAGATGAGGTGGAATCAATAGAGGAGAGAGTGGGCTAATCAGTAATCACTTCCTTATGTGCACTCCACAACTGGACTGCTCAGAGATGTTCACGGAGTTATACAGAGAAGAGAAGAGGGAGGAGGGAGACAGAGGTGGCCAGGAGGATAAAAGGAAGGAATGAAAAGGAGAGAGACAGATCCAGCCAGTAATCAGTTCCCTAAGTGTTCTCCACCATCTGGAACACACAGAAATTCAGAGTTGGGTAGAGTAGAGAAGGGTTAGGGAGGAGACACAGGCGACCTGGTGGAAAAAAAGGAGAGAGAGAGCAGTCAAGCCAGTAATCTCGCTCCCTAGTAAAAAATGGGTACTGAAGATTGGGTTCTTAAAGGTACAAAATTGTTAACAAACCTAAAAGCAAAAATTAAAAATCTAGAGTAGAGTTTGGAATTTCAAAAATACAGTGTTAAAGAAAAGAAGAAGGAAAAGAAAGAGAGACAAAGAAAAAGAAAACAAAAAACAAAGTCACAAAAGTTATAAAGAAAACATAGGTACAAAATTGATAACAAATACCAAAAAGCAAAAGTTAAAAAATCTAGAGTAGAGTTTGGAATTTCAAAAATACAATGTTAAAGAAAAGAAGAAGAAAAAGAAAGAGAAAAAAAAACTAAAACAAACAAAGTCACAAAAATTATAAAGAAGATATAGGTACAAAATTGATAACAAATACCAAAAAGCATAAATTAAAAATCTAGAGTAGAGTTTGGAATTTCAAAAATACAATGTTCAAGAAAAGATGAAGACAAAGAAAGAGAGAAAAAAAATGTCACAAAAGTTATAAAAAAAAAATCTAGGTACAAAATTGATAACAAATACCAAAAAGCTAAAATTAAAAATCTAGAGCAGAGTTTGGAATTTCAAAAATACAATGTTAAAGAAAAGAAGAAAAAAAAAAACAAGGTCACAAAAGTTATAAAAAATATATATATGAAGTTTGCTTTTTTTTGAAAAAAAAAGGGTCTTTTTTTTTTTTTTGCAAAGTAATAGTAGGTTATAAAAGTGAAAATTAAAGGAGTATTAGCAGACTTAAAAATTTTTTTTTAATTTTTTAAAAAGAAACAATGACTGTAAAAATAGTACACATATATATAGGACTTTCTCTGATGTTGTTGTGGGTATTGTGGGTTCAGTTCATTTTCGGCTAGTTCCTTGTTCTGGCTTATATTTCTCAAGATCTATAGGCCCCTTCCTATGTAGTCCGTACTAACCACGGGGTTTTAATCTATTGCCTGTCGCTTCCAAGGCAGTTCCCTCTGTTATAGCTTCTTCTGTTTGCTGGTCTCTTCAGTGTCTGATTTCCACCCTGATACCAAGGGGGCGGTGGTGGACACCTTTTTTTTTTTAAGGCTCACTTGTTCAGTCGTGCTGTGGGGAGGGAGGGATGCTGCAAATAAATAAGACTGGCATATGCTCACAGTGCCTCAGTTCACGGCACGTGTAGCCTCCCTGCCCACACTGCTCAGGCTCTAGATTGCTCTGCCAGGAACCGTTCGCGGCCGGCCCTGGGCTGCTTGCGCCTCCCAGGTCTAAGCCGCTTAGGTTCAGGCACTCGGGTAGTCCTCAGAGGCGCAGACTCGGTTGGGCCTGCGTTTTGTGCCCTTCCCAGGTCCGAGCAGCTCAGACAAGAAAGACAAGACATATGATGAGGTGTTTGGCGAACACGGTTGCTGCAACTTATCGCCTCCCCGCTGCTTGGTTATCTGGGTGTACAACCAGCGCACCTTCTCAGGCGGATGTTGACTGTCCAGAACCCCAACAAGTTTTAGTTAGCAAAGAAGCCTGCTTACAGTTTTGTAGATAATGTCTCTCTGGGGCTGCGATTGCCCGCCTCCAGCTCTGGCTACCTGTCACCGGAGGGGGACGGTCTGCAGCTGGCTATATCTGTACAATCCTTTGTTCCGTGTGCGGGCCTGGTGGTGTCTTAGGTTAGGGCTGGCTCTTCGCGTGGTAGATATCCCAGAGTCTGGTTTGCTGGCCCAAATTATTTCGCTCAGGTAGCGCTCAGGGTATTCAGGCCAGATCCTTACTCTAAGCGATGCAGCCCGCGCTGTGCTTCCCTGCCCAGCCCCCGCTTGCTAATGGCGGATGCAGGCGTCTGTGCTGCTTCTCCGCTGGGGGAGTTACCGTAGGGCTCATAATCTGTGGGTTTTAATTGCTTATTTATTTTTCCTCCCTGTTATGTTGCCCTCTGTGCTTCCAAGGCTTGGCACAGACTTGGCAGTGAGAGTGTTTCCTGGTGTTTGGAAACTTCTCCTTCCCGGTATGGCACTCCGTCCCTCCCTCTTTTGTCTCTTTTTTTGTCTTTTATATTTTTTCCTACCTCCTTTCGAAACAATGGGTTACTTTTCTGGGTGCCTGATGTCCTCTGCCGGCATTCAGAAGTCGTTTTGTGGAATTTACTCGGCGTTTAAATGTTCTTTTGATGAATTTGTGGGGGAGAAAGTGTTCTCCCCGTCCAATTCCTCCGCCATCTTAGCTCCTCCCTAGGGGTAGGTTTATAAAAGGGGTCATCGTGGGATTATATGAAATTGTGTGTGGAAACCTGGCACCTCACTCCAGTACTCTTGCCTGGAAAACCCCATGGGCGGAGGAGCCTGGTAGGCTGCAGTCCATGGGGTCACGAAGAGTCGGACATGACTGAGCGACTTCCCTTTCACTTTTCACTTTCATGCATTGGAGAAGGAAATGGCAACTCACTCCAGTGTTCTTGCCTGGAGAATCCTAGGGACGGGGGAGCCTGGTGGGCTGCCGTCTATGGGTTCACACAGAGTTGAACACGACTGAAGCGACTTAGCAGCAGCAGTATGTGGGAACCTTTAAAAATTGTAAAACATTATAGAATTTTAAAAAACAAGAGAATCGCAAAAAACTTCCTCCATCCTAGACTTCCTCTGCCTATCCAGCTATTTCTCCTCTTTCATAACAGAAATTGTATCTGCAGCTATTGTTTGAAGCCTTCTTTTCCCACTGCAAGAACAGCAACTAAAGTTGTCTTGTTCACTGCTAAATTTTGGTACCTAGCCCAGGGCAGGCATCTAAAGGGGCCTTGGTTGAATGAATTGATGTCCCAGAAATACCTCAAACTCAATGTCTAAACATCAGATCTCTAAACTTGAAACAGTAGCCACCCCTGAAATTGACCACCTGATGGGAAGAGCCAACTCATTAAAAAAGGCCCTAATGTTGGGAAAGATTGAAGGCATAAGGAGAAGGGGACGACAGAGGACAAGATGGTTGGATAGCATCACTGACTCAGTGGACATGAGTTTGAGCAAGCTCTGGGAGATGGTGAAGGACAGGGGAGCCTGGCGTGCTGCAGTCCATGGGGTCACAACGAGTTGGACATGACTGAGTGATTGAACAACAACAGCAACAATGACTATATTTTCTATTTTGATTGAATTTGCCATCATCCCTTCATTTTCTTAAGCCCGAAACAAGAACAGATTTCCAACTCCTCTGGCTCTCACTCTTATCCCCCACTATGAAGCACTCAAGAAGTTAAGGGATCCAACTTCTTAAATATCTCTTGAATCTGGGTCTGCTCTTTCTTTTATTACCATGTGATCTTAATTTCATCCAGTTAACTAGATATTTCCATCTAGTCTCTGTTCCTTTCCCCCTTGTCCCCTAGGACTCTTTATAAAATATAAATTAGACCACATCACTTCCCTGTTAAAAGCTTTTCAGTGGTTCTCCACCAGTTTAAAGGCCTTAGTTGCTTTAGTCTTGTTAATGTGTACCTACCTATTTTCCTATGCATATGTGTGTTTATGCATATATGTGTACATGCATGTATACATACATGTGCCTGTGCGGGTGTATAGGCATGTCAGCCTTCTGATCCGACCCTTACCTACTTGAACAAGTTCATTCCTTCTGCTCTTCCCACTGCTTCCAGTTTTGTTCCAATAATACCAGATGGTTTACAGTTCCCCAAACAATGTCAATACACTGAAATAATGTATCTGTATCTGTATCTGAAATAGTATCTGTCTGAAATAGATAGCCTTGATCTTTGCAATTCAGTTCGGACATCTTGCTCTTCAAAGGTCCTCCTGATTCTTCCTTCTCTATACTTAATTGTCAGCTACTTCATGCTGTTCCATTGCTTAGTATTTACTTCTTTTGCCTTGATGACTATGAACTTTACTGGGTGGGCATCAATCCCAACCATTAGTTCCTCAGTGTCTTCCAGGGAGTATCAGTAAGTTTTTTCAATAGATTTTATTTATTAGAACAGTTTTAGGTTCTCAGCAAAATTGAGCAGAAAGTACAGAATTCCCATATACCCCTCTACACACATTGCTCCCTCCACTATCAACATTTCAAACCACAATGATATATTGTTACAATCAATGAGCTTACATTGATACATCATTATCTTCCACGGCCAGTGGTTTACATTAAGATCGATTCTAGGTGTTGTACATTCTGTGGGTTTTGACAAATATATAATGACATGTGTCTACATTATGGGCTTCCCAGCTGGTGCTAGTGGTAAAGATCCTGCCTGCCAATGCAGGTAGACATTAAGAGACACAAGATCAATCCCTGGGTTGGGAAGATCTCCTGTAGGAAACCAAAGCAACCCACTCCAGTATTCTTGCCTGGAGAATGCCATGGACAGAAGAGCCTGGCTGGCTATGGTCCAGAGGGTCACAAAGAGTTGAGCACAACTGAAGCGACTTCACACACACGCATGTCTACATTATCATAGTGTCATACAGAATAGTTCATTAAAAATTCTCTGTGCTCTGCCTATTTATCCCATTAACACATCACAGTCGTTGGTATATCTGCTGTCTTGTTATATGTTTTATAGAATGTCACATAGTTGAAATAATACAGCTCATAGTTTTCTCATATTGGCGTGTTTCACTTAGCAATATGTATGCACTTACAGTTCTTCCGTGGAGTCAGTGAATTTTTATCTTGGATTTCTTGGGGTCTAAGATACCTCCGATCACAGAACAGATACTAAATAAGTTTTAGTTACATTAAATCTATAATCTATTTTAATTGTATAATTATTTGCATTTTTCCCTCTCTGGAAACAAACATTATTCTGAAATTCTCTGACTTCTATCTTTTATTTTAAAAGAAAAAAGAGTATCAAGCAAAAAGGACTTAAAAGTCCATTTTGTCTGTTTTAAGCTTTTTTTGCATAATTTTGGAAGATGAAAAGTAGTATTTTCCATATGCATTTCTGAGATTTACAAATACACATTTATACTTTCCTTTGAATTAAAAAAGTGTATGTGTCCTTTTTAATGGTAACAAACCAAATGACCATGCCCCTCTATTTATGTCACAAACTAAGAGTATTCTGACCTTACATACACAGGAATGGTTGGTTAATCTTACTTATTAACAATGATGATTGGTTTGTATCACTGCTGTTCCTTGTCAGGTGCTTCCCTGTTGATTGCCTAGAAGCCCCAATCCATTATTTGCTGATGTAATCATCAGCACCACTAAGAGTGTTCATTAAGGTTGACATTTCCTGGCCATACTCAGGAGACCTCCATGAGAACCAAGGACATGCATCTTTAATGAGCATCTCAGGTGATTCTGGTGCAGATGGTGTTGGGTCTACTTTCAAGAACAAAAGCTTGGAACTCCATATAAAAATGCTTGCCAGCAGGTGGCTGGCTACTACCTATAAGAAACTTCACAGTGAAAGCAGTGAGATTGATCATATGCTAAATTTAATGCTGTATTCCAAATGAAAATTACAGAAGCAAAACTAATTGATTTCTATGTGTTAATTAACAGGCGGAAAATAACCAAAATGTCTCTGGTACCACAATCTGAGGGATGGTTAGTACTTAAAGAGAAAATGACTGTTTTATTCGTATGGTTACATCCTTTGGGGGAAGAAAATTTTCAAGAGTCTGAAACTCGAGAAAATTGCTTTCTGTAAAAGTAGGTTAGAAATCTTGACAATTTGTTCAAATCTGCAGGGTTCTGATATGTCATTTCTTTCTCATCAGACTAGAAATATACTTACTTTGCCAGAAAACCAGCAATTGCATTTAAATCTCCCTGTAGGTGCCTGAAAAGTTCATATAGCTGGCACTGATTAACTGGAAGCTGAATAACAGAGCTATTTTTATTATCTCCTTTGTAAACCCCAATTCCTTTTTCATCACAAACTCAGGCAAATACATGTAAGTGACTTCATTCTTATTATCTGATGTTCTTTTAATAATTATTTGAGCTGATGATACAATTTTGACATGCTTAATCTCTACTCTTATTTAAACTGATATATAACAAAATCATGTTCTGGATTAAGAGGAAATAATTGATAAGATATTAGCTCAAAATGGGAACAGTTAAAGCATAAATATTGTGACTTTTTAATGTCAGCACATCAATATTGAGGTTCTTTATAATAAGGATCAGAGACAAGCAAATGGTCCCAGAGCTTTCCAAAAGTATGGTGAATAAAAAATGCTGTAGAATCTTTGAAAACATGGAATCAATGTGAAGTCAAGAACTGTTTAAAAGTTCCATAATACAGTAGTGAGCCAGAGACTAACTGGAACCAACTTTGGACAAAAATACAAGATAGTGAAGGCACTGTATTGTACATTGATCTAGAAAGCAGAAACATTTTAATTTTAATAAAAACTAAAAGTTTTAAAATAAAAATGTTTTAAATGTTTTAAAATAGACTTCTGACTAAGAGGAAAGTCAGGAATACTTTTAACAACGGACTTCAGACACTTGTGTGGTGGTTAGAAACACTACTATCTTTAAACATGTGTTGACCAAGAACATCACAAGTCAGTATCAAACTTTTCCTATGTGAAGAACCTTTTTCCCATTACTAGACCTTTCTCTAAATTTCTGAATGTGAACTTCCCCAAAACAGAGGGAAATATACAAACAGAGATGAGAATGCAATGCATTTTTAATTTCACAAATGCATAGCTAGTAAGGAAAATATAAAGACATGGGAGAAGAAAAAATAGTCTAGAAGTCATATTTGCAAGGATATTTTACATTTTAGTAATTCATAATTCATCGCCAGTACGTTCTCTTCCACCACAGGGACTAGAGTTGAATAAAAGGCTTATCCCACAGCAGAGCCACAATTCTTATCAGGCTGTTGCGTTGTGTACTCAGTTGCGTCCGACTCTTTGCAAACACATGGATTGTAGCCCACCAGGTTCCTCTGTCCCATGGAATTCTCTAGGCAAGAATTCTAGAGTAGGTTGTCATTTCCATCTCTATAAGATCTTCCTGACCCAGGGATCAAACTCGCATCTGTTGCATCTCCTGCATTGGCAGGCTGATTCTTTACCACTGCACCACGTGAGTGTCGTTCAGTTGCTAAGTCGTGTCTGACCCTTTACAACCCCATGAGCTGCAGCATGACTGGCCTTCCTGTCACTCACCACCTTCTAGAGTTTGCCCAAGTTCATGTCCATTGAGTCAGTGATGCCATCCAACCATCTCGTTTGGTTGGTTTCCACAAAAAATATCTTGCCACCTCCAGTATTTGCATAGTTGGGCAGCAAACAGTTAATGAACACCTAACCTGTGTAAGGAACTGTGTCAGCCCTGTTCAGGTTTCAGAAATATTTAAGAATAATCCCTTCCCATAGAGAACTGAGATATTCTAGTGGAGAGGGAAGACAAAATGAGCCAGGTCCCATTACATTAATAATAAAGAGAAAGTCCTGGGGTGGCCACCAGAAGATATACCTCATATTTGTTTAGAAGAAGATAAGAGAAGTGTTCTCTGAGGAGATGGCACTAAAATGAGGTTCACAGAACAGAAAGATGAGGAGGAAGATGAGGGAGAGGGAGCCACCTCCTTGAGGAAACAGAGTAACAGGGAAGTGTGGTGAGGGTGGTGAGCAGAGTTCCTGGAGGGCAGGATATTCAAAAAGAGAAAGAAAAAAAATGAGTATGGTAGAAGGTAGATAAACACATTGAACATTCATCTTCAAAACCAGGCCAAGGAGTCTGAGCTTTAGGATGCATGCAGAAACAGGAAAGGATAAAACAGTACCTGAGCCCTTATGATGTGCCAGCCCTAGAGGCTGTGCAAAAAATTACATTTCTAGACATCATCACAGGCGGGCTTCCCTGGTAGCTCATCTGGCAAAGAATCTGCCTGCAATGCGGGAGATCCCGGTTCGATTCTTGGGTTGAGAAGGTTCCCTGGAGAAGTAAATGGCAACCCACTCCAGAGCTCTTGCCTGGAGAATCCCCATGGACAGAGGAGTCTGGTGGGCTAGTCCATGGGATCGCAAAGGGTCGGACGCAACTAAACACACACACAGACATCATCACAGAATGCGAATTAACCTTTGAAAATGTTTGCATAGCACTAGCTTTGTCATGGTAAGGGAATTTGAGAGCTATGGAATCCATTTCTGAAATCCGTTTCTGAAATAAAGGAAGGTCTTGAGAGTTCCCTGGAGGTCCAGGGCTTCCCTTGTAGCTTAGCTGGTAAAGAATCCGCCTGCAATGTGGGAGACCTGGGTTCAATCCCTGGGTTGGGAAGATACCCTGGAGAAGGAAATGGCAACCCATTCCAGTATTGGAGTGGATAATTCCATGGACAGTATAGTCAGTCCATGGGGTCACAGTCAGACACAACTGAGCTACTTTCACTTCCACTTCACTTTCCAGGGATTAGGACTCAGCGCTTTCATTGCAGGGGGTTCAGGTTCAATCCCTGGTCAGGGAATAAAAATCAATCTGGTAAGGAAAAATTGTATATGTATATATAAATGTACTTTATATATGGGGTTTCCTTGGTGGCTCAATAGTAAAGACTCCACTGGCCAATGCAGTAGACATGGGTTCAGACCCTGGGCTGAGAAGATCCCATAGAGAAAGAAGGAAATGGCAACCCACTCCAGTATTCTTGCCTCGGAAATCCCATGGACAGAGGAGCCTGGTAGGCTACAGTCCATAGGGTGACAAAGAGTCAGGCACAACTTGGCAGCTACACAATGACTATATATATATATATATATATATATATATATATATATATATATTATACACATATATAAAACAGTGAAATAAAGGAAGGTCTTAATCTAAGTGATATCAGTCAGCAGAGGAAAATGGAGGAATGTTTTTTCATGCTGTTTTGACTATGCCAATTTGATATAGTAGATATTGTTACATTAATATGTTCACCTTGAGGACATACTGAATATGAGTATTATCAGAATATTTAAAAACTGAACGATTTTCAAAGGGAAAGAAGTCTCCAGAGCATAACTCCTTAAACCGCCTGAACTCCTTGATCAATTTCGCACACAGAGAAGATAAACTCCTCCTAATTTTTCCACTTTTATTCTTATTTCACTGAAATTGTCATAATTAAGACAAATTCCTTTTCCCCAGAGAGAATTCCAAACCAATTATTGATTTATCAACCACTGTTTAGGGTACTTGTTTGGTTTTAGTTTGTTTCATTTCAATAACAAATTTTGCCCTCTCGGATTTCATTAATGTGAGTTTTCTTTTGTTTTTATTTATATCTCAGTTTGTATTGCATTCATGCCAATTTCAATATTTTCTCAAGAGCAAAATGATGGACTTGGACTTTCCTTGTCGCTGTTCAGTTGCTAAGTCATGTCTGAGTTTTTGCGAATTCATGTACTGCAGCATGCCAGGCTTCCCTGCCCTTCACTATCTCCCAGAGTTTGCTCAAATTCATGTCCATTGAGCCAGTGATGCCATCCTTTTCTAGCAGATATCATATCAGAAATATTTGCACACTTCAAGGTACATCTATTTGGTTACTTAAGAAGTTTCTAATAAAATAATTGCTTTCTCTGTAATCAACCACTGGTCATTAGTGTTGTGACTAATACCTTCAGAGTATAATTCTAAGGCTATCTTGTTCAAGCAATTCTTAATATTAACTTTCCATCCTGTTAACTTTTCCATTCCTTTCCATAACATGCAGAAATACATCACAAAGCAGTTTTGAAATCTTTTCTATGTTACGTAATTTTCCTTAGGCCAAAAGAAGTTTTCACTCCTGGAATCTAGAATTGCTCATTCTCTAAATCTAATGAATTTTCTTTTGTGGCTGGTAGTTCTACCAAGTTCAACTTACCCAGGTCGTATTTTTAAGGATCAAAAAATTGTATCGAGACGGTTGATTTTTCCATCGATTTGTTAGACATATCAAAATTTACCATTTGCCCTTTTAGCAATGGCGTATTTTATTTTGTAGGGCTTCCATAGCGGCTCAGTGGTAAAGAATCTGCCACTAATACAGGAAACTCTGGTTCTATCCCTGGGTCCAGAAGGTTCCCCCTGGAGAAGAAAATGGCAACCCACTCCTATATTCTTGCCTCAAAATCCCATGGAGAGAGGAGCCGGAGGGGTTATAGTCCTTGGAATCACAAGAGTCGGACACAACTTAGGGACAAAACAACACAACAATTTTATTTTCCACTGATTATGCTAATGAGAATGCTTGTGACAATTTATAAGAATAGATTGATGGTTTGTATTACTACTATAGTAATAAATTAGAAATTTGTGAGAAAAAAATCTCAGTAACCTTGCCAAACTATCAAAATCTTTTCAAGGCTCAGAAATCTATTTCAAAAATGTCTATGGGTACTCATCTCCCCAAAAGTAATGCTGTTGATCCCAATGTTCTTGATCTCTTACAGTTTAGGCAAAAACAGTGGGATCTAAATGATAGGCTTAAAATGGAAGGATCAAAATGTTCCATTTCAATGTGAAAAATACTGAAGCTGCACATTTGAGAGGACTTCTAGATAGCTGTCTGGATGAGGTTGGGAAGGAGCAAAATGAATAAAAAGTGAACTCATAGTTTTGAGACTGAGTGACATATAGAATACTAATGGCATTTAAGAAATCAGAAATTCTTTATGATAAAATCTTGAATGGCTTGCTGCATTTTTGCATTTACCTTCTAGTTCTAGCATTATCTTTGCATCTTGTTTGTCTTGATACAATCAAAGAAAGTGCCTTAAATATGCCTTTGCCTTTCCTTTTGTGTGTGGTCCAGGGCTTTGCATACAGTAAGTAGTCCACTGATATCTAAAGATTTCATTTTAAATCACTAACATATCTAATAGAAGTCTCTGTGTTTTCTGATTCTCAGCCTATTTCAATTATTATAACTGGACCTCAACAAACCTTGTGGTTTTCTTTTACTTGTAATCCTTAAAAATATTAATGAAATAAACACACAACTTTTAGGCACAGTGAAGACACTATGGAATTTATTCTTTCTGCCAATTATTCAGTCAGGAATCACAAGCTAATTTTAATTTAATAAAAGGCTGAAGTTTGTATCAAACAGAACAATGGAACAAGCTACCTCATAAGCACTTATATTTCCTTTTCAGTAAATAACATAATGACTGACATAGTAAATTAAAATTGCCTTCTCGTCTGCTTTCTTCTTGAGAAAAGCAGTTCAAGCACAAAATCTCAGGGAAGGAAAGAAAAATGCATTTGTTTCCTACCGCTGCTATAGTGTGTGTGTGTGTGTGTGTGTGTGTGTGTGTGTGTTAGTAGCTCAGTCGTGTCCGACTTTGTGATGACATGGATGGTAGCCTGCAAGGCTTCTAGAGGGGATTGCCAGTTCTTTCTCCAGGGGATCTTCCCAATCCAAGGATCAAACTCGTGTGTCACACATTGCATGCAAGCAGATTCTTTATGGTCTAAGCCATCAGGGAAACTGGTGCTACGATAAATTACCACAAACTCAAAACTACACAGAATTATTCTGATAGTTTTGAAATTCAGTAGTCTGAAATGCTCACTTAAACTCAAGGCATTGGCAGGGTTGTGTTCCTTTTTAAAGCTCTCAAGAAGAATCCTTTGTGCTGCCCTTTTCCAGCTTCAAAATACTGAGACTGCCCACTTTCCTTGTGTTCTGGCCCCTACCCATCTTCTTAGCCAGCAGTGGAAAACTGTGTCCTTCTCACATAAAATCACTCTGACCTCTGCTTGTTTCATCACTTCCTTCTCCTTCATATATCACATTATCTCCTTCTCTGTATTTGATTCCTCTTCTGTCTCTCTCTTCTACTCTTCGAGGACCAGCTGTTGTCGTTGTTATTCAGTCTCCCAGTCGTGTCCAACTCTTTGCAACCCCATGGACTGCAGCATGCCAGGCCTCCCTGTTCTGCACCATCTCCCAAAGTTTGCCCAAGTTCATGTCATTACATCAGTGATGCCATCTAGCCATCTCATCTTCTGCCCTCAAGCCTTCCCGGTATCAGGGACTTTTCCAATGAGCAGCTGTTCGCATCAGATGACCAAACTACTGGAGCTTCAGCATCAGTCCTTCCAATGAGTATTGGTTTCCTTAAGATTGATTGTTTTGATCTCCTTGCTGTCCAAGGTACTTTCAGGAGTCTTCTCCAGCACCACAGTTCAAAGGCATCAACTCTTTGGCATTCTGCCTTCTTTAAAGTCCAGCTCTCAAAACCATACATGATCACTGGGTAAGACCATAGCCTAGACTACACGGATCTTTGTCAGCAGAGTAATGTCTCTGCTTTCAACACACTGTCTAGGTTTGTTGCCACTTTCCTGCTAATAAGCAACTGTCTTCTGATTTCATGGCTGAAGTCAGCATCCACAGAGATTTTAGAGCCCAGGGAGAGGAATTCTGTCACTACTTCCAGCTTTTCCCCTTCTATTTGCCATGAAATAATGGGGCCAGATGCCATGATCTTAGTTTTTTTTTTAATATTCAGTTTTAAATATTAAAATTTAATTAATATTAGACCCACCAGGATAATCCAGGGTAACCTCTCCTATTGTAAGGACAGCCAAATAGCAACCTTAATTTTATCTGCACCTTAATGCCCTCCTGTCTTGCTTGCAACATAACACATTCAAAGGTTCCGGGGATTAAGACATGGACATTGTTGCAGTCTCCCAGAACAATAGAAATAAAAACAAAAATAAGCAAATATGACCTAATAAAACTTATAAGCTTTGGCACAGCAAAAGAAATCATAAAAAATGGAAAGACAACTTACAGAATGGGAGAAAATATTTGCAAATGATGAAACAGATAAATGCTTAATATCCAAAATACAGAGACAACTCATACAACTCAACAACAATAAAAAAAATAGAAAAATGGGCAGAATATCTTAACAGACTCTTCTTCAAAGAAGACATATAGATGGCCAGTAGGCACATGAAGGATGCTCAACATCACTAATTATTAGAGAAATGCAAATCAAAGCTGCAATGAAGTACCACCTTATACTGATTAGAATGGCCATCATTTAAAAGGCTACAAATAATAAATGCTCGAGAGGGTGTGGAGAAAAGGGAACCCTCCTACACTGTTGGTAGGAATGTAAGTTGGTGCAGCAACTATGGAAAACAGTATGGAAGTTCCTCAGAACTCAAGGGCTAAGGGCTTGAATATCTCAGAGGACAAAGAGTTTACCTGCAGCCATTTTGTTCGTGGATGATTTGATTTGGATCTGGAAATACAGGAAGAATGTCTCTAGCTGAGGTGGAAAGTCAAATGAAGTGAGGTGAGGCAAGGCAAGCACAATGATACACTTAAAGGCATTGAATAGACCAACCACTATCCACCAAATAGTGAAATAGTGATTGGACAGGTAGTAAGGCACCAAGCACTGACTAGAAAGGAAGGAGAAAAAGGTAAAATGGCAAGCAGGACTATAAAGGCTAGATTTCTAGGCAGAAGAGTAAGTAGGGTGGAAACCTATCAAAAATAAAGTTTCAACAAGTGTTTTGGAATCTTAAAAAAAAAAAAAAAAGGACCAAAATAATAGATGGACAAGACACTGTGGACAAGTGTGTGAGGCATAGTAGGGAAGACATGCAGAGGGAGGTCTGTGAGGAGCCCAACTCCTGAGCCTAAGAAAGAACAGAGAAGATTCTATTGATCCTAAAGTCAGGCACTTGAACTGACCTGAACTGCACTGAACTTACGTGGTAACGTAAAAGAATGTGCTTGATTTAAACTCAAAATGGCATCAAATGGAAAGGTTCTGGCTACAAACAGAGATGCGGGATTACACCAGGTCAAAGCTATTTAATCCTTCTGTGCACTGAGGTCGGATATACATCAGAACTGCAAAACCTCAGTACCACTGACAGTTGGTCAGATAGTTGTTTGTTGTGAGGGGTTGTCCTCTACCACTGGCTGCCTCTGCAAACCCCCTCCAGTCATGAATCGAAAATGGGTTTGGAGATACATTTGAGAATTGGGTCTCAAACCATTGGAGAATGTATAGAGAGCTTGAAAGAAAAGGCAGGATAAACACTGAAAGACAAGGGAAGCATAGGGAGCAGTGTTTGTGGCAGGAGGGAGTTGGTAGACCAACAATTTAGAAGTCAAAAATCCAAATGACTACAGGAGCCAGGCTGGTCAGTGACAGGAGAGAAGGAAGCTGAATGGATAGACTGGGGGGTGTAAGAGGCCTGTCGGAAGGGGGCACCACTGCAGGGAAGGGGAAATGCAAGCCCAGTACCCACAGGACCTCCAGCTGTGGAAGAGAGGCTGGAAATTGAAATATTTATGTGAAATATCAAGATCTGCTAGAGTGAATCAAGCAAATCTGGCTATAGGCCAGACCTGGCTTGGTGCTGCTAAGTTGCTCAGTCGTGTCTGACTCTATGTGACCCTATGGACTGTAGTCTGCAAGGCTCCTCAGTCCATGGGATTCTCCAGGCAAGAATACTGGAGTGGGTTGCCATTTCCTCTTCCAGGGGATCTTCCTGACCCAGGGATCAAACTCATGTCTCTTATATCTCCTGCATTGGCAGGCAGGTTCTTTACCACTGGCACCACCTGGAAAGACCTGGCTTAAGAGCAGACTGTCTCCACACTGGTGGAGGGGCTTGAAAGTTGTCAGAGGAGCATCAGAATGTGACATGGGGTGGACAGGACTCGCACATGGCATCTCATCCACCACATGGCTGCGAGTTTGGCTGGACTTCATGGTTTTGGAGACTGGGGACAGGGTGGGTTAAAATATGCCCCTTCAAAAGCCCCAGCCCCCACCCCAGTGCCTCAGAATATGACTGTATTTGGAGATAGAACCTTTAAAGAAATGATAAAGTTGTATGAAGTCATAAGGATTGGCCATGACCTGATCTGACCAGTGTCCTTACAAGAAGAGAAAATCTAGACCCAGATGAGTTCAGAGGAAAGATCATGTGAGGACACAGCAAGAAGGCAGACATCCACAAGCCAAGAAGAGAGGCCAGAGAGGGAGTCCGCCCTGCTAGCACCTTGCTCTTGGACTTCCAGGCTCCAGAACTGTGAGAAAATAAAGGTCTGTTGTTTAAGCCCCCCAGTCCATGGTATCTTGTTACATCTGTAGCACATGAATAACATGGAATAACAACCAACCTCCCTGCTGGCTTTTAAAAAGCTGAGAGGGGATTCCCTTCGCATAGGCCAGTAAGGAGGGAGTGGGCATTATGAAGAGTTATGAAAGCCATAGTCAATTCACTCATGACACCGATGGTCAAAGGAACCATAGAAACAGTGTGCTCACCAGTATGGTCACTGACCTACTCACATATGCCTCATTTCTCTCATTCATAAAGCAAGCCTAAGACCTGTCTTCATCAGCAGTCCCTCTCTCCTCTTTGAATATGGCTTTGCTTCAGCTACCTGGCTCTCTTTTTTTGCCTCTGGTCCCTCCTGGATTTGATGCTTCTATGAACTCTTTTCCTGGACTTTAGGCTTAAGCTGTGCTGCACAAATCTCCCAATATGGACCACTCCCTTCATCTTGGGTGAGTGCTTCTGTGTTAAGACTCTGGTTCTTGGTTAAGCCAGTCCAGGTCCCCCCTCTCCCAGACAAGGCTGGAAGGTTCAGAAACCTGGATAAGGACCATTCAAAGGAAGAGTGTACATGTTGTGTCTTAGGGACCGCACATATGTGTCACAACTTGTCTTGGGAGGACAAGCTGAATCTGAGGGAGAAAACTGAAAGGAGATGGGCTGGGTGAGATCAAGGCACAGGGAAGAGCATTGATCTTAATGAGCTGTTGTGTAGAAAGAAGATGAAGAAGAGAGAGAAAACAAGATGGGATTCTTAGTGCTAAAGTGCAACTGGATTATTTTGAGTAAACTGGGATGAGGACATAACTAACTAGAGGCTTAAGGGAGGGCTAGAATAGGACTTCGCTGATGGTCAGTGGTTAAGAATCCACCATGCAATGCAGGGGGTGCAGGTTTTATCCCTGGTCAAGGAACTAAGATCCCACAGTCTGTGGAACAACTAACCATACAAGCCACAACTGCTGAGCCCGCATGCCATGCTAGAGAGCCCGTGTAATGCAACTGAGGCCCACACAGCTACAAAAAAGTAAAAAAAAAAAAAAAAAATTTAAGGGGGGGTGGGGCTAGAAAGAGAGGTAGATGTTGTGTTGATGTCTAGACAGGGCAAGGAATTAAGCTCAGCCAGAGGGAGGCTCTGACAAACCTAGACAATGTATTAAAAAGCAGAGACATCACTTTGCCCAAAAGGTCTGGCAAAAGTCAAAAAGTCCGGCAAAAGTCAAAGCTATGGTTTTTCTAGGAGTCATATACGGATGTGAGAGTTGAACCATAAAGAAGGCTGAGCGCCAAAGAATCAATGCTTTCGAAATATGATGTTGGAGAAGACTCTTCAGAGTCCCTTGGACTGCTAGGAGATCCAACCAGTCAATCCTACAGGAAATCAACCCTGAAAATTCATTGGAAGGACTGATGCTAAAGCTGAACCTCCAATACTGTAGCCACCTGATGGGAAGAGCTGCCTCACTGGAAAAGACCCTGATGCCGGGAAAGACTGAAGGCAAAAGGAGAAGAGGGCAGCAGTGGATGAGATGGTTAGATAGCATCACGAGTTCAATGGACATGAGTTTGAGCAAACTCTGGGAAATACTGAAGGACAGAGGGGCCTGGAGTGCTACAGTTGATGGGGTCACAAAGAGTCAGACAAGACTTAGCAACTGAACAACAACAGAAGGAGGCGGCGGAAGACAGCTCCTAAGTAGTGTCAAAGGTCAGCTAGTCCAAAGGTCTATGACAACTGGCAATTAACAGCTGTGCTTTAGCTTCTGTGCTGAAAGGCCAAAAAACATATCCATTCCTGCCCCAGCCCCCTCTGCCTAGAACCACGGCAACAAATACTAGAGCCTTTATTGTGTTAGTAAAGAACCACAAGGACATTTATTAAGCAACTACAAGTGAGCCCACAATCAAGAGATATTGCAAAAGAGGGCCTGTATTAGGATCCTAATACTTGTCTTTTAAACTTTAAAGTTATCCTAAACATACTTTCCTTACTGCCTGCATCCCGAATTCCAGACTGTATGTCTTTGATCCACTGAAAAAGGGCAGTATTCTACTCTGATCCTACTTGAATCAGAACAAGTAAACTGCAGAACAAAGCATCTTAGAGGTTCCTGAACACAACCCCAGAAGAAATTTTAAAGTGTTCCTATTTTAGTACTACACACCTGGAACTGGTGATGTGAAAAGTCAACTTCTGCTTCATTACTCAGCAAGTTGCAGTTTTGTAGATAAGCCAGTAATGGCCTGATCACTTGGTAATTATCACCATTTCTGTCATGTTTATCTTAGCCTTGTGTCATACAAGGCCACCAAGTATTAATACACCTGATGCAGAGACTTATTAATTGTTAAATCATTTAATTAGAAGATGCCATTTACTTTTCTTAAAGAATTCCTTTTTAAATACTTTAGATGTGATACACTTAGCAAAAATATTAAAATTGCAAAAAATCTAATAGCATGCTTCTTTCAAGGAACCACATCTTCTATAGAAAATAAGGTAATGCTGTTAAAAGATTAAAGGAGAGAGATCTCCATGACAGCTTACTCTTGTCCCTGCTCTCAACTTTCCTTCCTTAAATCCGATCATCTGCTTTTGTAAAAGGAACCATAAAATAACATCCATGTCTGAGTATCAGGGAGAAGATTTATCCTTTCCTTGGGCATAATCCACTCTCCTCCAATTGAGTTAGCATCTGGCCAACTGGCTGCAGGGATTTGGTGCCACGACACATCCCCAGGCAAGGTTTTTTAATTCCCCACTGCAGCGACCCTCAAATGACGCAGGGTCACCGCTCCCCTCCCCAGAGTGAGGCACGAGGTCTCAGCACGTGATTTCATCACCAAAGCAAATGCACGTATTTTTTTTTAATCCCTGCATTTCATTTATCCCCACAAAATAACTAACAAATCTCTGTTTCCTAAAGGTTCTTTGTTCTGTTCAGAGTTACAGCAACCTTTTATAAAATGCACACAAAGATTTTTTTTTCCCCCACAAATGGGACATTTCAGAGAAGGATGCCCATTTGTTTGTTTGTGTTTCTGTCTGTCTGCTTTAATCTCAATTTTGTTTAATCAGTACAACATGTTAGGACTTCTGTTAGACCAAGTTCTAATCTAAACACAGCTATTTAGAAAAACTGCTTTCTTTTACATGGGCAGCAAAGCAAGAACAGGTTTGTCAAAGTACAGGGTGTGGAAAGGATATCTGCTCCCTCGTGGAGTTCTGAGTCCAACTCCATCAGCATTTCTCTCCCACCATACATCCCTCCTCCCACTGTTCGCAGCAAATAAGGATTTGGGTGAGTTAGGTCTGTTCCTGCAGGTAGTCAACCTGTCTGGAACGTCAAAAGCAAAATCATCTGTGATGTAAACATTTTTCAGACAAAGTAAGGCTGTCTTTTTTTTTTTTAACTCAAAAGACAAGCTAAGGCATCTCACTGTGTTTGATGCTTTATGACATGTGCCATAAAGAGCAAAGCACATTAAAAAAAAAAAAAAAAAACAGCCATTGATATGCAGAAGAGGCGTGATTTCTGAACAGGAGCCAGTAACAGTTGAAATGTTTTCCTTTTTTCCCATTGCAACACATCTAATGCCCAAACAAAAACAAAAGTTAAGACTCACAAATCTTTGCTGGAAAAGTTCAGAGGTGTCCCAGTCCCAAGAAACTCCCAATTTTTTAAATATTTCTGTATAGTTAAAAATTCTTTTAATTCTCTTTCTACCTAATTTTTAACAGATTACTAATGCAGGTCAGCCACCTCATGCGAAGAGTTGACTCATTGGAAAAGACTGATGCTGGGAGGGATTGGGGGCAGGAGGAGAAGGGGATGACAGAGGATGAGATGGCTGGATGGCATCACTGACTCAATGGACGTGAGTCTGGGTGAACTCCGGGAGTTGGTGATGGACAGGGAGGCCTGGCGTGCTGCGATTCATGGGGTCACAGAGAGTCGGACACGACTGAGCGACTGATCTGAACTGAACTGAATGCACGTCAGAAACCGGCTTCCTGGAACCTCCTGATATTTGATGATTCTAGGAAACATTTTTTTCCCTCATGTTATCACTCTTCTTGGAAATTATAAGAGAAAACATCCTTGTGGAGTCCAAGACAAAGTCCCATTGGTCTCTTAGATGCAGCATTTCAGTTTCCACTGAAACCAAGCGGAAATTTATGGGAGTCGCTAATTTAGAGGCAATTTAAGGTACAAGTCAAGAGAATAGGGCTTTGGAAACAATGGGAAGCTAAGGCTCTTGTCATTTCTGCAACTGTTTAACTGTTTCACAGTTGTTCCTGTTGTAAAATGGTGATTTAAAATAGTGCTTGATCCTTATTGTTATTAGGAGGCTTTGTTAAGACAATCTACATAAATAAAGCACTCAGCTCAGTGTGTGGCAACAGTAAGAGTCTCAATAATTTTAGCTCATCATTGGAAACCAGAGCTCCAAACTGTTACCATGTGGGATTGCTTCTACAGTTATCCCATATCTAGGAGGTTGACTTTTATAAAATTGATATAAAAATGATGCTAATAACAATGACACATCTAGCTAAGACACTAAATTAAAATCCTGAAACCTGAAGCAGGAGACTTAAGGAATCCACAAGAATAAGAAAAAAAAATTAGAAAAATTTAAAACAGCTGGAGAGATTGATTTCAAAGTAAGCAGGACACATGGTGTCATCGAACAAAAAACAATATTCAGGAGAAATGAGATAATGTGCAAAAAAGCTTGGGTTGAAAAAAACACATCTCAAAATATGCTTTATGAGACACTTACAAACCATGGTTACATGCCTGGTTTTCTCCAAAAGTGAAATGTTCAATTATTGACATGGCATACATGGTCTAGCAGTTGGCCACTAAAACCATAGAGGTTTTGTTAGAATGAGATGTGGCATTATAGCACAGACGTTAAGAATGGTTTTTTTGAAAGAGCTGGACCACATTCTATACCATGGAATAAAGCACAAAAGAGCAAGGGACAGGCTGAAGAGTAAAAATTAGAAATTAGAAAATCTAAACCAGGTCGGCACCATTCCCCCTTCACTTCAAAACCTTAGCCGCAGGAGCTGACTGTTGGATTTCAGAGTCACGTTCTATGTGTACACATGAGACTGTGGGGAATGGCTTGACCACAAAAGCAGTTGGAATAAAGTTATTTTTTCACTGCCAGAGATGGGAACAGATCGACCCAAGAAAGGAGAATGACTGAAATGGGACAGAGGGCAATAACTATTGGATTGGCCAAAAAGTCCATTCGTTTCCCCATAGACTCCCATGGAAAAGCCAGAATGAACTTTTTGTCTCATCGGTACTTTGCCTGTAACCTTCTAGGCTCTTGTCTCTTCCCACTCACTTTTTTTAGGATAAAAATCTTTTATGAAGGAAAACTCAACAAAGCACTGGAATCACCAGTGTAACCAGGATGGAGGGCTTAACAATGTCTCCTTCCACAAATTCCTAAAAGGAAATATTGTTAACACTGTCCAGGATACTGAGAATAATTCAAGTCTAGGTAGAAATGTAGAAGGATTAGAATGGATACCTTCAATAGTACAGCCCATTATTGCTATAATAAATGTGGAATTATAATAAGTAGCTATAATTTACCTTTTATGTTTAGTTGGAGGATAATTGTTTCATAATGTTATGCTGGTTTCTGCCATACATTTTTTTTTTGGTATTTTCTTAAATGTTTTTAATATAATTGACATAAATTAGGTAATATTTGTCCTTTTTTAATTTATTTATTTTTTAATTGAAGGATAATTGCTTTACAAGATTTTGTTGTTTTTTGTCAAACATCAACAAGAATCAGCCATAAGTAAACCTTGTCCCCTCCCTCCCGAACCTTCCTCTCAAATCCTTCCCCATCCCACCCCTCTAGGTTACTACAGAGCCCCTGTTTGAGTTCCCTGGGTCATACAGCAATTTCTCACAGTCTGCCATATATTGTTAAGTGACCATTTTTATTTCCACTTATACTTTGGTCAACTAGTCAGGCAAGCTCATTAAGTAAAATCTTATAAACTAGTGTGTGTGTTAGTTGCTTAGTCGTGTCTGACTTTCTGCAACCCCATAGACTGTAGCCCACCAGGCCCCTCCATCCATGGGATTCTACAGGCAAGAACACTGGAGTGGGTTGCCATTTCCTGCTCCAAAAGGAACTATAGAAAGAAAGAAAGTGAAGTTGCTCAGTCATGTCCGACTCTTTGCGACCCCATGGACTGTAGCCAACCAGGCTCCTCCATCCATGGAATTTTCCAGGCAAGAGTACTGGAGTGAGTTGCCATTTCCTTCTCCCTTATAAACTAGAGACACATAGAAACAAAGAAATCACCACAATGTAAAGAAAACACAAAAGTATTGGTTTGTATTTCCTGTTTGAAATGATATATATAAATAGATATACATATATATAATAGATAATATGTTTCCTATCAGGCTCCTCCATCTATGGGATTTTCCAGGCAAGAGTGCTGGAGTGGATTGCCATTTCCTTCTCCAGGGGATCTTCCCGACCCAGGAATCGAACCCGGGTCTCCCGCATTGCAGGCAGACACTTTACCGTCTGAGCCACCAGGGGGTTCTAATAATATCTACTATATAATAGATAATATGGGTAACATGGGGTCACAAAGAGTCGGACACAACTGAGTGACTCAACAACAACAACAGCAATGTGTTACCCACAGTGTACATTCTGTCTCTTTTTAGCAGCAGATATGCCAGACACTAAGTATTTTAAATGTGTTGATTTAAGCCTTACAAATATTTCATGCAGGAAAGTCTACAATATTTCCATCTTACAGGTGGAACCAAGGCCCCTAGAGATAAAATGATCTGACCAAGAGGATGTGAGTAGTAAGTGATGGAAAACAGTGTTAGTTGCTCAGTCCTGTTCAACTCTTTGCGACTCCGTGGACTATAACCCACCAGGTTGTTCTGTCCATGGGATTTTCCAGGCAAGAATACTGGAGTAGGTAGCCATTCCCTTCGCCAAAGAGTCTTCCTGACCCAGAGATCAAACCCGGGTAAGTGATGGAGAAAGGGGTAAAATGCAGACATCATCCCATAGACCTCATACTCTTAATTACTCTGCCATGCTGATTCCTTTTGATAATATGTGAGTTGTTTAACAGCGCTCATCATCGTTAATATAGAGACTTCTGAGATTGGTGGTAGATTTCATTTAAAATATTGGACAAACTTTGTCAGATGAACTTGTGGCTAGTTAAAAAGCTGTTCCCTTAACGACGAGCAACAATTTAGAACGAAAGTATTTTAGGCTTTTAGGCTTCATCCAGATGACAGTGTAGAAAGAAGCAGCAATTCCTTCAAATTCTTGTGGCTTTATTAACGTGGCCAGTTTAAACACATTTGCTGGAATGACAGTTTGCCTCAGGACTTGGGAAGTAAACTGGGTTTCTGCCCATCTCTTGTACCACTGGGCATGGAGCAGTCACACTGTACAATTGGATTAACTCTTCTTGAATTTCATGTATTCAAGTATGTCTCTGCAGGGTAAATTGTTTTCAGAAAAATGAGATGGTTGGCATATTTTTAGCCTACCAATAAATGTCTTCTTTTACATTAGATATATTTAAAGCTTGGCAAAATACAAAATGCTCATGTAACAATTTTTTTTTTCCCTTCAAAATTCTGTAGACATGGCTCCACTGTGTCCAGGGAAAAAGTGAGTCTAAGGCCAGCTTAGCTTTGTTCTTTTGTTTTTCACCTATTTTTTCTGCATGAATGCTTAGACTCTTTTTTCCATCCCTGTAATTCAAATGCTACAAAGTTCTCTTTTCATTTAATCCACTTTGAACACACTGAACCCTTTTGATCTGCTAGTTCATTCTTTTTCAACTCAGGAAACTTTTATTTAATTATATCTTTGAATAATTGCTTCTGTTCCACTTGTTATTTATTTTTCTCCTGGAACACCTATAATTCCGAGGCTAGCTCTCCATCCTCCATACGTACCACATGTGCTCATTGTTTTCAACCTTTGTTTTTTCCTCAATGTCTTGATAGAACGTTTTGTTATTGTTGTTGTTAACAATTACTGTTACTGTTTATAACATGTATTTGGTTGTTTATGACATCACTTCTGCTCTTTATTGCTTTAATTATGTTAGTATGCATCTTTATTTTTTATAACATATTTCTAATTTACCCAACTACAGTTTCATCTAATATGAATTCCTGTTCCTCTTTTATGGCTTTTTTAAAATCCAATAGTGATGCCAGTTTTCTGTATTTTTTTCTCATTCCTATAATAAATCTTTCTCAGAAGTCTACTCTTTCTTTGTGTCTTCTGGATGATATTCTACCTTTCTTCTCTTGTTTTTATGTACGATTTTTTTTTCCTGTTTAAATAAGGGATCTGTCCAGATCCAGAGTCCAAAAGACAGGATATAGGTATTAACTTTGGCTCTCTTCTTTGTCCAGTTGGGTCCGGGTCAAATTTCTGTTTTTCAGATCTGCATGTGGATGGCAGATGGATATGCCTGCAGCTCCCAGACTAATTCCCCTTCAGTAACATGCATAACCCTCTTAAATGAGATGGGATTTTCTCAATCCCATTGTTTGGCTCTCTGGCTTTGAACAAATGAATCATGTAGGAAAATAAATACAACCAGGATTCCTCCTATTTCTTCCTTCATCTACCATCATCCCTTTCTCCCTACTCCTCTGCCTGACCTTCCTTTTCCCTCAGTTGCTTTCTAGAAGTTTCAGTCTGGGAGTCAAATGAGAAGGATTGGGGTACCCTTGTGACATGAGGGAAACGTTGTGTTTCTGATTGATACTTTAGTTCTATGTTGGCAGCAGATGGTGGAAAATGGTTAAAAGGATCTCATGCCAACTTTCAGGACAGCTGATGGTATTGTTCAGACTCATTCCACCAGCCAGCAAGACTTTGGGATTGCTCCAGCTTTTGGCAATAGGTACATGGTTTTGTTTTAGGTTGGATCACAGTGTTAACTTTTTACCTATTTCTGTAGAAGAGTTTGTTTTGGAGACAACTATCCAGATGTTCTTTTTAAGCTGGAAGTTCTGAAGTGGAGACTGAGCAAGGAGTCTTTCCTCTGCCCTTATTTCAGTATTATTGTGACAAAGTGGGCATGGCAATACATTGCTCAGAGCCACAAGATACCAACATTCTTTTCCTGGCCATGTCACGGGAAATGATTAGAAGCTTAAACACCTGACCTATTCTAGTAGCACATGGACTGACAATGAATGAGATGTGGCTTCTAAAACAGGAAGAGCTGGGTATAACAGTGATCAAAATGTCAGAGAGGGCCTGGGAACAGCTTTCCACTCTACTCCAGGGTGATACAATGACTTTTCAGTAAAAAGTTGAAGAGAAAAGCAGATTTTTTCATCTCCAAGAAAGGTTTAAAAAAAGAAAACAGAAATTGATAAAAAAAAAAAAATTGTCAATCCAATATTGTAAAAAATTGATTCAGAAAGCAAGACCAAGTACTTAGAAATTTGAATAAATGGTAAGTATCGACAGAGGATAAAATGGTTAGATGGCATCACTGACTCAATCGACATGAGTTTGGGTAAACTCTAGGAGCTGATGATGGACAAGGAGGCCTGGCGTGCTGCGGTTCATGGGGTTGCAAAGTGTCAGACACGACTGAGCGACTGAACTGAACTGAACTGATCAACTGATCTTGAATGTTCATTTATGTGACTGGCTATGAAAGTCTACTATTCCCTTTAGAGAAAACTCAGGAGTCTTCAGTTTTATATGTATATTAAAGTAGTTCAGTCACAAAAGATAATGGTTGCTATAATTTATAGCTTATATTTGAGTAATTTTATACAACTTCCAAGTACAAATAATAGTATAATCTGGATATTTCAATAGGATATTTCTAGGTAGAAAAGTTTCAACCGTTTCAAATCGAAACTGATACATTAGGTGGAAAGAGCTAATTTCTGTGGAAATAGAAACGAGGTAAACACACATGCACAACCACACACACACAAACACACACAGGAGCTTCCATCTCTATTTTCAAGTAACAGTTTGGTCAAATAGAACCCAGCTACCCTGGCTGATTTGGACTTAACTTTCTTTCTGATTTCTAGTATCAGCAAAGCTAAGCATAAGCTGTAATTAAGAGAAAAAAGCAGGAACCGAGGAGACAAAGTAGAAATGGAAAATTAATTAAGCTTAAGTGAAATTAGTTTCGCTTAATAGACACACACACCAGCCAGCAACAGTAAGCTTATGGTGCTATTGATGTGAATTCATAAGCCCTTAAAAAGTCTCTAGTTAAGATTCTGCCTTTGAAAATGTTTCTTATCTTCAGTCACCACAGCTTGATGAAACATCATAAAGCAAAGTCATCCTCTTGTTGACTTAAGGGTCTCACAACATCATGATCATCTCCTAACATGAAAGAAGGAGTGAAAGGGAAAGTGAAGTTCAGTCATGTCTGACTCTTTGTGACCTCATGGACTGTAGCCCACCAGGCTCCTCCATCCATGGGATTTTCCAGGCAAGAGTACTGGAGTGGGTTGCTGTTTCCTTCTCCAGGAGATCTTCCCAGCCCAGGGATTGAACCCGGATCTCCTGCATTGTAGGCAGACGCTTTACCCTCTGAGTCACCCATCAAAAGGTGAACTGCTGCATCTGCCGAAAATGCCACAGTAACCACTGTATCATCTCCCATCCCCAAGGACATCCCAGCCCATAACAATTTTTAAGCGATTAAAATAGAAGGCCTTTGTGAAATGTTTAAACTTTAATGACTCAGGTTTTAAATATGCTAGGAACAAGCTGTAATTTTTCTTGTAATGAATGGTCAATTTTCTTCTCAAAGCTTAAATTCTGTGGGGCATTTGAATACAGTGTACATTCTCATCTAAAATAAGCATTTTTGTTCTTCACAAGATCTAGAATTAAAAAAAAACTCATTTGTGCATCTGAGTAATGTAGTCTATAGTGCATCTGAGTCATCTACAGTCTATTAGACTGATGTTTAAGTGTTCACTATTTATGTTTAAAATCTGTGAAAATTCTATAAAGACTTCACATTCATTGACATGCAGAAAAGCAATATTATTTCTTAGAAATAAACAACAACAACAACAAAATAAGCAGCATTTTTTCTCTCTTGGTTCCTTTAAAAAGAGTAGTAGGTTTGTCCTCTTATATCTTACCAATAGGTAATTTTTTACATTTATATTTTAACTATAAACCACTTTTACTTATGTCTAATTGGTAACATATATCTAAAAAGTAATCCGATGAGAGGGCTTGTGTTCTGAGCACCCACCTGATTTTGAAACATATTTGGAATTAATGTTGAACAACAGATTTCAACAGCATCATATTTGCATTTAGTGCTAAATAATTCTCAAGTGTGGGAAGCTGACCTTGAATTTTTAAGGATGTTCAGCAACATCCTTGGTCCCTGCTCATTACATACAGTGGAATCCCCCCACCCAGTTGTGACCACCAAAAACATCTTCAGACATTGCCAGATGTCCCTTGTGGTGGTAGGCAGGAAGGGGTGGGAGGGTCACCCCCTGGTTAATCACCACCACCCTATGGCCCTTGCTAAATTGTGCTTGCTCTGGAAATGATCCAAGCTCCTCCTTCTCGCTTGAATAAAATTAAAATGTTTGAAGATATGGTTCTCCCTTGCCCAAAGCTGTTATTGAGGCTCACAGCATGCTTGTCAATATCAGCTAGTATATGCTGCTTCGTGGTAGAAAATGCTATCTTCTCAGTGATGGGGAAGAGAGCATGCATGGTTTTCAACTGATGAGCTCTGTTCATCTACAGACAAGCATCACTTTGGGAAGAAAAACAGGTTTGATGTCAACAGAACCTCAAGTATACCTGCTGATTTGCATTCCTCCCTTGCTTTGTCAGCAATACTTATTGGGCAACGCATATGTTTCCACTGGCAATTCCTGGAAGGAAGTTTCAGGTTGATTCGTCCTACCTTCAGGCCTCTTCCCAGTTGCTGTTTAGTCGCTCAGTCGTGTCTGACTCTGTGACGCCATGGACTGCAGCATACCAGGCCTCCCTGTCCATCACCAACTCCCATAATTTACTCAAACTCATGTCCATCGAGTCGATGATGTCATCCAACCATCTCATTCTTCTCCTCCTGCCTTCAATCTTTCTCAGCATCAGGGTCTTTTCAAATGAGTCAGGTCTTCGCATCAGGTGGCCAAATTATTGGAGTTTCAGCTTCAACATCAGTCCTTCCAGTGAACATTCAGGACTGATTTCCTTTAGGATGGACAGGTTGGATCTCCTTGCAGTCCAAGTGACTCTTGAGAATCTTCAAACCACAGTTCAAAAGCATCAATTCTTTGGCACTTAGCTTTCCTTATAGGCCAACTCTCCCATCCGTACATGACTCCTGGAAAAGCCATAGCTTTGACTAGACGGACCTTTATTGGCAAAGTGATGCCTCTGCCTTTTCATATGCTGTATAGGTTTATCATAACCTTCCTTCCAAGAGCAAGTGTCTTTTAATGTCATGACTGTGGTCACCATCCGCAGTAATGTCAACATCCAATACCTCTCCAGCTACTAAATGCTTTCTGTTCAGGTCATTAATTCCGTCATAGTTCTCTTTGACAAAGCACACCCCAACCTTGCTTCCCCATACAAACTCATTCATACAGGCAGCACATGGCAAATTGTAGGGTCTATTCTCTACCTACCACCCTACAACAACTCTGTAACAGAAGGCAGTAAAGAAGTAGGTCATTTAAAGAGCATCTGTGGGTGACCAAGACAAAAGAAAACTTGATTATTATACCCTGGGTGGACAGTGCCCTTCTAAAGTGCCCAAAGAATAAATTGAAGTTTCCATCCCTAGGAGGAAATATTTGTAGATCTTTGGAGATTTGCCAAGCAAAAAATAGATATTTGCAAAGCATAAGATGGGGAGGGTAGTTTTTATAAGAAGACACATAAAAAATAGAAATAGATTAATTCCATCTCAAGTCATTAAGCATGTGACCTAAAACAGAATCTGGCGTGGAATCATTTAGGTGTGTGATGTTTGTTTAGGAGCACTTAAGGAATATCCTCGAAGGAACAACTAGTCCCCTGAAGACAAGTTTGATTCCATCTGAAACTGAGAAGATGAGCACACAGTGGGGAATGGCAGCCCTGGAGTTCCTGATGCTGGCACCCTCTGTCGTACGCATTTGTCCCTGATCGTTTCTCCCAGATCCAGACTCTTCTACAAAGGCCAGCACAGCTCCAAAGTCTGTCTGCAATTACATTTACCCCAGTTGCTGGCATTTCTTGAAACCACCCTCTAAACCTTCATACAATCTATACACATCATCAGATTGAGGATTAGGCTAAATCAAATCCCTTATGACTATACAGTGGATGTGAGAAATAGATTTAAGGGACTAGATCTGATAGACAGAGTGCCTGATGAACTATGGATGGAGGTTCGTGACATTGTACAGGAGACAGGGATCAAGACCATCCCCATGGAAAAGAAATGCAAAAAAGCAAAGTGGCTGTCTGGGGAGGCCTTACAAATAGCTGTGAAAAGAAGCAAAGTGAAAAGCAGAGGAGAAAAGGAAAGATATAAGCATCTGAATGCAGAGTTCCAAATAATAGTAAGGAGAGATAAGAAAGCCTTCCTCAGTGATCAGTGCAAAGAAATAGAGGAAAACAACAGAATGGGAAAGACTAGAGATCTCTTCAAGAAAATTAGAGATACCAAGGGAACATTTCATGCAAAGATGGGCTCAATAAAGGACAGAAATGGTATGGATCTAACAGAAGCAGAAGATATTAAGAAGAAGTGGCAAGAATACAGAGAAGAACTGTACAAAAAAGATCTTCAAGACCAAAATAATCATGATGGTGTGATCACTCACCTAGAGCCAGACATCCTGGAATGTGAAGTCAAGTGGGCCTTAGAAAGCATCACTACTAACAAAGCTAGTGGAGGTGATGGAATTCCAGTGGAGCTATTTCGGATCCTAGAAGATGATGCTATGAAAGTGCTGCACTCAATATGCCAGGAAATTTGGAAAACTCAGCAGTGGCCACAGGACTGGAAAAGGTCAGTTTTCATTCCAATCCCAAAGAAGGGCAATGCCAAAGAATGCTCAAACTACTGCACAATTACACTCATCTCACACGCTAGTAAAGTAATGCTCAAAACTCTCCAAGCCAGGCTTCAGCAATACGTGAACTGTGAACTTCCAGATGGATTTAGAAAAGGCAGAAGAACCAGAGATCAAACTACCAACATCTGCTGGATTATGGAAAAAGCAAAAGAGTTCCAGAAAAATATCTATTTCTGCTGTATTGACTATGCCAAATCCTCTGACTGTATGGATCACAGTAAACTGTGGAAAATTCTGAAAGAGATGGGAATACCAGAGCACCTGACCTGCCTCTTGAGAAACATGTATGCAGGTCAGGAAGCAACAGTTACAACTGGATATGGAACAACAGACTGGTTCCAAATAGGAAAAGGAGTATGACAAGTCTGTATACTATCATTCTGTTTAATTAAACTTATTTGCAGAGTACATCATGAGAAACGCTGGACTGGAAGAAACACAAGCTGGAATCAAGATTGCCGGGAGAAATATCAATAATGTCAGATATGCAGATGACACCATCCTTATGGCAGAAAGTGAAGAGGAACTAAAAAGCCTCTTGATGAAAGTGAAAGAGGAGAGTGAAAAAGTTGGCTTAAAGCTCAACATTCACAAAACGAAGATCAGGGCATCTGGTCCCATCACTTCATGGGAAATAGATGGGGAAACAATGGAAACAGTGTCAGACTTTATTTTGGGGGCTCCAAAATCACTGCAGATGGTGATTGCAGCCATGAAATTAAAAGACACTTACTCCTTGGAAGGAAGGTTATGATCAACCTAGATAGCATATTGAAAAGCAGAGATATTACTTTGCCAAAAAAAGTCCGTCTAGTCAAGGCTATGGTTTTTCCAGTGGTCATGTATGAATGTGAGAGTTGGACTGTGAAGAAAGCTGAGTGCCGAAGAATTGATGCTTTTGAACTGTGGTGTTGGAGAAGACTCTTGAGAGTCCCATGGACTGCAAGGAGATCCAGCCAGTCCATTCTAAAGGAGATCAATCCTGGGTGTTCACTGGAAGGACTATTGCTGAAGCTGAAACTCCAACACTTTGGCCACCTCATGCGAAGAGTTGACTCATTGGAAAAGGCTCTGATGCTGGGAGGGAGTGGGGGCAGGAGGAGAAGGGGACGACAGAGGATGAGATGGCTGGATGTCATCACTGACTCGATGGACGTGAGTCTCAGTGAACTCCAGGAGTTGGTGATGGACAGGGAGGCCTGGAGTGCTGTGATTCATGGGGTCACAAAGAGTCAGACATGACTGATCAACTGAACTGAACTGAACTGAAGTCTCTTTAGGTGGTAAAGAACCCACCTGTCAGTGCAGGAGACGTGGGTTCAATCCAGGGGTTAGGAAGATCTCCTGGAGGAGGAAATGGCAGCCAACTCCAGTATGCTTGCCTGGAGAATCCCATAGATCCCAGAGGAGCCTGGCGGGTTATAGTCCATGGAGTCGCAAAGAGTCAAACACAACTGAAGGACTTCGTATAGCACAGTACAGTCTCTTTCAGATCAGATCAGATCAGATCAGTCACTCAGTCATGTCCGACTCTTTGCGACCCCATGAATCACAGCACGCCAGGCCTCCCTGTCCACCACCAACTCTCAGAGTTCACTCAGACTCATGTCCATCGAGTCAGTGATGCCATCCAGCCATCTCATCCTCTGTCATCCCCTTCTCCTCCTGCCCCCAATCCCTCCCAGCATTAGAGTGTTTTCCAGTGAGTCAACTCTTTGCATGAGGTGGCCAAAGTACTGGAGTTTCAGCTTTAGCATCATTCCTTCCAAAGAAATCCCAGGGCTCATCTCCTTCAGAATGGACTGGTTGGATCTCCTTGCAGTCCAAGGGACTCTCAAGAGTCTTCTCCAACACCACAGTTCAAAAGCATCAATTCTTCGGCACTCAGCTTTCTTCACAGTCCAACTCTCACATCCATACATGACCACAGGAAAAACCATAGCCTTGACTAGATGAACCTTTGTTGGCAAAGTAATGTCTCTGCTTTTGAATATGCTATCTAGGTTGGTCAAAACTTTCCTTCCAAGGAGTAAGCGTCTTTTAATTTCATGGTTGCAGTCACCATCTGTAGTGATTTTGGAGCCCCCAAAAATAAAGTCTGACACTGTTTCCACTGTTTCCCTATCTATTTCCCATGAAGTGGTGGGACCAGATGCCATGATCTTCGTTTTGTGAATGTTGAGCTTTAAGCCAACTTTTTCACTCTCCACTTTCACTTTCATCAAGAGGCTTTTTAGTTCCTCTTCACTTTCTGCCATAAGGGTGGTATCACCTGCATATCTGAGGTTATTAGTATTTCTCCCAGCAATCTTGATTCCAGCTTGTGTTTCTTCCAGTCCAGCGTTTCTCATGATGTACTCTGCATATAAGTTAAATAAACAGGGTGACAATATACAGCCTTGATGAACTCCTTTTCCTATTTGGAACCAGTCTGTTGTTCCATGTCCAGTTCTAACTGTTGCTTCCTGACCTGCATGTAGGAGACAGTCTCTTTAGGAGATTTGAAATAAGATTAAAAACAAAAAGCTAGAAGCACAAGTTACCCACAAAGCTTTGATAGATGAATCAATCTTTAGAGCAAAATCCCACTATTTTACAGTTAACCAGTTATGGAGGTGAGTATTCAAGCCCTGAGGGTTACCTGCAGGCCCAGCTCTCTACTCTCAACATCTGCCTGCCAAATACAAAATGCACCCACTCTACCACATGGGAGCTGGTTGTCCCCAGCAACCAGTTAAGCGGATACACTGTTGTAACAGCCATAACCCTAAGGCCCAAATCTAAATGTACAAAGAACAAATATTTTTCCATTTTCCCAGTAAACTCAGTTTTTTTTTCTTTTTATTTTTTGGAGTGCTCATTTCACTGGGTGAGGATAAGGAAGAGAGAAACATAATCTCACAAAATTCGGGGTCATCCCTGGAGATGAGTCTCTTCCCTTGTACCAGTATAGAAGCTGACTCAGTGCCTGGCCAGATGAAAGGCTGATCCTTAATACCACCTTGGGGAAAAAATGGGATACAGAAGAGTTAGCTAAGGATGTGGGTGTGTCTGAAGATGATTCACAAGGCAAGTGATCTGATATGTGTCCAAATCACTACCACATCCTCCTCCCACTTACCAATAACAGTTCTTCCCTCTGACAAGGAGAAGTTCCTGTTCAATTTTCCTGAACACCATTCATTTATGCATTAAAAGCTCACATTTCTCCTACACTCTTATTTGTCATGAGTCTTGTTTACCACTTTGCTCAACCTTATTTGGCCATCAGGAGCACCCTCAATTGTAGTTTATCCATTTTAAACAGCAGAGACAAACAGATGTAAAAAACTCTCTGGAAAGAAAAAAATCCTCTTGGGAAAAAATATTGTTGAATTCAAAATGATAGGATTCCTTGTCTGGCAGAATTGAGCACAGAGTACATCTAGAAAAATCATCAGCTCTCAAAGGACTTTAAATAAATTTAAACTGAAAAAGTTATTTCTTTCTGTAATTTCACTACTTCCTTTTTTATCTGAAGAGTCTTGGAATACTGCAGCTACAATGCAGTATTTTACAAAACGACGATGTAAAATAAATGCCTCCATGATGCAACTATTAGTTTAATGTTAACAAAACTATCTATAAAGCAATATTTATCGAGGAAAGTCATTAACACAATATGTACAATCCTCTGCACTTATTCCTTGTAAGCAATTTGTGAACTTTTGTCCCTTTTTATGGTTTCATTAGCACCTAAGACACCACACACATATACACACATACCCACAAATATAGTATGGAGATGATATTAAAGGCAAAATTGTGTAAATATATCTTTATATAAAGAGCACATTAATTTACCACTTCATGTTCTAGCAAATCTAATATCTATCATGGGTTTTAATCCTAAGGTTAGCCAATCTCACCTTTCAAAATGAGATACTTGGAATTTATTTCCTCTGTGGATAAAGAAAAACAACAAAAAATACAGTTAAAAGGATTTAGTTGTTGTTATTCAGTTGTATGTATTTCTAATGATATCTGTGGTGTTATTGTTATGATTTTTAGCCTTGCAGTTTAATCAATTGAAAGGAATTACTTCTTGGCTATAAAAAGTGATGAAATTCAGAAGAAAATGTTCTAGGTTATAAGAAAAGGAAAATATATACAAAAGAAGAGGCTTGGAATGAATATGGGGATCATTCTGTGATATTGTTTTTAAAATACAGAGAGAAAAATAACTGACGTGTAGACATTAGTCTAGAATTATTGTGCCTAAGTACAAAAGAAAAATTCTCTCACATGCCCACAAATAAAGTGACAATTTGACCACTGAAAATTCAATGTATAAATCTATTTTATTTTGTTTTGTTTTGTTTGTTTGTCTATTTGGTTGCTCTGGGTCTTAGTTGTGGCATCCTACGTTAGGAGTGAAAAAGGTTTCCCAGGTGGTACTAGGAGATGCAAGAAACATAGGTTCGATCCCTGGATCAGGAAGATCCCCTGGAGTAGGAAATGGAAACCCACTCCAGTATTCTTGCCTGGAGAATTCCACGGGCAGAGGAACCTGGTGGTCTATAGTCCATGGGGTTGCAAAGAGTGAAAAAACTCTTTCACACACAGGAGTGAAAAAACTCTCTTCTGCATACCAGTAACTTGAGATCCTGAGTCAAATTAAACATATTAATTTGTGTAAAGATAAAGAAAAATGTGATTTATTCTGAAAAAAAATTGTACCTATGGGAAAATGCATTTTAAGTTCAAAAGGGGAAAGCAAACAAATTGTCCTAGAATTTAGTGAAAGGTTACTATATCACAAGCTCTTGTGAAGCACCTTCCATACGTTACGGTGTTTATTACCCTCTAGTACACACTGGCTGGCAGATAGGATCTTATTATTTTTTCTATATTCAGCTGGGCAACTGAAGCTGAGAGGCTGAGAACCTGGAATGAGTGGGAAACAGAAGCAAATGCACACTGATCCCAGGACCTCTTTCACTCTAGCCTATTGTGACTTTGCCACTTCATCCATCACCACCACCAACCCCCAAGACTAGTGATGGTCATTTTTTTTCTGAAATATCTTATTTTGATCTCACATTTTCTTGAGGTTAGAAATATATAAACTAAAACCCCTTTTAGAAAATAAAAAACCCTGAGTTCGAGGCCAGATCATCAATTTCTTGAAGTCAATGGCTATAGTTGAAACTCCTCTGCATCCCAAACCACATCTGAGTAGCTCACAGGCAGTGGGGCTTATTGATTTGATTTGATTTGATACATAATATAGCTTAAAGAACTGAAATGACAAAAGTTTCCATTTATAATTTGGCAAGGTAGGCTTGCATAAGCTAATAGCCGATGTCCCAACCAGAAATACACTCCCCCTAGGCCCAGAATGCTGTGTGCTTTAATATCCAGAAGCCTTGACAAGAGTTGTTGTTCCATCTGTTGCTGTTTAGTCACTCAGTTGTGTCCGACTCTTTGTGACCCTTGGACTGTAGCTCGCCAGGCTCCTCTGTCCGTTGGATTTTCCAGGTAAGAATACTGGAGTGGGTTGCCATTTTCTTCTCCAGGGGATCTTCCTGTCCGGAGATTGAATCTGCCTCTGCTGCACTGCAGGCAGGTTCTTTACCGCTAAGCCACCGGGGCAGTCCTTTGACAACAGTAGATAGCCCTAAAAAAGTACAATTTCACGTCATAAAGTATGGGATGCATTGATTCATGTGTGTATAGCTACACATTTTCAAGGTTTGAAGTGGAGTTCCTAGAATAAATAGCTTTGAAATTCCCCAGAAACCTTGACAAAAACCTCGGGATATTTAAAATGTCCACATGGCTATGTAGCGTGGACCCTGGCCTCCTTTAAATGCCATGAGAGTTCTTCGAGTGGGGCATGGACTAATCTGGCTGAGGATAAGTCAGGGCACACTAAGCAGGTGAAAGGAAGCAGAGCACTGAATTGGCATTCAGGAGAGGAAGTCATCACTTTGGTGATGGGTAACTCAGGTGAGGGCCTGGAAGGATCTCAAGTTGGACTCACCTAGCCTTCAATTGCTTAATGGGAGATCCATTTTTCCTTTGAGTTAATTTTACCTCTTCCCTTCTTCTAAAGCATCCTCCCTTTGCCTTTTGGCTGCAGTTGTTACTCAAAGTGATTTTCAAATGTTTATGTCACACCCAGTACTTAGGAATTAAGGACCATTTTTGCAATATGTATATTTCTTTAATTGGTACATTTCACAGGGAACACCCTGTAGAGTCACAGTGTTGGCAGAGACACAAGGTAGACTGTTCGCTTGCATTCTCTTTTTCTCACCACAGTGTGGGTGAGCGTGCATTTGTGTGCAAATGTGTGCTGAACCATACAGGGTGGGTAAAGTGAGGTATTAGTCTTCATAGGCTGTCATAACAAAATAACACAGATTTAGTGACTTGAACAACAGAAACTTATTTCTGACAGTTCTGGAAGCTACAAGTTCAAGATCAAGGTGCTGGCAGGACAGGTTTCTACTGAGAACTCCCTTCCTGGCTCACAGATGCTTTCTCAATATGTCCTCGCATGGCCTTTCCTCTGAGCAGGTACATCCCTGTGTCTCTTCCTCTTCCAATAGGACAGCAATCTTAATGGATTAAGGCCCCACCCTTATGACCTCATTTAACCTAAGGAGCCAAGGAGCGTATGTGCTCAGTCATGTCCAATTCTTTCTGATCCCATGGATTGTAGCCCACCAGGCTCCTCTGTCCATGGAATTTTCCCAGCAAGAGTACTGGAGTGGGTTTCCATTTCATCCTTCAGAGCATCTTCCCAACTCAGGGGTCGAACCCACATCTCCTGCGGCTCCTGTATTAGCAGGCAGACTCTACCAATGAGCCAGCTGGTAAGCCCCATTTAATCTAAATTACCTCTTTAAAGGCTCCATCTCCAAAATCATTCATATTAGGAATTAGGGATTCAACACTCAAATCTGGCGGGGGGTGGTGGGGGTGGTGGGGGAGACAGTTCAGTCCATAAAGGTAAGTAGAAGGAATCTGAAGAATGTCTTTGAGGAAATCACACAAGCAGAGAAATATTTCCCCTCTAGAAATGTGTATGAAGCCACTAGTTCACATATGACTATGTGACTCAAATCAGAGCTAACACCAAAGAAGAGAGGTGAGGCAACACAAGATAGAACAGGAATATGTGGGAATAGGAAAGACCCAAGATTTCAGATGACTGCAAGCTGGATGGGTAATAACAAAGCACTATGGCTGCTAAAAATGAGCAAATAATACCTAATCCAATGGTAGGCTTCATTATAAAAACTTAACATTTCAGAACTTCCTTGGTGGTCGAGTGGTTAAGACTCCACGCTTCCAATGCAGGGGACATGGGTTCTATCCCTGGTAGAGGAACTAATATCTCACATGCCACCCAGCAGGGGCAATAAAAGGGGCTATATAGTATATCTGTTTATGGTACTGGCCAGACCACACAAGGAATGTTCATGTTGAATTCTGGGAGCAAGCTCTGAAGACAGAGCTACCTATCCACCACAGAAAGATGGCCAAGCTGAGATGGAGAGTAGCAAATTATGTATTATTCTTCTCAATTTTTGACTACCACTCCCTGAGAGAGGATTACACATCCTTACACTATTAACATCAGGCTTAGCAATTTCACCTGTGCTGACCAATGAACCATGAGTAGAAGTGATGTGGACCAGTTTTGAGGAAAAGCTTCCACAGTGATTGCGTGGTTTTATCACAGCCCTTTTCTTTTGGCTTCAAACCAATAGTGTCCCAATAGGAACCATTCTTCAGCCTGGGTCCCAAGATGGTGAGTAAGAAATCATGATGGTGGTTTACATCATAAGATTTGGGATTGTTACTGCACATATGGCCACCTCATGCGAAGATTTGACTCATTGGAAAAGACCCTGATGCTGGGAGGGATTGGGGGCAGTAGGAGAAGGGGATGACAGAGGATGAGATGGCTGGATGGCATCACCGACTCGATGGACATGAATTTGGCTAAACTCTGGGAGTTGGTGATGGACAGGGAGGCCTGGCATGCTGAGGTTCATGGGGTCACAAAGAGTTGGACATGACTGAGCAACTGAACTGAACTGAACTGCACATATAGAAAACTGGCTGGTGAGAGGGAGTGAAAAAAGTATGAAGTTAGGGAAGGTTAAAGAAGTATCAATCCCTCATGTAGGTCCTGGCACATAGGTAGGTACCCATTAAATATCTATCAAATTAAGTTTAAGTAGAACAAGCTTTTCAGTTGGGGTCCTCCAATGTATACAAAGCTCCATTAACCTGGTTGTCAAATAATCAAGAGTTTAGATGGTTCCTAAAGACCAAAAAGGTGATAAAGAACTTTCCTTCTCCATGTGAACTCAAAATGTGACATTACTGGGTTCACGTGCACAGGTTTAGTCACTCTATTGTCTGACTCTTTGTGACCCTGTGGACTGTAGCCCACCGGTCTCCTTTATCCATGGGATTCTCCAGGCAAGAATACTAGAATGGGTTGCCATTCCCTTCTCCAGGGCATCTTCCCAATCCAGGGATTGAACCCAGTTCTCCTGCATTGTGGGCAGATTCTTAAAGTCTGGGCCACACTGGAGTCAGTCCTGTCAGAAACTGAAAAGATGTTATATCTAACCCTCTTCCTGAAAAACATATAGCAGTGAACATTAATTGTTCAGATCAGATCAGATCAGTCACTCAGTCGTGTCCGACTCTTTGCAACCCCATGAATCACAGCACGCCAGGCCTCCCTGTCCATCACCAACTCCCGGAGTTCACTCAGACTCATGTCCATCGAGTCAGTGATGCCATCCAGCCATCTCATCCTCTGGCATCCCCTTCTCCTATTGCCCCCAATCCCTCCCAGCATCAGAGTCTTTTCCAATGAGTCAACTCTTCACATGAGGTGGCCAAAGTACTGGAGTTTCAGCTTTAGCATCATTCCTTCCAAAGAAATCCCAGGGCTCATCTCCTTCACAATGGACTGGTTGGATCTCCTTGCAGTCCAAGGGACTCTCAAGAGTCTTCTCCAACATCACAGTTCAAAAGCATCAATTCTTCGGCGCTCAGCCTTCTTCACAGTCCAACTCTCACATCCATACATGACCACAGGAAAAACCACAGCCTTGACTAGACGAACCTTTGTTGGCAAAGTAATGTCTCTGCTTTTGAATATGTTATGTATAAAATACTTCTATGCCATCTTTCTACACTTGTAATTTTTTACAAAATTAGCCATAAAACATGTAATCACAGACTTCTTCATAACTGGGGACTTAGATTCTTCCTTGCATCTTTCTATTGTTGTTGTTCAGTCACTCAGTCGTGTCTGACTCTTTGCGACCCCATGGACTGCAGCACAACAGGCTTCCCTATCCTTCACCATCTCCCAGAGCTTCCCCAAACTCATGTCCATTGAGTCGGTGATGCCATCCAACCAACTTGTCTTCAGTTATCCCCTTCTCCTCCTACCTTCAATCTTTCCCAGCATCAGGGTGTTTTCCAGTGAGTCAGTTCTTTGCATCAGGTGGCCAGTGTATTAGAGCTTCAGCTTCAGCATCAGTCCTTCCAATGAATATCCAGGGTTGATTCCCTTTAGGATTGACTGGTTTGATCTCCTTGCTGTCTAAGGGACTCTCAAGAGTCTTCAACACCACAGTTCAAAAGCATTAATTCTTTGGCTCTCGGCCTTCTTAACGGCCCAAGTCTCACATCCATACATGACTACTATGTCCTAGATTCTCCAAATCCAAATCCTTGTTTTTTAGATTCTGCAAATGAAAAGGGCCATGTGACCTGGAACTCAGAAGTGAGCGGCATGGAGCGGGGACTTGGAGGATGCATCTATGGCGGAAGCATATGGATCCCTGAGGACAGTGATTGAGCAGGAGTTTCAATCCCCACATTTATAGATGGTCAAGTGGCCATGGTATTTATAATAAAAAAGTGTCCACTGCAAGCTACATGTGACTTTGATTCTACATAGAAACCCCCACTGTAAGAAGAATATAATTATATATCATCATTGTTGCCAATATCTTCTCTTAGCTTCCACTTGCCCGCTTAAAAATCTACAATGGTATTTTAACCAATTTCCCTTGAGAGCATTCATGTCTTAGACAAACTCCATATATTCCCCTCCCTCTGCTTCATAAGAAGTGCTTTCCACTTTAATAGGTCAAACTCTTGGGTGCAACACACACATTGGCTCACTTCTTTTTCTCGTGTTATCCACATCCTCTGCCTCTTTTGTCCATAGTAAGAAAGCTCCCCTGTTCCTCCCAAGGTGTCCAAATTCTCCCGTTAAAAGTTCAGCTAGATTTTGTATCCACAGAACTTCTAATCACTCCAACTACTAATAATCTATTTTCTGATCCTTTTGTAATGTGGTTTTCCACTTCATTATTTTCTAGTGATTGATGCATTTGTTTTGACTGCTTCCAACTAAAATGTTCTGAAAAATAAGCATCTGCTTTTTCATTGATTGCTAGCAAGAATTCTCATCAGTCATGATGAGGTCTTCCCAACCAACTTGACCTTCTGTCAATTTACGATAATTTTCCATGAACAGAAACACAAGGTGTGAAAACAATTTGGTGAACTCGAAAAGCTTTGGCGTGTTCTAGACCATGTGGGGTAGTTGACTGAACTCTTTATTTTTCTTTTCTCTTTTAAATAATTTTCCTATTATCTCTACTGCTATTATCTACTTTTGACAATATTTTCTAGAATAAAGAATTCTTAAAATAGTAGAAATTTAAAGGAAACTGTGTAAAATATAAAAATTTAGTAAAATATGTTAAATATGAGTTTGTTGGGTTTGTAATAATCTAAAAAATATGTTATAATGTTAAGTGGAAAAAGCAAGACATGGTATTATCACACCTCTAATAGCATTAACATTAGCTACTATATTAACAGTAGCTAAAGGAGGATTATAATGTAACTTTCACACATAAGCTCACTTAATTCTTACAATAACCATAGAATATTGGAATTTTTATCTTTATTTCATGTAAGAGAAAAAAGCTTAGCAAAGCTAACTTACTTATCCAGGTTCACACAGCTGGTAGGGGAACAGGTACCTGAGTTGAGATCCACTTGATTCCAATGATATTATGGTCTTAACACTATGTTCTACATACGTGTGGAAACTATAATACAAAGACTAGAAGAAGAGACACAAACATTAACAAAGGCTTTCTTTGGGTAACAGAATTATGAGAATCTTTTTTTTTTTTAACTATTTCTCTGTATGTGTCAAATTCCTCATAATGTGGATAAAGAAATAAAGCAGAACGATTTTTTAAAGTCAACAAATATTAATTCCAGTACCATTCCCAATACTGGAGTTAAGGGTAAAATAGTCTGATCAGATCTTCCTGGGAACTCTGAGACATGATCTGACTCCTACATACACAAATATAAAGAAATCCTTAAAAAACTGGAAATAGAACTGCCTTATGACCCAGCAATCCCACTACTGGCCATATACACCAAGGAAACCAGAACTGAAAGACACGTGTACCCCAGTGTTCATCGCAGCACTGTTTATAATAGCCAGGACATGGAAGCAACCTAGATGTCCATCAGCAGATGAATGGATAAAGAAAGCTGTGGTACATATACACAATGGAGTATTACTCAGCCATTAAAAAGTATACATTTGAATCAGTTCTAATGAAGTGGATGAAACTGGAGCCTATTATACAGAGTGAAGTAAGCCAGAAAGAAAAACACCAATACAGTATACTAACGCATATATATGGAATTTAGAAAGATGGTAATGATAACCCTGTATGTGAGACAGCAAAAGAGACACAGATGTATAGAACAGTATTTTGGACTCTGTGGGAGAGGGAGAGGGTGAGATGGTTTGGGAAAATGGCATTGAAACATGTATAATATCATATATGAAATGAATCACCAGTCCAGGTTCGATGCAGGATACAGGATGCTTGGGGCTGGTGCACTGGGATGACCCAGAGGGATGGTACGGGGAAGGAGGTGGGAGTGGGGTTCAGGATGGGGAACACGTGTACACCCGTGGCGGATTCATGTTGATGTATGGCAAAACCAATACAATATTGTAAAGTAATTAGCCTCCAATTAAAATAAATACATTTATATTAAAAAATAAATAAATCCTATCCTAGGAAGACAAGAAATAAAACGTAAAGTCATTACCTAAGCTAGTTCCTTCTTTCCTCTGTCCTCTATCCCAACCCATAGCCATCAGCACTGCATCTCTACCCTGTACCTTTTAAATTTCTTTTCTGAGAAATTAAACAGAAAAAGAGTGGAAGGGATACATCACAGTAACAATGGCTACCGTTCACTAGATGAATCCACATCTATACCCAGCCGAATAATGGCCTTCCAATGAACTGTTTTTTTTTTCCAGCATTCCATTTCTCACCTCCCATTTACACAATTCTTTAACGTGACGCATTTCTACTGTTCAGTAAACAGGCCATAAACAAATGTCTGCTCTGTGATCATAAATGTATCACTGCAGAGTGTCTGAGAGGAACTCCCAGGTACACATTTCAGAATGATGCTTCTTAAAATGGGAAAGGGGACATGGAGACTCAGATTCAGTTCCTGAGCCCAACCACGTCCTGTCGGACTTCCCAAGAAAAGTTGCCTCTACTCTGTGGAGGGAGGTGAGGGAATACAGCTTTCCCTAGCTTCTCTAAAGAGACATGGACTGCCTTTACTGAAAGAGCTTTCAAGGATCAAGGCGCTCTCTTGAGGAAAGCTGCCAGGCTTCTTTCTCCCAGGACCTGCCTAGATGCTCAGAGCCAGGGACTCTCGTGGAGCACATACCCTGCTGTTTCTCAAAGTCAACAATTAAACTAACAAATCACTGACTTTAACAGTGATCAAAATACATTGAATATAAACAACAAATTTTTGGTTCAGCCAATTGGACTACTGAAAAAATATTTCATAGAAACACGACTCCTTTCTTTTGTTTTTGTCATTTTCTGTTTACTTTTCCCCTCTCTTTTTAATCCAAAGCATCACCAACTGAATTCCCAGCATTTTCACACTATTCTGCTGGTTTATCGTATTACTTTAGAGGAGGGTAAATAATCGATTAAATCCATTACCTCTAATTCCTATCTTTCAATTAGATATGGTCTGATAAGGTTACACATAAACACTGGACAAATTGCAGTTTATACCCAGATTCCCAAGTAATCTAAGCATATCATTCTTTGAAATAATTCAAATGATCAATGTAGAGTTACAGTGAGAATGATTTAGGGAACAATTATTGTTGTTGTTTAGTCGCTAAGTTGTGTTTGACTCTTTGCCACACCATGGGCTGCAGCACACCAGGCTTCCCTGTCTTTCACTATCTCCTGGAATTTGCTCAAACTCATGTCTATTGACTCAATAATGCCATCCAACCATCTCATCCTCTGTCTCCCCCTTCTTCTTTTGTCTTCATCTTTCCCAGTGTCAAGGGCTTTTCCAATGGGTCAGCTCTTCACATCAGGTGGCCAAAGTATTGAAGGTTTAGCTTCAGCATCAGTTCTTCCAATGAATCTTCAGGGTTGATTTCCTTTAGGATTGACTGGTTTGATCTCATTGCTGTCCAAAGGACTCTCAAGAGTCTTCTCCAACACCACAGTTGGAAGGCATCAATTCTTTTTCAGCACTCAGCCTTCTTTATGATCCTACTCTCGCATCCATACATGACTACTGGAAAAACCATAGCTTTGGCCATATCAACCTTTATCAGCAAAGTGATGTCTCTGCTTTTTAATATGCTGTCTAGGTTTGTCATTGATTTTCTTCTAAAGAACAAGACTTTTAATTTCATGAGCTTTATTATAACAAGGTTCTTTGTGGCATACAAGTAAACATTTGAGTATTTAGAATGTTTTCTGCAAAATAACATTTACTTTCAGCAGTTGAGCAGTGTACCCTTCTTTTTAGATTTTTTAAATGGGAGGGTTTTTATTCTCACTCTCTTCTAATACAGAAGTAGCTGTTAATAAGTTAGAAGTGTGGCTATTGTGCTAAGTCAATGGCATCAAGAAAATATTGGGCTGGCCAAAGAGTTCGTTGAGGTTTTTCCATAACATCTTACAGAAAAACCTGAACAAATTCCCCAGTCAACCCAGTATGTGTTCCTTTAGGTGACAGTGACAACAGGAATATTAACCAGGTTCACAAAGCTAGCTCAAGCCCCGTCAACCTGATGAGCTGTGATCCAAAACACTTTGAGGTGGGTGGACTGCACACCACCTTCTTGAATTCAGTGTCTCCTCTTCTTGTGGCTACTGGCTGGTTGAATTTAGGCATGAGAGGTTGGTTTCAGTGGAAAACTTGAGTAATTACTCAAAGCAATGGAGGATCAAAGACTCCATTCTGACTTGGGCATGGAAGTTTGTTATAAATGCAAATAAAGTTTGTTCTCCAAAATGAAAACAAAGAAAAAATAAACTATAAATAAATAAACTGTAAATAACCTAAATGTCCAACAGTAAGAAGATAATTAATAAATGATGATGTCACTGTTTGATGAAATAACATATTCAATCCCTAGTAACTGTGAAAATATTAAGGTATAAAATTAAGTAAAAGAGAATTCTAAATAACATGATTATGATCAAAATTTTAGGGAAAGTATCTGTATGTAAAACTAGAAGGAGTTATATCAAAATCTGAAAAGATATGTTTTAGGAGTATAGGAATTTTTCTTCATCTTCTTTATGTCTTTTCCAAATTTTCTACAATGAGAGTCTGTTACCTTCTTTTTTAGATCTTTTAAAAAAAATTTTTAAGCTGAAATATAGTTAATTTACAATAGTTTGTTATTTTAAGTACACAACAAAGTGATTCAGTTACACACACACACACATACATATTCTTTTTCAGACTCTTTCCCATTATAGGTTACTACAAGACACTGAGTATAGTTGTATAGCTCCCTGTGTTATACAGTAGGTCCTTGTTGGATGTATTGCTTTTTCTAGTAAGAAAAGACACCCTAAGTATCTTTAGAAAAAAAATCAGCATGGAATAGATCTTCTTTCTCTCCTGGGTTGTCCTACAGTTCATCTCTTTCCCAGAAATTCCTCAGGCAATCCTTACTCCACTGTTTCCTTCATGAAACCAGCAAATTTTTCTTTCCAAGATACAAATCCGATTTTATCATTATCTTCTTTAAAACCTTCAGGGGTATCCTATTTCCTAGAAGAAAAGAGTCCAGACTCTTTTGCCTAAAGTATAAAGCATTACCAGCCTCCAGTCAGCTGATGGTGTTTACAGCCACACTCTTCGCTTCTATTCCCCCTCCATCACTGGCCCTGACCCACATCAGACACACATCAGCCCCTGTGGATGCCTCTGTATGAACTTTCACACCAGGATTCCCTTCTCCCTCGATTTCCTCTGCCCGAATATCCTGCCCCGCTTTGCTACCTGTCAAACTCCTATTCATCTTTCAAAAATCACAATATTAAACCATTCCTTTCCTCGATGTGTAAAATAATTGTCATGATAATATGGAATGATAAGAGGACTACATGTGTTGATACACATGTGAAATAGTCCTTGGCACCTAGCAATTGCTTCATCAGTGTCAACTGTTGGAATCTGAAATGTCCTGCCGTCATCCTTTCAACTTCCCCAGTTGTCTTCCCTCTGTGGCCCTGCATATGATCCACAGCACTGTTCTCCCCTTCCCTGGGCTGCAAATATATCAGCGTTATTTCTTCCATGCCTGTCTTCTATGCTGGGGCCACATCCTGGTCAACAAGTAAGTTATACTTGTCTTCACGGCCCCTGCTCCTGGCCCATCATTGGTACTCATCAATGCTCATCAAGTTGAAGATTGATATCAAACATTTTATTGTATCCTGATTCAAGAAACCAAATAAAATCAGGTATTTTTAACTCATGGATTGGAATTAGATGGCATTTAAATTATTCTATTAATTTTATTAGGTGGGATAATGGTATAGTGATTCTAGGGTTTTTTAAGATGCTTCTCTGTTCTATGAAGTAGTTAGGAGTGAAAAGTCTATGGTACCTAGAATTTGCTTAGAAATATTTCAACAAACAAAAATCAAAAATAAAGCAAAAAGCTGAAGATAGATGGGATGCAATTGGTATGGGAAGTGGGGGGCAATTAGTCATGTGCATGCCTGGGAGTTCTTATACTGTCCTTTCTCCGCTTTAATGAATGCTTGAAAATTGCCATAGTAAAAGTTCACCAACACTATCAAATGAACCAAAAGAATGCTAGTATTTTCACGAAAGAAAATCTATGTAAAAATTCATTCAGTAAGCAAGTGAATACCTTCCCAGTGTGCAGAAGGTCCTGTTCTCATCAATGAAGAGTTAAAGAGCCTACCTAACTTGGAGTTGGCAACTCCAGTCATCAGAAAGTTCCTTTTACTGGGAAATGGAAACCAAAGACCCCCCCCCACCTTTCAGGATAACTAAACTGAATAAATAAATAAATAATTCATGGCAGTGAGTTCTCTGCTAATATAAATGCAAAAAATCCACTTGATTTACATGCAAATAGTCTTTTTTCCCCCAAAATCTATCAATAGTGGAAAAATCAATAATGGTGATGAAGGAAAGGTGACTTCCAAAGTTTTTTTAACGTTAGAAGAAAATTAAAGCTCAGTGTTAATGGATGTCCATACCCCACCTTCCCAGACCCGAACCCAGGCTTAGGAATCAGAACCACCAAGTAGCTGTTGATTCACCCTGTGACCTCAGGGACACCCTTAGGTCCTTGTTTCCCTAGAAATGGAGTGAAGAATTCCCAGCAGAAGAAATATCCAGAATTATCTAGACCTAAGCAGATGGGAGTCCCTCCAGTGCCGAGGATCATCCCATCCCAGATTCCAAAGTCCTGTATGCCCTTGATTTGTTGTCATTCAGCCATTAAGTCATGTTTGACTCTGTCACACCATAGTCTGCAGCATACCAGGCTTCCCAGTCCCTCACTGTCTTCTGGAGTTTGCTCAAACTCATATCCATTGAGTCAGTGATGCTATCTAACCACCTCATCCTCAGCCACCCCCTTCTCTTGCCCTCAGTCTTTCTCAGCATCAGGGGCTTTTCCAATGAGTCAGCTCTTCACATCAGGCGGCCAAAGTATTGGAGCTTCAGCTTCAGCATCAGTTCTTCCAATGAATCTTCAGGGTTGATTTCCTTTAGGATTGACTGGTTTGGTCTCCTTCTGTCTAAGGGATTCTCAAGAGTCTTCTCCAGCACCACAGTTCGAAAGCATCAATTCTTCGGCACTCAGCTCTCAGCCTATTTTGTTTGTCTCAGGGTAACAGACAACAGTCAAGAGCTGTCTACCAACAAGACTCTTTTGTGTGGATTCACCAGTTTATGTCCCTTAATATACACAAAAAAGGTCAGGTTGGGATACATTCTGACTGTTGGCCTTTAGATACTGAAACTAGAATTATTAAGCATTAACTGAATGGTGTGATCAGTGATAAGCAGCGCCTTTATTGCAGGATTAGTACAAAGCGGCTGTTATACAGTCTCATTTGTGTTAAGTGTTGCAAAGCGCTAGGCACCCTATAACACCAATAAAAGCCAGTACCCTCCTGTAAAGCACTCTTTACTTGAAAGACACTTTAGAATCTCCCATGACGAAGGGGTTGAAAGTGATTTTATTGTTGAAAAAAATAATACTTCTAACAATAATTTTATTGTTGGAAAGAAATAAATATATTTCTCTTAATAACTTAAAAGAAACTATATATTCAATATACACATTGCATATGCAACTATATAAACTAATAATTAAACTCTCAAGTTCACTATTGGAAGGACAATTTTTTTTTTTATAGCATCGGTTACTGAGTACAAGAAAGTCAATCCAGATAATAAAATGAAGCTTTTGTTTGGAACCACAGCATATGAAACTGATTTGAGTTTTAGCAAACAGGGAGAATGTGTTTGCTACTGACTGCTTAAAAATCAGTAAGGAGCATCAAACGAATAGGCAGTCAGTCGTCTCCCACAGCTGCTTAAAAATGAAGTCCAGAGTATCTTCCAATTTGAAAGGTATATTTCAGCTGGTCTGCCTTAAATAAAGGCTATATGGCACCCCCAGCAATCCACCAAGATGGCCCCAACCAAGATGTCATGGCCAAGATGTGTCGGTAAGTCCTCCAGAGCAGTCAAGATGACTTACAGGGAGGGAGAGGCCACAGGCCATTGTGGCTGTGTCCATGTGGAGTGGACAGAGAAAAATGAACAGTGGAGTCCAATGCTAGAGGCTCTTTACTCAATCAATCTAAAATTAGAAAATCACGCTGAGCTGCTTGAGCAATGGGCGATTCTAGATGATTTGTGAGTTACAGCATAGGACAAGGATGAGGTAGGCTAGAAAGGCACCAAGGATGTGAATTTTAAGAAAGCAGCTGTTCTCTGAGCTGGAGAGAAGCACCCTCAAATTTACCTCTCTTGCCCTTCCCTGACCCTGAGCCGCAGGTTGTATTTACTTAACAGGGTCGATGATTCTCTCAAATGCTTCCTGGAAGACCAGCTCATGGTACATTAGCATAATTATCCTTATGAGCACTTATCCCAGTGCTCCATGGCACAGGGACGCTGCCAGACAACCGTTCCCTCAGATATGAGAGGCAGCCCCATATTCCTAAACTATGACTTTATGGTCCGAGGCTGTTGGAGGAGCCTTGACTCCCCTTGCTGTCTCCAGATGGGGTCCCCTCGAGAGCCTAAGTCATGCGGTGTCTTCCTCCTACCAAGGCAGGATGTTCACACAAAGCCCTGGTCCCACTTGATGGGTTATAAAGTTCATCACTGGTTCTCAGCTTGCATCCAGCATCCCTGGCGGTAAACTGAAGCACTTCGCAACTGTTGGCAAGTCCCTTACAGTCCTCATTTGAAGTCATCTTAGTTTTCAACCTCAACTGCACATTGAATCCATCTAGACCACATCAGCACCAATAGATCAGAGTCTTAGGGAAATGAGCCCAGGCAGCAGTAATTTATAAGCTCCTCAGATGGTTTTCCAGGTGGCGCTAGTGGTAAAGAGCCCACCTGCCAATGCTGAAGACATAAGAGAATTGGGTTCGATTCCTGGGTCAGGAAGATCCCCTGGAGAAGGGCATGGCAACCCACTCCAGTATTCTTGCCTGGATAATCCCATGGATTGAGGAGCCTGGTGGGCTACAATCAATAGGGTTGCAAAGAGTCAGAGACGATTGAAGCAACTTAGCAGGCAGGCATAGATGATTCCAGAATAGAGCCAAAATTGAGGACCACTGGTCAGTTTGACTGTGATTATGCCCATCATCCCTGTAGAGCAATCCCCTGCCCAGAAAACCCAATGGTTTCATTGAGCCTTAGCATTTATTGTTAGACTTAATTGAATTAGATTACCTATCACCCCCATATGAATACAAGCCAACAGGCACACATGCACAGACACGCTACTTTGGGTGATGAACAGACAAAACAAACACACTGTTGTGCTGAGAAAATGGAGATACTGTGATAGATCAGACTGGGACTCCAAGTCACCCTCTCTTTGCTCCTTCAGATCTAGGGTGATCAATCTGCCTAGCTTGCCTGGGACGGGCCTGGCTTTAGCCAGGTCCTTCTCCCAGAAAACCCCCCAGGCCCAGGCAAAGCACAGGGGTGGGTGATCTTGTGATCCACTCACTGCCTGTGTCTGCTCTCTGTCCAAGAGGCTGCTGAATGGAAAGCGTTCAGTGTGCCCTTCTCTCTGGCTTTCAGTTGGATGCAGCCAGTGGGAAACAATTAGTGAAAGGGAAAAGGGTGGGTTTATGGCACTTGGCCCTCTGAATCATCACACTTCTCAACACCTCAGCTACTATCAGGAAGCCTTTCCATCAACTGCTCTCACCAGAGCCTGGTAACCACTTCCTCCTCTCACCATTTACGCTTAGAGGAAGCCATCGTATCCCATGTTTCCCGGTTCCAAAGTACTGTCTTATCTCTTGTTTGTTTCTCAAATCCTGCTCCCTAACCGTGTAAACACTGCCGTTATTAAATTGTCCTCACATTACCCTATTTGAAGGTGCCATCTGTTTCCTGCCGGGACCATGATGGATCCACCCTGTATTTCAGGATGGGCAGGGCACTCTGCTTTGGAACCTCACTGGAGCATATGGGATGGAGGAGGGGCGGTTCCCAAAGGCAAAGGAGATGCCATTTCCAGGGCAAAGGTAAAGAGATGCTGAACAACAGACCGCAAAGGGCAAAGGGTGAAATCTTGGCCAGTGCTGCTCAGACAGTCATTGATGGAGTGGTACCGGTACATGAACTGATGTTTCTGGTCAATGAGGAGATAAGAAGAATAGTAAGATGAAACACTTAGAAATTCTTACAGCAATTTCATACTTTGTAAGCAAAATTTAAGGGTTTTACAAAAAAATCAGTCCAGTTAGGTATATTAGAAATTAAAATCTTTGAAAACTGTTCCTTCTCAACAGACAGTTTGAGAAGCCATGATGGAAACCAAGATGTTACGTATGATGTTGTGTGTAAATTTCAAAAACCTGTTCTATTGAAAAGTTGACTTAGAAGTACATGTTTTTAGACAGTACAAATAAAAATCAACACATATTGTGGGCTTACTACTGCCAGCTGCCGTTTTCAATTCTTTCCATGGGTTTTCTCAATTGATCCTTGCAATCAGACTATGGAGTAGGTTTTAATACTAATATCCCCGTTTTGAGACAGAGGAAACTGAATCACAGAGACTAAAGAAGTAGTCAAGGCCATAGATGTGTACAACAGCACCAAGATTCATGTCAGGATTCAAAGCTGGGTTTGAAAGCAGATAACCTCCAGACACTCCAGAATACCACTCCTTCCCAAATTTTTAATATTTCTTTTTCACAGTATCAATATAGTTAAAATAAATATGACATTTATAGGCTTCTTTCTATTTTCCACCTTCTCTGGTTCTAATTCAAGCTGGGTTAGAAGGGATGTTTGAATATCTATTTAATTTTAACTGAATCCTCTATTGTTTTTCTTCAAACCCCTCTAGAGCAGCTAGTAATATAACTTGAAACACTCCGACACCATCTAAATAGAGGCAACTGTAACTTGTTCTGATAATAATTGCTCAGAGTTTAATGGTATATTACCCAGACCATTCACTTGACTTCTCATATAATCTTCAGGAATTTCATCTGTAGTGTCAGAACTAAGTGTATCTTTATGCCTCCTCTAGTTACTTGCTATAAATTGGATATTTACCAGTGAGCAATAAACATCTATTCTATTCAGGGACATGATGGCAAATGAGAGCAAAGTTGCTTCAGAAATAAAGATGAGACTTGGACGACAACCAAAGCTTCAGGTTCTGTTGACACATGTGTTCAGGTCATTTCTATCTTTTTTTATTTTATTTTGTTGATGTCATTTTTGGTTGCACTGGGTCTTCATTGCTTCTTGTGGGCTTCTCGTGGGCTTCTCATTGCAGTGGCTTCTCTTGTGTCAGAGCACAGGCTCTCGGCTCATGTGCTTCAGTAGTTGGAGCACACAGCCTTAGTCCACAAGGCGTGTGGGGTCTTCTTGGCCCAGGGATGGAACCCGTGTCCCCTGCATTGGCAGGCAGATTCTTACCCACTGTACCACCAGGGAAGTCCCACTTCTATCTTTACCTACTGAAAGAGTAGTATGTGAGAGGGAAGTTTCTCTGTTGGTGTTTCAGAGGAGATGTAGACACACAAAAGAACAAACTGTGACTTTTCAAACCAAGGAATAAACAACATCATTTCAATACCATTCCAGAGATATCCTGATATGTTAACTCACATAACATCACCAATATCCATCACCTGCCTACTCTACTCACAATTTATGTGTTTGGCATTTTCTTTTTTTTTTTTTAGAACTCACTCAAAAGCACGCATCTACCCTTTCCCTGCCCACTACACTCAGGGTAGAATATATTTCCTCTGTCCTCTCAGGGTACTCTACACTTACCTAGCATTTATTTCCAAATCATTTTATTTTTTAATTAATTTTTATTGGAGTATAATTGCTTTACAATGTTAGTTTCTACTGTACAGCAAAGTGAATCAGCCATGTATGTACATATATCCCCTCCCTTTTAGATTTCCTTCCCATTCAGGACACCACAGTGCATTAAGTAGAGTTCCCTGTGCTATAAAGTATGTTCCTATTAGTTATCTATTTTCTACATGGTATCAATACTGTATATCTGAAGAAAACAAAAACACTAACTTGAAAAGATATTTTCACCCCTATGTTCATTGCACATTATTTACAATAGTCAAGATATGGAAATAACCTAAGTGCCCATCAACAGATGAATGGATAAATGAAGTGTAATAGCCAGATAGATAGGTCTCTATCTATCACAAGAGCTCCCATCACAAGGAGAAAATATTTTTTCTATTTCTTTAATTTTCTATCTACATGAGATGATGGATGGTCACTAAACTTATGAATGAACTTGTGGTAAATGTTTATTAATTTATGTAAGTCACATCATCATGCTGTATACCATAAACTTTTACAATGTGTATGTGTGTGCGTGTGAGTACACTCAGTTGCTCAGTCATGTCCAACTCTTTGCGACCCCATGGACTGCAGCTCGCCAGGCTCCTGTGTCCATGGAATTTTCCAGGCAAGAATACCAGATCGGGTTGCCATTTCCTATGCCAGGGGATCTTCTTGACCCAGGGATCCAACCTGCATCTCTTATGTCTCCTGCATTGGCAGACAGATACTTTACCACTGTGCCACCTGAGAAGCACAAACTTATGCAATGCTGTATATCAGTCATATCTCAACAAAACTAGAAGAAGAAAAAAAGCCCATGAAAAGATACTCAACATCGCTGGCCATTAAGAAAATGTAAATTAGAACCACCGAGAGCTAAAACTTTAGTGAGTAGAGACAAAGTAGTTAGCTACTCTTATATGATTTAGTGGGGTGACCAGATGTTGCATTAAAGAAACAGTACCCTAAGAAGATGGAAGAGGCTCTATTAACACTCAATTGAACAATAGGCTTAATCTGAGATTATCAAAGACAAGCCTATTAGAATGAATAAAATTTTAAATAATGAGAATAATAAATACCAAGTGTTGAGAAGGATGTGGAGAAAATGGGTCTCTCACACATTGCTAGTGGGAATGTAAAATGCTACAGCTCCTCAGGAAAATAATTTGGCAGTTTCTTTTAATACTAAAAATAGATTTATCACAGCCCAGCAATTGTACTCTTGGGTTTTTGTCCTAAAGAAAGAAAAACTTATCTCAGTGAAGACAATTCTTAAATAGAGGGCCACCAGTACAATGGAATAGTAATTGGTTATTAAACAGGACAATTATGATGATTGTGTAGAAATAGATCTTAAATGATTCTGGAATAAAGCTAAGTTTTAAAATGGCAGAGATAGAAACACCATACTAGAATAAAGACTAACAGGGAAAAAGCAGAAAGAAAACAACTCGTGTGTCAAGATGGCGGGAGGGATTAGGGTGTTCATTTCCGTTCTTTCAGAGGAGTCTTTACTGTTATTTTTATATCTTATATTTTTAAAACATGAAACCAAAACTGGAAAATCATTAACAGAATACAACCATTCAAAGAGAGAATGGGAGGGAGGGAAGCAGGGAGGAGCTTGCCTGCAGGGCCTCCTGCAGCTCTGGTCCCTCCCTTTGAGAGCATTCACCAGAATGATCTTGATCAGATTAACCGGGGTTGGTGCCAACTGCCTGGGGATTAGGACACAGAAGAGAAGGGCACCAAGGAAGGCAGAAGACACAGCACAACAACTGCCTGAGCTACATGATGACGTGAGTAGATAGAGAAAGGGACCTTTAAGGAAAGGGGGTGAAACGATGCATTGAAAGAGAAGGGTAGAGTTCCAACTAGGGAGGCCAGAGTTCATCAGTGTTATCAGAGCCCCAGAAAGGCAGCATCTGAAAGCACTGAGCGCAGGTAGGAGACCCAAAGGATGAAGCTCCGGAAAGAGTACAAGGAGCAGGGAGGGAGAGAATCATATGGGACAGGATGAGTGAGATGATTTCTTTTTTCAGCATTACAGGGTAATCATAGCAAATCCTAGATTTGAGTTTCTCACAACATAAATAATTAGCAGAGATAATAATATCCTTTGTTAGCACAATTCATTATTCTTTTAGTTATATTTATTTCTGTGCACAGCCTATAAGCCTGCAGGGGATTTTTTAAAAACCGAACTATTAATGACTCCTTCTAAATGAGGGAAAGAATGAAAGCACAAATTCAGAAACAAAGAGCATCATTTAGATGAGATGATCTGTCCAAACACACCACAGGCCACTTTTTCAACCATGCCCCCATTAAAGCCCCAGGTTTACTTGCTAAGTGTGGAATGACTTTGCATTTAGATGACATAACGAAGAGTTGGATCAAATTTCAGTTTCTTCATGTGAAAGTTGTAAGGATGAAAGGAGACTGAAATACACACATACACACACACACTAAAACACTTGGTGCTCAGTATGTATTCGGCACTCAGTACATGCCAATCCCCTTACTCCTTTCCTCTCCTCTGTCTCCACCCTCCCAGTCCATCCCCAGTTGCAGCAGAACCTGCCTACTGCTCCCTGAACTCATCATGCCCATGGATGGCCACCTATTACAAACACTTGTGACTGTAAGGGTTTTTGTTTCTTTGGGTGCTTGACTTGGTTGTTTCTTTTGGAAACGTTCTCTGTAGGCACAGGGCAGGTCAGAGGTATCAGGATGTTGTTCAGTTGATTAGTTGTGTCCGACTCTTTGGGACCCCTGGGCTATAGCACACCAGGGTCCTCTGTCCTTCATTATCTCCCGGAGTTCGCTCAAATTCGTGTCCATTGACTCGGTAATGCTATTTAACCATCTCATCTTCTGCTGCCCCCTTCTCCTGTTGGCCTCAGCCTTTTCCCAGCATCAGGGTCTTTTCCAATGAGTCAGCTTTTTGCATTGGGTGGCCAAAGTATTGGAGGTTCAGCTTCAGCATCAGTCTTTCCAGTGAACATTCAAGACTGATTTCCTTTAGAATTAACTGGTTTGATCTCCTTGTGTCAGAGGTTAACACTAAAAACAACCCTTAGTCAGTACAGATAGGAGTTGGAGGATAAATACACGAGCTTCCCTATCTCCCAAAAAGAGCAAGTCCTCTGGGGCTTTGAGGCTGGTCTTCATACTCACGAGTATTCATGGGAAGACTCCATGGTACTGTCAGTAGAAAGGTCATGCTCCCATGACAGTCCTGAGTGGAATCTATAGCTGCATCTGTTTTGTTTTGTTTTGTTTTTTTTTTCATTGCTTTCTTAAGCTTTTTCTTTTTCTTTTTTTTCTTTTGGCCATGCTGCCTAGCTTGTGAGATCTTAGTTCCTCAACCAGGGATTGAACCCAGGCCACCAGAATAGAAACAGAGCCCTAAGACAGCCAGGAAATTCCCAATGGCTGCATCTATTCTACCAACCACATTCAAGAGCCCATCAAGACCAGTCTACTTTCTAGGTAGCACGTTAGTATGAGAAGGCACATTCCAACTGGAAAGAATGTTGACACCATAATGTTCTCTATGTGGTTTCAGGAAGAAGTCAGCAGAGATGTTCTGAAGATGTAGATTCCATTCTGAAAGAAAAGTGAAGTTTGAACCACACTGCGAGAAGTGCCAACTGCAGGGAGGGTGAAAGGCTAGTCCTCCAGTTCCCTGGGATGAATGTGGGGACAAGAAGTAAATGTTACTGAAGATGATCAACTTTGACATTGTCACATGGTGGAAAGGGGATTTGAGGTTATAAAAGGGCTTGGAAGATATAAAACCATTACTGTATACAGTGCCCACTGACTCAAAAAATATCTGAAGTCAAAGAGTTTGACCTAAAATGGGATGTCTATGTTTAGGCAAGACCAGGAGTAAAAGGAATGCTTCCATTGGGTCTGTTTTATTCTCTAATGCAAAACCTAGGCTTGCTTTCTTTGAAAGCTCAGTAAACTATCCCTACAAGTCCAAACATAGTCTTGGCCTTGGCGAAGAGGGGTGGGGAGACAGCCTTCTACACAATAAAATCTGGAGACTGGGAAAGCCAAGAGAAGATGGTGGCACAAACAAAGCACTTTCATCTTCAAAGCTCTTTATAAGTGCTAATTAATTAGTCCTTCCCACAGCCATATAAGGCAGTGAGAGCACATCAAAGAGACTCTGGACAGAACTTGGCAGGATGAGCTCTGGGAGACATATAACCCACTTATTGAAAATAAGAAAGATGAATTTTTCCCAGTAAAGTTCTTCCCCACTAAGTCCCCCTCCCTTCAAAAAATTCACATTGAACATTTCAGTTGAGAGAGATGACAGGAATAACAAAGAAACATTTATTGACTTCATGCCACTTTCTAAAAATATATTGATAATTAGAAAAGAAGATAAATGAGCTTGAATCCAAATTATCCTCGTTGTTCCTCAGTTCATGAACACCACATCTCTTAGTAGGGAAAGTGAATCTATTGCAATAGAAAAACACGAGAAGATCAAGGAGAAAACAAGATTAAGCAGAAAACTAAAATCCACATTGTTGGGGACAAGCTTACTTATGACAACAAAACTGGTTGGCTCATGGCTCTCATGACTTTGTCTACTTGTTCACGACTATGTGACAATAGATCTGGGACTCAACAGAATATTCAATATTTTTTTAAGAACATTAAAAAAATCCTAAAATTCAAAAACCAGGTGCTAAGTATGAAAAAAATGCACAAAACATATTTATCAATGCCCTTTAAGAAATTGGTGTTTACCACATGTATAAGTATATATAGGAATTATATATACATTGTCAAAAATACAAATGTGAAAATGGTCAGTAAAAAAGAGGTAGTAAACATGACCACTGGTCAATGAGCTATACATGTATATACTATATGCATGCATATATGCTCAGTAGCTCAGTTGGGTCCAGCTCTTTACAACCCTCTGGACCATAGCCAGCCAGGTTCCTTTGTTCATGGGACTCTCCAGGCAAGAATACTCGAGTAGATTGTCATTTCCTTCTCCAGGGGAATCTTCCTGACCCAGGGATCGAATCAACATCTCCTGCGTTGGCAGGCAGATTCTTTGCCACTGAACCACATGGGAAGCCCATTTATAATGGGCTTCAGTAAGAGGAGATGATAAATGTGATCACTGGTTGATAATCTACACCTATAGTTGATACTGATGTTTTGGTAGCTGGATATTGATTGTTCTTCCCAACCAGGAGTCACAGTCATTTTTCTCTTTGGCTTGAGTAAAATGAAAAATGGCTGAAAATATCTTCCTCCACATTACTTGTGGCTAGGTAAACATTCTATATCAAGAAATAGAAAAAGTGATGAGGATTATTTTTTTCCCTAACAGAGGGCCCCATTAAGTTCTTCAATTCTGTGGGCTTAGAGCATATGATAAGTGGGAGGGCAGTAGGCAGTTTGGGTTTGGCACTGTGTTTCCAAGTGCTTGTTGTCATACTTTTGTGTTGAATAAGAAAAATTAGTGGTATTTGACCCCAAATCCTCTTTTGTTGGTTAGCATACATGGATGACAAATAAAATATAATTAGTGTTTTCTTACATGGCTTCATCAAAAAGAGATGTTTCTAAGAGACATTGATAATAACCATACAATCACAACCTACTCTATTTTGAACCAGAATGAATTTTTGCCAAAGACAAGCCAAAATGGAAAGTCAAAGATACGGCCAAAACCACAGATAAGCTTCTGAGTTAAAATAGGGCCAGTCGATGGGAAAGGGCACATAAGAGCCCTTTAGGGTGCTGGAAAAAATTATACATCTTGATCTGGGTAGTGGTTCCACAGCTTTATTTTTGTAAACATTCATCAAGATTTAAGTGCACTAATTACATTTCTTACATTTCAACTAAAGAGCTAAAAATGAGCAATTTTAACACAAAACTCCAAAAAAGGTAAAAATTCATAAAAAGCATTGGACATTAAAAATAACATATTTTTTTCTAGAATCCGGTAAATATTTCTGGTGAGGACAAGAAAGAATTGGAAACATGATCCATTACCCATATATACTTACCCCTTTCAATGCAATAGTATAGTCAGCCAGGATGTACATGGGAAGAAATTTCAGCACACACACACACATACACACACCATCTATCCTTAACTTGATAATTGGCTTTCTACCCCAAAATCCTGAGCAGCCAGGTACATCTAGCTTCCCTGGTGGCTCAGTGGTCAAGAATCCACCTGCAATGCAGGAGATCTGGGTTCAATCCCTGGATTGGGAAGATTCCCTGGGAGCACATAGCAACCCATTCCAGTGTTCTTGCCTGGAGAATCCCATGGACAGAGGAGCCTGGCTTCAGTCCATAGGGTTGTAAAGAGTCGGACACAACTGAAGCAATCTAGCACACGAGTGTGCAGGTACATCTACATGATTTTGCTAGAATTACTTTCTGAGACTGAAAGTCAAGACCAGCTCCAACCCTCGACCTATTTCCAACCTTTAAGAAGAGCTAAATGCTTAGGTGTCAATCATTTGATCATCGACATCAATGATTCAGAGCTTGATTTCACCCATCTAATCATTCAGATGCTGCATTTCATCAAAACAGCATTTGAAGTAGGAGGTGGGGACAGCAACTTTCTAAAGAACATGTTTTGGTGGAAGGAGGAAAGAAAAGGAGACAAAGAGGAAATGAAATAAACAAATTGGGACTTTTGAAGTTTCCGTTTATGGGTGTGTCCCTGTGTGTTTCCTACAACCATGGGGACAACGGCATGTGATGGAAACAGTTCCAACTCAGATCCTGCCAAGGGTGATGGATTCTGGTGTAACTCCTTATCAGCTACTTATTCAGTTCAGTTCAGTCGCTCAGTCGTGTCCGACTCTTTGTGACCCCATGAATTGCAGCACGCCAGGCCTCCCTGTCCATCACCAACTCCTGGAGTTCACACAAACCCATGTCCATCGAGTCGGTGGTGCCATCCAGCCATCTCATCCTCTGTCATCCCCTTCTCCTCCTGCCCCCAATCCCTCCCAGCATCAGAGTCTTTTCCAATGAATCAACTCTTCATATGAGGTGGCCAAAGTATTGGAGTTTCAGCTTTAGCATCATTCCTTCCAAAGAACACCCAGGGCTGATCTCCTCTAGAATGAACTGGTTGGATCTCCTTGCAGTCCAAGGGACTCTCAAGAGTCTTCTTCAACACCACAGTTTAAAAGCATCAATTCTTCGGTGCTCAGCTTTCTTCACAGTCCAACTCTCACATCCATACATGACCACTGGAAAAACCATAGCCTTGACTAGACTTAGCTATACAATTTCAGGCCGGGGGAGTTGCCTGGCAGTTCAGTGGTTAAGACTTCTCGTTCCAATGCAGGGGGTGCAGGTTTGATCCCTGGTCAGGGACCTAAGATCCCACAGCCCTCTTGGCCAAAAAATAATAATAATAATAACTTAAAACAGAAACAATATTGAAATAAATTCAATATAGACTTTAAAAAATGATCCACATCAAAAAAAAATCTTTAAAAAAAAAGAATTCAAGTTGGTTATTTGGACACAAGCTTTAGTTACTTCCGTGGGGGAATGAGGAGCTGTGTGGTGTGGTGTGTGAAAGCACTTTACAACTGTAAAGTGGTACAAAAATGGACGTTCTCAGGGCGGCAGCTAGGGAGATCCTATGAAATCATACCAGACCATGTCGCACCTCTGTTCAAAACCTTTCAGCATCTTCCCTTCTCATTCAGAGGAAAGACCAATGACTTGCCTCAAATTCAAAACTCCTCCTTTTTTAAAGAAAAAGGGTAAAAAAAATGAGAAAGCAGGTTAAGAGGAGGAGAGGAGGCTGTGGGCGATAAGTTCCTTCATTCAACAAATATATATATAGTGCCGACCATACGCTGGGAAAATTTCAGCCCTCACAGTCACCCCCACCCTCCTCTCTGCTCCAGCCACAGCAGTCCAGAGCTCTCCCAGACCTCCTTTCACCTTGGGGCCTTCGCTTGTCCTGTCTAGAATGTTCTTTCCCCAGGAGCCAGGCTTGCTCTTTTGTCCCTTCAGCATGCATGCTCAGTCACTGCAGTCATGTCTGACTCTTTGCAACCCCATGGACTGTAGACCACCGGACTCCTCTGTCCATAGAATTCTCCAGGCAAGAATAATGGAGTGGGTTGCCATGCCCTCCTAAACGGGATCTTCCCAATCCAGGGACTGAACACATATCTCCTGCATTGCAAGCAGAATTCTTTACCCATTGAGCCACCTGCAAAGCTCCTTGTTCCCTTCAGACTGCTACTCAAAATTTAGGTTCTCAGTGAAAACATTCTTGATCACCTACCTAAAAGAGCTCTCTTCCTCCAGACTTCCCATTCCTTTCCCTGATTTATTTTTTTTTCTTCAGCATTTAGCATTATTTATCTCGTTCATTATCTTCCCACAAGGTTTCTCAAGGAACATCCAGAGAACACTACCAGCCAAAATACGCTAGAACAACGCCCAACATATGGTCAGCACTATATATATATTTGTTGAATGAAGGAACTTATCGCCCACAACCTCCTCTCCTCCTCTTAACCTGCTTCCTCATTTTCTTTATCTTTTTTCTTTAAAAAGTCTACATTTTTTAAATTAAATTTATTTATTTTTAACTTAAGGATAATTGCTTTGTAGTATTGTGTTGTTGTATGCCAAACATCAACATGAATCAGCTATAGGTATATCTACGTCCCCTCCCTCTTGAAGATCCCTCACACCTCCCTCCCCATCCCACCCCTCTAGGTTGTTACAGAGCTCTGGTTTGAGTCGCATGAGTCATACAGCAAATTCCCATCGGCTGTCTATTTTACATGTGGTGATATATGTTTCCATATCACTCTCTCCATACATCCCACCCTCCCCTTCTTCTCCCCCGCCCCATGTCCACTGTTCTTTCTCTATGTCTGTGTCTTTACTGAAAAGCTTGTATTTTACTCATGCTTCAAGGCTCATGCTTTCTCTTTAGCAAGATCCTCTCCACTTAACACCCTACTCCTTTTCCCCTTCCTTAGTAGATCAATCCATTCTTCTGTCCTCCTGGCAGTGTTTAGTTTAAAATTCTCCAGTTTTAGGTTTAACACATTGTATTACAGTCTCTTCTGATCATTTGACCCCACCCCATTTATCATGTTCTGGGTAGACTGTTCAAAATGATCATTGTAACTAATTCAGTCCATAATATGTAGCAATCTCTCAATAGAAGATTCTTAAATATATACATATGTTTCTCATGTATTTCACTTGTTATTTCCCTTGGAAATAAAGAATGCAGTTTTCAGCCAGTGTCCTGTTCTGGTTTTTTGTTTGTTTGTTTGTTTGTTTTTAATTGGAATATACTGCTCTACAATGGTGTTTGCTTTCTGCTGTACAACAAAGTGAATCAGCTGTATGTCTACATATATCCCCTCCCTCTTGAGCCTCCCTCCCACCCCTCCCCATTCCAGCCCTGCAGGTCATCCCAGAGCTCCCTGTACTGTATGGCAGCTTCCCACTAGCTCTCTGTTTTACACAGGGTAGTATATATAGTACATATATGGCAGTGCCACTCTCCCAATTTATCTTCGCTTCCCCCTCCCCCGTGCCTACATGTCCATTCTCTATGTCTGCATATTTATTCCTGTCCTGCAAACAGGTTCATCTGTACCATCTTTCTAGATTCCACACATATGTGCTAATATACAATATTTGCTTTTTTCTTTCTTTCTTCACCCTGTAGTGATGTGGAAATACCTAGAGAAGATGACAGCGGCTTGCACACTCCTTGCTATCCCCTCACCGATACTAAGTCAGAACACTGGGAATTACAACTGCTTTCCATGATTATTTTTATTCTCTACAAACAATCTCCACTTTGCTTTTATTCTCCCACATTCCTTCTTACCAACTCCATTCTGCACAGCAGGTAGAAATACATAAAATAAAACACATGGAAGGAAAACTATAGAAAATATACTCCCAGAAAATCTGTAGGAAAATAGAGATCTTCAAATTAGACATCTCTATTTGAACTCTCCAGATAATTCAAGACTCTCAAACATGGCTCTTATTTTCACTGACATCAATTCTTGAATTTAAGGCTCCCATCAACCCATATGCTTCCCTGGTGGCTCAGATGGTAAAGAATCCGGCTGCAGTGCAGGAGACCTGAGTTCGATCCCCTGCAGGAGGGAATGGCAACCCTCTCCAGTATTCTTGCCTGGGGAATCCCCAAGGACAGAAGAGCCTGACGGGTTCATGAGGTCACAAAGACTCAGACTGAGCGACCAAGAACAGCAAGCACAGCACACAACCCACATGCTTAATAACTGCTACAAGCAAGAGACACCAATGACTCTTTTTATAGCATCTTCATACAAAACCTTCAAACCATTTGTTCAGATGACTAATCTCAGCAAGGGAGGTGAAGGGCATTCACAGACATTTGGGAATCCCTATAAATCCATCATCCTGAAGGACAGCACCGTACCCATGGTGACGCCCAAGGGAGAGAAATAAAATATGCCATTGACTCTCCAGAGGTTAATCGATCATATTTCTGGTGCTACTTGGTTTGACATAACCAAATTTGCCCTGAAAATCAAGTCATCTATCTTTGTTCTGGTCAACTGAAAAAAAAAAAAAATTTAATCCTATTTGACCTTTCCTGAGGTGCAGTCAAAGAAAAACAGATTTTTTTTGAGCTGGACAACCCACTTTTATCTCTATTACAGACTCCTGAGCAGCCTCAGCTCTGCTCTAATTCAAGAGCACTGAATGGTCCATGACAAATCTACTCCCTTGCAACTGACCCCCAAAGGCGGGAAGATTGGGGAACTTTATTTGTTTTACTTTGGGACGAGAAAGGGAAAACTTTTTAAGGAAGATTAAAGAGAGAGAAGACAAGAGAGAAAGAGCGACATGATTCCCTGATTCACCATGTGTCTGAGGCAGAAATAAATCTAAAGAAATCATTAGATTCCCACAATCAATCATTTTTTCTCATGGAAAAGGTTGCCTGAGTCCGACTCTCACAGAGGCCTCCAGAAAGCAGGCTTGGCCCTCTGCTTCGATTTGTTTTTATTAACTTAATTTAGAACTTACTGGAGGGACGCTACTTTATTTTACATAGAGGCTTTCTTCCCAGAAACACAGGTTATTTGAAGTCACATTTCAATGGCTGTTTACAAAGGGATTTTTCTTTCTCTCTTTCTCATCCTTTCACGAACACACTCTTGCTCTTGTTCTCTCTCACTGAACACTGAATATTCTTTGTCAGATGTTTCGAACCTGTAATTTTCACATTGTCCTGGAGTGTCCCTTGTTACAGGAGAACTTCTTCCCAGGGAAGAAAAGCCAGCCTGCTTCTCTGAGGATAATGGGCAAATCTGATATGTTGAAAGTAGGAATACATTTTTGCAGCCACTATTCAAGAGGAAGGCAAGTCAGTCTGACATCAAAGAGCATGTGTATCCATTCATTTTGATGACTGAAATGCGAACTAAGCACAGAATGAGTACCTGGAACCAAAGGGATTAGCTTATTGCGGCAGTGGGGGTTGGTGGAGGGCGGGGCAGGGGGGCGCCTATGGGGGCGTAAGGGGAAGGCCGTTTAAACATGATACTATAATGTATGGGCTTCCCTGGTAGCTCAGTTGGTAAAGAATCTGCCTGCAATGCTGGTAGACCTGGGTTCGATCCCTGGGTTGGGAAGATCCCCTGGAGAAGGGAAAGGCTACCCACTCCGATATTCTGGCCTGGAGAATTCCAAGGACTGCATCGTTCATAGGGTTGCAAAGAGTCAGACACAACTGAGCGACTTTCACTTTCACTGTAATGTATATCTCGCATACAGTCCCTGGGTATCTCAGGCTTATAACACATGGGATGTATACTCACAGATAGTGGGAAAAAAAGAAAAGAAAAGAATGTGTTCCTAATATCTATTTTTGTTTGTGTTGGGTCTTCGTTGCTGCACAGGCTTTTCTCTAGTTTTGATGAGCGAGGGCGGCTCTCTAGCTGCGGTGCACGGGCTTCTCATTGCGGTGGCTTCCCCTGATGCCGAGCACAAGGTCTAGGGTGCACAGCCTTCAGTAGTTGGGGCTCCCAGGCTTTAGAGCACAGGCTCAGTAGCTGTGGCTCAGGGGCTTAGTTGTTTGAAGTCATCAGGGATCTTCTTGTATCAGAGATTAAACCCACGACTCCTGCATTGACAGGCAGATTCTTTATCACAGAACCACCAGGGAAACCCAGAAAAATTTTTTTTTACTATTTGATTCTCACACTTGAATCTTCCTTTGTATGTGTGTGTAAACCTAAATCAAACTCTTGGTTGTATTGACAGAGATAAAGCAAAGTAGGTATTTAGGGTTAGAATTTTCTTCCTTTTGCAAATGTATACTTTACAGGGGTTATTTTTTCCCTTAAATAATAAAAGGTCTTTCTTTGTGTAATAGAAAGTTTCCTAAGTTTTCATTGAGAGATAACTCAAAATGCCCAGTCAGTGCCTAAAAATAATAATAAAGCTTTGAGAAGATATGCAATTCACTCAAGCCTCTCTTTTTTAATGTGTAGAAACTAAGTGGATGGTAGCATCCCTCATGTCAGTCCTGCCTCACAAGGTAATTGTTGTAATTATCTGAGAAAGGGAGTGACAAAAATGCTGGTCATTTTAAGTTTAAGCAAACATCCACTTTAGAAACGTCAGTCCAGTCCAATTTGCAATCTATAATATGTAGGGAACCATTTTTACCTTCTAAATAATCAGTGAGCCTCTTGATGAAAGTGGAAGAGGAGAGTGAAAAAGTTGGCTTAAAGCTCAACATTCAGAAAACTAAGATCATGGCATCCGGTCCCATCACTTCATGGCAAATAGATGGGGAAACAGTGGAAACAGTGTCAGACTTTATTTTTCTGGGCTCCAAAATCACTGCAGATGGCAATTGCAGCCATGAAATTAAAAGACACTTACTTCTTGGAAGGAAAGTTATGACCAACCTAGATAGCATATTCAAAAGCAGAGACATTACTTTGCTAACAAAGGTCCGTCTAGTCAAGGCTATAGTTTTTCCAGTGGTCATGTATGGATGTGAGAGTTGGACTATAAAGAAAGCGGAGCGCCAAAGAATTGATGCTTTTGAACTGTGGTGTTGGAGAAGACTCTTGAGAGTCCCTTGGACTGCAAGGAGATCCAACCAGTCCATTCTAAAGGAAATCAGCCCTGGGTGTTCATGGAACGACTGATACTAAAGCTGAGACTCCAATACTTTGGCCACCTGATGTGAAAAGCTGACTCATTGGAAAAGACCCTGATGCTGGGAGGGATTGGGAACAGAAGGAGAAGGGGACACCAGAGGATGAAGTGGTTGAATGGCATCACCTACTCGATGGACATGGGTTTGGGTGGACTCCGGGAGTTGGTAATGGACAGGAAGGCCTGGTGTGCTGCGGTTCATGGGGTCGTGAAGAGTCGGACACGACTGAATGACTGAACTGAACTGAACTGAAATCAGTGTTACCAAATCTATGTTGAAATTTAAAGAATTTCTGAAACATCACAATTTTCTTGAACCACAATATAATATCTATTATACCACAAAATAATATAACAACAGTAGCTTCATATAGTATATGTCATATATTATGTATACTACATAATATAATATGAAAATCTTGTATTAAATACTTATATCAGGTAAAAATCTTCCAGAGCAGAAACAAATACTGATCAAACACTAATAAAAACAAAGTTAATATTTGTTTACATTCTTTGAGCACTTACCATGTGCCAGGAACTGTTTGAAGCACTTACGTGTTTTAACTCATTAGACTTAATAATAACCCTGAGAAGCTGTTAGTCATTAAGTCATGTCCAACTCTTTGCCACCCCACGGACTGGGTACTCTGTCCATGGGATTTTCCAGGCAAGAATATTGGAGTGGGTTGCCATTTCTTTCTCTAGAAGATCTTCCCAACCCAGGGATTGAACCCACACCTCCTGTATTATGAAAGTGAAAGTCTCTCAGTCATGTCTGACTCTTTGCAATCCTATGGACTATACAGTCCATGGAATTCTCCAGGCAAGAATACTGGAGTAAGTAGCTGTTGATTTTCCCAACCCAGGAACTGAACCCAGGTCTCCCGCATTGCAAGCAGTTTCTCTACTAGCTGAGCCACCAGGGTAGGCAGATTCTTTTACCACTGAGCCATCTGGGAAGCCCTCCTAAGTTTGATGCTGTGTGACAAATCATAAACCAATGCTACATGGAGGCAACTGGAAAAGGAGCTAATTCACTAGAAAACCTGGTATGTCCTGGAAGTAAAACATCTAAAAAGCCATCATGTTTGAACAGCTTTACACTTACAAACACAGATGACAGTTTTGTGGGTCTCTGGCAATGTAATGATTTCTCGAGGTCTAACTGAAGTTCTAAGTGACAGATCTTCCCCCACTCCAGGGAAATAGTAGCCTTAAATTAAGGCACTTTTCAAGGGAGAGAATGGTCTGGGAAAGCTGTACAGAGATCTGTAAACTATTTCTAATCTATCTAGAGGAAAATCTAATAAAAAGCTAAAATTACTTCTTATGATCTTCACAGTTGGAGAGACATTCAGTGATTCACCATAAGGAAGGTTGATTTGCCCTACTTACTATGTTTGAACATATGCCCTTTCCATCACGAAACAGCCTGGTACGTGATTTTAAGACTAAATGACTGTTAAGCATTTTATGTGTGTTATTTTGGCAGGAGTTGGTTCAATTGTCTTATTAAAGTGTTAGTTGCTCAGTAGTGTCTGACTCTTCATGACCCCATGGAATGTAGCCCACCAAGCCCCACTCAACTGTCCATGGGATTTCCCAAGCAAGAATACCAGAATGGGTTGCATTTTCTTCTCCAGGGGATCTTCCCAACCCAGAGATCGAACTTGGGTTTTCTGCATTGCAGACAGATTCTTTGCCATCGGAGCCACCGGGAAAGTCAGTTTCATAGTGGAAATGAAAGTAACACAGACACACAGAGGCAATTATGTCTCTGTTCTTTCTTAAATGAACAATATCCTTCCATCTTTCAACTGTTCAACAATTACTCAATGAATCCATTCACTATAGACAGCCAACACAAATAAATCAGACATAACTGATTTCTCATGAATTAATAAGTATGTAATGAGCTTGATAATGGCAACCCACTCCAGTACTCTTGCCTGGAAAATCCCATGGACAGAAGAGCCTGGTAGGCTGCAGTCCATGGGTCGCTAAGAGTCGGATATGACTGAGCGACTTCACTTTCACTTTTAACTTTCATGCATTGGAGAAGGAGATGGCAACCCACTCCAGTGTTCTTGCCTGGAGAATCCCAGGGACGGGGAAGCCTGGTGGGCTGCCGTCTATGGGTCGCACAGAGTCAGACACGACTGAAGTGACTTAGCATCTTAGCAACATGAATTCTGCAGACAACTGATTCCATCCTCTTTTCCTCCTTGTGTCTGGAAGCAGCTGAAAACAGTAGCCAAAAGAAAAATGTAGGCATGGAAGCCTTGGTTGGTACATAGTCATTTTGGAGACCACCAGAGAAATAATTTGTTCTGTGGTGTGTTCCTTGCTACCGTTTGCCAGTCGTATCATACATGTTGCTTCTAGCATATACACCCCTGATATTTAAAACCTTGAAATCAGTTGTTCCTGGTTCGAATCTTTGAGTGTTCGTTTGTCAGTCTTTCCTTCTTGACACGTGAGTGTTTCTTCTATGTAATCACTATTTCAGACACAAGCAAGTGGTTGCAGTATTAGGACAAATTCATAAGATCAAAACTGACTGGAAATAGACTGAAATGTCTGATCTTGTTCCAGAAACTGTTGAAATTCAATACCGTGTATTTAACTAGCATGTATTTGATATACATCAATGGAAAAGGTTTGAAACAAAAAAATTTAATGCTAATTTATAAGGTGTTGTTTCCAGACACTGCTTACAGGATCCTTTTTAAATGATTCTAAATTCCTACTATGAACACTACCAAAAATAATAGTAGCATCCCTTATAACACTTTTAAATTTATAAAGCACTTTTATGTGAGATTTAAAAGCCCTGTGAGACAGGTAGTATATTTTTTTTTCCAATTAGTAGATGAGGGAATTGAGACCAAGAAGGATAAAATAACTGGCTTATAGTTAGCAAGAGGCAAAAATGTAATTAGAATCCAGACTCTATAGCAAGAAAATCCAGCAAGCTTTATAAGTAAGAGAACCAAATTTAATCTAGAATAGAAGAGCAAAATAGTAACAATAATAATGTTGACATTTTTCTCATAACTGGGCAAGACTAAAATAGAACATTGGTAACATTTGGAGGTAGCAATTGGGAAGAGATGAGGTTCATTGGGAAATATGAGTAGAGATTTTCTATCTAAAAAAAGCACTAAGACTCATCTATGGACCTCTTGGTCCTCTCAGTTTGCATCAGTTGCAAAGGAGCCAGCGGCCTGAGAAGTTACCAATAAGCATCTCTTAGTGCGAAGGAGGGAGGTTGATGCTTTCGTTCGACTGTCTTGAGCTTTTGTCATCATAACCCCTGAAACACATGTAGTTCCTTGAAACTGACCAAGCATTGCCTTACGCACAAGTGTTTTCAGTTCCCACCCCAACCTTTCAGTCAGGTCTGAACAGATACCATCTTCCTCATTTATTCCAGAGGACTCTAAATCACAAAAAATACCATGTTACTCATCCATGCACTGAGTTAGAAAGTCACAGGTGGTGGGATTCGAATTTTTGATTGCTGATGCCCTGTTTAAAGCTGATCCATCTATAACAAGCAGGCTTATTAACCACTGTATCAGGCAGGATCCCATTAGGAGACAGTTTGCCCAAGGTTGCTTGAGCAGAGACAGTTTCATGCAAAAGTGAAGTAGGCAAACAATGACATCAGCCAAAATAAAACATCAACCGAATCTATCTTGCTAAGAGATGCTTATTGGTAACTTTGCAGGTAGCTGGCCCCTCTGCACCTATGGAAACTGAGAGGACCAAAATATCCGTATCTGAATTTCAGTTCTTTTCTTCCATAGAGAATCTCTACTCATATTTCCAAATGAACCTTTTCTCCTAGATACTCTTCATTCACCTACATAATTGAAAAGCCAGAAAAAGAATACTCAAGCATCACAAAGGTAGCAACTGCAGAATGCCGCTACCACCCCTAGGACTGGGAGAACAGAGGTTGGAACTGTGAAATAAAATTATTAAACTTCTAGAATCTTGGTAAGGAGCCCTACAGAATGGGCCTGGATCTCTGCGGAAAGGTCACGGTCCATCAGGTACTCTCATCCCTAGTAGGTAAATGAGGATGGTTCTAGCAATCATTGGAAAAGTGCAAATTGGACTCACCTGCTGGCACAGGAAAACCTTGTCACTACTGAAATTAAGCATTGCTAGGGTCACCCTCATGGGAACGAGAAGCATACAAGAAGAAGCATTCTCTTTTTTCTTCTCCAGGCTTATAACCTCTCTCTAGAGTTCTCTGTTAGCAGAGCATAACAGAGAGCCAGCTGGCAAAGTAGGATCACCCAAAAGAATATAAAAGTGTGGGTTGAGGGCTAAGAGACAGTAGCTAAAATCTGACACTATCCATACCTTTAGATCTCAGCCACCATACATGTCCTCTACAGTTATCTGAACTTCCACACAACAATAAAAGGGCTTCCCTGATGACTCAGCAGGTAAAGAGTCTACCTGCAATGCAGGAGATGTGGGTTTGATCCCTGGATCAGAAAGATCCCCTGGAGAAGGGAATGGCAACCCACTCCAGTATTCTTGCCTGGAGAATTCCATGGGCAGAGGAGCCTGGCAGGCTACAGTCCATGGGGTCACAAAGGGTTGGACATGACTGAGCAACTAACACTTTTACTTTTCACACACAACATAAAACAACTCTGTTTCAGTCTGCCAAGATGCAACTGTCTTCCTACAAACCAAGACACTCTTATCCTCTTCCCCAAGTGAGGAGACAGAAAGTCTTGAGAGTCTGCATTTCAGTCAAGGTCTCTTCTGGATATACTGTTGCCTAATCGCTATCTTGTAAAGTTAACCTCCAATAATCCTCATATGAAATAATATGAAGTAGGGGAGAGACAGAGGATGAAAGTAAGATACACATGTAACAAGTAAAAAAGAAAATACCCATATTTTCTATGACCGGTACCAATCATAATGTCATAATGGATATTTGCAAATGTGACTGGGATATACCCTTTGATCAACACCATCCTGATTTTTGGTCCACATTCCCAGGTTAGCACTGTTGGAGAGAGAACATTCCCAAAGGCTGCCAGAGGCTGATATCACTTACATCTGTGGTTTAGAAGTTTTGTGGTTAATTTTATATTTAGATATTTATTCTCTGTAATTTGCAGAAAAGCATTGAGCCTAATTCTCTGGTTTCCAGCTCAAATCCCAGATCCCTGTAATTCTGCAGACAGAGAGAGTCTGGGAACAAGACACACAGGCAATTATAGGGTCTTATTAGAGACAGGGCATAAGTGAGATGGAGATGTCTGTAGAAGCTTCTCCTCCCTCTGGACTTCAGAGGAGAAGCTCTGGATTCAGAATCTCCACTTCTGCCCAGTGTTGGCTGCCAGAGACCAAAGGCCCCTCCCAGAGCCTTACCGTTACCCACACTCTGCCTTCTGGCAGCCAGCCAGTCGCTGAATAGAGAAGTAGGGGAGCAACTTGGGCAACTGTGGAAGGCCCATGCCCCGCATTTGAGAAAAATACCAAAGGGAAGTTATCATAAGGATGCATCCTCTGCTGCGACCTTCCTTACTCACTCTCCTTATCTCATACTCTTTACTGGGTTATTGCAATAGATTTATGTAACTACTGGCAAATAGTAGACACTGATTGAACTTTTGTTGAACAGGTAAATAAACGGATGGATAAATCATTGTAATATATCTCCTTGCCTGCAATCTCTATCCTTTCTAATCCATCCTTTCTGATATCAGAGAAACAATCTTAAATACATATCATATCATATTTCATCTGACTACACACTCCACTCTATAAGCAGAAGCCTTCGGTGACTCCCCTTATTTCCAGAATAGTAAACTAAACTTCCTAGCACAAAATTGAAGTGTGACCCTTGCAACTCCACCCACTACAAGCCTTCACTCACCTTAAGCTCCAGCCATGCCAGTTACTAACAAATTTACCTTGGGAAGTTACTAAATTTCATGAGCCTCCTTTTTCCAATGTTTCATATATAGGACCAAAAATATCAGCTACACATTTCCTCTTGCCCCTCTGCCTCCTCCATGCTTAACCACTATTCCACTTTCACGACTTTTATGCTTTAGAAATACTCATTTCTTTTTGGGGAGGGAGGGGATAATCCCTTACAGTACTTTCTATATGTATTTATCTATGATTAATTCTGCCTTTCAGAATTTTCCACAGTTTATTGTGATTCACACAGTCAAAGACTTTAGCATAGTCAATAAAGCAGAAATAGATCTTTTTCTGGAACTCTCTTGCTTTTTCCATGATCCAGCAGATGTTGGCACTTTGATCTCTGGTTCCTCTGCCTTTTCTAAAACCAGCTTGAACATCTGGAACTTCACGGTTCACATATTGCTGAAGCCTGGCTACGAGAATTTTGAGCATTACTTTACTAGCGTGTGAGATGAGTGCAATTGTGCAGTAGTTTGAGCATTCTTTGGCATTGCTTTTCTTAGGGATTGGAATGAAAACTGACCTTTTCCAGTCCTGTGGCCACTGCTGAGTTTTCCAAATTTGCTGGCATATTGAGTGCAGCACTTTCACAGCATCATCTTTCAGGATTTGGAATAGCTCAACTGGAATTCCATCACCTCTACTAGCTTAGTTCATAGTGATGCTTTCTAAGGCCCACTTGACTTCACATTCCAGGATGTCTGGCTCTAGGTGAGTGATCACAACATCATAATTATCTTGGTCATGAAGATCTTTTTTGTACAGTTCTTCTCTGTATTCTTGCCACCTCTTAATATCTTCTACTTCTGTTAGGTCCATACCATTTCTATCCTTTATTGAGCCCATCTTTGCATGAAATGTTCGCTTGGTATCTCCAATTTTCTTGAAGAGATCTCTAGTCATCCCCATTCTATTGTTTTCCTTTATTTCTTTGCATTGATTGCTGAGGAAGGCTTTCTTATCTCTCCTTGCTATTCTTTGGAACTCTGCATTCAGATGCTTATATCTTTCCTTTTCTCCTTTGCTTTTCACTTCTCTTGTTTTTGCAGCTATTTGTAAGGCCTCCCCAGACAGCCATTTTGCTTTTTTGCACTTCTTTTCCATGGGGATGGTCTTGATCCCTGTCTCCTGTACAATGTCACGAACCTCTGTCCATAGTTCATCAGGCACTCTGTCTATCAGATCTTGAGAAACCTATATGCAGGTCAGAAAGCAACAGTTAGAACTGGACATGGAACAACAGACTGGTTCCAAATAGGAAACGGAGTATGTCAAGGCAGTATATTGTCACCCTGTTTATTTAACTTCTATGCAGAGGATATCATGAGAAACGCTGGGCTGGAAGAAGCACAAGCTGAAATCAAGATTGCCGGGAGAAATACCAATAACCTCAGATATGCAGATGACACCACCCTTATGGCAGAAAGTGAAGAGGAACTAAAAAGGCTCTTAATGAAAGTGAATGAGGAGAGTGAAAAAGTTGGCTTAAAGCTCAACATTCAGAAAACTAAGATCATAGCATCCAGTCCCACCACTTCATAGGAAATAGATGGGGAAACAGTGGAAACAGTGTCAAACTTTATTTTTGGGCACTCCAAAATCACTGCAGATGGTGATTGCAGCCATGAAATTAAAAGACGCTTGCTCCTTGGAAGGAAAGTTATGACCAACCTAGATAGAATATTCAAAAAAAGAGACATTACTTTGCCAACAAAGGTCCATCTAGTCAAGACTATGGTTTTTCCAGTGGTCATGTATGGATGTGAGATTTGGACTGTGAAGAAAGCTGAGCACCAAAAAATTAATGTTTTTGAACTGTGGTGTTGGAGAAGACTCTTGAGACTCCCTTGGACTGTAAGGAGATCCAACCAGTCCATTCTAAAGGAGATCAGTCCTGGGTGTTCTTTGGAAGGACTTATGCTAAAGCAGAAACTCCAATACTTTGGCCACCTCATGTGAAGAGTTGACTCATTGGAAAAGACCCTGATGCTGGGAGGGATTGGGGGAAGGAGGAGAAGGGGATGACAGAGGATGAGATGGTTGGATGGCATCACCGACTCGATGGACATGAGTTTGAGTGAACTCCGGGAGTTGGTGATGGACAGGGAGGCCTGGTGTGCTGTGATTCATGGGGTTTCAAAGAGTCGGACACGACTGAGCAACTGAAGTGAACTGAACTGAATTCTGCCTTACTTTATTGTTGCTTGCTTGTTTAGATGCTCAATCATGTCCTGAGCTTAGATGCTCAGTGTCACTGTTTGTGATACTTTGAACTGTAGCCTACCTGGCTCCTCTGTCCAAGGGATTTTTCAGGCAAGAATACTAAAGCAGGCGGCCAGCTCCTTCTCCAGGGTATCTTCCAGAGCCAGGGATCAAACCCAGGTGTCCTGTATCTCCTGCACTGCAGGAGGATTCTTTAGCCATTGAGCCATCGGGGAAGGCCTTGCTTTATTTTTATCCATTGCCAATTCTTATCGCCTTTACTAGACTGTGAGCTCGTGTGTGTGTTAGTCACTCAGTCGTGTTCGACTCTTTGTGAACCCATGGACTGTAACACGCCAAGTTCCTCTGTCCATGGAATTCTCTTGGCAAGAATACTGGAGGGGGTTGCCATGCCCTTCTCCAGGAGATCTTTCCAACCCAGGGATCGGACTTGGATCTCCTGCACTGCAGGCAGATTCTTTACCATCTGAGCCACCAGGGAAGTCAAGCTCCTTGAGGGCAGGGACTGTTTTTAACCATTATATTCTCTACAGCACTTGGTCTTGTGCTTGAATAAAGCAGATTTCTTCCAGTATCTCCTTGAATGGATTGGCTATGAGAGGCATGGTCAGACTCTTAGCAACATGTAATCATAGGGATATTCAGAAGGCAGCATATTCTCTTCCCTCCCCACAACTCCAAATTCTTTCACCTGGAATTGCTTATTTAAAAAAAAATTCTACCATCATAGAATGATTTTTTAATTTAAATCCTTGTCTTCTGAGAAGTCACATAGACATATTGGTTAATCAATCCCTCTTGAAGGGTGGCCACACTCCTCTTTATGGGCTCATACTTCTAAATAAGAACATGTGTATCTGGCCCTTTCTAGGAAGCAGATTTCCATGGAGATGAGAGCTCTGCGCTACTGAGACACTAGATTGAAGACACAGAGATGGGAGGCCATAACACCAAGATAAACTCCAACCGCTTCATAATCTTGCCCAGACCAGTCCCGCCTGGTGGTCCTCAGGAACCTCCGAGGTGGTCCACAGATGAATTTCTTGAGGAATTAATGTTTATAACATGACTACGTCATTGTTTTTGTTTCTGGAATGGATTAATCATTTTGCTAGGATACTAAATGAAGATCAGACAACGCCTTTCAACAAAAGCTGTTCCTTTTGTCTCATTAATACTTGAGAAAACATTTGGCTGTGTAGAATATAAGTAGGTGAAACACATCAATTACAAGATCTTTTCCCCTGACAAAATGATACAAAAGAAGGAAAAGTGTGAGATCACTTCTGTTATTCCTCCTAATTTTAGTCTAGACCATCAGACTAAACCCTTGTCAGTGTTATCAGCCACCTTGAGGATGTCCTGTTATTTTATGCCTCCAAGTCCTCTTCCAGGCAGCTTATTCCACCTAAAAAGACTCTTTCCCCCTCCTCTGCCCAGAAACTCTGTTTCAGTCTTCAAAATTCAAGTCAAGCACCATTTCTCCTTGGAAGCCTTTTCTGACTTCTCTAGATAAGTGTTGTGATCCATTTATGTTCTCTCTCTTATTTCATTTATAGCCAATAATATTGTGAATTGAAATTGCACATTGATTTGTCCTTTTAAATATTTCAGTTATTAATATTTATTATTCTTGTGTAACTTTTTCCAGTAGTCATATACAGATGTGAGAATTGGACCATAAAAGACTGAGCACCAAAGAATTCATGCTTTCAAATTGTGATACTGGAGAAGACTCTTGAGAGTCCCTTGGACAGCAAGGAGATCAAACCAATCAATCCTATAAGAAATCAACCTTGAATATTCATTGGAAGGACTGATGCTGAAGCTGAAGCACCAGTATTTTGGCCACCTGATGCAAAGAGAAAAAAGACCACTCATCAGAAAAGACCTTGATGCTGGGAAAGATGGAGGGCAGAAAGAGAAGGGGGAGACAAGATGTGATGGTTGGATGGCATCACCCATTCAATGGACATGTATCTGAGGAAACTCCGAGAGATAGTGAAGGACAGTGGAGCCTGGCATGCTGCAGTCCATGGGGTCATAACGAGTTGGACACAATTTAGTGACTGAACAACATCACTTCTTTGTCACATTGTCCCTAGTTTCTGAAATGTTGTGTGTGTGTTAAGTCGCTCAGTCGTGTCTGACTCTTTGCAACTCCATGGACTGTAACCTGCCAGGTTCCAGTCCAACCACTAAATTGGACACAACTTAATGACTGAACAACAACATCAACTCTTCGCAACTCCATGAACTGCAGCATGACAGGCCTCCCTGTCCATCACCAACTTCTGGAGTCCATCCAAACCCATGTCCATCAAGTCAGTGATGCCATCCAACCAGCTCATCCTCTGGAGTCCCCTTCTCCTCCTACCCTCAGTCTTTCCATACCACTAGCTTAAAATTCATTAGCTTAAAACAACACATATTTTTAAAAATTTCTCATAATTGTATGGGCGAGCTGGGTTCATCAGGGGAGTTCTGCTGCTCCATGACTGTGGTAGTAGCTGAGGTCACCCAGGGAGTAGCGTTCAGCAAGGGCACATCTGGAGCAGGAACATCGAAGGTTGTCTTTCATTCTCCCAGGTCACTTGGCACGTGGTGCTCAGTCACTTCATAGTCTTGTTTGGGCTCCTTACATCATGGCAGCTGTACTACAGGAGAGGATTAGAAGCTACTAGACGTCTTAAAGGCTAAGCCTAGAACAGTACCACTTCCTTCCCTTTTCATTGGTGAACTCAGGTCACAAGTCTAACTCAGATTTAAAAGGAAAAAGAGTCTTTCCATGCTAGAATCATGCAACAAATTAAAGATCTGCTTACTGGGGGAGAGTAACATTTCAGGGTTTCCATGGTGGCTCAGAAGGTAAAGAATCTGCCTGCAATGAAGGAGACCTGGGTTCAATCCCTGGGTCAGGAAGATCCCCTGGAGAAAGGAATGGACACTCCAGTATTCTTGCCTAGAGAATTTCACGGACAGAGGAACCTGGCAGGTTGCAGTCCATGGAGTCGCAAAGAGTGGGACATGACTGAGCGACTTAACACACACACAACATTTCAGAAATTAGGAACATATGAAAAGATGTGCCAAAAGAAATTTAAAATGAAAGGCAAGAGAAGGGATTCCAAAACCCACATTCTGAATTTAAAAAAAAAAAATTTGACTTTAACATGGCTCAAGAAGAACAATGATGAGGATAATGAGATGCTACCCATTTCATCTGTTTTTTTCTCTAAATGTCTAAGAAAGCAAAGCTTCTTGTAGCAGGATTATTGTGAAAACACATACTTCTTGGGCTTCCAAAATCCCCCGTGTTCTGCTGTACCCCAAAAGTGGGCTTCACCTAACATCAGGACTCAGGGCACTTGATACATCTAACATATTTAAATATATCTTTTAAAATAGTTTTATCTAGTACACCATGCTGGAGAAGGGATAGGCTACCCACTCCAGTATTCTTGGGCTTCCTTTGTGGCTCAGCTGGTAAAGAATCTGCTGCAATGCGGAAGACCTGGGTTTGATCCCTGGGTTGGGAAGATCCCCTGGAGAAGGGAATGGCTACCCACTCCAGTATTCTGGCCTGAAGAAGTCCATGGATTGTATAATCCATGGGGTCACAAAGAGTCAGACATGACTGAGCGACTTTCACTTTCACTTTCAGTACTCAATTACACATAGTTCAGTAGGGTCTAACAATCAGAATTGCAGTTATTTGGTCTAAATATGAAATACTTTATTACATTTGCAGGAGACACAATACTTGCAACTAAAAGGAAAAAAAAGGGGGGTTAACAACATAAGATCAGTCATTTACTGGCTAAACCTTAAGTCAGTTTTGATATTTTAACTCTTAATTTAGTACATTCATGTCTGTTGATCCTCTCAGTGATGTGTTTGTCTAAATAGACAAGAAAATATGGATCTTCCTGGGCTCAAGTCTCCAACTCTTGCTGAGATGTTTAACCAGTCCTCTGAAATCTCATTTTCCCCTGTCTACTGGGCCTTCTGATCACATGTGGATTTCTTGTGAAGTAATTCTGGGCATTTGCCAAGGGTCCTCATGGTGCATTCAGTGGTATTTGCCACGATGCCCCTGTGTGACTGAAGCATGGGGTTTATGACATACCTTTGGAAGTCTATCCTAAATGTCCATCCTTACAATGTCTCTGCTTTTCTCCTTTGTGCTTTTCAAGATCATCAAGATTTGGCCTTCCAAATAATTTATCTTGTTCCCATCTATGACCCAACCAAAAAGTCTTTACTAAATTTTATCATACCTAAAATTTCAATATGTACTTAGTAGATGTTCAAGAGAGGACTAATCATTGATTCTTGACTTTCTTTCTGGTGTTTTAAGGTTCTTCTTCCAAGTCTGCACTTTTGCTGCTATATAACTTCCTAGATTGACTACTTCTCCTCTTTCTTCACATTAAAATCTATAGTAAAAACAACTCACTAAGCCACAGATTGAAATATAACACCAGTTGGATTACTGAGTCCCTTCCCCCTACCAGTGTACCCAGCAATGCAGCTGTCTTGTTTTTCTCATGACAATACAACAATCAATTGATCTTTCCTAAGGAGACATTCATGAAATAACTATGTTCAAGGATTTTTGCTTTTGTAAATTTCATCCTAGCATAATGGCCATCTCCTAGTAACCTGACTACATAGGAAATTATAACAAAAATTTGAAACAGTATGTGAATTCAAACTAAACTACCTCACTAATCATTTGCATTGAGGCTGATTATAGTCAACATGTAAAGCAGAAAGTTCTTACCTAACTGATTTGGAGCTGCCAGTGTGGGTATAATAGAAATGTTATAGTTTCCAAAGCCACTAGTCAGAGATTCTACTTAATATTTTAGGAAGCAGTCAATATACTGCACTGTTTCACCTGCCTTGACCCTAAGACACAGAATGATGACTGACTGCTAAACACCCCCATGAATGATTTTTATGCATGATTTTCCAACTGCAGTTACAGAAATTTTGTGCCCAGACCAATGAGATAATTATTCCACAGTTCTTTATGCTTCTTGATCGATCTGGATTACCAATTAAAATTCAGTCTGAGGCTCTTTGTTTTGAGAAAGATATTTATTGGTCCATGTAAGTGAAAATTCCATGGTTGTGCTGAGTTGAACATGACAGGATTTAGGGTCCATATTATGCTATCAAAGGGCTTCCCTGGAGGCTCAGATGGTAAAGAATCTGCCTGCAATGCAGGAGACCAGGGTTCGATCCCTAGGTCGGGAAGATCCCCTGGAGAAGGGAATGGCAACCCACTCCAGTATTCTTGCCTGGAGAATTCCATGGGCAGAGGAGCCTTGTGGGCTATAGTCCATGGGATCGCAAAGAGTCAGACACAACTGAGCAACTAATATACACTTATGCTAGCCACGGTCCCTTTTTCCTATTTCTGGGCTCAGCTTTTCATCCATCCTGATAAAGTCAATGCAGATGTAGGGTGGCAACATCTCTAGCCCCTATATCCTCTCAGGCTTAAGACTCAGCAGAAATGCTCAAAGGAAAATCCTAAAATTGAATCACATTCATCCTGATAGGCATGACTTGTTGTACCCATAATAAAGCACTCTTTCTAGCCAGTGGAATGGATGCGCTGATTGGTTCGGGCTATGTTTGCACAGGCTTCAAGACAAGTCCAGGAAGCAACCTAGATGTCCATCAGCAGACGAATGGATAAGAAAGCTATGGTACATATGAACAATGGAATATTATTCAGCCATTAAAAAGAATACATTTGAATCAGTTCTAATGAGGTGGATGAAACTGGAGCCTATTATACAGAGTAAAGTAAGTCAGAAAGAAAAACACCAATACAGTATACTAATGCATATATATGGAATTTAGAAAGATGGTAACAATAACCCTGTATGCAAGACAGCAAAAGAGACACAGATGTACAGAACAGTCTTTTGAACTCTGTGGGAGAGGGCGAGAGTGGAATGGTTTGGGAGAATGGCATTGAAACATGTATATTATCATATGTGAAATGGATCTCCAGTCCAGGTTCGATGCATGAGACAGGATGCTCGGGGCTGGTGCACTGGGATGACCCAGAGGGATGGGATGGGGAGGGAGGTGGGAGGGGGATTCAGGATGGGAAACACATGTACACCGTGGCAGATTCATGTCAATTTATGGCAAATTTGTAAATTTGTAATTAGCCTCCAAAAAATAAATTAATTAATTAATTTTTTAAAAAAAGAAAAGACAAGTCCAGGGTAGCTTCTGCTCCTTGAAAATGCATGGGTAGAGGAAAAAATCAGGCCAAGTACCAGAAGTAGGATGAACGGTATCTCAACTGACAGACAAGTTTCTGCCCTCATGGAGTTCACATTCTAAAAAGGAAAAGAGACAATAAACAAAACACTTTAAAAAAGATGAAATGCCAAACAGTGCTAAGTACTCTGAAGAAAATAAACAGTGTAATAAATCAGGTGAGATAGTCAGAAAAAAGCTTATCCCTGGAGCTAACGGCTCCATATACAATTATATTCCGGCAAGTGTGGCTTTGATTTATGTAATTCTTTAGTAAGTATGAATAACTTCTTAGGTTATTTAGCCCAAGTGTTTCTTAAGCACTGTTCAGTTTACTGGAGACATTTCATACAGATTTTCAACAGATGCTGGCAAATCTAAATATTTGTTCAGTTCTTGAGATTGTTTGCTGAGGACAGTACTTTGTATTTTTAGATAACTGCGTTTGATTACATGTGACCTTATTTTGTTGCAACCAATTGTTTGGTGATCTCAAATTTGTCTGAGATCAGTACAGTGAGAACTTTTTCGTTGTCTTTTCCATTTTAATCCTTTTCTTCATCTGATAATTACCATTGTCTAAAGAACTACAAAAAGGGCCACAGTAAAACAAGACACACATGGGGATCGCTTTTTAAAAAAAACTAATTTGGACCACTGATTTAATTATCCCGTCAAATAAGCGTTCCCCCTGAGTTGGTGGCAGCGTCTTTCCAAACCCCATCTTCAGGCACGGGAGCACAGCTGCATCTTGGTAGGAGACACGCACTTCAGTGTCAGGAGACAGCTGAGTTTTCACAGGTCCCCCAAGAACCATATGGAAAACAGCCCAGTGTTTACACCTCAGTTCCAGAGAAAAGCCCTGTGCAGTTATGACTGTCTGACAGCTGCAGAGACTGAGGCACGAACCAGTAAGTGGCTTCCTTCGGGGACAACTGAGACACGCAATAAATGACCTCTGCTGATGTCTGGACTGGGTGAGCCTGTCGCCCAGGTAGCAGTCTAGGCAGCCCACAGCTCTGTTCCCAGGACCCCTCAGAGTTCCTGGGACAATGCAAATTCTTGATTTAGGTGTTTTTTTGTTTTTTTTTTTCCTATGGCAAAATACTCCCCCAAAGTTAGTTTATAACAACACTTATTGTCTCACAGTTTTGTGGGTTCAAAGTCCAGAAATATCAAGGATCAACTGGAGCCCTGGGCTTAAGATCTCCAGAGCTGAAAAGAAGGTGCCAGCAGCCTTCCTTTCGAAATGCTGTGGGGAAGAAGCCACGTCCAAGGTCACTCAGGTTGTTGGCCAAAGTCAGTGCCTTGTGATTCTAAGACTGAATCCCTGTTTGTTTACTGGCTGTGAGATGAGGGCCCTCCCCAGCTTCTAGAAGCCATCTGCATTCCCTGGATCACAACCTCCTTCATCTTCAAAGCCAGTAGACGTGGGTGTGGTCCCTCTCTCATGCTCTGAATCTCTCCCAAGTCTTCTGCCATGATTCTCCCTCTTGCCGCCTTCTTCCACCTTTAAGGGTCCATTTGATTATATAAGCTTCCCTCAAAGGAGAATCTGCAACAATCTCCTTACAGCTGATTAGCAAACTTCCTTCCATCTACTAAGTCTCTTTTGCCACATAATACTAATAAATTGACAAGTTCTAGGAGGTTACACTGAGGACATCTTTTGGGGGCCATTATAGTACAAGCTGGGCTTCCCAGATGGTGCTAGTGGTAAAAGAACCTGCCTGCCAATGCGGGAGACTAAAGGGACGTGGGTTCAATCCCTGGGTTGGAAAGATCCCGTTGAGGAGGGCATGGCAACCCACTCCAGTATTGTTGCCTGGAGAATCCCATGGACAGAGGAGCCTGTCAGGCTACAGTCAACAGAGTCACAAAGAGGTGGACATGACTGAAGCAACTTGCATGCACACACGCATTATACAAGCCACAACACTCAATTAACAATTTTTAATAAATGAGGGATTCACCTAAAAGCAAACACTAGTAATATTGTCTCTGCTATGCAGCAATACACCTGAGAACAGAATCTGATGGATGAGGGCTCATGTGAATGTAGGAAGAAGGAAACAGCATTGCACACCCATTTCGTGCTAGGCCTAGAGCCAGGTGCCTTCCCATGGAGGTCATCTTGAAACACAAAGCTTTGGGAAGCAGGCACATTATCTCCATGCTCTAATGAGGATGTGTGTGTGTGTGTGTGTGTGTGTGTGTGTGTTTGTGTGTGTGTGTGTGTTAGTCACTGAGTCGTGTCCAACTCTTTGTGACCCCATGGACTGTAGCCTGCCAGGCTCCTCTGTCCATGGGATTCTCCAGGCAAGAATACTGGAGTGGGCTGCCATTTCCTTCTCCAGTGGTGACTCCCAAATTAGTTTAATGACTTGTCTAGCAGCAAAGCCCTCTGAATCAAAATCCACCTGGTTTTCCTATCATGCAGAGTGCCCTTTTGCTTAGAACTGTGTAAGTTATACCCCTATGAAGTCCTAATTGTGTACACAGACTCTGAAGCAAAACTACACGGGCTCAGATCCAGGTCTGAACTTATCACTCGTGTGACTAGATGTTTAATATCTCTCTGCCTGGGTTTTCTTATCTATTAAAAATGAAGGTAGCTATTGTATCAAGTTCATTAAGTTTGATTAAATGAATTAATGTAAGCAAAGCCCTCAAAACAGTGCCTTGCATTGCTTTTATTATTAATCTGTTTGAGCAATTGGATTTCAACCATGCTTGTTACCTTTCAAGTTTTTTTTTAAGTTTTTTTTTTTTTTAATGTGGATCACTTTGTAGGCTTTATTGAATACAATATAGTTTCTGTTTTATGTTTTGGTTTTTTTTAGCCTCAAGGCATATGGGATCTTATTTCCCCACCAGGAATCAGACCTGCAACCCTTTCACTGGAAGCATCGAATCTTAACGACTGGACCACCAGGGAAATCCCTCAACTTGTATGTTTAAAAAATATCGTATCTCTATACCACTTCACATGGGTCAGAATGGCCATAATTTAAAAGTCTACAAATAACAAATGCTGGAGAATGTGTGAATAAAAGGGAACTCTCCTACACTGTTGGTGGGGATGTAAATTGATGCAGCCAAACTACAAACAGAGTTGCCGTCTGATCCTGCAATCCCACTCCTGGGAATGTATATGAAGAAAACTCTAATTCAAAACACCATTGACAGATGAATAGATAAAGAAGATGTGGTACATATATACAACGGAATGCTACCCAGCCATAAAAAAGAATGAAATAATGCCATTTGCAGCAACATGGATGAACCTAGAGATTATCATATAAAGCGAAGTAAGTCAGACAGAGAAAGACAAATACCACATGATATCACTTATGTGTGAAACCTAAAGTATGACATGAAAGTGCAAGTAGTGAAAGTGTTAGTTGCTCAGTCATGTCCAACTCTTCGTGACCTCATGGACTGTCTCCTCTGTCCATGGGATTCTCTAGGCAAGAATATCGGAATGGTTAGCCATTCCCTTCTCTTGGAGATCTTCCCAACCCAGAGATCAAACCCTGGTCTCCTGCATTGTAGGCAGATTCTTTACCATCTGAGCCACCAGGAAAGTATGACATAAATGAATTTAAATGAAACAAGAAACAGACTCACAGACATAGAGAGCTGACATGTTCTCGCCAGGGAGGATGAGGAGTAGAGGGGGGATGGATTGGGAGTTTGAGATTAGTAGATACAGACTAGTATACATAGAATTGATAAACAACAAGGTACTATGGCATAGCACAGGGAACTGTACTCAATACTCTGTGATAAGCCATAATGGAAAATAATGTGAAAAAGAACATATATATATACACATATGTATTTACATATATATGGCTGAACCACTTTGCTGTGCAGTAGAAATTAACACACCATTGTATCAGCTATACTTCAATAAAATAAATTTTAAAAGATACATATATATCTTACCTCTAAATGGGTTTATCATCTCTGAACATATTTGCTGACACTTTCATTCTTATTCTTCCCCCTTAAGCTGTTTGGAATAAAAGAGGAAAGTGATACCTGGTAAGATACAATTTTGAAATAATGATTTAAATGATGAGGAGAATACATGTGTTTCTGTTGAGGGGATGGGTGGGGAGAACAACACTTCTACCAGACACCAGAACATCTCTTGGGTCTCGGCAGGGTGAGATACAGAGCAGACAGAGGTCAGTGGAACCCAGATAAGGTTCCACAAGGAAATGGGGGGACCACAGACTTAGACAAGATGTTGGTGCCCAGATACTAGCCAGCTCCCATCCCCTAGCACATCTTTCACAGACGCTCAGGCTGCCCAGGGTCCACTAGAACAGCAGAGTGCATGGCGTGTGTTCAGGAGCAGCAGAGAGGTGCCCAGAGATGACCTCCTTATAACAGCAGGAGACAGGTCCCCAGGGATTATGAAATGAAGCGTCTTCATCCATTACATAGTCTTGGATCGTCATGGCTCAATTTCTTTCCTCTCACTCCCTCTTTTTCTGTTCTTATGACCCCCTTCCTTCTTTTTGGCACCTGGATTCCAAAAGACCAGTGTCAAGCTTATTTGACCCAGATGTGCTGCCTGGCACTGTCTCGGCTCACTCCTGTTCTTCATCACTTCACAAGTGGCACCAGACACAAATTCTTTCTTGTCTTCAGGCATCAGGGAGGAAGAAATCACCAATCTGATCAGAATGCCAAGTAATCACCTTCAACCTGAAGCAGAAACACAAGTCCCAGGGGAAATACATCCTTGATTGCTTTAACCTAATGAACACCAGAATTGAATCCACGTGGAAACACTGAGTGAGATTTTCCTATTGAAAATGTGCTCTCACAATGAGTGAGATTTTGCTATATCGAAGGAACACTAAGACAGCATTTAAAAAAAGAGATTCATAAGAAAAGGGAAATATTTCCCTGCTGTCAATGGTGCGTGAACATTCATTTGATCATTCCATTCTGTGATCTGTTCAGAGCAACTGCTGGATCACAGAGCTGTCCGGCCCACAAGTCTCTCCAATGAATTCTTCTCCCATCTTGGGCCGGTTGCCAAGAAAAACAGATTGAACTCTAAGTCTGAAAAGTTTCCCTTTACTGAAGTCTGAAAAGTTTCCCTTTACTGACTAGAGTTCGTATTATCCTAAACTAACTGATAAAACAATCCTTTGATGCTATCCTTTGAACAAGTTGTGTAAGCGAAGACTTAGTTGAGGAAGAAAAAAAGTGGCATCTGAAGGAAGTTTTGGAGCTCCCAGCTATTCCAATCCTTAATTTCAAACACAGTGCAAACACTTCACACCTTAGGGTTGCAATAACAAGACCTACAAAACTTCAAAAGCACAGGCGGGTATTTCTGAGTTCATTCCTTCATCTCACACAAAAACCTGAACGGCCATATGTTACCTTATTTTTTGTGAGAGCTATGATTTACATTCATACATTCCATTTTCCCCTGAATCTGGAAATAATTTCCCCTGAATATGAATGTGAAGACACAAAAGGAAGGGCAGGGTGGGAAATGCTGTGTTCACACGGCATTGTGTTTACAACCCTGTCACTCCGGATACACTCCTATCAGAGGGTGTGTCTCTTCATATTGCAATTATTTACTCGAATCTGTTGATCTGTCTGATGCTTCCATTAGCCTGGAGTAGAGATGGATTACCAACCAGGAAAATGTGCTAGGCAACGGGGAGGCAGTGACCACAGCAGAAAAAGAAAATAGTAAAAATGTTTTGATAATCAATGCTTATTTTAACAACATCATTGACGTTATCATCACGGGGGTGGGGGTAGGGGCGGGGGAATCCTTTGTGGAACTTCCTTTCACTTTTTTTACAGTTTTGTGTTGTTTGGACTTGAATTGTATTCTGGGATGTATTGGGAGACTGGGACTGAAAATATATATATGATTGATAGCATATATAAAACAGATAACTAATGAGAACCTACTGTGTAGCACAGGAAACTCTACTCAGTGCTCTGTGGTGACCTAAACGGGAAGGAAATCCCCAAAAGAGAAGATCTATGTAAACATATAGCCGATAAATTTTGTCGTACGGTAGAAACTAACATAGCATTGTGAAGCAACTATACTCCAACAGAAAATAAATTTTTAAAATGAATTGTATTCTGGGTTGGTGGGGCCACCAAAGGGTTTATCTGTACTCTCTAATTCCTGGAAGAGGGAAAACCAGTGGAAATTCATCTTTGGTAAACACAGTCAAGGATGGATCCCAAGCCAGAGTAGAGCTGACACCTAGCAAGAGTTCAGTCATGTTATTCAACAGGTGAAGGCATGGAAACTGGTGTTGCTAGTTTCCAGGGCATACTCAACTCCCTAGGAAGACTTTTGTCAATGTTTGTTGACCTATGATCATGTAGCAAAGCTCAGGTTTTCTCCTAGAAAATGAATGGCACAAACAACTGAAAAATGGAAATATATATAGACATTTATATATATATATATATACACAGTATACATATATAAATATATATATGTATATCGCAAATATACATTTGTTATAGACAAATGTATCTCTCTCACACACACATACACACACACTCTCAACAACATATAACCAGATCTTCCAAAATCATGTGACCAGTTCAGTTCGGTTGCTCAGTCATGTGGGACTCTTTGCAACCCCATGGACTACAGCACACCAGGCCTCCCTGTCCATCACCAACTCCCAGAGTTTACTCAAACTCATGTCCATCGAGTCAGTGATGCCATCCAACCATCTCATCCTCTGTCAGCCCCTTCTCCTTCCACCTTCAATCTTTCCCAGCATCAGGGTCTTTTCAAATGAGTCAGTTCTTCATATCAGGTAGGCAAAGAATTGGAGTTTCAGCTTCAACATCAGTCCTTCCAATGAATATTCAGGACTGATTTCCTTTAGGATGGAATGGTTGGATCTCTTTGCAGTCCAAGGGATTCTCAAGAGTCTTCTCCAAGACCACAGTTCAAAGCTCAACTCTTCGGCACTGAGCTTCTTTATAGTCCAACTCTCACATCCATACATGACTACTGGAAAAACCATACCTTCGACTAGATGGACCTTTGTTGGCAAAGTAATGTCTCTAGTTTTTAATATGCTGTCTAGGTTGGTCATAACTTTTCTTCCAAGGAGCAAGTGTCTTTTAATTTCATGGCTGCAGTCACCATCTGCAGTGATTTTGGAGCCCCCAAAAATAAAGTTTGTCACTGTTTCTACTGTTTTCCCATCTTTTTGCCATAAAGTGATGGGACCAGATGCCATGATCTTAGTTTTCTGAAAGTTGAGTTTTAAGCCAACTTTTTCACTCTCCTCTTTCACTTTCATCAAGAGGTTCTTTAGTTCTTCTTCATTTTCTGCCATAAGGGGGGTTATCATCTGTATATCTGAGGTTATGGGTATTTCTGCTGGCAATCTTAATTCCAGCTTGTGCTTCATCCAGCCCTGCTGCTATTTTAACACCAGTAAGATATTTCTCCTCCTTATATTAGTCGTCTCTGGAAGCAGGCCAGATTGAAGAATGATAGCTGTAGGCTTGGATACCTGATGGTGCCTCCAAGTTGAACTAACTCTGTTCCTTGAGATGGTACATGAATTGGGATGAGAGTTAAAGTGGAATTCAGTGGTGGCATATGGCTAAGTACAGAGGCGGTCCTGACCAAAGAGTGATAAGCAGCTGATAGAAACACCAGCAAATAGCTGTCACTGGACAGGTCCAGAAAGAGATGACAGACTTTGCTGATGGGCCAAGCTGCTTGGAAATGAGGACCTGGATGCAGGCCATTTTGAGACCCTCAGGAAAATAGTAGAGTCTCTTGTAGTATAGAGTAAGCCTTGGTCACAGGCTCAGGCTCAAGGGAGCAGGAAGAGGATGGAATAGAGGTGGGACGGGAAGCAGGCAAGATCCTGCTGGGCTTCTGTCCGCAAGGCTCTGGAAGTACAGCTAGTTTAACACAGCTGGAATTTAGGCACAAGAGAATTCATAGCCATTTATCAAAACTAGAGTCTAAGATGGAAACTGTGCCATGAACAGGGAAAAAGACAAATTGGAAGCAAAGTGATGCTGATGTACATCTTAAGACCCTTAAATCTCCCCCACTGTCAATGTACAGCCTGGGATGGGCTCCACCAGAAGCAGAGATCTGGGGGCCTCAGCACACCTTCATTCATTCACTCATTCACTTAAAAACATCCTGTGACTACCAACTTTCTGCCAGGCACTGTTTCAGGCACAGAGAGCAAGTGAAGATTAAGACAACATCGCGCAACAAAGGAAGAGAAAAGAAGACATCTTTGCAAGGTCCGGGCGTGTTGCCAGGGAGCACAGGATGCAGGGAGGCACCCAAAGGAGGAGCTGAGAGATGTGGAAGGAAAGAAGAGAGGCAGGTCAAAACAACATCTCAGAGTTACACTATGCTGCCTCTGTAAGCTAGGTTTCTCTTTTCATAGGACAGTCACACAGGACAGTCAGTAATTTGATCTTTAACGACAACTTGCAGCACATTGTTCTCTCGCTAATAACATGGTTAAATTCATATCAAAGTCTAATGAGCATCACTAGGGTTAAAGCAACACAGCCAAAACAGAAGCTGGGCTTTTGATCCCCAAACTGTTTCTCCCTATTCATGTTCCACCTCCCCATCTCTGTAATTTTACCCATCGTCTTCTGTTTGGGCAAACTCCAAACCTAGGAGTCATCCTTGATTTCTCTTTTTGTCTCATCACTTCTGCTTCCAATAACCAACTGATCAGCACATTCTATTCAAAGGCCAATTCCAAAAATATATCCTAAATCCACTTTCTTCCCTCCATCTCTACAGCCATTCCCCAGTAAATAACACTAATATCTCTTACTTATACTGCTATAATAGCCTGCTAACTGGTTTCCCTGCTTTTGTCTGTATTTCTCCCTAAATCCACTCTCTTGCCAGAGTGATCATCCTATTACCTGCCCAGAGACAACCAATCACGACCTGTGTCACTCCGAGACCTTGTTTAGCCATACTTGTTCTTATGTTCTGTTCCCAATTCCCATAAAAAACACTGACCTAACTGAAATCTTTTAGCAGCTATTAAGTTCAGTGACCAAAAGGAAGTCAATTTAACTTCAGATGTTGTCAGTGGCTTAATCTTGCAAATCTCTATCTATTGGGGGATTCCCAGGTGGCACAGTAGTAAAGAATCTGCCTGACAATACAGGAGACAAAGGAGATGCGATTTCAATTCCTGGATCAGGAAGATACCCTGGAGAAGGAAATAGCAACCCACTCCAGTATTCTTGCCTGGGAAATCCCACAGACAAAGCAGCCTGGCAGATTACAGTACATAGGGTTGCAAAGAGTCGGACACGATTAATCAACTCAGCATGCACACAACTCTAGCACACCATCTGTTAGAGTTACCATGAGGAGTTAAGTTTACTGAGAACTCTGGTAAGTTCCAACAGAACCTATCTGGTAGGCCTAACCATTTATTTTTTAAGAATGGGGCATCTGAAATGTCATGTTAGAGCAAAATAGAGTCCTAAAGTTTTATTTTTGCCTAACATTGCACGTAGGGCTACCTATAACTTGCAGTTTTCTGATTGGTACAAAATAGCAAATTTAACATTTCAGTGCCTAGAGAAAATCACTGAGCTGCATTTCCTCTTCCTACAACCAGGATCACAGTGCCATCAGAGAATACAAATACTATTGAAGTCTTTGGTAAAGAATGTTTCTTCCTCTTGGTTTCTTCCTGCCTCCTAAAAAAAGAATGAACTTCAGGCTAACCAATCTAATCTTGGGTGTCCAATATAATAAGAGGCACTCTTTTTAGGGTGCTGGGAATCACACTAGTTGCTTCATATCCAAAATCTCTAACTCTCACAACCTCTGGAAAGGTTAACCTCAGTGTTATGCAAGGAAACTGAGTCTAGAGGACCACACAGTTGGGTGAAGGCAGACCCCATTCAAAGAAGAGTGTCCAGCTCCACACTCTGCTGCTTTTCTTGCCAGCACACCCCTTCCAAGTTCCTTGACCAATTAGGCTTAAAAGAGCATGGACTTACCAAACAGCTGTAGAGAATACAATAAGCCTTATAAGGGTACAGAAGTGAAACAGAAGAGAGAATAAGGAGTGAAAGGGCAGAGAGCATAATAAGGGAGAAAATTGGCACAAACCCTTATTATTGTTGGAGGTGGAGAGAGTTTATTGGATTTCTAGCAAAATCCACTTTATCTTCTCAATTCGATCAGATTGATACACCCTCTGAAGATTTATGCCATGCTGTCATTGTTTTTTCTGACCCATCTGGTGACTGTGATCATGTTCAAACATTCAATGGGAGGAAAATAAATGTGCATTCTCTCTGGAACGGCGCACGCATATGTTCTCAGCCTGACAAGTCAGATTCATCTGAAGAAGACGCACGCACAAAAATGGATCCGCTTAAACAGGAACGGACTCAAATCAGTTCCCCAGCAGCTGCTTCATTTTGAGCAAAGCCGCATGTAACACTAGATGGGATTAAATATCTCTTTTTTTGATGAGGAGCCAGCCAAATGCTTCCTAGTTTCTAACTTTGTCCCCTTGTTGGATCTCCAAGAGGAACTAAGAGGGCCTTCCAAGAGATCTTCTGTTGAATGTATCACTCAAGAGTCTTCCTGCCAGACCTTTAGTAATTGGAGAAAAAAGTCTCTAGGTGAATTGTCCGAGAATAAATCACTTTAATCCGTAGCACAGGGAATTCTACTCCAAGCTCTCTGGTGACCTAAACGGGAAGGAAATTTTAAAAAGAGGGGATATATGTATACATATGGCTGATTCACTTTGCTGTAGAGCAGAAAACAGCACAAAACTGTAAAGCAACTATACTCCAAAAAATCTTAAATAGATAATAAAAATAAATTTTAAATTTAAACAATTTTTTAATCATTTCAATTCGCAGAGAACTTGATTTCTTATTTAAGCACTCTGTGACTTCTGGGAAATCCTTTTTATTTACTTGTTTTTCTAAGTAAGGTGCTGACATTTATTGTCATTTTTAATGGCATGCTAAAAATTCTCTCTCTGACTGAAGGTACAAATTAGCTGAAGATAAATTCTCTTGTTTGCACAAGAGGCTTGCAAGGATATGTTGTTTTGAAAAGCCTAGATTCGCCTAAGAATTTCATGTGGAATTCCTGTGTGTCATGTAAGGAACAGATAGCTTTTAGGTCCCATTTCACAGATAAGAAACTCAGCCAGACAGGCATAAAATGACTTTATTGGATGGTAAATTCCAGGTCTCCGAGACTAAGCCAGACTATGAGCCGCCAAGTTCTTAAAAACCATGTTTCTTTCTTTAGGTATGTTTTACAACTATACTCTTTTTAAGATTAGGCTTTTGCTTAAATCCCCTTTCTGACTGGAAATGACCTAGCATTTCATTTTACTTTTGTATCCGTCTTTGATTTCACAAGGTAAAATTTGCTTTCTACTTGTGATCTCAGATTTCGATCTGTGACATTTTCTGGAACTTCCTGAGAGTGAAGAAGGCTTGCGAGGGAGCAGGTGGGGCCGGGACTGAATGGGGTCACACACTGCTGCCTTGGCGGGAGTCAGATGCCAGGTATGCTCCTCAGTCTCTCCTGTCACTCTCTCCTCTGCTGATTCATGTATGCGCACAGCCTTTGCGGCCTCTGGATCTTGGAGGTTTTGCCTCAAGCTAGCCTGCCTGAGTTTAAGATGAATCACATGGAAAGTTCTGGAAACTGACCATTCACTGAGTGAAAGAAGAAATATGAAAAACAACGTCATCGCTCCATCAAATGTCGAGTTCCTGACACACGCATGTGTGGAAGAGGCTCAATGACCCCTTGAAATAAACTGTTTTTATCTCCTCACAATGTTTTTAGAGTGTGGCCTTTGTGACTGGCAGGGTCTGGGAATCTGCCTTTCCCAAGTTGATTCTCCTGCATTGTGATCATTTAAAAGCACCTGTTTAAAAAGAGCAATCACCCTATTCAAGAAAATTCCATTTTGCATGAAAACTGAAGGGTGATAAAAAATGAATGGTACGTTTTAGACATTTCTTGGCCATTGTGACAGTGTGTTTTCCAGGCTTATTGACATGTAATTGATATACAGCATTATGTAAGTTTAAGATGTACAACATGGCGGACCTCCCTGGTTAAGACTTTGCCTTCTAATGCAGGAGTTCTACCCCTGATTGGGAAGCTAGGAGCCTACATGTTTTGCAGCCAGAAAACTAAAGTGTAAAACAGAAACAATATTGTAATAAATTCAATAAAGACTTTAAAAATGATCCATATAAAAAAAATGTTTTGATGTACAACTTGATTTATGCATATGTTATGAAATGATTACCACAATAAGGTCAGCTAACACTTCAGCTTCTCACATGATTACCTTTGTGTGTGTGTGTATGTATATGTGGTAAGAAGATGTAAGACCTAACTTGTTAGCAACTTTCAAGTATATAATACAGTATTGTTAACCCTAGTCACCATGCTGAATAGCAGATTGCCAGAACTTGTTTATCTCATAATTAGAAGGTGGTTGAGCTTCCCTGGTGGCTCAGATGGTAAAGAATCTGCCTGCAATGCAAGAGACCCGGGTTCAATCCCTGGGTAGGGAAGATCCCCTGGAGGAGGAAAAGGCAACCCACTCCAGTATCCTTGCCTGGAAAATCCCATGGACAGAGGAGCCTGGCAAGCTGTAGTACCATGGGGTCACAAAGAGTCAGACACAACTGAGCACCTAATATTTTTTTCACACTTTAGCCAACACCTCCCATTTCCCAAGCCTCTAGCCCCTGACCACTACCATTCTACTTTTTGTTTCTATGTCAGCTTAAAAAAAAAAATTCCTTGTATAAGTGAGATCATACTGCATTTGTCTTTCTCTGTCTGACCTATTTCACTTAGCATAATGTCCTCAGGGCTTATCTACACCATTACAAATGACAGGTTTTCCATCTTTTTATAGCTGAATGATACATATATTTATACACCCACATATACAAATGAGTGTGCATGTTCAGTTGTGTCTAATTTTTTGTGACTCCATGGACTACAGCCCTCCAGGCTCCTCTGTCCATGGAATTTTCCAAACAAGAATACTGGAGTGGGTTGCCATTTCCTACTCCAGGGGGTCTTCCAGGGATCAAACCCACGACTCCTGTGTCTCCTGCATTGGCAGGCAGATTCTTTACTAACTGCGTCCCCTAGGAAGCCATATACCTATGTATCATATATATATGAATCACATCATTTTTGTCCATTCATCCAGCATATCCATCAATGGATACTTGGCTTGTTTTCCTGTCTTGGTCACTGTGAATGATGCTGCACTGAACATTAAGGGTGTAGATCTCTTCAATATAGTGGTTTCATTTCCTGTGGCTTCTTACCCAGAAGTAAGATTGCTGGATCTTATGGCAGTACTATTTTTAATTTTTTAATGAACCTCAGTACTGTTTTCCACATGGCTATACAGGTGACGGTATTCTTTAAAGCACTAACGTATTAGAAAATATCTTTGAGCAGATAGGCCACCGTATCTGGTGGCCTAGAAATGGATCTCTTTGTTTCAAATAGCTTGCCATTCATTTTACTACTGTGAGAAACACGCAAGTTTTCCTCTTTATTTTTTTCGTGGAAAGACATTTTATTTTAAATAGAGCAACATGTACATGTCAAACTCCCAGTCTATCCCTCCCACCCACCCTTCCCCTCTGGTAACCATGAGTTCATTTTCTAAGTCTGTGAGTCTGTTTCTGTTTTATAAACAAGTTCATTTGTATCATTTTTTTTAGATTCCACATATAAATTATACCATGTGATATTTTTCTTTCTCCGACTTACTTCACTTAGTGTGATAATCTCCAGGCCCATCCATGTTACTGCAAATGACATTATTTCATTCTTTTTAGTGGCTTAGTAATATTCTATTATATATGCACACACCACATCTTCCTTATCCATTCCTCTGTGGAAGGATATCTAGGTTGCTTCCATGTCATGGTTATTGTAAAGAGCACCGCAATGAACATTGGGGTGCATGTATTCTTTTAATCCATGTTTTTCTCCAGGTATATGTCCAAGAGTGGGATTACTGGAGTATATAGTGGTTCTACTTCTAATTTTTAGATGAACCTCCATACTGTTTTCCACAGCAGCTATAAAAATGACAATCTTCTTTAAAGAATTAAACTACTAGAAAACATCTTTGGGCAGAGATTCAGTTGGTGGCCTAGAAATAGATATCTTTGTTTCAGATAGCTTACCCTTTGTTTTATTACTGTGAGCAACAGAAAAGTTTGCCTTTTTTTAAGTGTGACTTATTAGCGTGTCATCTATTCTGGTTCTGTGTGTAAAAGGCTTTAACTAAGACTTGCTTATTCAAAAAGTTGGGTTGATGGGAATCTTGTCTGCTTGGTTAGTTGACTGACTGGTTAATATCCATCTTTTCTACATTACAGTTTCTACAGATATTAGAAAAGCTCATTATTGAACAGGACCATGGTTTTATTTTTCATACTTGTATGATTTTGTTTGCTTATCAGGTGGAATTTGTCAGCAGTTATTTTAATTTAGCTATTATTTGTAACATAGATAAGGGCTTTTTAAAAATTGTTATCCAGACATAACAATTGGAGAGAAGAGAAATTAAACAATTGCTGAGAAGAGAAATTAAACAAAGGAGAAAGGAAAATCAAGCTGATTTTCAGCTAGAGGAACTAGGTTGGCAGAGCATATAAAGGAAAGTAGGATTAGAAGACACAACTGGCTTTTTTGTCTGGGTCTAATCTCAGGGGAGGAGGAAAGAGGGTTACCCTAGCTGATGCGGCTCCCAAAGCCAGATCTGGAGGAGAAGGTCTCTTCCCTCAGGTTGTTAAGGGTGTCAAGAGAGATCAAAACCAAAACTAGTGCAAGTCATGGAGGTCCAGTAAGTCCAGGAGTCCTGTAATGAAGAATTCTAACCCAGGAAAGGGGCCTCCAGGAAGTAATAGTGCAGGCTGAGTGCAGCAAGATCTTGACCTCTTAACTGGAAGTGACTTTATAGTCTGCAACTGGTTTGAAGTGTGAACTGTTGCATCAGAGACAGGAGGGCCGGCTGTAGGTCTATGCTAGGGACAGTACAGATTGCAAGTTCTAAGTGAATGTTTTTGAACTGCAAGTGTCTGCCCATTTGTGGGTCATAAAACAACTCTTGGATAGGAAAAGGTGCTTTTTTAATTTTCATGAAACAATAAAATAGAATAGAATAGAGACCACAAAACAGAATAGAATACACTGCACGCTGTGTGTGTGTGTTTATATGTACCATGTTATAATATACTTCGTATTTCTTAGTATATGGAAGTGTAAGTCACTCAGTTGTGTCCAACTCTCTGCGATCCCATGGACTATAGTCCGCCAGGCTCCTCTGTCCATGGAATTCTCCAAGCAAGAATACTGGAGTGGATAGTCATTTCCTTCTCCACGGGATCTTCCCGACCCAGGGGATGAAACTCAAGTCTCCTGCATTGCAGGCAGATTGTTTACCATGTGAGCCACTAGGGAAGCCCTCTTAGTGCATATCAAAGTCAAAAACAAATTTAAGAAAATACTTTTCCAGACAGACCTGGCCTGACCTAATTCTAATCACACAGGCATTGAACAGACAACTTTCAGATACAGACAGGTCTGCATCCTCCGTCTTGGCTCAGTATTCATTCAGCACCAGGCTCCCTCTTGCATGGGACTAAAACTGGCCTTTTTGGTTTACCTAGTCCAGGTAAGTTTCTTGGGAATGCACATGGCCTCCAGTTTCAACCTTTCCTGTGACCCCATGACAAGCGCCAGGCTTCTCAGTTAGATTTCTCTCCTAATTGGTACTCAAACTCCCAGCAAGTCCTGGAACTCTGCTTTGAAAATCCCAGAGTGTGTGGTGAGAGCCCTCGCGACCTGCCTAATTATTACTTGGTACAGCTTCCCGAGGATGCAGTCTCTACTATTTTACCACACACACGAGCTGGAATCCTGTGTTCGCCCAAAGCTTCCCTCCTGGAAACATGCCTGTGCCATAATTCAGACCATCACCACGGCAAGAAGCTCTGGTAATGATGCCCCCAGGGCAGCTTCAACCCACCTCTCAGCTGGAACTGTGGACCATGATGACTCACGCATAGCTGTTCTTTGAGATTCATCTAGAGGAATCATTCTCCAAGTGTGGTCCCAGATGAGCAGCATCAGCAGCACATAGGAACTTGCTAGGAAAGCACATCTGGAGGCCCACCACAGACCTACTGAATCAGAAACCCTGGGGGTGAGGTCAGGCAACATGGGTTTATGATGAGTCTTCCAAGTGACTGCGGTGCGCACGACAGTCTGAGAACCACCATTCCAGGGCAGAGAGAAATCTATTGACATCTGACAATGACAGAAGATCCTCTTTCTTTCATTGCCTCACATACATTTGCCATGGTGCCATGCTCAATCTAAACATGTTCATGTATTACTGTATTAACTCTTTAATACATTAGAGCAGAAATAGTCCCACTGCAATCTTTACTCTTTGTTCTCTGTTTTTATTCAACCTAAGTATGAAGACATTTAAGAAGACCTGATTGAATAAAAATGGAGAAATAAAAACAGAACTGTTTTGAAGTTTGCAAGCTTCCAGAACACCCAAAAAGTTTCCTTTTGTTCAATTTCACTTGCTAAATTTCCTTTTTCCAGCTGGGACTGTCAGGAAAAGAGATATGAATCTCAGGAGGCTTTTTTTTTTTTTTTCCTCATGAAAACACAAACCAGTGTTTGCTTTTTTGTTTTGTTTTGTGAGTTTCCTTCTTTGCACTCAAAAGGTTCAGATAGGTCCTTTATATTCCAACTGTGCATTTTTTGGCTTGCCCATCAGACATCACCTTAAAACCCAAATCAGTGCTGTACAGTAATTTACATCTTGAGAAGACAGCATGCCTTAGTGATAAAGTTTCTCAATATTTTTTAGTCCGTGATCCATTTATAAACTTCTTAGTAAAGAGACAGTTTCTCCTGATCATCCAATAGGTCCAAACTTTGTTAACCTATACAGCAAACTGTATAAGTGATGAAAACCCAACTCAAACTAGATTTGGTAAAAAGAATAATTCATTGACAGAGCTAACTAGAGAGTCCAGAGAAGGCAATGGCACCCCACTCCAGTACTCTTGCCTGGAAAATCCCATGGACGGAAGAGCCTGGTGGGCTGCAGTCCATGGAGTCGCTAAGAGTCAGACATGACTGAGCGACTTCACTTTCACTTTTCACTTTCATGCATTGGAGAAGGAAATGTCAACCCACTCCAGTGTTCTTGCCTGGAGAACCCCAGGGACCGGGGAGCCTGGTGGGCTGCCGTCTATGGGGTCGCACAGAGTCCGACACGACTGAAGTGACTTAGCAGCAGCAGCAGCAGCAACTAGAGAGTCAAAGAAGGGCACTTGACCCTGAGCATAAATGGCTCCCAATCTCTTAGCTATACTTTCCTGTCCAACCCTTAGCCTTTCAAACTCAAGCACAAATGTGTGCACTGATTTTTGCACATTTACACACACATTTACCATCTTTAGATGAGAAACACTGATTTAGGCAGACAGTAGAAACTAAAAAGCAATCAGTACAAATAAACTTGGCATTAGGACTCATGTACTTCATGTTCTTCCCTGGTGGCTCAGAGGTTAAAGCGTCTGCCTGCAATGTGGGAGACGTGGGTTCAATCACTGGATTGGGAAGATTCCCTGGAGAAGGAAATGGCAACCCATTCCAGTACTCTTGCCTGGAGAATCCCATGGACGGAGGAGCCTGGTGGGCTACAGTCCACGGGGTCGCAAGGAGTTGGACACAACTGAGTGACTTCACTTTCACTTCATGTTCTACCTAAACTTGTCAGTGTCAAGTAGTTGGCATACAGTTTTCTGGCCTTGTCAGCATTTCTTCTTTGTGAGAGTGACTCCTCCACCATTCCATAGACATTTCCTTAGGCCATAAAGTGCAGGTGGAAGTGATGCCACTTTTGGCTGAAGAAGGGCTTCCCTGATGGCTCAGACGTAAAGAATCTACCTGAAATGCAGGAGACCTGGGTTCCGTCCCTGAGTCAAGAATATTCCCTGGAGAAGGAAATGGCAACCCATTCTCCAGTATTCTTGCCTGGAGAATTCCATGGACAGAGAAGCCTGGTGAGCTACCCTCCATTGGGTTGCAAAGAGTCAGACAGGACTGAATGACTAACAATTTGATTGAAGAGGTGGCCATGACCCTGGCTAGGTCACCCACAGAACTAAGCCTATGTCTCTGGACACAGTGATTAGATCAGGAATGTGTCCCAAGCTAAGCCAATGTCCCCAGGACTCTTGTCATGAGATGTGGGCACTCTTTCCCTATAACCATGAACACTGAAGGCCATGGGCATCTGGAACATCTGGGGGCCATTGTGCCATCTCTGGGGAGAGGACAAGAGGAAAGTAAGTGTAGCTAAGTGGCCAGGAGCCATTTATGCCCAAAGTCAAGGGCGTTTCTTTGACTCTCTAGTTAGCTTTGTCAACCAATTTTTTTTTTTAAACTAAATCTAGTTTGAGTTGGTTTTTCATCATTTGCAATCAAGAGCCTTATACAGTTTGCTGAGTATTCCTATAAACTGACTTTCTAATTTATTCAATAAATGGGAAAATCATTCTCAATGGCTTTTTTCCAGGCCTATGACGCTAAAATGTATTCTGTTCCCTAACTTGGGCAGATTATTTTTTAATATAGCATGCCAGTTTATTCCTGGATCACTTTTCTTTTATTTAAATGAAATCAGATTTATCCTGCCTAGGTTTTCTGTGAAGATTAACTAAGTCAAAATTTATGGATACTGCAAAGAGAAAGTCTTCCCTTCTGGTCTGAGGCAAAACTATTCACTGGTGCGCAAACTCTGGAGTCTGCAAATGTGGGCTGTGTAAGGTTTCCTGAATTCTTGCCATTGACCTTGTTTTGTGATGAGTACATAAGCCCCTTATTTGGTTCTGGTGAAACTCCAAACAAAGAACAAAATCAAAATGCCTTGATAATATTTGCTGACATACTCTGAATAGTTATATCATAAGAACCGAAGCACTGGCGGCCCTGATAAACCATAACGAACACAAGAAAAGGTTGTGTTGCTCTATAAACAGATTTTTTGTATATAAACGTCACATGAAAGGCAGTGGGATTAAAGATTTATGCCGTGGGGTTGCCTGGAAAACATCACCCAAGCACTATTGTTCCTTTGGCAGGAGATGTAGGGGCACTTACTGTTTGTTTAATCTGGACCTCTCTCTCTGAGAATTCTACACTGTCAAAATCGTTCTTTGTTCTTAGTGTATATGTGTAGAATTTTATTTAAAAGAACTGGGACCATTATATTTCTTTCATAAAAAAAAAAGACTAGAGGCAAACATGAGAAAATGTTAACAAAGTACACCTCTAGGTATTAGAAACACAAATGTTTTTTGTATATTAAAAAAATATATATGTGGACTCTGCTTATTATACCAAATCAAAACCCATGAATAACAAGACTCCAGTAGGATGCGTAAATTTATTTTCTGTTCTAATACAATCCTTTAGTGATTCAAAAAGAAGTTTTTATCAAGTATCATTACTTCGAACCAAGAGATGAAAAATAAGCCAAATGGCTACTTGAAAACAACTCAGAACAGCAAGGTTGCCAAACTTGGAACCTACCCCCAAAATCTGTTTGAGAAGCACAGGGTAAAAACCCAATTCACCATTCGTTAAGGCAGTTTCTTTACCTTTCAGGTGGGAATTCTGGAGGAAGTAGGGGCAAGGGCACTCAAATTCCCACTGAGGAATGCTGGGAAAGACCAATAAGAAAATTTACATGGAGAGGATGGTGCCACATACATATAAATGATTATTTTGCAGACAATTTGGATTTTTATTCCTTTAGTATTATTTGTCATTTTCATTATTGCTTCGCCACTGAATAAAGCCAAGAAATGGAAGGGAGGTTGTAGCATAAAAGCAATAGCTTTGTTCATGTATGCATAAGCATTTCTTTAATCAACTCTAATGTTATTAACACAATGCCTACTCTAGGAATGTAATAATTATACAGCAAAAGGAATTTTTCAGGCAAACTTTCTTTTCATGCCATTTAATAGGTCATTTATTGGACAGTATTATTCATATTCGTGGAACCTGTCATTACAGTGACCCGAAATGTCTTGTTCCAAGCAAAGCCTGTTTCCAAATGGTATTAAGATTCAAATTTTACAAATCTCTTCTAGTGATTGGAAGACATTCTCAAAGAAAATGTCCTGACCTTTTTACATTAGAATATGAACAAATAAACATATTTAAGTATTTAAATGCTTTAAGTTAAAATATAATATCTAAGTTCCATTTCTTAAAAATTTATTTCATTGAAGTATAGTTGATTTACAACGTTGCATTAGTTTCTTCTGTACAGCAAAGTGACTCAGTCATACATACATATTTGTTCTTTTTCATATTCTTTCCTGCCGGGGTCCAGCCCCGCTGGATCCAGGGAATTCGAAGCGGGGATGGCGTCGGCGAAGATCAGGAAACAGTTGCTTAATTAAACGTTAATTAAGGATGTAAAGAGTAATAGAATAAGGATAGCTCAGTGAGGAAATTCAGTGGAGAAAAGAGGCTGAAATAAGGATAGCTCAGTGAGGAAATTCAGTGGAGAAAAGAGGCTGAATAATTCAGCCAGAAGGTGAGAGAAAGAACGACATGGGGAGACCAAGTTTCGGTGAACAAGGCCCGCACTTTATTTTTCAAAGTAGTTTTTATACCTTAAGTTATGCATAGAGGATAATGGGGGAAGGGGTAGAGTCATGCAGCAAGCCAGGCTTTCTTCCTGCAAACTTACCATATGCAAAAGTTTAGGTGATTTGCATCATCTTCTGGGCCAGAGGCCTGTTAACATTTTAAGACCCTTTCTTCAGAAAACTTATTTTTCTCTAAAGGTGATTAGTCAGGCGCCACCCTCCAAAAGCATTAAAGTTGCATTCCTATAGGGCAAAGGTGTGGTGGGCTATAACAAGAAAAAGAATTAACTCAAGGGTCCCAGGTTACAAACATTAAAGCTACTACTTACACCAATTATATTAATCAATACACTGCCAGGGACACAGTAGGTAAGGGATATGGAGACTTAGCAGCAAACATTGGCCCAACAAGTGAAAAACCCTTCACCAATACAATTTCTAATCAATCTTTTAACTGCTCAAAGGAATCTGTATTTAGACAGTTTAGAACATCTCATGCCTCTCACAGTTGGGAGGCTCTGAGCAATCACATGTGGCCAGAAAAACCTATTCAGGCAGGCTAGAGGACTTCCAAAGGAGTTTGTAGGTTGAAACACTGTCACACCAGGAATTATTAACTGGAGCTGTAAGTTAACTCTTTTTTCAGAGAGAGGTAGTGGGGGACAGCCCCCCATAAAGTCAGAGGTGTAGGTGAGAGCACAAAGCAGAAAGTAGGCAGACTCTGGTTTTGGGGGGTAGATGCTCGAGAATTTCCAGGGGGACTCCTGAGGCTCGATCCCGCCTTTGCGTATGCCGAGCCTCCTTCCTCATGACCTTTGCCAGGGGCGGAGCTCCTGCTCCCGGCACTTTCCCATTATGGTTTATTACAGGATATTGAATATAGTTCCCTGTAAAACTATATTCAGTAAGACCTTGTTGTTTATCCATCTTATATATAATAGTTTGCATCTGTTAACCCCAAATTCCCAATCCATCCCTTCCCTATGCTGCCTCCACCCCTTGGCAACAAGTCTGTCCCTATGTCTGTGGGTATGTTTCTGTTTCATGGGTAAGTTTATTTATGTCATATTTTAGATTCCACATATAAGTGATATCATATGCTATTTGTTTCTCTCTGTCTGACTTACTTCACTCAGTACAATCATCTCTAGGTCCATTCATGTTGCTGCGAATGGCATTGTGTCATTGTTTTTTATGGCTGAGCAGTATTCCATTGTATATACATATGATATCTTCCTTATCTATTCATCTATCAATGGCATTTAGGTTGTTTCCTTGTCGTGGCTATTGTAAACAGTGCTGCAGTGAACACAAGGGTGCAGGTATCTTTTTGAATTATAGTTTTCCAAGCAGCTCCCTAGCCCTCTTTCTACCATGTGAGGAGATGAGAAGTCAGCAGTCTGCAATCCAGAAGAGGAACTTTACCAGAACTCAACCAGGCTGGTACCCTGATCTTGGATTTTTCTCAGCATCCAGAACTGTTAAATAAATTTCTGTTGCTTATAAGCTATCCAGTCTGTATTGTTTTGTTACAGCAGACTGAACAGCCTAAGAAAACTATAAGCATAGTGCATAGAGTTACATAGGTTGCTGCTGCTGCTGCTGCTGCTAAGTCACTTCAGTTGTGTCCAACTCTGTGCGACCCCATAGACGGCAGCCCACCAGGCTCCCCCGTCCCTGGGATTCTCCAGGCAAAAACACTGGAGCGGGTTGCCATTTCCTTCTCCAATGCATGAAAGTGAAAAGTCAAAGTGAAGTTGCTCAGTTGTGTCTGACTCTTAGCGACCTCATGGACTACAGCCTACCAGGCTCCTCCGTCCATGGGATTTTCCAGGCAAGAGTACTGGAGTGGGGTGCCATCGCCTTCTCCGTTACATAGGTTAGTATGAACTAAATACTATAACATAACCTATAAAGGAAGAGTTTTTAAAAAGTGAGTATAACTCATATACATCTTTCACTTTTAAGAGCAGAGATCCATACTGACATATTCAACGAGAAAAGAAAAGTATAATTATATCATTTTATGTAACCAGGAAACTATCAGAAGCATAAAGCCAGAAATGGTTAGTTTCTAGTCCTCATCTTATTAACCTATGAACAACATATGACCAACTGATGACTCCCCCCCTGACATCTTGCCTCACTGGCTGCCAGGTCACAGAGCAAGGTGAGGGGAGGGGAGATTTCACCTACTTCATTTACTCCATCTCAGTTCTCCTTGCTGCACCCTCAACTGGTAATGTCAAGGTGTTCCTGGACTATACTCATTTCCTTGGAAATGGAGTCCCTTGGCATAAGATCATATGCATACTTTCCAAAGATTTTGAAAACTGCAATTAGTTTTTATAACTTTAGCTGAAAATATCTATTAATTATTATAGGCGATCGGTCAATCCTAAAGAAAATCAACCCTGAATATTCATTGGAAGAACTGATGCTGAAGCTGAAGCTCCAATACTTCAACCATGTGATGCAAAGAGCCAGCTCATTGGAAAAGAACCTGATACTGGGAAAGACTGAAGTCGAAAGGAGAAGGGGGCAGCAGGGGATGAGATGGTTAGATAGCATCTCTGACTCAATGGAGACATGAATCTGAGCAAACTCTGGGAGATGGTGTAGGACAGGGAAGCCTGGCATGCTGCAGTCCACGGGGTCGCAAAGAGTTGGACGCAACTTAGCAGCTGAACAACAGTAATATGGTAGGCAAGGTACTGTATTATATTCTTGGACTGTGTTGTTCTCCAAGAACTTTCTGTGTTGATGGAAACATTACATGCACTGTCTAATACTAGCCTTAGTGGCTACCGGGTACCTGAAATGTGGCTGGAGAATAATTGATGAGCTAAATATTTTATTTAATTTTATTCTAACTTTAATAGCCATATATGGCTAGAGGTTACCATATTTGACAATGTATTTCTAGGGACTCAGCTGTGAAAGGGATAGTTATGATGGTGCTTGATTCTTGGATCTTACCTTTTACCAAAGAAAGGATCCTACTAAAGAAAACAAAGAAAGTTTTAGAAAATAAAGGATAAAAATTCTTTATCACTACTAAAAATGGGTCAGCATGGGTCAACTTCATTAAACTATATCACATAAAGCTTTCAGAAAGCTGGTCTCAATTTTTACTGGTAAAACATAAGGAGGTTAGATCAACTTCTTTCATTATTAAAATGATTGGGTGTTTTAAATATTATTGACACATTCATTCCATTTTTAACTTTGTAATTTTGGGTGATCTGAGAAGTGAAAGTTAAGAAATGCACTAAAGAAAATCTGTCTCAGCCAACTTTAATTTTGGTCTTCCTTATTTTTCAATGATGTGTCTTCAGTTTCAGAGGGCTCACTAGGAGTGTTATTTCATCTGTCTTTAATTCTGAACTTCCTGCTCTGAATTTGTTTCCTGATATTTATCATATGACTTGTGAAGGTCTCCCTGAATCACTGATATTTGCCTTTTATTATTGTAAACTTTTGTGTGTTCATAGTTTGGTAATGGCAATAATATCTCCACTCATTTCTGGCAGAAAAGAGAAATACCTGATATTTCATTCTAATTTACATTCCATTATATTAGAATTTCCATGTCTTTATTGTACATTGTCTTTGTATGAAAGATACTAGGTTTATCGTTGCTTAGACATTTTGAGTTTTTAGAAGGAAAAGTTCTTTATATAATTTTTAATCTCTTTGAATTATCTACTGTACTTGTATATTATTAATGAATGTGGTCTATTTCATATTCAAAAAACCACACCCACCATTATTTTCAAGACACACACACCTGGCTCTCTAGACTTAATAGCTGGTTCTGGGTTAGCAAATTTCTGGGAGACACAACCTTAAGCTTTCTAAGATCCAGCTGAAAGGACATTCTAATAGCCATTTGATTTTTTTCAAGGGCTTTTTGAAAGGCATTACAACCCAACACTTGCTTTTCATCTATAAGCCTTGGAGCAAAGGCAAGAGTAGAAAGCCATGTCTTGGTGAAGCTCCTGAATGCCTTGGTCTCAGGCTACATCTTTATTTAAGAATCTCTCACTGAATGATACCACAGAAATGCAAAGGGTTCTAAGAGACCACTGTGAACAACTATACGTGAATAAAATGGACAACCTGGAAGAAATGGACAAATTCCTAGAAATGTACAATCTCCTAAGACTGAGCCAGAAAGAAATAGAAAATATGATCAGACCAATCACCAGTAAAGAAATTTAACCAGTAATTTTAAAACTTCCAGGAAACAAAAGTCCAGGACTACATCACTTCCCAGGTGAATTCTACCAAACAGTTAGAGAAAACTTAACACCTATCCTCAAAATGCATCCCAAAAACTGAAGAGGAAGGAACACTGCAGCGGCATACCACCTTGATACCAAAACCAGACAAAGGTATCACAGAAAAAGAAAGTTAATGAATAGAAAAATAGTACAAGAAATCTATTTTTCCCTGAGCCAGCAAGTTCTGGGTTCTCTGCGTGCATGCATGCTAAGTCACTTCAGTCATGTCTTACTCTTTGCGACTCATAGGGTCCTCTGTCCATGGGATTTCCCAGGCAAGAATACTGCAACGGGTTTCCGTGCCCTCCTCCAAGGGATTTTCCCAACCCAGGAGTTGAACCTGGGTCTCTTATGTATCCTGCCTTGGCAGGCAGGTTCTTTACCACTAGCCCCTCTGGGTTCTCTACTGTCCCTCTCTATTCCAAACCAGCTTGTTATTTATTTTCTGAGTTCATCATATGTAGCTAAAAGACGGTAGCAAATACTTCAACAATAGAAACCATGTTGTGGAAATCCACCATTCATTGGTTACATTTCTAATTTCTAGTTTCTCACAGATCATTATACCAAATGCTTCATGGTTATATAACATGAGCCATCACTTCTTCAGGCTTTCATGGCAGTTTCAACATTTTTCCAGCCTACACCCACCTCCTATTCCATATATTTTAGGTTTTTCTTGTACCCAGTACAGGACTTAATACAAATTCCTGGGTAGGTTTGTTATTGCTATAAAGATGTTGCATAACAAACAGCAAACAATCTCACAGGTATGCAATAATAAATGCTTATTTAGTTCACATATCCTTGGACTGGCTGGGAATCTGCTGATGTAAGCTGGGCTGCTCAACAGAGTGACCCTGTTCCTTGAGATTCTCAGCTTCCTCCTGAAATCTGTGGACTAATCTAGGAATGTTCTCAGGCCACAGCAAGAGCCTCTGTCGAGTCACACCTGCTAACATCCCATTAGCCAAAGCAAATCACATTCTCAAGCCCAAATCAAGGGCTGCAGAAGTACTATTTGCCCACTCTGAAGCCAAAGACAGTCACATGGTCAAGTTCAGCATTAATGGAGTGGGAAAGTTTTCTTCTTCCATGGAGATAAAAGGAAGGGGATGTATCTGACAGTAGTGAAATTTGTCACAAGAAAAGGCTTGTTTCTCTTCTTGACTTCTTTCATAATTCCTATATAAGTTAGGGGAAATTTAGGTGTCAGCAACTAAAATCAATCTAGCTAGCCTAATCACAAAAGGGATTCATTGGAAGGATTTGAAGAAATTCAGGCTTCTCTTGTGGCTCAGGAAGTAAAGAATCTTCTAGCAATGTTGGAGATGCAGGTTCGATCCCAGGATCAGGAAGACCCCTTAGAGAAGGGAATGGCAACCCACTCCAGTATTCTTGCCTGGACAATCCCATGGACAGGAGAGCCTGGTGGGCTATAGTCCACGGGGTTGCAAAGAGTCAGACATAACTGAAAACACAGTACTACTACTACTACATAAAAATGAAAGAAAAATCGAATCATACAAGCCTGGGAAGGGATTAGGGCCAGGAAGGCCACAAAGATATAGATAACAGAAAACTGGAGTCTCTGAGGGATTCTACCATAGAATGGGGAAATTTTTCCCATCAAGTCACCAGCTAAAGATTCAAATTCTCAGGTCAGAGACAAGCAATCCTCAGCCTTAGGCCAGTAAAGAACCAGGGTGCTGTCCCACCAAATCTATATACAACCGAGAACACTCAGCCCTCAAGGGAAAATCAGCATTCTGTTATCATCGGAAGTAAGAGGGCTGGGTGTGGAGAAGGCAAAATCACCAGGTGTGCACACCAATTACCACATAAGTCAATCTATTGGAATTTTAAGGCTGTTCGAGGAACTTTAGCCCAGATCATCAGATTTCAAGGCCTCTGATGATAAACCTACACAAGTTTATCCAGTAGAGACTTGAATGAAGAAATAAACCTACGTCACTCTAGTCAACACTGTGCATCAGAGGCCTTGAAATCAGATGATCTGGGCTAAAGTTCCACATCTACTGGGGACTACTTACATGACCTTAGGCAAATCGCGTTAGCTGCAATCTCTTCATTTATGAGACAGGAAAAACCTGTCTTATCTATTTCTTTGGTTGTTGTGAAACCCAAACGAATTAACAAATATATTTACAACAATGCTTTAAAACCTGTAAAATGACTCCCGTGAAAAAGCAACTCTGATGACCAGTGACACTGGTGAAGGTGAAGGTGAAGTGAAGTCGCTCAGTCGTGTCCGACTCTTTTTGCGATCCCATGGGCTGTAGCCTACCAGGCTCCTCAGTCCATGGAATTTTCCAGGCAAGAGTACTGGAGTGGGTTGCCATTGCCTTCTCCAGGGAATCTTCCCAACCCAGGGATCGAACCCGGGTCTCCTGCACTGCAGGCAGACACTTTACCAGTGACACTGGTACCAGCTTAAAATTTCTTACAATGGCCCAGCCTCATTGTCACAACCTTCAGATGCTATACCTAAATGCTGTTTACAAATACAAGCTGGTCAGAAAAACTTTTCCCTTTTAAGTTAATGATTTCTGATTACAGGAGGAAGATGCTCTGAATGTAGTATACATAAAAATTAAAAGAGAGAAGAAAAATGGTTATTTGTTTTCATACCAGGCAAGCTGGCACAATGTCTTACATGATCCCCAGGCTGGGATCTGTTACTCTATGAGTCAGTATTCTATCATCATTGCTGTTGCTCAGTCACTAAGTCATGTCCAACTCTTTGCAACCCCATGGACTGCAGCATGCCAGGCTTCCCTGTCCTTCACTATCTCCCGGAGTTTGCTGCAACTCATGTCCATTGAGCCGGTGATGTCATCCAACCATCTCATCCTCTGTCATCCCCTTTTCCTCTTGCCTTCAATCTTCGCCAGCATCAAGGTCTTTTCCAGTGAGTTGGCTCTTCACATCAGGTGGCCAAAGTATTGGAGCTTCAGCTTCAGCATCAGTCCTTCCAGTGAATATTCAAGACTGATTTCCTTTAGGATTGACTTTTTTTTATTTCCTTGCTGTCCAAGGGACTCTCAAGAGTCTTCTCCAGCACCACAGTTCAAAGGCATCAATTCTTCAGCACTTCCATCATCATAGAAGGTACCAAGTTGGGAAAATATCCAACAGTCTCACAAGGCAGAATGAATGAAGCAGACATACAAAGACAGACAGACAAAAAGACAGGAGGAAACCCTACTTTGCATTGAAAACGCAAACTGAGGGTTGTGCAGGGAAAAGCAGTGATGGTGTGTCTACTTGACAGAACTTTATTTAATCCTGTACTGAACACCTTTCAGCCCTTTGAATGTTTGCCATTGGAAGAAGGTTTGGATAGGAACAGAAAATAGAACATCCAAACCTTCATGTGGTCTGAGGGAGAACAAACAGCCAAAGTGTCTCAGTCCATAGTCCTTAAAAGATTCACTCCAGGGACTTCCCTGGTGGTCCAGTGGTTAAGACTTGATGCTCCCAAATGCAGGGGACCCAGGCTCGATCCCTGGTCAGGGAACTGGATCCTGCGTACCACGACTAAGAACCCGCACGCCATAACGAAGACTGAAGATCCTGAGGGCTGCACCTGAGACCCAGTGCAGCCAAATGAATAAAAAAGACTTACTTCAGTGAAGACAAGACAACCTCATTTTCAACAGCAGCTTTCAGTTGATGAGGAAGCAAAGAAGCAAAGTTAGCACCATCCAGGCCCCACACAGGGCATCTTTGAATTCATCCTTGAAGGCTGAGCACAGGTCCAGGAGTGCTCACCATAATAATGAGGAGACGTCATTGGTTAAAGATGGGAACTTGTGTGACGTCTCCTTAATGAATGACTGTCTTGTTCATGTGCTGCTCACAGTCAAGCCCCAGTTTACATCTTACTCTGTAGTTAATCTCTCTTTATTCTTCCATTCTATTATTCTTAGCAAAGTAATATTGCTGAGATATTGTTTTATTTGAATTTGCCTCAAGGGAATCTCCCCTTCTTTCCTCATGCAAATGAAGAGGAGGCCCAGTGCCCTTGCTTCAGGGAATTGTGTATAGCAGAATTTCTTTGCAATTGTGGTTCCAAGAACTTAAACCCATTAAGAAACCATGCTGGTGCCCCTGAGGAAAATAAAAGAAATTAAGAGAGGGAAGGACTTCTCTGAGTATAGAAAGGTTTCCTGAGCTGAAGTAAGAGTAAGAGAGAGAAATAAGAGCAAAGTCTGGAGTGGGGATCAGAAAACACATACACCATATAACCTCTCTACCTGTCCTATTTCTTGGGTAGAGGCTCATGGGCTGTGTCCAAGCCCACTGGACCCTGGCAAGCCCCACTGAAATCCCCATGTCCCCATGTGGCCTCAAGCTTAGAGACCTTCAGTCACTAGACTCTAAGGGGCCCATAAAAATAAAAATAATAATTTTTTAAAAAACAGTAAGACTGTCACATCAATCAGAAATCAAGAGCCGATGCAGCCCATGGAAATCCCAGAGGATTCCCCAATGAACACATGACTAATGAACAATCATCCCTCATCCCCGAAAGTTGCTATTGCATCAGGAGAGAGTGAGACATGCTCTGCGTTACTAGAAAAATAAAGTCATATTTTGCACATACCAAGGCATGTAGTCTGAGATCCATACTAGCTACCTACGCACATGTTTGCATTCCCAATGAAATGCTGAGCTCCTAGAAGATACTGAACAGCTTGTATCATGTGCCTCCCAGATGTTAAAACACAGATTCTGATTCAGTAAATCTGGGGTGGCCCAAGATTCTTCATTCCTAACAAATTCTCAGATGCCACTGGTCGTGAGTAGCAAAGCCACAGAGATTCATAATGACCTACACATGTAATAGATGCTGGAGTGAAGGGAAGAACAAAGAAACAAGTGAATGACGATTGAATAACTTGAATTACAGAATGTGCTGATTCTATTTGCCTTTCACATTTTTACTTCTGCTCTCAGAATAGAAAGGTGTGACATGTGTACAACACTACGCTAAAAGAATTCATGCAGACATGTTAAAATTATCACTCTTCTAGTCCCTGGTGGTTCAGATGATAAAGAATCTGCTTATAATGCAGAAGATCCATGTTCAATCCTTGGATCAGGAATATCTCCTGGAGAAGGGAATGGCTACCCACTCCAGTATTCTTGCCTGGAGAATCCCAGGGACAGAGGAGCCTGATGGGTGACAGTCCATGTGGTCTCAAAGAGTCAGACACGACTGAGCACACACACTTCTAGTTAGTACTAACTAACTAATCAGTTCAGTTCAGTTCAGTTCAATCACTCAGTCATGTCCAACTCTTTGTGATCCTATGAATCACAGCACACCAGGCCTCCCTATCCATCACCAACTCCCGGAGTTCACTCAAACTCATGTCCATCAGGTCGGTGATGCCATCCAGCTGTCTCATCCTCTGTCGTCCCCTTCTCCTTCTGCCCCCAATCCCTCCCAGCATCAGGGTCTTTTCTAATGAGTCAACTCTTCACAGGAGGTGGCCAAAGTACAGGAGTTTCAGCTTTAGCATCCGTCCTTCCAATGAACACCCAGGGCTGATCTCCTTTAGAATGGACTGGTTGGATCTCCTTGGAGTCCAAGGGACTCTCAAGAGTCTTCTCCAACACCACAGTTCAAAAGCATCAATTCTTCAGTGCTCAGCTTTCTTCACAGTCCAACTCTCACATCATACATGACAACTGGAAAAACCATAACCTTTAGTAGATGGATCTTTGTTGGCAAAGTAATGTCTCTGCTTTTGAATATGCTATCTAGGTTGGTGATAACTTTGCTTCCAAGGAGTAAGCATCATTTAATTTCATGGCTGCAATCACCATCTGCAGTGATTTTGGAGCCCAAAAAAACAAAGTCTGACACTGTTTCCACTGTTTCCCCATCTATTTCCCATGAAGTGATGGGACCAGGTGCCCTGATCTTCATTTTCTGAATGTTGAGCTTTAAGCCAACTTTTTCACTCTCTTCTTTCACTTTCATCAAGAGGCTTTTGAGTTCCTCTTCACTTTCTGCCATAAGGGTGGTGTCATCTGCATATCTGAGGTTATTGATATTTCTCCCGGCAATCTTGATTCCAGCTTGTGTCTCTTCCAGTCCGGCATTTCTCATGATGTACTCTGCATATAAGTTAAATAAGCAGGGTGACAATATACAGCCTTGACGTACTCCTTTTCCTATTTGGAACCAGTCTTCATTCTTTCTGGAGTTATTTCTCCACTGGTCACCAGTAGCATATTGGGCACCTACCGACCTGGGGAATTCCTCTTTCAGTATCCTATCATTTTGCTTTTTCATACTGTTCATGGGGTTCTCAAGGCAAGACTACTGAAGTGGTTTGCCATTCCCTTCTCCAGTGGACCACATTCTGTCAGACCTCTCCACCGTGACCCGCCCATCTTGGGTGGCCCCACAGGGCATGGCTTAGTTTCATTGAGTTAGACAAGGCTGTGGTCCTAGTGTGATTAGATTGACTAGTTTTCTGTGATTATGGTTTCAGTGTGTCTGCCCTCTGGTGCCCTCTTGCAACACCTACCATCTTACTTGGGTTTCTCTTACCTTGGACGAGGGGTATCTCCTCACGGCCGCCTCTCCTGACCTTGAATGTGGAGTAGCTCCTCCTGGCTGCTGCCCCTGACCTCGGGCATGGGGTAGCTCCTCTCGGCTGCCACCCATGATAGTAGTAACATATAGAGCAGGGAGTACTAACTAACACTTCTAGTTAGACTAAAACATACACTTCTCGTCAGTACTATTCATCCGTTCCCCTACTATTCATTGGGTGTACAAGCATTCATGCTACAGAAGTAAACAAAAGGCCTACACCTCATTGTCCTATATCCAAATTAGGTTTATTAATTTTTTGACTCTAGACTAGATAGAGTGTTGGGCACATCTTACCTCATTTGATCCATAAAAGAACTAGACAAATACAGAGGGCCACAGAGATAAAGTGACTGGCTTACAGCCAGTCTAATAGCTAATAAAAGGTAAGCTATGGATTTGAACTTGATTTTCAAAACAAGTTCTATCCTTTTTACAGTATCTTAGTACCATTAACACGTTGTTAGAGGTCATCTTTAGGCTCTTCAGCCAAGCCATAAAGCCCCATTGTTAGGCAAGAAACAGCAAAAAGTCTCACCTTCCTAATCAAAATGATTACTTTTATTTCAAAAAAAAATTGCAGTTACACTGGGTAACTGTAAATCAAGATGCCTCTGATTTCCGTCTGGTTAACAGGTAGTCATCTCATATATGCACAGTTTAAAAATCCATCTTTATTTTAAATTCTTTATGGATTCATTTGCCCTCCATGAAAGTCCAGGTTACAGTTTCAGTGGCTATTACCATGTCACTAAAGACAATACCACTCCCCAGAGAGCCAACTTCTAACAAAATGAGGACAAATATAAAGAATTAATAGCTCTGGCAATTTAGGCATCTTCTGTTTGCAAGGAAATTTCTCTCCCTGCTCTATAAGACCTTATTCTACAAGAGCCAGCTCTCTTGGAGCAAAATTGATCATTACCTTACAGAGAATATTGTTACAGCTAGCATTATGCTGCCCAAGGACTGGAGACCAGGGAGCTTGAAAAAGAAACACAGGTGACATAGAGAGCAGTAGGACACCTGAGGCTCTCATTCAATTGTGAGTTGTGTGATTAAAAGATTCCATGGAGAAGTTTTTTTTTTTAAAGACACTAGGGACTTCCGCTATACTTGGAATCTTCTCTTAGATAGTTCTCATCAACACAATATGCTTAATATAGCAACACAGTGCCCTAATCAGATACTAATAGACAGCAGTCAAGAAAAGCACATGTTATGTACCTGTGTTTACTGCAGCACTATTTACAACAGCCGGGACAAGGAAGGACACTAAATGTCCATTCACAGATGAATGGGTACAGAAGGTGTGGTACATATATACAATGGAATATAACTCACCCATAGAAAGGAACAAACCTGGGTCCTTCATAGATGTGGATGGACCTCGAGTCTATCATATAGAGTGAAGTAAGTCAGAAAGAGAAAAAACAAATATTGTATATTAACATATACATATGAAATCTAGAAAGATGTACAGATGAGCCTGTTTGCAGGGCAGGAATAGAGAGACAGACATAAAGAAGAGGCATGTGACCACAAGGGAGAAGGGGAGAATGAGACCAACTGGGAGAGTAGGGCTGATATATATACACTGCTGCTGCTGCTGCTACTGCTGCTGCTAAGTTGCTTCAGTCGTGCCCGACTCTGTGCGACCCCAGAGACGGCAGCCCACTAGGCTCCCCCATTCCTGGGATTCTCCAGGCAAGAACACTCGAGTGGGTTGCCATTTCCTTCTCCAATGCATAAAGTGAAAAGTGAAAGTGAAGTCATTCAGTAGTGTCTGACTCTTCGTGACCCCATGGACTGCAGCCTACCAGGCTCCTCCGTCCATGGGATTTTCCAGGCAAGAGTACTGGAATGGGGTGCCATCACCTTCTCCGATATATACACTACTATATGTAAAATACATAGCTAGTGGGAAGCTACTGTACAGCACAGGGAACTCAACTCAGTGCTCTATGAGAACCTAGAGTAGTGGGATGGGGGGAGAAGTGAGTAGAGCAGGAAGGAGGCTCAAGAAGGAAGGGATATATGTATACATATACTTGATTCACTTCATTGTGAAACTAACACAACATTGTAAAGCAATTGTGCTCCAATAAAGAAAAAGAATAACGATTATATTCTCACTCTAGAGAAGGCAATGGTAACCCACTCCAGTACTCTCGCCTGGAAAATTCCATGGACGGAGGAGTCTGGTAGGCTGCAGTCCATGGGGCCTCAAAGATTCAGACATGACTGAGCAACTTCACTTTCACTTCCTTTCATGCGTTGGAGAAGGAAATGGCAACCCACTCCAGTGTTCCTGCCTGGAGAATCCCAGGGATGGGGGAGCCTGGTGGGCTGCTGTCTATGGAGTCACACAGAATGGGATGCGACTGAAGCGACTTAGCAGCAGCAGCATGTGCTCACTCATGCTCAGTTTCTCAGTTGTATCTGACTCTCTGGTACCCCATGAACTGTAGACCACCACCACTGTAGGCTCCTCTGTCCATGGACTTTTCCAGGCAAGAATATTGGAGTGGGTTGACTTTTCCTACTCCAGGGGATCTTCCCGACCCAGGGATCAAAGCTGCATCTCTTGCATCTCCTGCACTGGCAGGCAGATTCTTTACCACTGAGCCACCTGGGAAGCCCCAATTATGTTCTAATAAAGAAAAACTACAAAAATAAGTTTTCAAAAATGGACATGTTAAATACATGCTGCAGAGTGCAGACAAACTCCAGTTAACATTATAATTGCTTCAATATGCTTTGATATCAATGGGGTTAGTGTGGAGTGGCTGTCACAGGGCAAAGATAACTTTGGTACCCAACTGGTATAGCCAGAGTGACCATGGTTTGCCCTGGACAGCCCTGGTTTGCCACAATTACTAATAGGTCCCCTTTTCACGTTCACATGTATTCCCATTTGGACAACAAATTATAGAGTCACTTTATTTCTAACTGACTCTCCTGTCTGCACAGACTTCACTGCTTGCCAATTTACAGATTGAGCTGGGAATCCTGCTTTGCAGAGAGAAAAGAGTGATGAGTATAGATCCCAGGGTCCTCTGATTAGGGAAGCCATAGGGTAAATCAATAGTCACAGCAACACCACCTTAGATCTCCACCATGAATACCTGAGATTTATGGATTTTTTTTTCAATTTATAATTAATTTTTTACACAGGATAAATACAGTCATCATCACCAGATGACAAATGATGAAGCAGAAATAAAGAAAAGCTAGTTAAGAAGCATCCGACCACCTACTTGGTGATGAGCAAATCATAGGTGGGCATAAAAACACCTAAAAAATAAAATGCATTGTTCTATCCTTGGAACGTTTAGAATTTATTGTGGGGAAGCCTAGGCTAATGGAAAAAAAATAAAGTAAGAAGCAGTAAATGACAAATATACACTGATATGATACCTAAGTGTTGAAAGAGCTCCCTCAAGGTTACATAATAAATATGTGTCAGAGTTAAAAATAGAGGAAGTGGATGGAAAATAAACATGTATCAAGCACATGGTATGCACTAGCTTTAGATCTCATTTCCCTTAATTCTCATTACAAGCCCTATAAAGGCAATAAGGTTTCTTTACCGATGACGTAACACATCTTGAGAGGGTAAGTTGCCTGATGTCACAGAGTACACACATCGGACACCCCCAAAAAGCCCGTGTTCTCTCTCCTCTATACTGTGTGAGTTGCCATCATTTCTCATAGCCCAGGGCAGAAACTGGCCAAAATGAGGCATCCTATGGGTGTCTAAACTCAAAGGAAATAAACTCAAAATTGCATAAAATAGAATATTTTATGCAAAATAGGACAATTACATGTGTAGACATGTAATCAAAGAAAACTGCTTCTCCATGTTTCCGAAAAGAAATTCCCATGCAGTGCTGTATGCTTAGGAAATCAAAATGAAAAGAGATTGTGTAAGAATACATGCTGAATCAAAAAGTCTTTGTGCAACTGGTCATGATGTATTCTCTCAGAAGACTCCCCTACAGAATGGAGTATTGGGTACACAATGGAGTACTGGGTTGACAAAAAAGTTCATTTGAGTTTTTCCATAGCATCTTATGGTGCTGTTCTAATACTAATTATGACAAAACTCCTCTTAGGTGCCACTGATCAGTAGGGGAGGACATTGCTGAGCAGTGTAAGAAGTTTCAAAGCATTCAAAACACCAATGTTTGGTCCTACCATTGATTCTATTCACTGCCATTTATCAAATACTTTGGAGTTACAAAGCAAGGTACTGGATGGAAGAAGCAGAGCCCGGGAGGAGAGTAAAACACAGTCAGGATCCTGGGTACATTACAATCCAATAGGAAAGTGGACAGATGTATTTACAAGATTACAAATCATACGCAATGAGCCAAAGAAGTAAGGGCTTCCCCAGTGATGGCTCAGCAGGTAAAGAAGCCACCTGCAATGCAGGAGACACAGGAGATGTGGGTTCAATCCCTGGGTCAGGAAGATTCCCTGGAGGAAGAAATGGCAACCCACTCCAGTACTCTTGCCTGGAAAATCCCACTGACAGAGAAGGCTGGTGGGCTACCATCCATGGACGGCCAAGAGTCAGACACGACTGAGCACAGATGGGACGAAAGGGAATTAAAAATAAAGAACTAGGTTAATTCCCTGACTATTGTAAATAGTGCTGCAGTGGTGAACTCTGGGGTATGAACATCTTTGCAGGGCAGGACAGAGAGACGGATTTCTGGACACAGGGGAAAGGAGAGGGTGGGAGGAACTGAGATAGTAGGATTGATACACATATATACTATACTACTATGTGTAAAATAGATAGCTAGTAGGAAGCTTCTGTGTAGCCCAGGGAGCTCAGCTCAGTACTCTGTGATGACCTAGAGGATGGGATGGGGTGGGGGGTAGGAAAGAGGCTCCAAAAGGAAGGAAAATGTGTATACTTATAGCTGATTCACGTTGTTGTACAGGAGAAAACAACACAACATTGTAAAGCAATTGTACCCATTTTTTTTAAGAATACAAAAATCAACATAAAAATAATAAAGAGATAGGAATGATCTCACATGGCCTCAGTCTGCAGCAACTTGAAGCCAGATTTCAGTTCCTGGCTAGAGATTGAGATCTAGTCGTGGCACTGAGAATGCTAAATCCTAGCCACTAGACCAATGGCCAGTGACAAGGCCCTGACCCTTTGACTTTGTAAAAATGGATTCCCATCAACACAGAAAATAATGAAACAAGAGCTTATTGGGAGGAAAAAAAGGTACGTGTGGATACACACACAGGTAGACTCAGAAAGAGACACACTCTCGTGGTGGCCTGAAGCACTTACATGGGACATTTCTTCTGGGTTTCCTTTGGCCAGTCATCTTGCTTTGCCTGGTTCTGAGTCTGTATGTGTCTTATCTCAGGGTCTTCCCACGTGCACACGAGCATCAGTGAAGAGACCTGTGGTAGGCTGCCATCATTCCCATTTGAAAGACTCCAAGGAGCCTTTCTGTGCGCCTGTAGTTGGAAAGGTCTCATTCTCACTTTGAGAGAAATATGTGGTCTATGGGGTCGCAAAGAGTCAGACACGACTGAGCGACTAACACGCACACACACATCTGGACAAGGATTCGCTCCTTCTCCTCCTTCACGTCTCACTATCTGTCCACAGGAGGGGAACTCCAGCACTTCAGCCTGGGGCCCATCCATCTCCTGCCTCAGGAAGACACTAACGTCACACGACAATCAACCCTAATTGCCCTTAGAGTCGGATACAACTGAAGCGACTTAGCAGCAGCAGCAGCAGCAGCAGCTCTTTCTCCCCCACAGGTGAGCTTCAACTTCTTTATTGTGAAAGGGGGCTCGTACAGATACCTTATGGTATCACTTATATGTGGAATCATTGAATTCCTAGAGTAAAGTGGTTGTCAAGGGCTGGACAAGAGGGGATGGGGAAAACAGGGAGAAGTTGATACATATGTACAAACCAGTCTTACAAGATGAGTGAGACTCACAACACGGTAAATATAGCCCATAACACTGTCTGCTGTGCTGCGCTGAGTCGCTCAGTTGTGTCTGATTCTTTGTGACCCCATGGTCTGTAGTCCACCAGGCTCCTCTGTCCATGAAATTCTCCAGGCAAAAATACTGGAGTGGGTTGCCATGCCCTCCTCCAGGGGATCTTTCCAACCCAGGGTTCAAGCCCAGGTCTCCTGCATTGCAGGCGGATTCTTTACTGTCTGAGCCACCAGAGAAGCCTGTAACACTGTATAGTAGCATTGAAATTTGCTAAGAGAACTTGTTCTCACAAAGTAAAAGGGTAAATATGGGAGATGATTGGTGTATTAATTAACTTGATGGGGGAATTCTTTCACAATGTGTGTGATTATATACAAATATATATAATGTGATTATATATATATATATAATCAATATGTTTCACACTTTAAATATCTTACTATTTCGCCAATCATACCTCAATAAAGCTATTAATAGAAAAAGTGGGGAGATTCTTAATACCTTCTAGAACTTCCATGCTGGTTCATCACAAGAATGTAATTTTTATATTAAAAGTATCAAAAGAATGCTTTGAAAACTCTGTTTTAATGTATAAATTAAAGGTGACACTTGAAAAGAAAAACAGGCCCCATTTAACTAGTTAATGTTTCTGTGCTGTTCCCCTGTATCCTGGGCCAGGCAGGGTGGTGTGTGTCTAAAAAAAGACTAATTGTGGGGTGGGGTTTCCCTGGTAGCTCCGTGGTAAAGAATCCACCTGCCAATGCAGGAGACCCCAGCTGGATCCCTGGGTTGCAAAGATCCCCTGGAGAAGGAAATGGCGACCCTCTCCACTATTCTTGCCTGAGAAATCCCATGGACAGGAGAGCCTGGAGGGCTACAGTACATGGAATCGCAAAGAGTTGGACACGACTGAGCAGCTAAACACCATTACCAACTGCATGGGTACCTGAGATCCTTCTGCTCCTCCTGCCTGGTCTCCTTCCAGTCTCCTTTGCCTGGTCACCCCAGCCTGGCCCTTCTCCTGCTCATATTGAGCTGTCTCCAATGATGTCATGCACACTCATGGTTTCAATTCTCTATTAACCCAAAGTTATGCCTCCAGCCCAGACGTCTCTGAGCTCCAGGCTCATATATCTACCTGCCTAGTGGAGTTTTCCACTTGGACATGCCTGAAGCCTGTCCAAACGGAGCTCACTATCTTCCATCTCTTTCAAAGAACCAGGCAGCTTCCCCTGTTCCTGTTCTCAGGGAACACTGATTGTCACCTGCTAGTTACACCCCCTGGCTCTCCCCTTCCCCCTTCTCCTTTCCTCCAGCACTGCCTCCTTCACTTGGTTGCCTTGGAATATAACAAGAGGAGAGGAAAGTGAAAGAGGATGATTCTTATAAGCAGATTTGTCAAGTTCCCACATGGCTGGATGTTGTTCATTTCTGATTCGGGTATTCTGCTGGTCTCTTTGTCGCTGAAAAAAGAGCAAAGAAAACTGGAATCTATATAGACGAATGTGTTCCTGAGTTCCATAAAATTCTGTTTCCAAGAGGTTTTAATAGGTGATGTTTCTTTAAAAAAAAAAAAGAAAAAGAAAAGAAAATGGCAGCAATGGGACTTTTCCGGTGGTCCAGTGGTTAAGATTCCGACTTCCACTGCAGCAGGAGTCGGGGAGGTGTTGGAGTCGGCTGGGGGCAGGAGAGGGTGTTGAGGGGATTTTTCAAACTGCATGGTGGAGTGGCTGAAGAGTTAAAAAAAAAAAAAAAGGCGGCAGTGGTCCAATGATAGCAAGATTGTGTATTGATTGTGTTTTGCAGACAGCCCTCCTTCACCCTTGGCCCCCAGGGTTTAGGCTTCTAGGTAAATATTGCTCCATAATGAGATGTTCACTCTGGCCCCAATGAGTGAGCTTGATGGTTTCGTCCGGTTATAACATCCTGACAGTATGTGTTTATGTGTTAGAAACAGTTCGCGTGTACAAACGTGATGTTTGAATTTAAGGGTGTGATTTAGCTTTTGTTGTTGGGATTTGGTTTGCTTATTTTTTGATGTCCCTTAGAGAACTGTGGACCATGTGAGTCTACGCACCCTAGCTTGGGCAAGTCCGCTTGTTTCCGCTAGGAGCCCTGAGGCTACCAGTTAGCTCTCCCAAAAGATTAAGTCTTCTGGCCCTTTCTCAGGGGCAGCCTGAGGTCCCATGGCTGTCTCCCCCACCCCACCCTGCCTGGAACGTGAGGTCATAATTGCTGTCCCCACCTCACTCCCAGTGAAGGGCATTCAGTCCAGACACTGTTGCTTCTTCCGGCCAGCCACAACCAGGTCAACCTGCTCAGGGCTCTGAAAGCTGTAACCCTTCCCCTCCATCGAGCTCAGACACTCCCCTCCCCTCAGGGGATTCAGGGGAGTCAGAGGCAGCCGTAAAGCTGCCTGTAGCATTATTCCTGGCTGGCGAGTCCGAATTCTCTGAGAAAGGCCCTCTCAACTGTTTGAAAATCTCCTGCCTGTTGTTCCCACTTTGGAACTAGAGATTAGTACTTAACCAGACTAAAGCACAAGCTGGGGCTTCCCATGTGGTGCTAGTCGTAAAGAACCCACCTGCCAGTGCAGGAGAGAGGCTGGTTGGATCCCTGGGTTGGGAAGACCCCCTGGAGAAGGGCATGGCAACCCACTCCAGTATTCTTGCCTGGAGAATCCCTTGTACAGAGGAGCCTGGTGGGCTGTGGTCCACAGGGTCACAAAGAGTCGGACACAACTGAAGCAACTTGGCACACATGCCCCAAAGGACAAGTTAACCCCACGTATCTGAGCCTCTTTGTAAAGCTACGCAGACACACAGTTCTGTCTTTGAGAAGTCCTACAACAAAGAACCTGGTTGCTCTTCCTTAACCTAGCTGCCCAAACTATTTGGAGCATGGGAAAGCCTTTGGCAACCTGTGTTTCTGGGTATGTATGGCTCTGAACTGACAAAACCCCTGGAGGATGTGGCATAAACTCAAGAGGGAGGTTTTTCTGGATGAGCCCTAATGGATTCCAGCTCTCAGTTGTGTCAGAACAAATGGGCCAGGAAACCCTTCGCCTGTGTCACTTTGTGGGAGGTGATCTGCCTGAGAGCTTGTCTGAGGCTGAGGATGGAGCAGGTGCAGGGGAATCTGAGAGAAGGCAGGAGCCAGGGAGTGAAGAAGCCAAGAGGTACCGTGTGGAAACTGCCTCCTGCTGCCACCAGCCCACCCTCATGAGCCCCCTCTCCTGCCGCCAGCTTGAGCCTCTGAGGAGAGAGAGCTGAGGCCAGTTCAGGAAGCTGAAGCCTGGAGGACACTGGCACACTGACACTCAGTGCCCAGAGCCATCCTGAGTCAAGGAGAGAAGCTTTCTCTCCACCTCAGCCCTAGACCCCATTTTCTGTCACAAACTGCAGCAGGAGTCCAGCCTCTGCTCCCCTGGAGCAGTCTTCTCAGGGGTGGGCAGCAGAGGAACAGGCCAGGGCCCAGGCAGAGTGTCTGAAGGGGAAGAATTACCAGGCTTGTCCCCAAGAGGGACACCTTGACACTGGAGACCCCAGACCATGACAGGCAGGCTTGTGAGGTCTCGGGGTTCTGAGGAAAAGAGCGCTGAACTTCCGGCCATGCCTGCGTGCTAGGTCGCTTCAGTTGTGTCTGACTCTGCGACCTTATAGACTGTAGCACGCCAGGCTCCTCTGTCCATAGAATTCTCCAGGCAAGAATACTTGGAGTGGGTTGCCACGCCCTCCTCCAGGGGATCATCCCAACCCAGGAATTGAATCCATATCTCTTATGTCTCCTGCATTGGGAGGCATGGTCTTTACCACTAGCTCCGCCAGGGAAGGCCCCCTTGGGCCTCACTGTGCCTGTAATTCCATCCGGAGGCCCAAGCTCTCCAGGCATCTTCTATATTAAGGAACCTGCTGGTTTCCTCTTCCTCTTTTTTCCCCCAGGCCACACTTTCCCCACCTGCCCAGTCCCTCTGGAGCAATCCCCTGCAAAAAGGGCATAGCTGTCTTTTATTCCAGTGAGAGTCAATGTGTGGTGGTGATCAGGCACCCCCGTGGGGTTGCTGGACAAAAAACGGGCCTGTAAAGCGAACGGTCAAACGTGGGTCGAGGGGTTTGCTAGTAAAGGGAGTTCCCGTTGTCTTAAATCACCCAGGATTGTTTACTGCAAAAGGCAGCCGTTTAATCTGAAACACAGACAGAAACAACAGCAGCCGTGTGTCTCTGCAGGTTTCGGCCAAGCCCAGCTTTTACATTCTAAGCACTGTAAGTACCGAGTGGCCTGGATGGCTCGAAGCCAAACAGTAATGTTTCCTTTCGCTGTTGTTGAGAAAGGCATTCAGGAAAACAATTGAGCACAATAAGGGCCTTCCTGTTCCGTTGGGCAGGCAGGCGTGTGAACCACCCAGCCAACGTGGAGTGAGTCATCCTGGCTTCCTTCTTTGTCCAAGGCTCTCTCTGTGGCCAGCTGTACTGCTGCAGACATTCCATGAGATGAATGTCTTCTGAATCCATTTCTCTAACCTCTCCAAGCACCAAGGATTTCCTCGCAAATCAAAGCTGATGTTTGTTTATACAGGGTAATTTCACCAACATATTTTGGTTGGGAAAGGCATTGGCCCTACATTTCCCTGTAGCCAAAAGTTTCCTTATAGAACCCCACTGGACGTCTTAGAAGAAGATTCAACATGCCTAAACTTCATGGGCTTTTTCATTACATGGTTACACAAACTGTATCTCACGTGTTGACTAACACATACTTGGCTAGTTGCGTGCCAGCCAACTGTAGCTGCCCACGGAAGGCAAATAGCTGACAGAGCTCAAACAAAGCCAGTTGTATATAGAATTAAGTAAAATAAGACCACACCTTGCAATGTGTGATGACCTTTAATTTTCCAAGCAATACAACAGAAATACTTAGAGTTGCACTGACATGTCTTGGATGTATGAAAAGAAGTCTGGAGAGATGTAAGAAGGCCAGTTGTTGGTTGGTAGTGGTAAAGGCAGTTCCCTCTTTCATGCTCCCTCCGTCTGTCTCTCTCATTCTTTCTCTTCTCCACCCTTTTTGTTCATCTCTCTTTCCCCTATCTCTAGACTTGTTAGGAGAACCAGTGACTGAAACCACCTGCCCTGGCCAGGCACCATGGAAACCACTCACATGAGTCAACTTACATCAGGACATCTTGGTAAGAAACATGGTACTAACGAGGTACCACCAGATGTAAGAATTTAGGAAAGGTCCAAAGGAGAGAGGAGATGCCAACCCATATGTCCTACAACCTCCCAGCATCCTTCTCCTTGGAATCCATCTTGGCTGAGTAATGTGTGTGCCCCAGGAAGGACCCTGAGTCAGAATGATTGGCCACGGACAACCCTGAAACTAACCCCATCACCATAAAACCTGAGACTGTGAACCATGTGGCAGAACAGTCCTCTTGGGTCCCCTTACCCCGCTGCTCTCCACCAGGCACCCCTTCCCAATAAAGTCTCTTGCTTTGTCATCCCATCTGTTTCCTTAGACAATTCATTTCCAAGCATTAGACAAGATCCTACTCTTGGGCTCTGGAAGGAATCTCCTATCCTGCAGCAGAATTATGGCAAAAATATTCTTTCAGGAATGGAATGAAAAGCCTAAAAGATTCTTCAGAATGTAATCCAATAGAGACAGTAAACTTGACATCATTTCTCATCCTCTATTTCTAGGAGTTAACACTCCGGTGTTTCTCAGCCAAAAGTTAAACCAAATGATATTAAGCTTTAAAGGCTCATAGGATCTGTCACCCCAAAATACGCTACTTTAGTATGTTGATTATTTTGTGGGCTTCTGAAAACAGCAAGTGTGAGGCCAGAGGGACTTTCTCTGAACTTCCCTTATCTGACTAAAGATAGATCCTCCAAAATGAACTCAGTTGTTATAAATTCCTTCTCCAAGAATTTCATCAATCAGGGAAGATTGACTTATCACAGGAGGGGGACTAGAAGTAGACACCATACCCAGATAAACTTTGTCACCAACAATAATATCTCCCATATATTCTCCTAGGGGCCCATTCAACTTTCCTGAAAAGTCATCAAGATGGTATTGAAGCCTGAATTCTAAGTCCCCTGTTTGAGTTACTCATTTCTTTCCTGGGCACCTCCCCTGTATACATGAAGTCTACACGTTAATAAATTCACTTGTTTTTCTTGTGTTAATCTGTATTTTATTACAAAGATCTCACTAAGTACTCAGAAGTGTAGAGAAAATTGTTTTTCTTCCCCTGCTGTTATAAGCATCTACTTTGATAATGTAAAAAAGAGCTGCCACTAGCTGCTTAAGCACATTTTGATAAAAACATGAAAAACAGAAATTCTTTGGTACTTTAATCCTATATAACATTTTGAAATGCTTGAGTTTCGTGTCTAACAAAATCATATTTGGGCCCCATCTTTTTCCATTTACTAGCTATGCCACCTGGGCATTTGATTTCTCTGTCCCTCAATTTCATCACCTGAAAATGGGGGTAATATAGTGCCTACCTCACCGGGTTGTTGTGAGAATTAAATAAGATGATTAATATGGATCATTTAGTGTCTTGCCCAGTGCTCAATAAATGTAACTTGTACTAATCGTCATTATCATCATCTAATCAAATTGTCATTGGATTAATTTTTTTTTCCCATTGGAAATCTAATAGACTGGGCTTGGCTGAGTTGAAAGCATAATGTCACCCCTTAGGAAAGTATAGCCTCTCTCTTCTGCCAAAATAAAATTAGACTTCAAAAGGAAGAGGTTTTTAATGAATTTGTTAGTTAAAAAGTCATATCTTTTTTCAGTCATAATAGAAAATATTTTTTAAATGTGCACATTCCAGGGTGATAAAGCCACTAGATTTCTCCGGCAAATTTGGTAATCCCTTCAACTGAGACCTAGTTCCTAGAAATTTACGTATTTGGTCCACCAGAACCTTCAGCTAAATACACCAAGTAAAGTAAACAAAAATATTCATTGGTGTCACACTAAAATATCTGCCAGGTTTGCCCACTAACCAGATTAGGTTCATGGTGAGAGAACCATCAGAGGTGCAATTTCTCTTCACTCAATATGAAGGAATCTAAAAAAAAAAAAAGTGTTCTATCAAACACAGTCAAAAATCTGTTCTTGTCTGTCAGGTAGCAGTCTTATGTATGCCTTGACCAGTCAGTAAGAAAGCATGTTAAACTGAGCTCTTCTGAAGAACGTTAGGAGTACACTCCTCTGGAGCCAATCTCATCACAATCTACATCCCCAAGAGAGACTCAGCTTTGATCTCAAGAGTTTCCTGAAAGAAAACATTTCTGCAAAGCCAATAAACTCCAAACTTGAGCAAGATGTTGGCCGAGGGGCCAGAAAATTCAGTGCAATTCTGGTCAACATACCCAACATTTTTACCAACGGTCTTCTTGGTGGGTGCAGTTCATTTTCAGCTCAGTCAGGACTTTTGGAAACTGAACCACAGGAACAGCACAGACGCTGAGTAAATCAGATACATCCTGTGGTTTGCACTTCAAAGGTAGCCACAAATTCTTAAGGTATGATTCATAGTCATCAAAATCTATGAATCTCCTCTGAAATTGTTCTTTCACTACCACTAAATAGCTCTGTAATTCTTCAAATCTGTGACCCCATTGAAGTCAAGGAAATTGGGCAGGAGATTATGAATGCAATAGGAAATGAGTGTAGTTGTCACCTACTTAGGCCACTTGGCCTGTTAAAACCTGAGTTTACTTGAATAAGAATAAGAAGGGAGCCAGAGCCCATGCCTTCTTAAACCCTTAAGGGGTCCATGGAAGATCTGCTTAAACAGATATTCAAAGCCTAGTGTCTTATGTCATTCAAAATTCTGTGCTAAAATGTGGAGATTCTATCAAACTTCTAAACTCTATTCTATATCCATATCTCAGTTTTAAGAGTATAGGAGCTACGCTATATCAGAAAAATGCTAGACAGAAGAAACCTATTAACTTCACCAGCAGAAACATCCTATTAATTCTTTGTTCCAAAACAAGAAGTTACAAAATGCTCAGACAGTCCCCATCAGTAATTGTGTCTGTGCTGTGTGTGTGTGACTCCTCAGTCATGTCCGATTCTTTGTAACCCCACGGACTTAGCCCTCTAGGCTTCTCTGTCCATGGGGATTCTCCAGGCAAGAATACTGGAGTGGGTTGCCATGCTCTCCTCCAGGGGATCTTCCCAGCCCAGGGATTGAACCCAGGGCTCCTGCATTGCAGGCAGATTCTTTACCGTCTCAGCCACCAGGGAAGCCCAAGAATATTGGAGTGGGTAGCCTATCCCTTCTCTAGGGGAACTTCCCAACACACGAATCGAACCAGGGTCTCCTGCATTGCTGGCAGATTCTTTACCAGCTGAGCTACTAGGGAAGCCCACCAGTAATTGTACTCAAGGTAAAAATCAATAACTGTCCCCCTTAGTTTTTACTGTATAACAAACCATCCCAGAACTTAGCATTAAAACAATGGCCATCTATTTAGTTCACAATTATAAAGGTTGATAACTAGGGCTGTGATGAGTGATCCACTGGGTGTCTCTTCTGGTCTCAGTTGGGTTTGTGAATGCATTTACAGTTGGCTACTAGGTGGGCCTTAGAAAGCATCACTACGAATAAAGCTAGTGGAGGTGATGGAATTCCAGTTGAGCTCTTTCAAATCCTGAAAGATGATGCTGTGAAAGTGCTGCACTCAATATGCCAGCACATTTGGAAAACTCAGCAGTGCCCACAGGACTGGAAAAGGTCAGTTTTCATTCCAATCCCAAAGAAAGGCAATGCCAAAGAATGCTCAAACCACCACACAATTGCACTCATCTCACATGCTAGTAAAGTAATGCTCAAAATTCTCCAAGCCAGGCTTCAGCAATACATGAACCGTGAACTTCCTGACGTTCAAGCTGGTTTTAGAAAAGGCAGAGGAACCAGAGATCAAATTGCCAACATCCTCTGGATCATGGAAAAAGCAAGAGAGTTCCAGAAAAACATCTATTTCTGCTTTATTGATTATGCCAAAGCCTTTGACTGTGTGGATCACAATAAACTGTGGGAAGTTCTGAAAGAGATGGGAATACCAGACCACCTGACCTGCCTCTTGAGAAATCTGTATGCAGGTCAGGAAGCAACAGTTAGAACTGGACATGGAACAACAGACTGGTTCCACATAGGAAAAGGAATACATCAAAGCTGTATATTGTCACCCTGCTTATTTAACTTATATGCAGAGTACATCATGAGAAACACTGGGCTGGAAGAAACACAAGCTGGAATCAAGATTGCCGGGAGAAATATCAATAACTTCAGATAAGCAGATGACACCACCCTTATGGCAGAAAGTGAAGAGGAACTAAAAAGCCTCTTGATGAAGGTGAAAGTGGAGAGTGAAAAAGTTGGCTTAAAGCTCAACATTCAGAAAACGAAGATCATGGCGTCCGCTCCCATCACTTCATGGGAAATAGATGGGGAAACAGTGGAAACAGTGTCAGACTTTATTTTGGGGGGCTCCAAAATCACTGCAGATGGTGATTGCAGCCATGAAATTAAAAGACACTTACTCCTTGAAAGCAAAGTTATTACCAACCTAGATAGCATATTCAAGAGCAGAAACATTACTTTGCCAACAAAGGTCCGTCTAGTCAAGGCTATGGTTTTTCCTATGGTCATGTATGTATGTGAGAATTGGACTGTGAAGAAAGCTGAGCACCGAAGAATTGATGCTTTTGAATTGTGGTGTTGGAGAAGACTCTTGAGAGTCCCTTGGACTGCAAGGAGATCCAACCAGTCCATTCTGAAGGAGATCAGCCCTGGGATTTCTTTGGAAGGACTGATGCTAAAGCTGAAACTCCAGTACTTTGGCCACCTCATGTGAAGAGTTGACTCATTGGAAAAGACTCTGATGCTGGGAGGGATTGGGGGCAGGAGGAGAAGGGGATGACAGAGGATGAGATGGCTGGATGGCATCACTGACTCGATGGACATGAGTCTGAGTGAACTCCGGGAGTTGGTGATGGACAGGGAGGCCTGGAGTGCTGGGATTCATGGGGTCGCAAAGAGTCAGACACGACTGAGCTACTGAACTGAACTGAACTAGGTCAGTTGAGTTAAACTAATCTAGAATGGTCTCAGCTGAAATGACTCATCTGTATTCCACATAATCTCCTGTTCTCCACCAGGCTCACCTGGGCTTGGTCATAAATTATCTGGCCAGGGTTCAGATGTGAGAAATGGGGATTAGAGGCCCTCCAGGAAGCTCAGGTTGTTTTTCATGCTTTGTTGTTATTCAGTCGCTCAGTTGTGTCCAACTCTTTGTCACCCCATGGACTGCAGGCTTCCCTGTCCACCATCTCCCGGAGCTTGCTCTAACTCAGGTCCATTGAGTCGATGCCATCCAGTTATCTCATCCTCTGTTGCTCCCTTCTCTTCTTGCCCTCAATCTCTCCCAGCATCATGGTCTGTACCAGTGAGTTGGCTCTTCACATCAGGCGGTCAAAATATTGGAGTTTCAGCAACACTCCTTCCAATGAATATTCAGGACAGATTTCCTTTAGGATTGACTAGTTTGATCTCCTAGCTGTCCAAGGGACTCTCAAGAGTTGATGCTTTCAAACTGTGGTGATGGAGAATACTTTTGAGACTTAAACAGTTGGAAGCCCTTTAAAAGAGGGAAGAGACCTCCACTCTTCCTACCCTCTGAGTTCAGTGACTCCAAGTTCCAGCTCATGTTTCTGTGGTTCTAGATGCTCACAATCTTCCCTCCTGACTGCCTGTCACACACTCTCCAGGCTTGCTTAGAAAGTGAAAAAGAAATGAAAGTGAAAGTGTTAGTCCCTCAGTCATGTCTGACTCTTTGCGACTCCATGGACTGTAGCCCACCAGGCTCCTCTGTCCATGGAATCCTCCAGGCAAGAATACTGGAGTAGATTGCCATTCCCTTCTCCAGGAGATCTTCCAACCCAGAGTTCGAATGCAGGTCTCCTACATTACAGGCAAATTCTTTACCATCTGAGCCACTAGGAAAGCCCCACCCCGACCCCCACCACCACCCCAGGCTTGCTTAGCTTGCTCCCATAATTACATAAGCCAATCCCTTGTGATAAATCTCTAATTGAACCCTGACACATAGTGATTATCAGAAAACAAGAAGAAGGCTTTCCCTGGCGATCCAGTGGTTAAGACTCTGCACTTCCAAGGCAGGGGACAGACTTTCGATCCCTGGTGAGAGAACTAAGAGCCCACATGCCATGCAGCTTGGCCAAAAATTAAAAAAAAAAAAAAAAGAGAGAGAAGACTATATCCAAGTTAGCCATTTGTATTTTCTACAAAGAGATAAGGGGCTACAAATGAGAGTGGGGAAAGCAAAGACTCAAGTACCAAATGGCCTGGACCCTCCCCCTTCGTCTTCCTTCACCAGCCAAGTGATGGAAGCAGCTAGTTCTCATAAGTCCTTTGAGCACTCTTTCTGTATCTGTAGAATAGTATTAAGACTAAGTCAGGTCTACCTATTTCACAAGGCTATTTTGAAAAATCAAAGGAGAAAATGTATATTAGAAACACTTTGTAGCCAGCCATACAAATGAGAGGTGCTTAGTGTTGAAACTACCTACTCTAACATTTTTAATTTAAAAAAGAAGAGCGTGAAAAAATAAAGATTTACTACAGGCCTACAAGGAAATGTGACTAGTCAACCATGCTCTCCTTTTGACCTGACTATGAGGCAGGAAGTATTTGCCTCATCAGAGATGAGGAAATTGAGGCTCAGAGAGGTTGACCAGCTTGCCTGGATTACAAGATAGCCCTGGAGTCCAGCCTGAAACTGATTTGATGACACCAAAGTGCAGGCCTGGTCTGTAAATCCATGACCTCCTCCTTTTGCATAATAAAGGAGGAGCATGTCATGGGATGCCGAGCAATATTCTACTTCAAGGAAGACTTTTGAGAAATACTTTCAGTATATCCTCTATTCTTTGGGACCTCCTACTTTAACTGAAAAGCAAACAAAATCCATTTCCATTAGTGTAGATGTTGTTTCATCTGACAGACTCTGAGTCACAACCCTGCAGACATCAATAAAAGAGAAAATCTCTCTGGCCTCTTTGCCAACAGGCAAATTTCTTTCCTTAATTTATAATAAAACTATGACTGCAAAATAATGAAAGTGAAACTTCACTATTTACTGATTTTGATGGCTCCATTCTTCAAATACTCAGAAAGGACACTTTACTACATTTGTACCCGCAGGGAAATGACTGTGGTTGGAGGTTAAAGTTATTCAACAAACAAAAAGACAATTTTGTAAATGTATCTTTTCCTCAAAAATGTAAAGCAGCCAGGATAATTTGTGGGTTAGGCATTTTCTGAGAGTTAATGATCAATTATGTGAAAAGCCCTTGAGACTTGGTTAGTAAAATGGTTAGTAAAATGGTAAGGAAGGGCCTTCTACCCGGCATTCATTTGGAAACACCGAATATACCCCAAATGAGCCAAATATATATTCATAGTAGATCAAGCTTTTTTCAGATCAGTGTATTACATATAAAGTTAATTCCACTCAACTTGACTTTCAAAATATAGGAAGAAGAAAAAAGACCCACAGCATTTATTAAATACCCACCAAATATTATGCTTGGCATTTTGAATCATGTTTCTCTTAATTCTCACAAGATTGTGCCATACCTACAGGAATCAATGACCTATTGGGGTTCAATTTCAGCTCAAGCCAAGGTACTGACAATTTCTACTTTTTGCAATTCTGTAGCCTTTAGTTTAAATGAGTATAGATTTTTTAAAATATAATTTTAAAAGGAGCTCTATTTTAAAAACCAAATTAAGGGTGTCAACCCACCTTGACTCAAAACCAAACATAGAACCCAACATACAAAAATTCAACCAGTGCTCTTTAAATCTTTGAGAAGCTAATTAATCAGAGTTTAAATTCTCATCATATCTTAGATAAAGAGTCAGAGAGTGTTAGTTCTTTCTCATTTCGTGGGCTTCTCCCACTGCAATCCCCAGAGCAGGGAACACATCTGACCTGTTTATTCTATATTGGATATTACACTTGAAGCTTAGTACACAAAGGATGCCAGCAAATTCATAAATAAATGCTCAAAAAGTATTCATGATGGGATGCAAACTTATAAAAGCACAGTGCTTTAAAACTTACCACCACTTCACTCATCCTATTGCTTGGCTGATGGTTGTTAACCCCACTTTATAGATAAAGAAATTGAAAGTCAGAATAAATTGAGCAATCTGCTCAGTCACAGAGCTATGAATGTCACCTGTCAGGTTTAACCACAAAAAGATTTCTTGAGGACAAAGACCAAAGGTTTTGTGCTACTACAATTACTCCCTCATTAAGTAATATCAATTTTTGTTCATGTTTGAACAAAAAATGCCTCCTATTGAAATAAAACACTGAAATGAACAGACTCAGATGATTCCAACCCAGCAGTTAGAGCTGGAGGTCATCAGTTTATTTGAAGTGTTTGTATATGGTTTTATCACACTGACCATCTTATAAAGCAGTGATTCCCAACCTTGACACTGGGTTATCATCATACTGCAGGGTCTAAGAGCAATACTTGAGGACAGGGGAGCTGTCATACCTACAGGAAGGTGAGTCCCGGGCAGCACTAGTGAGAAAACAACAGAGGGGAACCAAAGACCTGTTGATAGAATGAGTATCAAGAAGCCGAAGCAAACAAGCAAATAAAGAACAGTAAAGACCAGACGTGTTTGGTTAGCTGCGTACTGACACACTTTTGGGGGGATTTTTATATTTAGAGTATATAATAAATTGGATAACGTTTTTAAATTAATTCATGTATTTGGCCGTTCCGGGTATCGTGTCTGCACCCAGGCTCCTGTCTAGTTGTGGCACACGGGCTCAGCAGTTGCAATGCTTGGACTTAGTTGCCCTGGGGCATGCGGATCCTAAGGGTTTCCAGGCAGTACTAGTGGTAAAGAGCCCACCAGTCAATGAGGAGACTTAAGAGATGCAGGTTCAATCCCTGGGTCGGGATGATCCCCTGGAGGAGGGCACAGCAACCCACTCCAGTATTCTTGCCTGGAGAGTCCCATGGACAGAGGAGCCTGGTGGGCTACACAATCAATAGGGTTCCAAAGAGTCAGACCCAACTGAAGCGAATTAGTACAGCACACACATATGGGATCTTAGGTCCCTCACCAGAGATGGAACCCACGTTCCCAGCATTGAAGGCAGATTTTTAACCACTGGACCACCAGGGATGTCCCATAAATTGGATAATTTTTAACAAAAACTTTTATGTGCTTGTAGAGGATTGGATTTGGAGAACCACATCAATAGCCAAAGCAACATAAATCAAAAAATAAAAGTGTGACTCGTGTGTGTGTGTGTGTGTGTGTGTCTTATGATATGAAGCTAATTGAAGCTAAAATGTTTTAAGGGATTTGTTTGCACTTGAGCCATCCCAGTGTGTGAAAAGCAACACATTTTATTCTCAATTATCCATGGTCTTATTTGCTCTCCACAAATACTTCAAGCCGTGACTAAGCCACGTTATGTGTAACTCAACACTCTTTAGCAGTATCTCTTAAACTTTTTTCCCTCAATCTAATCCCTGGTCACAGCCTCTGGGAAATTCAACACAATGCAGCCAAGGGCCTTTTGCTTTATGGTCATATATAAAAGAAGCTATCACCCAAAAGTCATGGGATATGTTGCTGACTCAACCTAAAGAGGGATTTCAGGTTGGGTCAGCAACATAGCCCAGAAGCGGAGGCCGCCAAAGCTTCCCCTTAAGGCTGGGTCACAGCAAGTTTACTGAGGAGACTGGATGGATACCTGTAATGCCGACTGGAACTCTCCCCCAAAACCCACATCTGTAAAAAGAAACTTCTCTTCAATCTTCCCCTCCACTCAGCAAACCTGGGTGTCTTCCTAGCAGGAAGTATAGAGGAAACCACTTTTTCCTCTTCCCTCTGGCTTTTCTTGGGAAAGAATCCAAATATTCACACATTCAGTGAGATAATGTGTCTTTTGTTTCTCAGAATCAGGTATGTTTATCTGGCAACAGAAGCACATCTTTAAATGCTCCTAGAAATGGGCTGCCGTCTATGGGGACCGAAGTGACTTAGCAGCAGCAGCAGAAATGGAGATAGAGTTGTCCCTGGTTTCCAGGCACTGGTTTTGTTCCCTCTGAATCAGGCTGCAAACAGACAGCCTGTTCTTAACGTGAGTGCCATTTTGAGACCCCCCCTCCCATCAGGTAGTAAGTTACACCTCAAAGGAGGGATTTGGAATATATCTCCATTCCCAGCTCCCCCCGCACCACTGTAGGAGTTAAAATACCATCACAAGACAACGATGGTTGTATTTCCTTGCCTGTCACCTCCTCTGATGTTATCTTCAACCTCCCTCAAAATCCTGCTTGCCTGTTAGCAGGAGTACCCAGGGTGTCATGGACCAGCTTCTGTCCCCATCTCACCAGCTCCCACCAGCTCTCAGTGAGGCTTTTTTTAACTGTGTCACTTTCCCTGTCACATGAAAAAAAATCTGCCCTCTCTGACAAAGCCTTTGTTTTCTGCGTTATTCTCAAACCTATTGGTTGGGCTCCAGCCACCTGTTCTGTTGCTCCCAGCCCCCTAGCTCCATCCCCAGGCAGTGGCACTGATCAGATGCTGGAGTCCATGGCTATATGAGACCATGTAGGCTAGCAAATCCAAACTCCACAGGGCAAGCCCATAGAGTTAGAGACCCAGGAAAGAGCTGGTGCTGCAGTTCAACTTCAAAGGCAATCTGCTGCCACAATACCCTCTTTTAGGGAAAAGTCAGTCTTTCTTCCCTTAAGATCTGCCGCTGCTTGGGTGAGGCCCACCTACATTATGGACGGTAATGTGCATTACTCAAAGGCTACTGATTTAAGATTTCCCAGGTGGTACAGTGGGAAAGAATCTGCTTGCCAATGCAGGGGACACAGGTTCAACCCCTGGTCTGGGAAGATTCCACGTGCCACGGAGCAACTAAGCCTGGGCACACACCACAACTAATTAAGCCCGTGAGCCTGTGCTCTGCAACAAGAGAAGCCATCACAGTGAGAAGCCAATGCACCGAGAAGAAGAGCAAGCCCGCTTGCTGCAACTAGAGAAAGCCCACATGCAGCAGCAAAGACCCAGTACAGCCATAAATAAATCCATAAACCGGTTACTGATTTAAATATTAATCTCATCTAAAAAATACCTTCACAGGAACATCGAGGATAATATCTGACCAGATATCTGGGTCCCACGTCCCAGCCAGCAGACTCATAAAATCACAATGCCTTTTTCCTCTTTTTTTCACAGCATGGTGACCCTCCTTGGTGTTCCACCTCTCTTTGGGTTCTCAGCACCCTAGGATATGTGGATCAGTGGCCAGGGACATTTTTGGTTGTCACAACTCGGGGGAACTACTGGCATCTAGTGGGTGGAGGCCAGGGATACTGCAAAACATCTTACAATGCACGGGACAGCCTCCAACAACAAGGAATTTTCCGGTCCGGAATGACAATAATAGCACTGCGGTTGAGAAGCTCTGCTCTAAATGACCAGTTCACTTCCTGCCTCTCTAACCCTGTTCATTATGCTGCAGTCATTCTGACCTCCTTTCAGGTTACAGAATAGGCCAATTCCTTCCCTCCTTGGGGACTTTGCAACTGGTCTTAATACTGTTTGAAACACCCTTGTCCTTTGCATGGCTGGTTCCTTGTCGTCTTTCAGGTTTAAACAAACAACCCTCTCCCTGCAAGGTCCTAATTCCTCTCCATTTCACTAATTTAATGAAACCCACATCACTAACTGACCTCGTTCCTTGGTGATCTTACCACGTTAAATGTACATGGGATGGAGATCTATCACTGTATCCCAGGGACAAGTGACTTGACTGGCACAAAGTAAGTGCTCATCAAATACTTGTTGGATAAAAGAAAGAAAGAATGTCTTAGACATGTTTAATGAATGTGATTCTCCCTGTGTTTTTGATTTCACATCCCTACCAACTCAGATTTGCATTTATAAGATTGGTCACTGTGGCAATTGCTTCCAAAGATTCACCTGCCCCTGGAACACTATTCTCTATTGAGTTTAGAACGTGAGCCCAGATCTTTTCTCAAAGGCATCCCTCTCTCTGGACACAATTAGTCCCTCATGATAAGATATCTGAGTGCAACACTATTAGTTTTCCTAATATGCAAAGACATCAGTTCAGATTCAAATAAGACCCCTATATATGGAATCTTTAAAAAATGATACAAATAAACTTATTTACAAAATATAAATAGACTCACAGACATGGAAAACAAATTTATAGTTACCAAAGGGGAAGAGAGAGAGAGAGATAAATTAGGAATGTGGGATTAACAGACACATGCTACTATATTCAAAATAGAAAATTATTTTTCTATATTTAAAATAAAAATAGAAAATTAACAAAGTCTGACTTTATAACACAGGGAACTATATTCAGTATCATGTAATGACTTATAAGGAAAAAGAATCTGAAAAAGTATATATATACATGTGTAAATGTATGTATGTATCACTGAGTCACTTTGCCATACCCCCGAAACATTGTAAATCAACTAGACTTTGACAAAAATAAATAAATAACAAAGTAGAACCCCTAATACAGAGAAAATGTCTGATTAGGATCCTTAGGAAGGGATTTGCCGCAAGAAAGGATTAGCATGAGAAAAATTAGCAAGCATGATCAAAATAATTCACTTTAAAACACAACTGTATTATTTGTGACTACAGATTCCACATCACAGAGACAGGATAAAGATCATCTAGCCAGGACCAGCTAGGTCTGCATCTCAGACCATTCTTATTCTTATTCTTATTCTTATTCTTTTTTTGGGGGGGGACCCAGATATCTGGTCAGATATTATCCTCGATGTTCCTGTGAAGGTATTTTTTAGATGAGATGTGCTTTATGGATGTTCTTTATGTCCATTCTTATTTTTTTTTTCCTTTTCCCCTTTTTCTTACAGTCTGATACATTCTTAAGGAGACAATGAAGACCTTATGGATGCCTCCAAAGTGACCCAGTGACGTGATTTTTACTATCTTTGTTCTTTGCCTTTTTCCCTATAAGTCCTTATAAATGCCATTTCTCACTGCTTTGCCCCCTTCTGGGCATTCTACTTGCACCTGGAAATGTTTGCTTTGCTTCAGCATTTTCTCACTAGATCCATCTGTTCTAGTTCTGCCCATGGAGCCTCCACACATGGCTGCCAGCCACTGAACTGACCAACCTCTGCCATTTCTAAATCTGCATTCAATGCCCTTCTTGATTAATAACTATCAAATGGGCAGGATTATTATTTCCTTCATCATACCCACGGTTCAGGAAGAAAGCTCCAGATCTACAAGATAGGACCACCAGGGAGACCATCTACTAGGGAAATAGCTCTGACCCAAGCATCCTTGTTTCTTTCACTCAAAGTACTCCTACTCAAGTGGGAGATGGATGGGCAGGTGCAGAATCAGTGGAAGAGCTGCCTGTGTTTTCCTTCTTCACTGCATGGAAGGGACACACACCCTCTGCCTCCATAATATCCGTGGTCCTCGCTTAGTCCACCAGCACAGCTGAAGGCACTGCCAAGGATGAGTGGCAGCAGCTCACAGTTTTCATGACACTTGCAAAGAGGAGGGACTGGACTCCCCTGGTGGTCCAGTGGTTAACACTCTGCACTTTCATTGCAGGGGGTGTGGGTTTGATCCCTGGTCGGGGTACTAAGATCCCATATGCTGTGTGGTGCATTCCTCACCTCCCCCCATCCCCACAAAAAGATGAGAGCAGAACACACTCTGCAGTGTCACCCAATCCACCTAGGAAACAGTAGAAACTGTGCAGCTTAATTTCTTATCATTTAATTATGAAAATAACCTCAAAATGGAAAAAAGCATTAGAAACCATCTAACCCATGCTCAGGCTTCCCAGATGACACGGTCATAAAGAATCCACCTGCCAATGCAGGAGATGCAAGAGGCAAGGGCTCGATTGCTGGGTCAGGATGATCTCCTGGAGGAGGAAACAGCAACCCACTCCAGTATTCTTGCCTGAAAAATTCCAGAGAGAGAGGAGTCTGGCGGGCTACAGTCCTTGGGGTTGCAAAGAGTTAGACACGACTGAGTGATTGAGCACACACAACCCGACATTTGCATCATGTTGAGGAAACAAACAAGGCTTAGACTAGGTGAGCAGTTTGCCCTGGGCCGCCATGCAAGTTATGGTAAAGCCAAGCCTAGAATCTGAGGCTGGGATATGATCCAATAACAACTACCATGGCATCTTCTTTCTTCTGTCCCATTTCTCTTCCACTTTATAAACTGTTTTGTCCCATTCCAGTGTTTCTGATGGGGATCAAATGTCTCCACCTACCCCCAACACCCTCCCATCCCCTGGAAATTCTCATTAGTTCAGTATGTTGTCAAATAACCCAAACTGAGATAATGAGAATTCTTTTCCAGAATTGATGGGGACAAATGGATCATGAGCAGGGGAGGCTAAGTGCTGTGGTAAGCAACACAAAAGTTTCAGTGGCTTGAAACACTGCAGCAGTGTTCTTCTTACCCATCACTCCAAGAGGGACTTGGCAGGTGGCCTTCCACACAGCGACTTGGGAACCCAGGCTCCCTCCATTCCAGGGCCATAGAGTCCTCGCTGGATCTCCCACTGCCCACTGGCAGCTGGGGAAAGAAAGTAAGAGAACATGAAAATTCATGAGGGACAGCAGTGCACACCACTCTGCACACCTTGCATGAGCCCAAGTCCATCATACGGTCACAGCTAATTGCAAGCGAGTCTGAGATAAATGGTCCAGCTGCATACCAAGGGACAAAATAAGATGGGACAGGTGAAGCAGTGCAAGTTACCAGGGTCATCCTTCCTACCACGTGGAAAGGAGCCTACTAGAAAATTAATCCAAAACAGCAAAGCAGGATAAAAGTTGAGAAAAAGAGCTATTTGAGAAGCATTATATGAGCCCCTGGATAGAGCCATGTCTAAAGTTGGACCAGCTCCTATACTTGTCACGCAAAGAAAGCAATCCTGTGTCTATCAATATTCAGCAGAATAATAATTCCACGGGATGGCAGATAACAGGAATTTCTATAGCTTCAGCGGGTGTCTGAATTGGCCAGCACTTGTGGGCCATTGCGAATCTTCTTGGGTCCACTGCTTCTTCCAGCCACTGTTCATAGAGTCCAAGTCCATGAGGTTTTAACCAGGCTGACACAGTGCCACTTGGCAGCACCTCACTTTGGGCCACTGCCTGGAGCCTCTCACTTCCCACTGCAGAGCATCTCTGACCCTGCAGCACGATCCTCCCATGGGAACTGCCCAGCAATCATTTATGCGCAACCCAGAGGAGCAGGGAGTCAGTCCACGTGGGGGTCACCCTTGACCAAGGAATGCAGAAGTCAGTGGATCATTGCTGCCTTTTTCATCTTCTGGGTGGATAATCTGAGACACATTTGATAGGGCTCTAGTCACAGGCCAAAACGATGCCTCCCAAGATTCCAGTCTCTCTTTCTCAACTTCTCACCCTACTTTTCCATGGTTTGGTTTCATTTGCCAGCAGAAAAGCCCCACAAGGGGATTTCCCTAGTGGTGCATTAGTTAAAGCTCTGTGTTACCACTGCAGAGGGTACAGGTGCCATCCCTGGTTGGGGAACTAAGATCCTGAATACTTTAGGACTGAAACATTAAAAAAAATAAAAATAATGATTGTTGTTGTTGTTCAGTCACTAAGTCATATCTGACTCTTTGTGATTCCCGTGGACTGCAGCACAACAGGCTTCCTTATCCTTCATTATCTGCCAGAATTTGCTCAAACTCATATCCATTGAGTCAGTGATGCCATCCAATCATCTCATCCTCTGCCTCCCCTTTCTCCTCCTGCCCTCAAACTTATCCAGTATCAGGGTCTTTTCCAATGAGTTGGCTCTTCACATCAGGTGGCCAAAATACTGAAGCTTCAGCATTACCATCAGCCCTTCCAGTGAATATTCAGGGTTGATTTCCTTTAGGATTGACTGGTTTGATCTCCTTGCAGTTCAAGGGACTCTCAGGAGTCTTCTCCAGTGCCACAGTTTGAAAGCATCAATTCTTTGGTGCTCAGGCTTCTTTACAGTCCAGATCTCACATCCATACATGACTACTGGAAAAGCCATAGCTTTGACTAGATGAACCTTTGTCAGCAAAGTGATGTCTCTGCTTTTTAATATGCTAACTGGGTTTGTCATAGTTTTTCTTCCAAAGAGCAAACATCTTTTAATTTCATGGCTGCAGTTACCATCAGCAGTGATTTTGGAGCCCAAGAAAATAAAATTTGTGTTAAAAAAAAAAAGGAAAGAAAAGCCCCACAAGGTCAAGCACCAGGAAGCCTGCATGAAGGCAACTCAGACTCAGTAACACACTTGTGTTGGCTTCCTCCCTTTGTTTCTATCCTCACTCCCCTTTTCCCTGTGCTGTCCAGGTTCACACTCCCTGAAAAACTCCCTGCACACAGCCTAGGCAGCCTCTGCCCTTGAGGAAACCTGGGCTAAGACAATGGATCAATATCTGCAATATGTGAATATGGTGATGGAGAGAAGCATTATATGAATATGGTGATGCTCCTAGAAGTGGCAGGTTGCAGAACTTCCCAAGGGTAATTAACTTGGCCTCTCTTTTTTTTTCTTTCTAGAAGTCTGTGGAATTAAAACAAACTACCTTTCTACCAATTTTTCTTCATGCTAATAGGCTATCTAATTTTCTCATTGTTTTAAACCCCCAATCAGACCACAGGCGCTGAGGGAGCAGACAGTGATCCATTGGTAAGCCCAACCTGCCACCCCAGCCCCTGGCAACATTAGATACACGGTAAACGCTCCTGGTGACTCAGACGGTAAAGAATCTGCCTACCGATGCAGGAGACCCAGGTTTGATCCCCAAGTGGGGAAGATCCCCTGGAGAAGAGAATGGCTACCCACTCTTGTATTCTTGCCTAGAGAATTCCATAAACAGAGGAGCCTGGTGGGCTACAATTCATAGGGTGTTCAAGAGTTGGACCCTGAATGACGAACACTTTCACTTTCAAACATGCATAAAACACTTAAGTTAGGTTAATAAGATGCTTGCAGATTTAAAAAACACTCAGATTTTTAACCAGTATTTTCAATAATGCTTAAATAATCAGAATATTTTGAACTTTTCTGTTACTCAATAGGAACAAGGTGAAATATTATATTTTCACTCTAGCCCTCTGTCACAGCACACTGACTTCTTTCCACTCCTCTCCCCTTCCTTTGCTTTCTCTCTCATTTCCTTTCTTTCCTCATTGTTTTTCTTCCTGGCCTTGTAGTCCTTCCACTATTTTTTATCGCCCCATGTTTTTTTTTTCTTGGTTTAAAATTCAGAGGAAAAGACTCTAGGGACAGTGAGTCAGTAACTCCAAACTGTGTTGACTCCCATGGTAGAGAAAGTAGTAAACTACTGAGAATTCCAAAATAGATGCATTTCTTGTGGGAAAATCATCGCCATGCCTTCTGCTCCCATACATTATGATGCTAATTTGCCTGCATCATCCTCCAGTGTTTATAATTATCCTGGGCAAAGGATTTTTTAAAGGCTGTCTTTCCTGCCTCCCAACCTCCACCTCCCATGAATTCTGCTTTTTGTGGATGGTATTTTCACAACTAAAACCTCAGTGAGAAAGTAATAACGTGTTTAGAAGCAACAACTGGCGATGTGCCCATCTTAGATTTGGGGATGTAGTTCACAAAAGAGTCCCTGGAAGTTCCTCTCATTTACTGACAGTTAGCAAATTGTGACGATCAATCAACATCAAAAAGAGTGTGTTGTCTCCCTGAGCCCTGAGCACTAGGAGTTTTTCATACTCATTCAACTCCTCTTTGATTGTTCACACAGATAAGGAGCTTTGCTATGTGTAACGTATGATCTATTTATATCATTATCAAGAGCCATCAGTTATTAAGACATGACTATTTGGCTGCATGGGCACAGGAGGGCCGAGAGGAGCTACTCCACGTTCAAGGTCAGGAGTGGCGGCTGTGAGGAGATACCCCTCCTTCAAGGAAAGGAGCAGTGGCTGCACTTTGCTGGAACAGCCATGAAGAGATACCCCACGTCCAAGGTAAGAGAAACCCAAGTAAGACGGTAGATGTTGCAAGAGGCATCAGAGCGCAGACACACTGAAACCATAATCACAGAAAACTAGTCAATCTAATCACACTAGGACCACAGCCTTGTCTAACTCAATGAAACTAAGCCATGCCCGTGGGGCCACCCAAGACGGGCGGGTCATGGTGGAGAGGTCTCATAGAATGTGGTCCACTGAAGAAGGGAATGGCAAACCACTTCAGTATTCTTGCCTTGAGAACCCCATGAACAGTTTGAAAAGGCAAAATGATAGGATACTGAAAGAGGAACTCCCCAGGTCAGTATGGGCCCAATATGCTACTGGAGATCAGTGGAGAAATAACTCCAGAAAGAATGAAGGGATGCAACCAAAGCAAAAACAATACCCAGCTGTGGATGTGACTGGTGACAGAAGCAAGGTCCAGTGCTGTAAGAGCAATATTGCATAGGAACCTGGAATGTCAGGTCCATGAATCAAGGCAAATTGGAAGCGGTCAAACAAGAGATGGCAAGAGTGAATGTCGACATTGTAGGAATCAGCAAACTAAAATGGACTGAAATGGGTGAATTTAATTCAAATGACCATTATATCTACTACTGTGGGCAATAATCCCTTAGAAGAAATGGTATAGCCATCATGGTCAAAAAAAGAGTCAGAAATGTAGTACTTGGATGCAATCTCAAAAATGACAGGATGATCTCTGTTCGTTTCCAAGGCAAACCATTCAGAATCACAGTAATCCAAGTCTATGCCCCAACCAGAAACACTGAAGAAGCTGAAGTTGAATGGTTCTATGAAGATTTAAGAGACCTTTTAGAACTAACACCCCAAAAAGATGTCCTTTTCATTATAGGGGACTGGAATGCAAAAGTAGGAAGTCAAGAAACACCTGGAAGTGAAGTGAAGTGAAGTCGCTCAGTTGTGTCCGACTCTTTGTGACCCCGTGGACAGCAGCCTACCAGGCTCCACCATCCATGGGATTTTCCAGGCAAGAATACCGGAGTGGGCTGCCATTTTCTTCTCCAGGGGATCTTCCCAACACAGGGATCAAACCCAGGTCTCCTGCATTGAAGACAGACCCTTTACCATCTGAGCTACCAGGGAAGCCCAAGAAACACCTAGGGTAACAGGCAAATTTGGCCTTGGAATATGGAATGAAGCAGGGCAAAGGCTAATAGAGTTTTGCCGAAAAAGCACTGGTCATAGCAAACACCCTCTTCCAACAACACAAGAGAAGACTCTACACATGGACATCACCAGATGGTCAACACCGAAATCAGATTGATTATATTCTTTGCAGCCAAAGATGGAGAAGCTCTATACAGTCAGCAAAAACAAGACCAGGAGCTGACTGTGGCTCAGATCATGAACTCCTTATTGCCAAATTCAGACTTAAATTGAAGAAAGTAGGGAAAACCACTAGACCATTCAGGTATGACCTAAGTCAAATCCCTTATGATTATACAGTGGAAGTGAGAAATAGATTTAAGGGACTAGATCTGATAGATAGAGTGCCTGATGAACTATGGACAGAGGTTTGTGCCATTGTACAGGAGACAGGGATCAAAACCATCCCCATGGAAAAGAAATGCAAAAAGCAAAATGGCTATCTGGGGAGGCCTTACAAATAGCTGTGAAAAGAAAAGAAGCGAAAAGCAAAGGAGAAAAGGAAAGATATAAGCATCTGAATGCAGAGTTCCAAAGAATAGCAAGGAGAGATAAGAAAGCCTTCCTTACCAATCAGTGCAAAGAAATAGAGGGAAACAACAGAATGGAAAAGACTAGAGATCTCTTCAAGAAAATTAGAGATACCAAGGGAATATTTCATGCAAAGATAGATTTGATAAAGGACAGAGACGGTATGGACCTAACAGAAGCAGAAGATATTAAGAAGAGCTGGCAAGTATACACAGAAGAACTGTACAAAAAAGAGCTTCATGACCCAGATAATCACGATGGTATGATCACTCACCTAGAGCCAGACATCCTGGAATGTGAAGTCAAGTGGGCCTTAGAAAGCATCACTATGAACAAAGCTAGTGGAGGTGATGGAATTCCAGTTGAACTATTTCAAATTGTGAAAGATGATGCTGTGAAAGTGCTGCCCTCAATATGCCAGCAAATTTGGAAAACTCAGCAGTGGCCACAGGACTGGAAAAGGTCAGTTTTCATTTCAGTCCCAAAGAAAGGCAATGCCAAAGAATGCTCAAACTACCTCACAATTGCACTCGTCTCACACGCTAGTAAAGTAATGCTCAAAATTCTCCAAGCCAGGCTTCAGCAATATGTGAACCGTGAACTTCCAGATGTTGAATCTGGTTTTAGAAAAGACGGAGAAACCAGAGATCAAACTGCCAACACCCACTGGATCATAGAAAAAGCAAGAGAGTTCCAGAAAAACATCTATTTCTGCTTTTTGACTATGCCAAAGCCTTTGACTGTGTGGATCACAATAAACTGTGGAAAATTCTGAAAGAGATGGGAATACCAAACCACCTGATCTGCCTCTTGAGAAACCTATATGCAGGTCAGGAAGCAACAATTAGAACTGGACATGGAACAACAGACTGGTTCCAAATAGGAAAAGGAGTACATCAAGGCTGTATATTGTCACCCTGCTTATTTAACTTCTATGCAGAGTACATCGTGAGAAACACTGGGCTGGAAGAAGCACAAGCTGGAATCAAGATTGCTGGGAGAAATATCAATAACCTCAGATATGCAGATGATACAACCCTTATGGCAGAAAGTGAAGAGGAACTAAAAAGCCTCTTGATGAAGGTGAAAGTGGAGAGTGAAAAAGTTGGCTTAAAGCTCAACATTCAGAAAACGAAGATCATGGCATCCAGTCCCATCACTTCATGGGAAATAGATGGGGAAACAGTGGAAACAGTGTCAGACTTTTTGGGGGCTCCAAAATCACTGCAGAATGTGATTGCAGTCATGAAATTAAAAGACGCTTACTCTTGGAAAGAAAGTTGTGACCAACCTAGATAGCATATTCAAAAGCAAAGACATTACTTTGCCAACAAAGGTCCGTCTGGTCAAGGCTATGGTTTTTCCTGTGGTCATGTATGGATGTGAGAGTTGGACTGTGAAGAAAGTTGAGTGCTGAAGAATTGATGCTTTTGAGCTGTGGTGTTGGAGAAAACTCTTGAGAGTCCCTTGGACTGCAAGGAGATCCAACCAGTCCATTCTGAAGGAGATCAGCCCTGGGTGTTCTTTGGAAGGAATGATGCTAAAGCTGAAACTCCAGTACTTTGGCCATCTCATGTGAAGAGTTGACTCATTGGAAAATACCCTAATGCTGGGAGGGATTGGGGGCAGGAGGAGAAGGGGATGACAGAGGATGAGATGGCTGGATGGCATCACCGACTCAATGGACGTGAGTCTCAGTGAACTCTGGGAGTTGGTGATGGACAGGGAGGCCTGGTGTGCTGCGATTCATGGGGTCGCAAAGAGTCGGACACACCTGAGCGACTAAACTGAAACTGATTTGACTTCATGGGTTCCCAGGTAGTGCTAGTGGTAAAGAACCCACCTGCCAGGGCAGGAGACAAAAGAGACTTGGGTTCAGTCCCTGGGTCAGGAAGATCCCCTGGAGGAGGGAATGGCAACCCACTCCAATATTCTTGCCTGAAGAATTCCATGGACAGAGGAGCCTGGTGGACTACAGTCCTTAGGGTCACAAAGCGTCAGACACAACTGAAGCGACTTAGCACACATGCACATTTGAATTCATACTGAGGATTTTATTTACATCACTGCATTTAGCTTCACAAAGGTCTTGAGATAGGAACAGCTGTCCCCACTTTGCAGAGATGTTAAGTAACTGGTGGGATATCACACAGCCAGTTAAGTGGCAGAGGTGGGACTCAGACCCACATTCATCTGGCTTTACAACCTGCACTCCCCAAACACATTTCATGAAAGAAACAAGGATTTGAAAGCTTAAAGAACAGAATAGTGCTGTCTATTGCACACAAACAATTCTCAGAAATGGTTGTTTCTAGGATTATAATGACTGTTACTATTATTTTTACTGCTACTACTGCTACTGCTATTGCTACTATTACTGTTGTTATTCAAATAATGTGATCCTCCAAACCTAATTTCCAGGACTTATAAATACGTATGGTGTTAAAATCATAAGCAAAACATTAAATGCCTTGAACTAATAACAGTAGGAAAGTTGACAAGCCAATAAACACATTATCAAAATGCAGAATAAATGACTGAATTTAAATAGCAACTCTCTCTAAAGAGCTCACAGTTATTCATGGAATTTCATCTCCTTAATCAATTTTTACATGAGCTATCTAGATAAGAAATATATTTATTCCCACTGAACAGGAAGCACTGAAGATGAATAACTGAGTGATTAAGCCATGGTAAAGCCACGCTGGTAAAAGTTGGGGACAAGTATTTCTTATCATGCAAATCAAAGACCATATTCCAGCTTCATAACCCAATATCTGAAGTTGATGTTTACATCAAATTGGCAGGAAGATCAGTAAGGAAGGAAATTAATCTCGGCGAAGTATTAAATGCTGAGTCATTTTACCTAGAAAGACTGCGTAATTTTCCTTCCCTAAAAGCACAGTCAATTTCCAACTTATAAGTAACCTGCTTTCCAAAAATGGGTCAGATGCTTGGTATCTGTCACTCTGAATCCTCTTTACCATATTTGCATGGTACAGTCAGGTCCTGGGCCAACCCCCAGGAGGGAGTCCCAGGCTCAATACAGCTGAAGATATTGCAGTCACAGTGACCTGCTGCCATGGTTGACAGTGGAAAGTCCTGCTGGGAGACCGACCCAGTGAGGCAGCCATGGCACCTGGCGGAAGCCACTTTTCACCTCGTCTCTGCTAACCAGGAAGTAGGAGCCCAGGTCCACTGGGCCTCTGAGACCTAGGATGGTGGTTCAGGTGGAGAAAAGAGCCAAGAGGAGAATGAAGGGTTCAATCCAGGACTCCAGATGCCAACAGGTGGGGAATGCTGGAGACACAATCCATTCGGATGCTACCTATTCTGAGTGGGTTCCCCATCCCAGATCCCAGGGCTTACTTCAATCCAGGACTTCAGATGGGCTCTCCTCTTCCCCTTGCACATGGAGAAGAGACTCAATTCCCCATCTTTCCTTGAGATCCTCAAAGGACTTCTTCACCCCTGGTGGCTAAGCAGTAAAGAATCCGCCTGCAGTACAGGAGATGTGGAGGTGAGAGTTCAATCCCTGGGTCAGGAAGATCCTCTGGAGGAGGAAATGGCAACCCACTCTAGTATTCTTGCCTCGGAAATTCCGTGGACAGAGGAACCTGACGGGCTACAGTCCATGGGGTCACAAGAGCTGGACACGACTTGGCAACTAAACAACAACAACAGATGTTTCTCACGGTATGAGCTGCAGACACTGAGATGGAAGCTCTAGAATGAGGTATGAGGGTGGGCACAGTCAACTTGAGCCCGGAGTAAAGGACTGCTATCTGGTATTGGGTTTCCTGTCATCAATTCCCCCTTCTTTTTTGGCTGTGTAGCACGTGGGATCTTAGTTCCCTGACAAGGGATCGAACACATGCCCCCTTGCTGTGGAAGCTCAGAGTCTTAACCCTGAATCACGGGAAGTCTCCATTCCCTCGTCTTTAGGTGACACCTTTTGCAGGAATCCCCCTCCCCATTGGAGAGACCATGAATAAAAATGTCTTGCTCAGCCCTGTCCAAAGAGTAGCACTGAGATGCAAACCAGGCCTAGTCCTTCCTAAGACACTGGTTCTTCAGCAGAATGATACAGAATGAGGAAGAAAAAAAAAATGTGGCTCCCTGTTAAAATGATCAGAAATGAATTCATTTATGCCTGCATTTATTTGGTCAAGATTACTGAGCACCAGTCCAGGAACTAAGGATTCAGGAGTGAACATACCTGATGAAAAGCCCTACCTTGCAAAGCTTACATTCTTGCTGCACATGTTGGGCGGGGGGGAGCAACAACCTGTAAAAAGTAAAATAATAAAATATGTAGAAGTGACATCAGTACTGTAAAAAAACAAATTTAAGGGGACTTCCCTAGTGGTCCAGTATGCACTGTAAAATACATATATGTATAATTTACATTTTAAGAAAAATAGATGAAGAAAGGGAGGCAGTGAGTGAAGACAGATGAGGTTGCAGTTGCAAACTGCTCTCACTGAGGAAATGATGTTTAAGTGAAAACCTGAAGTCAGTGGGGGAGCAAACCATGAAACAAATACAAAGGCCTGAGTGGAAGTGAGCCCTGCAAGGTCAAGGATAAGCCCAGAGGTCAGTGCAACTGGATCACAGCACCTGAGTGGTAGGGAAGAAGTTAGCCCATCATGGGTATAGCATGCACAGAGCTTTCTGGGCCACTGGGTTAATCCTGGAAATGTTTTGAAACTAGAGTCAAAATTCCACTAACTGTGAAATATGATTCCATTTTTTGAGTTCAGCAACTGTAAGTGTAGCATTGTCATTTTTGACACAAAAGGGCTGCAGGAGCAATGAGCTAGAAGAAAGGGAAGTTGGGGACATGCTAAGTTTGCGATGGCTATTAGACATCCAAGTAGAGATGTTAGGTAGTTGGTTGGATATCAGACTGAAGTTCAGAAAAGAGGTCTGGACTGGAAATTTAAATTTCAGGGTCATCAACATATATGGTATGCACCTATGTTCTACTACTCTGTAACGAAGTACCACAAACTGAGCAGTTAAAACAATATCCTTTTATTGTCTCAACAGTTCTGTAGGTCAGGAGTCCAGACTCAGTGTGGCTGAGCGCCCTCCTTGGGCTCTCACAGGCTGAAATGAAGGTATTGGCTGGAGCCTCAATAGGGTTTGATCATTGTCCAAGCTGGCTCGATAGCAGAATTCAGCTCCTTGTGACCATCGGACTGAGGTCCCAATTTCTGGCTGGCTGTTGCTCAGAACCACTCTCAGCTCCTGGAGGTACCCACAGCTCCCTGCCTCGTGGCCTTGTCCACAGCAGATTTCAGCTTCAAGGTCACCAGGAGAATCTCTTTCTCATAGAATCCCTCACCCCGGGAAGCGCTCAGCTCTCTTTTAAGAGCTTGGCTAATTAGATCAGACAAACCTAGGCTAATCCTCTCTTGTGATGAACTCATAGTCAACTGATTAGCAACCAGATCCTGGCAGTAATATCTCATCATATTCATAATCTCACTCACACTGAAGGGGAGAGGATTAAACAGGACGTGTATACCAGAGTGTGATGGTAAATTTTATGTGTCAACTTGACTGTGCTAAGGGGTACCCAGTTAGTTGGTGAAACAGTATTCATGGGTGTATCTGTGTTTCCAGAAAAGATTATCACTTGAATGGTAGACTGGGTGAAGAAGTCTTATCGCCCTTATCACTGAGAGCAGGCATTATCCAACCTGTTGAGAGCCTGAATAGAACAAAGAGGCTGAGGGTGAACTGGCTTTCTCTTGAGCCGGGACATGGGTGCTCCTGGTTTTCCAGACTTCAAGTTTGGACTAGAACTGCACCACTGGTTTTCCTGGGGCTTCCAGATTGCAAACAGCAGATTGTCTGACTTCTCAGCTTCCTAATCACATGAACCAATCTGTCATAATGAATCTCTTTGTATGTATGTGTGTGTGTGTGTGTATATATATATATATATGTGTGTGTGTATGTATACACACACAGACACACACATAAAGGTACTCTTGCAGTGAGCATTTTTGTGCACCCATTTTCATCGCAAACATTTTCAACAAATAACTATTGATAACTGGCTATGGCAACCCATGCCAGTGTTCTTGCCTGGAGAATCTCAGGGACGGGGGAGCCTGGTGGGCTGCCGTCTATGGGGTCGCACAAAGTCGGACACGACTGAAGCAACTTAGCAGCAGCATAAAAGTTATGCTATAAAAGATTAAACACAAAAGCAAATAAAGAGGGGCATTAAAATAGGCATAATGAAACATGAAAAATAAATAACAAAGTTAAAAAGACTTTACATTTTCACTGTGTAACTAATTGGCCATAAGGCAATTTTCCCCCCAAAAAACTGAAGAATTTTAAAAGGGACACTCAAAAGGACATAAATATGAAACATGAGAAATGGATAACAAAATTAAGAAGACTATTGCAAAATATGAAATATCTGAATGCATTTAAAATGCACATAGATTCATGACAATTCTTAGATAACTAATTTTATCTTGTGGGTGTACCTAAGTGTTTGCTTTCCGAGTCTTTCATTCATAGTATTTTATACTTTTTGTTTTTTGCTTGTTGATTTGTCTCCTCATTCAGTACCACACTTTTACTTTTTGCCAAAACTTCTTTCATTGAAAGAGGTATCAGTTTCTAAATACTGCGGAGCTTTGTATTGCCTTGTGAAAACCTCGACGCAGTTGTTTGTTCTTGGCATATTGTTCCATGTTCATTGATAGACATTCCAAAGTTCTATAGGAAATGCAGATTCAACTCTGGGCCTTCAAGTCACCAAAGGATTTGTAAACTAAAAAGTTATCATTTTCTAGTGCTTTACGATCTGACTTTACAGTCTCTTGTTTCACATAACCAGTAAGCTTTGTCACTGCATTTTCTATCAAGTCCATACACGTAGTTGCTATCATCCACTATTTTAAGACTGCCATGTCCACTCATCACTGTATAGATAGAGACCATTATGAGGGTTAAGATCTAAAACTGGGAGTACTGCATCAATGGAGAAATGACACCAAACTGTCAACCAATTATTCTATCTTTTATGGCATAATTGCCATCAGTTCAGTTCAGTTCAGTCGTTTAGTCGTGTCCAACTCTTTGCGACCCAATGAAGCACAGCACGCCAGGCCTCCCTGTCCATCACCAACTCCTGGAGTTTACTCAAACTCATGTCCATGGAGTCAGCGATGCTATCCAGCCATCTCATCCTCTGTCGTCCCCTTCTCCTCCTGCCCCCAATCCCTCCCAGCATCAGAGTCTTTTCCAATGAGTCAACTCTTCACATGAGGTGGCCAAAGTACTGGAGTTTCAGCTTTAGCATCATTCCTTCCAAAGAACACCCAGGACTGATCTCCTTTAGAATGGACTTGTTGGATCTCCTTGGAGTCCAAGGGACTCTCAAGAGTCTTCTCCAACACCACAGTTCAAAAGCATCAATTCTTTGGCGCTCAGCTTTCTTCACAGTCCAGCTCTCACATCCATTCATGACTACTGAAAAAACCATAGCCTTAGAGCCAATTAATTATGTAGTGTAGATGTTTGTGGCAAAAATACTGAACACAATATATGTTATACACATTTCAGGTGGCACAGTGGTAAATAATCCATCTGCCAATGCAGGAAACACAAGAAATATGGATTCAATCCCTGGTTTGGGAAGATTCCCCTGAAGAAAGAAATGGCAACCCATTCCAGTATTCTTGCCTGGAAAATGTCATGGACACAGGAGCCAGGCAAGCTACAGTCCATGTGGTTGCAAAGAGTTGGACACAACAGAGCATGTAATCATACAACAAATACATATCTCATATACATATTATTAATATATATTACATCCTATTGATTCTGTTTCTCCAGAAAACACTGACTAGTACATAGTGTGTGGGAATCTTAGGAGGTTTAGTTGCTAAGCCGTGTCCAACTCTTGGACTATAGCCCACCAAGCTCCTCTATCCATGGGATTTTCCAGGCAAGAATACTGGAGTGGGTTGCCATTTCATTCTCCAGGGGGTCTCCCAGACCCAGGAATCAAACCTGGGTCTTCTGCATTGCAGGCGGATTCTTTACCAACTGAGCTACAAGGGAAGCAGGCCCATATTAGAATTCTGACTACTATAGATAGTTATTTTTAAATCTTGGGATTAAATGAAATCACAATGTAGAGTACAGAGAGAAAAAGAATTAGTTTCTCCTACTTATACCCCTAAAGCTGTCTGTCTCATTCCTTTTTCCATCTCTGTTCTCCAAGCTTCCTTCTGGTTCTCAGAGCTGCCCAAATCCTTGCTCGTTACAGTAACCTGAGAAGATTTCTGTTACTTGCAACCAAAGAACACCAACTGATTTACCCGAGAATGAGTCTTATTCATACAAGGTTTGAGAACCACTGGATCAGACCAATAGAGTAAGACTGAGATGCAAATAAATGATAATGTGTCTTTTATACCCCAAATTTTGAAATAAGAATGTATCTACATTTCACAGGAAATCCTATCCAAATGATTTCGTGATAATTTGCTCAATGGAAAAGTCTGAGCCTCTGGTTTAAAATGTGGAAACATGGCAGAATAGGGTTCTAAAGTTGATTTTACAAGACTAGCCTCTTTTAAATCAGTGACAACTGATGTCTCTTTTGGGTCCTGCCTATTGTTCTTGCTTGGGCATGGTGGATGGAGAAGCAAGAGTAGAATGTAGTCAAGAGAATGGCAGTGACACATGTTTAAATACTCATGTAACCGGTGGCCCCCATCTCATCCCATACCTTCTCAAAACCTAGCTTTTCAAAAAGCAGCGGAATAAAGTAATAAAACACAGATGAAAGCACAAGTAACAAAAGCAGGAGATGAATCTGGGTTTGAGCTCTTAACACTTTCATTCACCAGCTGTACAAGTTGGAGCTCATAACCCAACTTTTCTGCATCTTCTTTTCCTCATCCATCAACTGCAGTAACCTTGCCTTTCTCCCAAGTTATTGAAAGGTTTAAATAAGATTATGGATCTAAAAGCATTTCTGCTGCTGCTAAGTCGCTTCAGTCGTGTCCAACTCTGTGCAACCCAAGACAGCAGCCCACCAGACTCCCCCGTCCCTGGGATTCTCCAGGCAAGAGTACTGGAGTGGATTGCCCTTGCGCATTTCTAGTGTGTGCTAAATAACGGTGACCGTTTGCTGTGGCTGTCATGCCTGTTATCCTCCTGAAATAGGAACCGGAAAGATGACCTCCTTTTGTCTCCCGTCATTGCCAAACGCACACAGATCAGAAAGCTTAAGAGAGAAAAGCTGTAAATAGCATGAAGCTGCAACACGGTTTGCTCATATTCCCTGACCTATTCCTGACTCTCTAATAGTATCCGGCCCTCATCCCTCGTCTCCTGTCCACTTTGGATTGGATAGAAAGTGGGAGGAAAGAAACAAAATTCCCTGGACAACTGAGCTATGCTATGTAAATGCATACCAAGGCAGTGAGGTAGGAATCATAAAGTCTAGGGAAAGTAAAAGCAAATTAAAGCATTAAAAATCTTCTATTAAGTGAATACAAAATCAGAATGAGTGCAGAATTTATGACTTTTCTCCTGGTACCAAGATCCTCTCTACCAATTAGGAGACCTACCACCTAGGTTGCGTATGCCATGGTGTCTGCTCTCTTGCACATTTTTTACTGCACAAATACATTAGCATGGCAACTCAAAAAATGTTATGTGGGTAAACCTTTCAGATGTTTCCCCGTGCTTAACTACACTATAACTCTTTCATCTGGTATATCTAATGTCTTTCTTTATTTTACCTTCTGCATATTAACAATTAAGATTTGTGCCAAATCCAACTCTTAATTGTTCTCAATTAATCTCACCGTTCTACTAATGACACTAATAAGATGAATTCACCATTACATGGTTTATTTTCATGTTCCTTGATTCCAAGGATTATCGTCATCCTCAAAGTAAAGATAAGGATGAGTCAAATGTTCCCTTTCAGAGTTCCTCTTATTCATCAGGGCTTTAAATAAACTGGCTGCCACCTGGTTACAGAAGAAGACGTTTAAGTACATATGAAACTCATCCTGTCATTTTCTTGAGCGTTGACATCCCAGCACCCAAGCCTCCCACATCCACAGATTTAAAGACATCACAAGACACAGAGGTGGAGGTCTATGGCAATATGACTGCCAGTTCCCTTGACCTAATATTCCCTGGTTAACAAGTTCTGACTTTCATTCAAGTTTCACTTTAGCTAAATCATGATATTTATAAGACAGAATGAAACAATCGCATGCCTCATGGAAGCAGGAAGGGAGGGATTTGGGCCATCAAAAATGCAAATGAGCACTGGGAAAAAAGCAAAACTTGACCTATTCATTCCTAACCTTCACTTCCTATTTTAATTTCTAAGGGTTTATTGGGAGAAGGAAAAGTAAACAACTACAGGAAATGATTAAGGCCGTTGGTAATTTATCTAGTCTCTTCATAAGATTAACTAATAAACATAAATAGGTGTTTGCGGGCCCAATCAACTGGTTTGTGGGTCAGTAGGGTTCTTGATTCTATTTGCCTTTTTGTTAGCTGCTAACTCCAGCAGCCTATCCCACAAATTACTGAGTTAATATATTCTGTGGAATTTAAGAGCCCCGAGGCAATGGGTAATTGTGCTCACCAACCAATGCCTAATTTAACTCAAAAATGAGAGAAAAATTTTAGAGGTTAGAAAATTATTGCATATATGTCCTCTTTGACTCCCAATGTTTATATATTTATTTATTTCTCTTCCTCTCTCCTGCTTTTCCACTACTTTTTTTTTTTTTCTTTTTTCTTTCTTCCATATTTATGGTAAGACATCAGTCATCTCACGGGTGTTATTAAAAACCCAAGAGCTTATTCACTCTCAGCTCCTATGAAGGATAATTTTTCTCTTGTTTCATCACATTTCCTGGGGATTACTTAAGCTGTAATGATCCACCAAGTTCCCCATTGTGTAGAATCCATTCAATCAAGTTGCTTTTGAATCAAATGCAGAAATTGACTCCAGTTGTCAACCCAGGGTGTTCCTAACTCAAAACCAACAGGAAGCCCAGTGAAGTCATAGAGAAGAGGGAGTGGATAAGGAAGGGGATTAGATGCCAAGAAATAAAGCCCTTTTCATGGTAAGAGAACTCAAGCAACCACAAACCGATAAGGAAAGCCCTCGGGCTGCCTTCCCAAAGAGATGCCAACAAGGAAAGCTGATTCTGGATTTAGAGGAAGTGGCTGCCTGCCAGAGAACAGAGAGGCTGCATGGAACACCAAAGAGGCAGCCTGGGGTGGGCAAAGCATTGAAGCCCCTGAGTCAGAGCTCTATCATTTAGTCTTGGATTCTCTACACTAGCCTGGCAGTCTGTACCATTCAGCTCACCTCTCTGAGTCTCAATTGCCTCATCTGTACAATGTAGATGATACAAATCTACTCTAGGGAACTACTCTCAGGCTCAAATGAAATTAAGTAGTAGCAGCCCTTCCTAAAGCAGAATGTGGTTTGTAAATGTTAGTGTGTGTGCATGCGTGCCCAGCAGTATGTGACCCGATGGACTATATAGCCCACCAGGCTTCTCTGTCCATGGAGTTTTCTAGGCAAGAATACTGGACTGGGTTGCATTTCCTTCTCCAGGGGATCTTCCTGACCCAGGGATCAAACCTGCATCTCTTGCATTGGCTGGCAGATTCTTTACTGCTGAGCCACCTGTAAAGTCCATTATTTACATAATTTTCGTTTTGTTTTTAAATACTTATTTGGCTGCACTGGCCTTAATTGCAGAATGTGAGATCTAGTTTCCTGACCATGAATTGAACCTGGGCCCCCTGCATTGGGAGCATGGAGTATTAGCCACTGGACCACCAGGGAAGTCCCACATCAGCTTTTTTTTTTAAGCTAAAGGTTTTAACACAGAACGTATGACTTATCTGGAAGTCTTGATAAGGTTTGGATGATCTGAGGGCTGGACAGTGTCACAAAACACTCAGGTTCTTTCTATCTCTGTTCTGCTAAACACAGTGTCAGCTCCATCCTAAGGCTGTTTGCCCCATGGTTATAAGATGGCTATATGTATCAGTTAGGGCCCTATGCTTTCATGTTCCTGTCCACAGAGGGGCCAGTGAATGGGGATGGGGAAGAGAGGAAGTGAAAGATGCGTTCCCAAGCCATTGAACCAAAGCTTTCTTTTCTGTCTGTATGAAAGGATCTATGTCATTGACCCTGAGCTGTCACACAAAGAATGCTGCACTTTGAGTTCCTGAATCTGTTGCTGATAAGGGGAAGAAGATTGCCATGATCCCCTGAGATGAATCAGGCTCCCCCCTCTCTGGAGCTGACTTCACCACCACCACCACCACCACCCCTAACCCCCATTGCTGCTACACACAGGAGAGGCAGTGGAATGGACACAACAGCCTGCGTGCCCCAGGGGAAACCTTCTTGATGAGACTGGTGTGTCACTTCTGCCGGAAACATCAGCATCTTATCAAAGCAGGAAACGAGACAAGGCAATGAATATCTGAAATTTTAGATTTCAAAGGTCTGACTGACTCTAAAGTCATATCCTAGAAATGTTAGACTGAATTTCCAGAGGAAAGGTGACTTCCCAAAGTCAGTGTAAGGGAAAGAAGGGTCCAGAGTACAGGTCAGTCCAGGAGGAGTTTTACCTAAAGAACCATTGTTAGACATGCATGGCCCAGAAAGGACAAGTGTGGGGCTGAGGACAAGAGGACTCAGAAATTGGATCAAGGCCGAGAAATGGCAAAATGAAGACAAGATGAAAGTGTGAATGTTAATCAAGCCTAGAAGGTGGGAGTCAGCCTGAGGGACCAGAAGATTCTGAAATTAAATCAGAAAGACCCAGGCATGGGATCTTTGGGAGCAAGCCGAGCAGTAGTAATATATCCTCAGAGGAGCCACTAGGCCAAGACTCAGCCAATTTGGAGGCAGCATTTATAACTACCAGTGGGAAAGGAGAATGTTCACTTTTGTTTTAATCATGAAGGGTGCTTCTTTTTTATGTATCACTTTGTATGAATAACTCAACAAACTAAATTATCTCACAAAGAGGACACCCTCTACAAAAAGAGTGCTTAACTGAAGCAGAAATTACGTGGAAATGCAGTGTAAAATGGGTTTTGGAGATCTCTAATTTACCAATATATTTTGTGGAACTAAGCATAACTCTTTTCCAAACTCTTCCACCCTGTCTTGGTGGCATTTGTAGGTAATTATACCCAGGTAAGTCTGCTTTGAATGTTGCCTAATCAAACACCTTTCTGTATGTGCCACCACGCCTTACATTTCAAATGACAAAAACTCAAACTAGCTCTTGCAAAAAGGGCAACCCTTTACTTCTGGAAGGTCTAGAATTATCACTGATGGAGACACAGCTGGTGTCAGGACTTAAATTAGGTCTTCAGGATTCCATCTCTCTAGACCTCGCAGCTTTTGATCCAGCTTGGCTTTATTCTTCAACCTGTGTCTCTCCAAGATGGCCTCTGGTCATCTTTACCACCAGTAGCATCCTCTCAGTTTAGCCACTCCGGCAGGAAACGGTTAATTCCAACTGAGACATTTTAGGGGAGGCAGTCAGTGGTTGGGTCAAACTGGTCCACGTGACAATCTCCGAACCAATCACTCTTCAGTTCAGTTCAGTTCAGTCGCTCAGTCTTGTTCGACTCTTTGCAATTGGTAGAGCTGTACCAAAAAGATACTCTTGAGCGTTGTGCCCCACTCCTGCGGTGAGAGGAGGGCACCAGCCCCACCAAGTTCACATGCAATGGGCATGTCAGCACCCAGCGGAAATCAAAGGGCTGTGATGAGAAGGACACTGGAACAGTAACGGTGGCAGCTAGAGGCCAGTCCTCACAGTCTCACCCACTCTTAGGTATTAATCTTTGTGCATGACTTCTCCAAAAGTCATTTAAATATGTTCAGCTTCCCACCTTGAATCTATAATAAAATCATAGTAATTTCCATCCACCCAAATGAGAGTGATGTGTAAAAATCACCTAATAGATGAAGAGTTCAGCAAATTGAATATCACAAAATGTTTAACAACAAACGTTACAAAACAGACCGGGAATACTACTGTGATGAAAGTGTTTACTAACCTCAATGAAGTTTAGCCTAATTAGATGGTAATCACACTGGGCCAGTACACAGTGTTCATACATAAGAAACAGGAGCAGCCAACGTTTGATCTGAGCTCCGATAATCCTGGCTGGGTTCTCCTTTTAGACACATAGTCTTCAAAGGAGGAATCTTTTTACCTAAATGTTTTTTTATGTGCTGTGCTCCTTTATAATTAGCTTTGAAGGATTAAAAATTCACCAAATCATATCATACAAGCCTGGATGTGTTCCAGCCTGCCTCAATGTCTTTTAAATAATTCTCCATTAAAATTCTGCTTTCAGCACTCGAACAAGTGAGCAGGGCTGCTGAGGCAGAACAAGATTGGTTTTATTGACAGGTTTTACTGCTATCTGTTATCCAGCTGTGGGTTTCACTGATCGTTTATCACAGGGCAATTAAAGACGTTGCTTCTTAGACACACGGCTAGCTTGTTTAACTCAAAGTCATTTTGCTAATTAGAAATTACTATATTTGATATGCATAGCTCTGTAAAAATCCTCTCCAAAGACTGGCTCCACATTCACATCTCAGAGAAACTTGCCCAATCGAAAGGATGTTTGGACACAAAGATGTACAGAATACTTCAACTGTAGAATCGTCACCTGATCACATACAGCAGTTATAATACTCACATTAAAAAAAGAACAATAGGGACTTCCCTGGCAGTCCAATGGTTTGGACTTTGCTTTCCAATGCAGGGTGTGGGTTCGATCCCTAGTCAGGGAACTGGGATCCCATGTGCCCTGGGGCCAAAAAACCAAAACATGGAACAGAGGCAGTGTTGTAACAAGCTCAGTAAAGACTTTAAAGACGGTCTACATTAAAAAAAAAAAACAAAAAACTACTTAAAAAAAAAAGCTCACTTACATGGAACAGTAAATTACAACTAAAAACTAGAATGGTTGCGAAAGTAAGCAAAATGCAAACAATTTTTTAAAACCTAGTTACCTTCAAAGTGAAAAGTGAGGCCTCAAGACTATAAAATTCAAAACTGTTTGATTAATAAGACTACGTGTTGTCCTTATGAAAAAATAAACACGAGCTCTTTTTTTTTTTTTTTGCAAATGAATATTATAATTCTCCCTGAAAGACATTGGCCCTGAGCCCAAAAGAAAGCACGAAGCAAATGGCAACCTATTTGTGGGGCTGCAATGAGCTGCCTTTTCTGTAATTGCCTCTGCCCCAGGGACGCCTGACCTTGCTTATCTGAGCATGAACTCGCCGCTGAGTTCAGTCTGGCCGCTTCGTATCTGCACATGCTGGCTGGTAAATTAAGCAGGCTTCTCCAGGCAGGTGGCCTGGCTTGTATATGCACCGCCTTTGTAGCCCAGTGACAAACCTTGGTGTTATCGTGGGTGTTACCCACCAAAATCCACAGAGACATGGGAGAAATCCATTGGTCTTCAGTCACAAGGGAAAAGGGGCACATTTACCCTAGGCTCTTTTATTTTGATTTGTTTCTATGGTCCTTCTATTTCATACTAGAGTATATATATGGTCAAGGTAAAAGAGTCATGATTACAATTCTCTATTTGGAGAAGAAAAGGGTTATATATCTAGTTCTTGTTCCATATGCATTTGTGTTTTCCCCTGACAGAAGAAAAGAGAGATTAGCAAACCACCTCACAAAAAGCTATGCCTCGTGAATGGAAAGAAAGATCTAGATCTGAAGAGTAGCTTAGGAACCGCGTCCCTTTGAAAATAGATACTCTCTCCTTTTCATTCTGTCTCTAGTGCCTAGAACATACCTGGCACGTAAATATTTGCCTACGGATGATCAAACAGCAGTTCTCAGAACTATTTGATTCCTAACAGGAGCTCAGCTACTGCCACCTCATCAAACCTCCTCCTCCAACTGTCACAGTCTTTGGAAGAAGGGAGTTCTGATCTGCACAAGCCCTGGTGAGCATACCCTACTTGAAGCCTTAATGTGATCCAGGAATCATCAGGATACAGAGTCTGTCTTGTGAGGCTTTGGGAAGGAAGTAGCAATTGGGCTGGATTTTACATCTCAGCAGTGAAAGGTGGAAGGAAAGATACTTCAGAAGGGAAAACATACAGAAGTGAAAAATCACCTGGGAGGAACTAGACATTCTGAAAAACCATCTTTTGTGATCTGCTCCCCAAGTTAGCTCAGATGTCAGATTGGTTGTGTGAGATGACTTACACACGCCAGGAAATAATACTACAACTTGATCCCCAGGTCCAGTCTGTTTCTCCCTGCTGGGCACAGAGAAACTTCATCCCCCAGGAGTTTGGCCTCAGCCGGGAGCATAGGGAGCCATGTACCTGCTGTTAATCCTTTGTGAAATCCCAGCTTGATCAATGATCACACTGGGTTTTTGCTGAGAGAACTAGACACTAAATCTTACATAACTGAGATCTGAGATAATTAGAGGGACATAGTGTGCAGGTTCATAATGTGTCATGGATGCCTTGATGTTTCAAAGTAAACAACCAGAGGCCCTGATTTTTTTTTTTTTTAAGTGACTGTTTAGGAAAATTGAAGCCCAAACCATAAGTTGAGGGCCTTGAAAGTGAAAGTGTTAATCGCTCAGTTGTGTCTGACTCTTTGCGACCCATAGACTGTAGCCCACCAGGCTTCTCTGTCCATGGAATTCTCCATGCAAGAATCCTGGAATGGGTAGCCATTCCCTTCTCCAGGGGATCTTCCCAACATCGGGATCAAACCCTCATCTCCCACCTTGCTGGTAGATTTTTTACCATCTGAGCTACCACGGAAGTTCAACTCATCAGATACTCAGTAAGTAAGAGACTCTTGAAAACCTTTCTCTTAATAACTCAATGGGCACCAGACAGCCGAAATGAATGTCAGCCTGACACCACAGCAAGATCTTGGAAACCCTTTTGTCTGGAAAGCACTGGGGAATTTTGTGGTGGCCTTTGGGGACTGGAAGTACTTTCATCAGTTCAGTTCAGGTCAGTTCAGTCACTCAGTCGTGTCCAACTCCTTGCGACCCCATGAATTGCAGCACGCCAGGCCTCCCTGTCCATCACCAACTCCTGGAGTTCACTCAAACTCATGTCCATCGAGTAGGTAATGCCATCCAGCCATCTCATCCTCTGTCCATACCGGTTGTTAAATAGTTATAATTACAACTGATATGGATACTTCCATACTGATTGGAGAAGACTCTTGAGAGCCCCTTGGATTGCAAGGAGATCAAACCAGTCAATCCTAAAGGAAATCAACCCTGAATATTCACTAGAAGGACTGATGTTAAAGCTGAACCTCCAATACATTGGCCACCTGATGGGAAGAGCTGACTCACTGGAAAAGACCCTGATGCTGGGAAAGACTGAAAGCAAAAGGAGAAGAGGGCAGCAGTGGATGAGATGGTTAGATAGCATCACGAGTTCAATGGACATGAGTTGCAGCAAACTCCAGGAGATAGTGAAGGACAGGGAAGCCTGGTGTGCTGCAGTCCATGGGCTCACAAAGAGTCAGACGTGACTGAGCATCTGAACAACAAAATGGAAGCATCAGGTACAATCAGGTACAATCACATGAACTTCCTGGTATTTAACCATTTGGGGCTACAAAACTCATGATTTCATGGAATGCAGCCTAAAACCTCACTATTTTAATAACTGGCACAATCATATCAAAGTGTATGTGGGGATTATGTCTCTCTGCAAATAAGCAAAGTTTGACACTTTGGTTGTGTTTACCCAGCACAAGTAGATATGATCTGACAGGTATCTAGTTGATTTCACCCATCGAGGCAACCAGCAACTCCAAGCAAAAACTGCTGGGGCTAGGAGCTCAATCGACAGCATACCTTTCTCCACACCACACCACAGAACCATGAAAATAAGCATTTGTTGAGCTTACACGTAGTTCCCAATGTCATTCTAAGACCTTAATTTGAACAAACTCCTTAAATTCTCATACAACCCTATGGGGCAGGTTCCATCATCATCCTCATCTTACAAATGTGGAAACTAAGATGGAGAATAGATCACTTTTGCAAAGTCCCAGGTCAAGAGTGGCAGAGGCACTTGTGCACCCAGCCAGTCTGCCTCCAGAATCTACATGAGCATTTCAGACTCATACTCGAGCTACTGGAGGTAACAGAGGAGGAAGACCACAGAGATGATTGGACACCAAAATGGCAGCCTTATGACTGAGAAGAGCTGAACTGGAGTGCACAGTTTATTTAGTACCCCTGCAAAGAATTGTGAACACCAGCCCTTAAAATGGAGAAAGAAATGGCAACCCACTCCAATATTCATGCCTAGAAAATCCCATGGACAGAGGAGCCTGGCAGGCTACAGTCCATAGGATCAAAAAGAGTCGGTCACAACTTAGTGACTGCTGCTGCTGCTGCTAAGTCACTTCAGGCGTGCCTGACTCTGTGCGACCCCATGGATGGCAGCACACCAGGCTCCCCCATCCCTGGGATTCTCCAGGCAAGAACACTGGAGCGGGTTGCCATTTCCTTCTCCAATGCATGAAAGTGAAAAGTGAAAGGGAAGTCGCTCAGTCGTGTCCGACTCTTTGCAACCCCATGGACTGCAGCCTACCAGGCTCCTCCGTCCATGGGATTTTCCAGGCAAGAGTACTGGAGCACGTTGCCATTGCCTTCTCCAACTTAGTGACTAAACAACAACAAACCCCTGAAACAGAGAGATTTGCCCAATCAGTGTCTACCACAGTTCAAAATTGTGGGTCTCCCTCAAAGGGGCAGGTGGCTCTGCAGACAGAAAGGAACATATGCATTTTGACACCAGTTCAGTTCAGTCTCTCAGTCATGTCTAACTCTTTGTGACCCCACGGACTGCAGCCTGCCAGGCTTCCCTGTCCATCACCAACTCCTGGAGCTTACTCAAACTCATGTCCATTGAATCTGTGATGCCATCCAACCATCTCATCCTCTGTCATTCCCTTCTCCTCCCACCTTCAATCTTTCCCCGCATCAGGGTCTTTTCCAATGAGTCAGCTCTTTGCATCAGCTAGCCAAAGTACTGGAGTTTCAGCTTCAGCATCATCAGTCCTTCCACTGAATATTCAGGACTGATGGTGCCATCAGGCTGGATGGAAAAGAGAAACACCCGAGAGAGGCTGAGCTGAGCAGGAGTGCCTCTTCTCAGAATCAGGAGGCCCAGAGCCCCACCTCCTCCCATGAAAAGTTGTGGCCTCTTAACAAGAGGTCCCTGGAGAGAATCCCAGGGGCCTATGAAATTGGAAAGAGGAAAAATTTCTTTATTGTCATCGACCTCTCTCCAACCTATTAACCTCTAGCTGAAATTCAGCATTTCCTTATGTTATGGAAGGAGAGAGAAAGCCAGACTCACATAAGCAGCACATGTGACTCTGTCAGGTGTGTTCCCAGCACGTTACTACCCTGGAAAGGTCTGGAAGCTCATTCATGGGTATCAGAACTTCAGAATCACCGAGGTTCAGACCTGCTGTTCTGCCTTGTTATTTAGGGCACTCCAAAATCACTGCAGATGGTGATTGCAGCCATGAAATTAAAAGATGCTTACTCCTTGGAAGGAAAGTTATGACCAACCTAGATAGCATATTCAAAAGCAGAGACATTACTTTGCCAACAAAGGTCCATCTACTCAAGGCTATAGTTTTCCAGTGGTCATGTATGGATGTGAGAGTTAGACTGTGAAGAAAGCTGAGCACCGAAGAATTGATGCTTTTGAAGTGTGGTGTTGGAGAAGACTCTTGAGAGTCCCTCGGACTGCAAGGAGATCCAACCAGTCCATTCTAAAGGAGATCAGTCCTGGGTGTTCTTTGGAAGGACTGATACTAAAGCTGAAACTCCAGTACTTCGGCCACCTCATGTGAAGAGTTGACTCACTGGAAAAGACTCTGATGCTGGGAGGGATTGGGGGCAGGAGGAGAAGGGGATGACAGAGGGTGAGATGGCTGGATGGCATCACCAACTCAATGGACATGAGTTTGGGTGAACTCCGGGAGTTGGTGATAGATAGGGTGGCTTGGCATGCTGCAATTCATGGGGTTGCAAAGAGTCAGACACAACTGAGTGACTGAACTGAACTGAACTAAAGAAACATATATGCTATTATATCATAACTTTTCATGGTTTTTTTCCCTAGTATTTTGAAAATGGCATTTAGCTATAATTAATTTCCTCTATGCCTCTAAATACCATATCGTATACATTTAAAAACATTATTCTCTGAAGGGGTCCATAGGCTTTGTCAGACTTCCTAAGAGAGCCCCCTGCGACCCTTGCCACAAAATATATGAATCTCTGCTCTGATTGAAGACCCTCCACATAGAAAAGTGAGGCAATAGAAGTGGAGCTTTCACCTTAAGAGATATTACATGTGTGTTCGTGCTCAGTCATGTCTGACTTTTTGTGACCCTGTGGACTGTTGCCCACCAGACTCCTTTGTCCATGGGTTTCTCCAGGCAAGAGTACTGAAGTGGGTTGCCATTTTCCTTCTTCAGGGGATCTTCCCCATCCAGGGAATGAACCCATGTCTCCTGCATTGGCAGGCAGGTTCTTTACCACTGCACCACCTGGGAAGAGATGTTAGTAAATCATAAATAACTAAATAAAAACTAAAATATTCCTTCAGATTTGATATCTCCTTCCTCATTTCCCTTAATCCGGTCATATCTGTCCATCAATGTCCTCAAAAAATTAAGTCTGTGTGAAGGAAGGCTCTGATACAAGACGGCTAGGTTGGAGATTTTTTTCTTTCTAGCCTTTCTCTGATCAAAAATTGCCTATAAACTGTGCAAAAGTGTTCAATGCATGTTTTTATTTTCAATTCATATATTTCTACCCTGTATCGCTCCAGAAATATTTTTAGGGATTATTAGAATAAGTGAGTGTCTTTTGGGATCAGCAAGGCGATCTTATTAATTATAGTGATGGGCCATTCGGCAACTCCTAGCAGCTTTGCCCTAGACTCTCCCCTCAAGCCCTGCTTTCGTTACAGGTCCCAAGTGCAAGTTCTTCCCAGAGCAAACAGCTAAGAAACAACGAGCACCAACATTGAAAGCCATTTAATTTCTACTTGATAAGGAATAGATTTAGAAATTCTTGCTCCAGATACTACTTTTATTCCAACTGTGTATTAATATCAGGAAAGTTCTTTCCCAGTAAGTTTGGAATTTGTGTCTCACGGAAGATGACCCACTTCTCTGTAGACGTCTTGGTGGAATTAGACTCAGGTTTACCCTGAATGGCCATGACCAAGTAGAGTTCCCACTTCGTTCCCATAAAAGGTCCCATTTTTTACCATAATTTCTCATGTCCAACTAGGAGACTGAAATTAAGAGAGAGAGAAAAAAAAGAAAAAGCTTCGTGAGTGTGTGTTTAGTCCCCCAGCCATGTCCCATTCCTTGTGACCCCATGGACTCTGCCAGGCTCCTCTGTCCATGGGATTCTCCAGGCAAGAATACTGGAGCGGTTTGCCATTTCCTCCTCTAGTGGATCTTCCTAACCTAGGGATCGAACCTGGGTCTCCTGCATTGCAGGCGGATTCCTTTACCACTGGGTCACCTGGGAGGCTAATTGATTTAACGCTGACCTTGTCTTAAATATTCACCTGTATTTGATTGGTCTTCAAGTAGCCTCTTTCTGGAAATTTATTTTTTTGATTTAAATGACTGCCCAAATAGTTGCTCCTAAGATTCAAGCCTTGTCTTCCTCAATCATATTATTAATCCAATTCCAAATCATCAAATCATATCATGACACACAATGATGTCATTTGTATAGCTATTCCGAAGGTCTTTATTCTTTAGTATTAACTTTCTTTTTTTTTTTTTGGCTTCTTTGAGGGCTTCTCTCTAGTCCTGGTGTGTGGGCTTAGACGCCCTGCAGCATGTGGGAATCTTAGTTCCCTGACCAGGGATTGAACCGTGTCGCCTGCAGTGGAAGGCAGATTCTTAATCCCTGGACCACCAGGAAAGTCCCCTTGTCCTTATGAATTTGATTCGTTCTCTCCCAAAACTCTGCTGTGAGGGAAAAAAAGAATACATAAATGGTTTTCCTGCCCTATCTCTGCCAAATATAAGCAGCGAGGACATGACCAAAAGCAAGCAAGCTTTTGTCCTAGCTGACAGTAGACACACCCAGGCCACACCAAGCCTTGCCGGGACGCACTCTGGAAGGATCGCTCTTTATCTGGTCAGCCTTCTGGGAGGATCTGAGACTCATAAGAATTTCATTGATTCCATCTGGTACAAATATGTCTGTAAAAAATCCGAACAGACTCTTCTACTCAAGACTTTATAAAGAGTCCATTGAGAGTGATGAAACCCACACTATGAAGTAAAAAAACTGGAGAGAGGTGACTAACTAATTAGTGTAAGAATGTGTGCACACACACCAGCAGAACCACAGCTAGCACCACCACACCCCGAAAATAAACATCAGATACTGTTCTATAAAGTTCTGATGTTCACGTCCAAGCCTTCCTTCACTAAGTGAAGGACCTGTCCCTGGCCATGCCTGTGTGCATCCTTTGCTGCTGCCCTGGTTCCATTCTGTCACCTGAAGACCCATTTCCAGGAGTTCTGGGAATGTTTCTCTGTAGCAAGGCATTTTCTATCCGCTGCACAGATCTTCAGTCTGCAGTTGCCTTAAGTGGCCATTTCAGGTGTTCGGTCTTTATCAAGCAGAGCCCTACTGGGATTGTTGCATTCGCTGCCCTCTGAAATACAGCACTTGTTTGACAGGGCTCTGTGGCTAGGCTTGGTTGTGGCCACTCCAGCTCTTTCTGCTTCTTGAGGGATCTCACCCTCTGAGACTCTGTCCAGCCTCCTCCAAGGGACTGCAGCATTTGGGAGGGTTTTTAAAGCAACTGATTTTAACTTACAGATTGGATCCAAACTGAAAGAGGTTTCCCAGACATGGAATTCTTGATGGTCCCTGGCAGGCACATTATACAGACTCCCAGGAGCCCAGGCTCAAGGCTTTAAGAGTTTAACCCCTTTGTTCCCATGGACTGTTTGGCGACACCAGGGGTTCTCATCCATGGGGTCAGGACATCATGGGTTTTAGGTATAAGATGTATTGAAAAGAGTTCACTGCTAATATTGCAAAATAACTGACTGACTTAATAAGAACCAATTCCAAGTTATTCCTTAACAATGGCAATTCTATTTAACACTCACCCTTTCTTTAGTGGGAGAGAGAGCTGTACATGTCAGTACTGGGAATAAACCATAGCCTAAGGCCTATTTTATCTATGCCTCAGGCTTTTAATTCTTGTGACCATAAAAAACTTACTGTCTATAATTCCAGATTCCACTCTCCTCCTGTTCTGATGTTTCAATGAAATCTGAGCACATCCAGGCAGAATGCAGCATATGGAAGTGTCAGCTCATCATAGCAGGTGAGTAATGAAGGGGGAGAGAAGAAAGTTCCAAATGCCTGAGTACTCTTGTTGATCAGTTTTGTAATCAACCTGCATAACACAAACCCAGAAATATCCATTCGAAATCTGACCAGAAGAAATTGCCAATATTAGACCATTTTTGACCCACAAAAGCAGCACTTTCACATGGGTCCATTTAATATCATTCACAGTGCATTAAAACAACCTGGGAAAGAGACCAAGAAAAATCACCCAGCCCTACCCGATAGGTCTGCATCAAGGAAAAGAGGCTGCCCGCAATGTTTTTGTTTTGTTTTGTTTTATTCCATTTTTAACCAAGAGGACTTCAACAATATACAGTGCTATAAAAGTTTCCTTGTTTTTATCCATGTTTGGCTATATACATCTGAGAATAGCAATGGAATTTCTTCCTCAGCTCTGGGCCCTTCATCACTCTAAAAAAAAACAACAAAAAGTGCATCAACAGAATTTAAGAATGGTTGGTCTAAGTCCTCTTGAAATGGAAAGCTATTATTTTAAAGTTTCTGAGGAATAAACGATCCCTTAACTTAAACTTTTCTGACTGAGTTGCCCCGATCAGTACAGGGTGCTATTACAGCTGCCACTATAATTTTGACCCCAAAATACAAAGAAAAATGAGATAATGTGCAAGAAGGGCTTAGAAGAATGATTCTATTCTTTTCCTATTTTTGTTGTGTTTTCGTTTCTCAAGTTAATCTGATTGCTGTTGTTGCAAGGAGGGTATTCATCGAATATATCATAAATACATATTACCAGGCTCAAAGTTCTTCAATGTGGGGAAAAGTTCCTTAACTTATTTACCTGTATATATGGAACTAGGTAATACTCCATTGCCTAGATCATAACAATTACTATTTCCAAACAAAGGTGTGACTGTAAATAGTTTAAACACTTTAGGATTAGTTTTTAATCCTAAACGTCCACAGACACAGAAATTCTCAGCTCCTCAGGTCTTGCCTTTTAGTTACAAACTAAACTCTACACATTGTGGAAATACCTTAAACATTTTATCAAGACCAGTGAGGATCAGAACACGTATTAGGAGATGTCCTTACCTGCTGACATTTCCAAAGGATTTCAGTCCTCTAGGAAGAAGGAAAAAATGGAGAGGGGGAAGAAAGATGTTTAATTGGTTGTTCCTTGACTGCTGAACAATATCCATGCAATTTATCTTTTCAACACAACGGTGGCAGTGTTGATGGTGTGAGTCTGCATGGCTGCTGTAACAAAACACAGCAGACCGGGTGGCTTAAACAGCAGACATTTATTTCTGGAGACACAGTTCTGGAAGTCGGCAGGTCCGAGATCAAGGCGCCAGCTGATTGAGTTCTTCATTAGGTACCCCTTCCTGGCTTGCAGTAGCTGACTTCTTACGTCCTCACAAGGTAAAGAGAGGGAGAGGAGAAGGGGGAGCAAGGACTCTGCTGTCTCTGACTCCATCATGCAGCCTCTTCCCTCATGACCTCATCTAAATTGGGTCTAAAGATCCAGCAGTGCTCTCAGTCATCTCCAACTTTGTTGTGACCCCATGGACTGTAGCCTACCAGGTTTCTCTGTCCATGGGATTCTCCAGGCAAGAACACTAGAGTGGGGGTGCCATTTCCTCCTTCAGGGGATCTTCCTGACCGAGGGATTAATCTGAGTTTCCTGCATTGGCAGGCAAACTCTTTACCACTGAGCCACCTTGGAAGCCCCAAATGCTGCTACTTTGAAGGTTAAAGCTTCAACATGTGACCTTGGCAGGGTTGGGGTGGGGAGGACAAATCAGTCCACAGCACTAGTTAACAACAACCAAAAAAATCTTCAAAGTTCTAATTCATTTAAAAAGCAGCTTTCTAGATATCTGAATTTAACAAATGAAATACAAAGATGGCCATTCTAAAACAAATGTCTTCAATGTATGTGTAAATCTCACATCTATAGTAAACTATGGCCACATACCAACAAGTTTATATTACCTTTTCCTTTTAGTGTTTATATTTCCTCACTGCATACTTATTCTCCTGGTCCTTTTTAAAAAAAAAAAAAAAAAACAATTTGGCTTAGTGTGCTAAAAATAGCTTGTGTGCACTGTTTTTCCTTCTAGCTTCATTGTTACTAACTGATTTCTAATAGTCTTGGAGACTGGGTAAATCTCCTGTGAATGCAGTAAGCATATTTGATTGAAACTGATGCAGATTATCACAGCCCTGGATTTGGGGGGCACAGTCCTTCCCACCCCTTGAGCCCTGCCACTCCACCCCTCCTTAATCAGATACTCTTTGGGGATTTATTTCTGCCCCTGTAGAATCTGGGTATTAAATGCTCTGAGTTGCTATAGTTAGAGAGGCTCTATTTTTAGTTACAAACTGTTTCCCTGAGATACATACAGCTGCTGATTAACACTAGGAGCCTTTCTAACAAAGCTTGTGTTCTCAACCTTCCTTTTCAATGCCCGATAGGCCTATAAGCGAAAATACAAACACTGGTTATATTTAGTTTTCTCCTCAACCATGTCAAACCCTAAATTGAGAGGAAGTTATAAATACCCTGCAAGGAAAAGGCACTCTCTTCTTTAAGTAGGATTTTAGTGCCCCGCAGTGTTGTGGTATAAAGGGTTGAGAGGAGCCTGTATTAAAATAAGAGATTGAGTACATTTAACCTTTTGAATGGCAACCCACTCCAGTATTCTTACCTGAAATATCCCATGGACAGAGGAGCCTGGTGGGCTACAGGCCCTGGAGTTGCAAAGAGTCAGACACGACTGAGCACCCAACAAGCGGGCAACCTTTTGAAAGTATTCTCCAATACGTGGAGTTGTTCACACTTTATGACACTTAAGATTATCTAAGACATAGTAAGCATTCATCCAATATTTATGGCATGCAGAAGAACTGACCCTATGTAGCAGATATTCCAAAAAGGCTTACTGCTTGAGTGAATACATCCTTTGGCACAGTTAACCCTTTGAGATCAGAGAGAACCTTCTCTGTAAAGAATTCCTTGGAAAGGTGGACATCGCCAGCCCACAAAGCATCCAACACGTTTCCAGCAATGAATCCAACCACCCATTTGCAAGGTGTTTCAGCTACATCCTTGGTGGTGATAAGTTTCTACTTGCAGAGACGCAAGGAGAGGCAATCTGGGTTTGGAACTCCTGGCTTGTGAAAATTCTGGTACCCACCACCAGCCAGTCACCCCGTGATCATCCCTTCTCACTCCTCACCAGCTTGTAATTCATTTCCTAATTTCTCTTGGGGGCCCGGTGATGAGCACCTGGAACCCACCCAACGCTGTCTGCAGCACCTCTTTCATCCTTCTCTAAGGGGTCCCACACATCATGACCACCCACACCCTCAGGCTTTCACTGCTCACTGCAGTTGAGGGTACATTGTAACATGAGGGCAGTGGCCTGGCACTCTGCAGGCTTTTCTTTTAAATCCAGGCTCATCTCCTTTTACCTGGAAGCAGGTTAGGGAGTGCTTTGAGTGAGTTGTTTCACCTCTAAACTTTGATTTCCCCATCTGCGGCATGGGAGGAAAAACCTACTTCATGATAATGATGCAAAATAATTAATGTAACTATTCTAGTTCAGTTCCCAGTGCTGGAAGGAAATGCTCTGTAAGTGGGCACCCATGTTACTCACAAGTCTGTAAATTTCACCTCATCATCATCCAAAACCTTGACATCTTCCTTTTCTCTCAACTTCTATTATGCATTAGTCTCTCCGCCTCCCCCAATTTTTCCTTTCTTTCCTGCTCTTTGCCCAACTCAGAAATCAAAACAAGGCTCTTACTGATCCTGATAACAACATTACTGATATAGCCACAGACAAGAAAAGGGAAACCATCAACTCTGAAATAAAGTATTTGAAGTGAAATATAGGACTAGTGTTAATAAGTCCAAGCAGCCTTAAAAATAAGTTCAAAATACCAAATAACTTCTTTAGAATGTTCCCAGAAGTCTCTTCTACTTCTAAGTTTAATCTGCTTTTCTTTGAGCAGTCAACACTTCAGAACAAACTGAAAATATATTGGTTCTCATTCAATTTTTTCAAACTTCAACCATATTTTTGGAGAGTAGTATCAAGTAATTAGGACTTTCCAGGTGGTTCAGTGGCTAGAGAATCTGCCTGCCAATGCAGGAAATGCAGGAGATCGGGTTCTATCCCTGGGTCAGGAAGATCCTGTGGAGAAGGAAGTGGAAACCCACTCCAGTATTCTTGCCTGAAAAATCCTATGGACAGAGAAGCCTGGTAGGCTACAGTCCATGGGGCTGCAAAGAGTCAGACACAACTCAGCAACTAAGCACACACACAGCAAATAATTAACATTGCTGAGTTTTGATCCAGTCTTCCATTAACAATGAGTATTCCAGAGAGATATTTTCTACTGTCTTTACTGCAAATATACCATCATCCTCTCCATAATGAGCAAAATAGACTACTAGAGTTTAGCCTTAGAAATAAGTAAATTATATAAGCACTTCCATAGAGAGCACCGTGCAGACTCTGAATAAGTGAGTTACGGCTACATACGACATGACTTGGTAGCAAGTTGAAGCCTGTGCTGTTAAGCATTTTCCCACACCTAGCACATCTTCCTTTCTCTGTTTTAGAGAGAAAAATGTTTTGTTTTTCTAAGATGTCTTGGAAAGGAGTTAGCTCCCCAACACAGATAAAAGTGCAGGAACCCAGTATCCAGAAATGAATGACAATAGGAGAGAGATCCACTTGCTGAGACATTACCACTTTTCATCGTAGAGAATGTTTGGCCAAGAAATAATCATCAATCCTGCTCTAGGAATATCTGTAGCCTCAAGTTTGTTTTATTTGTTTTTTCATTTTTTTTCATTCTGATTTTTAATGAGGGACTTACCATGTTGCAGGAATGTGTTTTGCTTTCATAATCAGCATCGCAGCTTCCTGGGAAGACTAAATAGAATCTCCCAAATGTTAAACACACACAGCAGACACCATCTCCATCAATTTTAAGTAGCACATAAAGCAGGGACTCACATTCCTGCTGTGGTCCCTCTAGAACTGTGCTGTGCAGTATAAAATCTATTAGACACATGTGACTGTTTAAATTAAAATGAATTGAAAATAAGTAAAATGAAAGTTCAGTGTCTCTGTCTCCGTAGCCACATGTGGTTTGTGGCTACCATATTGGACAGTGCAGATATATAGGCCATTTCGTTCACTGGGGAAAGTGTTTGTTGAACAATGCTTCAACAGAATATGGATTTTTCATGAAAAAGCATGGAGATCTACATTTTTGGATGCATGCATTTTGGGAGTGGATTTTCACTGCTCTGGTGTGTGCTGTGCTCAGCCACTCAGTCATGTCCCACTCTTTGTGACCCTGTGGACTGTAACCCACCAGGCTCCTTTGTCCATGGAATTCTCCAGGCAAAAATCCTGGAGTCGGTTGCCATTTCCTTCACCAGGGCATCTTCCCTACCCAGGGATCGAACCCACATTCCCTGCATTGCTGGCCACCAGGGAAGCCCCTTCTGCACTGCTCTGGACCAGTGTTCAAATCAAGACTTCTCTATTTGAGAATTGTTCAAATCAGTTCTTCTCTGTACCACACGATCTTTTGCCGCTTGCCAGTGAGTAGCACAGGAGCGTCATCGCTCTTCTCTTCTGACATAGTGGCCTGTGGCCTCAGCAATAGCCAAAGTGGCATATTCAGACCTCTGACTCTCTTACACAATTTAGTGGGCCGTGAGCTGCCAAGGAGTCAACCTTTGTTCTAAACCACTTTGTTAGCAAGCAAACTGAGCAAGGACAGCAACCCAGATATCATGTTCTCTCCAAATGCAACAGAGATTGTGAGTACATACCCAAGGTCAGCATACAATTCTGGAAATAAAGCTTCCTCAGCTTCCTGGGTGGCATTGAGGATACATACAAAAATGACTCGACATTTTCAAGTATGTTAGTACATGGACCACCCGCTCAGGACGGGAAGGCAGATAACAGAAAATTATTTCAGCCTTAGGATGGAGCCAACCTTTTTGAGTAGTCATCTCAGTTCAAGCTGAAAAATATTCTCCTGACTGCCCCCCACCCCTCTGTTATTTGGACATATTTCCACGTTCTAAAATGCACCTATTAAATTTGGTCACCCAATAAGCATTTTATTAAAAGTGGGTTGAGTTGGCTTTGACTTAAACTCTGCTGTGAGCTTATTAAATGAAAAAAACCTGCCATGAAGATCAAAGTTCCTTCTTTTAATTCCTTTAGATCCTTTGGGGAAACCAGCATTTATCTCTGTAAAGTTCAAGTCCGCATAACTAAGTCAGAGAGATCTGCATCCAGCAGGGGAAACTTGCATAGGCCACCTCCCCCTCCTCTCAGTCTTGGATCCTGGCTCCCTGCTTAGACTTCAGTTTGGAAGTGGCTGAATGAATTCACAAGTACTACTGTTTGCACTCTCACACACTGTTTAAAGGCAGAAGTATCAGGTTTCACAGCACTGTGAGGAAGTTGGCAACCACTTCAAAGAGATGTCCAAGCATCTATTACTTTATTAAGCAAGGGCAATAATGATCTACAAAGTGCCAACTTGCTCACTGTTTCCGGCTCTCTCTACATTACATTGCGAATACTGCAGGCTGTCTCTTCCTGCTTAAACACCAGTTAGGATGCTGCCTTTAAAATGCACTGTAGATCTGACAGCAATAATATAAAACCATGTGCTAAAACCACATGGCTAAAGGATATATATGCTTGCAGAGCTACAGAGAGGTAGAAAAATCTGCTGTAAAATAATTTGTCTCTTGTCACTTTCTAGCTGTGTGCATTTTTATTCTCCCTCATTCCCTTCATTTTTGAGCTCTGTATATTTCTACAGATATTGTGAAACCCAATAATAATTACAAATGATTAGTCCCTACGGTAACTCAACAGACATTTAACTGTGTGTTTTCAATTAGTCCAATGCTCGGTAACCCAAGTGGAAGCAATATAAGTGCAAATATTCTGTACTCTATCCAAGGAATACACAATCCAATCTTAGAGCTAAGTCTAATCCATATTAAGCAACAATGACCCATTATAGATTAATTAAATGGAAATTTGGGAAAATGAATTATCTTTTCTGGTCTGTTTCTACTTTCATTGCATATGAATTCTAGGACGGTATAACCAGAGGGCTTCCATTATGTCTTACAGGCTGTAAGTCTTGTGGATGTTAAGACCCAGGGTGACAATTGAACTGCCATTCCTGAAACTTGACCTTGTCACTTTCAGCAAGGCTGGTTCTTACCAAGTGATCCCTCGTACTTAGGATCTATTTGTCAGCAGGAAGTGAAACTCTAGCCAGCCGATAATCTGCACTTACCTCTCCCCTCTCTGATGGTCCACACTGGGATAGATAAATGGAGGTAAATACTACCAAAGCCATGGTAACCAAATCTGCCTTTTTAATGCTATCTGTTAGCACTTGGTGCTGTCACAATCTTCTGTAAGCTCTTGTAAATGAGTCAATTATATGGATTCCAGACATTAAATCTGATTATTGGTCTTCCCTTTTGTATATAAAATAGAAATGGTTTGGTCATTACAATCCATCTCCCACCAAAAACTCTAATGTTGAAGAACATGGAAATGACATTTACCCAGGAAGGTAGAGATTATGATGACCTTAGCTCACCTGTCATCTGAGTATTTCAGAACTCAGGCCTAAGGCCAAAGTCTGTTTGAAGAGGATGGCTGGATATGGCAGAACAGAAAGGAACAGAAGTAGAATGGGTTACCATGTTTCCCCAAATCTCTTGTTCACATGATGTAGCCATGCCTGAGTTTTTTATTAAGCACGAAGGTTTTTATTAAGCACCTCCTTTGACCACACCAATAATGCTCATCTCTTTTTCTAGTGTTGTTCTTGAGTCAAAGACGTCATTTCTAACCCTCACAGCTAGTTGGTTCAATTCCAATAAATAGAGAAACAGAGAACATATTTCCATATGCAAAGAGTTAGTGAAAAAAATTCAGAGAAATTAGAAAAAATTCCATATTCACAACTGTGAAGAGTGACTTATTAAAGTGTAACACTGACTTTTTTTAGAATCTTTCAAAGCAATTGGCCTAGACTTATGCCAAAGAAACAATTTTCTTCAACATATTTCTAAACCCCGATTTTGGAGTTACCTTCAGCTCCAGTGTATGAGACGCCTCTGAAAGTCTAGCCCGTTACTTTAAAATCACACTTCAGTTGAGGCCCAAACTGTATTGCCTGATTTTATCATTCATTCTGTTAACCCAGTGTCTTGGTTCATTCAGGCTGCTTATTATAACAAAATACCAGGGACTGAGTGGTTTATAAACAACAAACATTTATTGCTTACAGTTCTGGAGTGTGGCAAGTCCAAGGCACCAGCAGACTACATGTTTAGTAAGAATCTCCTTCCTGGTTCTTAGACTTTTCACTGTGGTGGAAGAAGAGGGGGAGCTCTCTGAAGTCTCTTTGATAAGGGCACTAATGCCACTCTTAATCCCATGAAAGCACTCATGACTTAATCACTTCCCCAAAAGCCCTACTTCCTAATATTATTACCTTGGGCTTTAGGATTTTTCCACATATAAACTGTGAGGGATGTGGAGAGGACCAGATTTAGTCTATAGCACCCAACTTGACCATGAACTATCATTGGCTTTTCCCAAAATATTATGCATGCTTTCCAATAATGAAAGATGCCCCCAGTGAGAAAGTTCAAAGGCACAAGTCACAATCTCTGAAGTTGGTTTCCAAAGGGGCATTTCACAATGATTTGAGCAGAGGTATTATTATTGAAAGTTTATTGTTCCCCAAAATAATTTCTCTAAAGTTATCATGTAAATATCTAAATATGATGTTGTAGTGTACCTCCCAACGTCATGGTTTTGCAATCTTCTCCATAAGTGATGTGCCCTGTAATGTACATTTCTCTACCACCATCATCCCTGCCCCATAGGTTTCATTTCTTTCTCCTTTAATCCTGTTCCCAAAGTCAAGTCTTACATTTTCCAGGAAACTTTTCCTGACAAACCAGCTTACCCTCAGCCAAGATTGCTTGCACATTTCTTTAGTTTTTTTTTTTCCTTTGTTTGAGTTATCATGTTGTTTTTCTGTGTGTTGTCTTTCAGTATATAGCTTCATATCTCCCCCATCAATTAAATTATAAGCTATTTGAAGGCAAAGATCTCTCTTGAGCTTCACTGTATTTGCCATATCATCCAGTGCTATACCTAGTAAGTCATAGGCCCTCAATAAAATTAAGCAATTTGATCCTTTTTCTATCCTACTTTTATCTAACATTTTCTCCTTAAGTTTTTTTGGCTTTTGTTGTTGTTCAGCTGCTAAGTCATGTCTGACTCTCTGCAACCCCATGAACTGCAACATGCCAGGCTTCTCTGTCTTTCACTATCTCCCAAGAGTTGCTCAAATTCATATTCATTGAGTCGGTGATGCTATCTAACCATCTCATCCTCTGCCAACCCCTTCATCTTTTGCCTTTTATCCTTGCCAGCATCAGTGTCTTTTCCAAAGAGTATGGTCTTCTCATCAGATGGCCAAAGTATCAGAGCTTCAGCTTCAGCATCAGCCCTTCCAATGAACACTCAGGTTGATTTCCTTTAGGAATTAACTGGTTTGATCTCCTTGCAGTCTAAGGGACTCTCAAGAGTCTTCTTCAGCACCACAATTCAAAATTTTTTGGTTATGTAAAGCATAAAAGTAAAATGCTCAAGCCACTACATGCATTCTTAACTGTACAAATAATAAAACTTTTCAACCTTTCTTTTGGCCCACAACTACATACTAAGCACCTCCTATCTGAAAGCCACAATTCTCAGTGCTGAGAATACAACTGCATAAAAATTGAGCTCACATTTCCAGTAAGGGGAGAGGGGAGATAGATGACTAGCAATAATAATAACAAGTAAAAATGAATATATGTTACATCAGATGGTGGAAGTTGCTGGAGAAAAAGAAATAAAGTATGGAAGAAAAGCAGGGAATACTGGGGATGTACAGACAGAAGGTATAATTTAAAACAGGATGCTCAGGGCTGACCTCAATAGGAAGGTGACATTGAAATGTCCCAAAGAGAAGGGGACACCAAACCTTGTAACATGTAGAGAGTATCTGAGATATTCAAAGAAATAAGAATCCATATTTGTAGTTGTAGAAGTCTTTGGTGATCATTGGAGCCTGATAGTTCCTATCTGGAGCCCCCCAAATTATTTCAAAGCCTCCTGTACTTACTTACACCTAAATATTAATCATAACATGCCATTAATCTTTCATTAGGTGTCTCCCTTAAGAGACTATGAGTTATTAGAAGACAAGGATTATCTCATATATCAACGCAGACCTTATACTATTTAGCACAATTCCTGGCCAACAGTGAGAAATAAATAAATGTTTGTTGAATACTGAATAAATCTTCATTCAGCCAAACAGTTCATCACATCTAAATTCAAAGCGTAGCCTATCCTAATTTGAGTCAAATAGTATTTTGCAGATATGTTTGTTTTTAACGTAAACACTTGACAGACTGCTTTTGAAATGAAGAATTAAATCTCTTATAAAAAGTCAAGTAAAGCTGACCCCATCTCCTGTTTTGGCACTTCTGTCTGGACCATGGAGATCTTGCTAAATATGGACTTAAAACTGGGTAGCACACTTGCTACCGTTCAATAAAGGAGGAACAACCAGTACAAGAAGAAATGGTGCAGGGTCCCAGAGGAAAATTTTAAACTAGTACACTCAGTACCAATTTGGCCCTTAGAGATATTAAAATGAGGAAAGAGTAAAGTTCAAGTCTTCCAAACACTTGAGGACAAATGAGCTGACTACACAGTTCCTTGGCATAATCATAGTTGTATAGAGATGTAACTATCTTGCCAGCTTTTAAATTGGGGGGTAGAAAATTACAAGATGGTGGTGTAGAAGGATGTGTGCTCATCTTCTCCTGTGAGAACTCCAAAATTACAACTCGTTGCTGAACAACCGTCAACAGGAGAATGTTGGATCCCACCAAAAAGAGATGCCCCACATCCAAGGGCAAAGGAGAAGCCCCAGCAGGATGGTAGGAGGGGCGAAATCACATTTAGAATCAAACCCCATACCTGCCAGAGATGCTTGAAGGGCTCAAAAAAACCTTGTGCGCACCAGGACCCAGAGATCCCACTGAGACTGAGACAGAACTGTGTTTGAGTGTTTCCTGCAGAGGTACAGGTCAGCAGTGGCCTGCCAGAGGGGCAGGGGCTCTGGGTGCAGCATACCTAGGTATGGCATAAGCCCTTTTGGAGGAGGTCACCATTAACCCCACCATAGAGCCACCAGGACTTACACAGACCTGGGGAAACAGACTCTTGGAGGGCACAAACAAAACCTTCTGTGCACCAGGACCCAGAAGAAAGGAGCAGTGACCCCACAAGAGACTGGCCCAGACTTGCCTGTGAGTGTCCAGGAGTCTCTGGCAGAAGACTGGGTCAGTGGTAGCCTGCTGCAGGGTCAGGGGCACTGAGTGCAGCAGTACATCATGGGATCTTTTGAAGGCGGTCCCCATTATCTTCATTGCCTCCACCATAGTTTGGCTTCAGGTCAAACAACAGGGAGGGAACACAGCCCCAGCTATCAACAGAAAGTGGGGTAAAAGATTTACTGAGCATGGCCCTGCCCATCAGAGCAAGACTCACTTTCCCTCTCAGTCAATCTCGCCCATCAGCAAGCTTCCATAAGCTTCTTAACCTTATCCATCAGAGGGGAGACAGACTGAAAACCACAACCACAGAAAACTAACCAAACTGATCACATGGACCACAGCCTTGTTTAACTCCATGAAACTATGAGCCATGTGCTGTAGGGCCACCCAAGACAGATGGGTCATGGAAGAGAGCTCTGACAAAACGTGGTCCACTGGAGAAGGGAATGTCAAACCCTTTTAGTATTCTTGCTTGAGAACCCCATGAAGAGTATGAAAAGGCAAAAAGATAGGACACTGAAAGATGAACTCCCCAGGTCGCTAGGTGACAAGTATGCTACTGGAGATCAGTGGAGTAATAACTCCAGGAAGAATGAAGAGACAGAGCCAGAGCAAAAACAACATTCAGTTGTGGATGTGACTTGTGATGGAAGTAAAGTCTGATGCTGTAAAGAGCAATATTGCACAGGAACCTGGAATGTTAGGTCCATGAATCAAGGCAAATTGGAAGTGGTCAAATAGGAGATGACAAGAGTGAACGTCGACATTCTAGGAATCAGTGAACTGAAATGCACTACAAAGGGTGAATTTAACTCAGATGACCATTATATCTACTACTGCAGGCAGGAATCCCTCAGAAGAAATGGAGTAGCCATCATGGTCAACAAAAGAGTCCGAAATGCAGAGCTTGCATGCAATCTCAAAAATGGCAGAATGATCTCTGTTCATTTCCAAGGCAAACCATTCAATATCACAGTAATCCAAGAATATGCCCCAGCCAGTAACACTGAAGAAGCTGAAGTTGAATGGTTCTATGAAGACCTACAAGACCTTTTAGAACTAACATCCAAAAAAGATGTCCTTTTCATCACAGGAGATTGGAATGCAAAAGCAAGAAATTGAGAGATACCTGGAGTAACAGGCAAGTTTGACCTTGGAGCACAAAATGAAGCAGGGCAAAGGCTAATAGAATTTTGCCAAGAGAACGCACTGGTCATAACAAACACCCTCTTCCAACAACACAAGTGAAGACTCTACACACAGACGTCACCAGATGGTCAATATCAAAATCAGATTGATTATATTCTTTGCAGCCAAAGATGGAGAAGCTCTATACAGTCAGCAAAAACCAGACTAGGAGCTGACTGTGGCTCAGATCATGAACTCTTTATTGCCAAATTCAGACTTAAATTGAAGAAAGTAGGGAAAACCACTAGACCATTCAGGCATGACCTAAATCAAATCCCTTGCGAATACACAGGGGAAGTGACAAATGGCTTCAAAGGATTAGATCTGATAGAGTACCTGATGAACCATGGACAGAGGTTCATGACATTGTACAGGAGACAGGGATCAAGACCATCCCCACAAAAAGAAATGCAAATGGCAAAATGGTTGTCTGAGGAGGCCTTACAAACTGCTGAGAAAAGAAGAGACGTGAAAGGCAAAGGAGACAAGGAAAGATATACCCATTTTAATGGAGAGTTCCAAAGAATAGCAAGAGGAGATAAGAAACCCTTTCTCAGTGATCAGTGCAAAAAAATAGAGGAAAACAATAGAATGGGAAAGACTAGAGATCACTTCAAGAAAATTAGGGATGCCGAGGGAACATTTCATGCATGATAAAGGACAGAAATGGTATGGAGCTAACAGAAGCAGAAGATATTAGGAAGAGGTGGCAAGAATACACAGAAGAACTATACAAAAAAGATCTTCATGACATAGATAACCGTGATGGTGTGATCACTCACCTAGAGCCAGACGTCCAGGAATGTGAAGTCAAGTGGGCCTTAGGAAGGCTCACTACGAACAAAGCCAGTGGAGGGTGATGGAATTCCAGTTGAGCTATTCAAAATCCTAAAAGATGATGCCATGAAAACACTGCACTCAGTATGCCAGCAAATCTGGCAAACTCAGCAGTGGCCACAGGACTGAAAAAGTCAGTTTTCGTTCCAATCCCAAAGAAAGGAAACGCCAAAGAATGTTCAAACTACCACACAATTGCACTCATCTTCAGTTCAGCTCAGTCGCTCAGTCGTGTCCGACTCTTTGCGACCCCATGAATCCCAGCATGCCAGGCCTCCCCATCCATCACTATCTCCCAGAGTTCACTAAAACTCACGTCCATCGAGTTAGTGATGCCATCCAGCCATCTCATCCTCTGTCATCCACTTTTCCTCCTGCCCCCAATCCCTCCCAGCATCAGAGTCTTTTCCAATGAGTCAACTCTTCACATGAGGTGACCAAAGTACTGGAGTTTCAGCTTTAGCATCATTCCTTCCAAAGAACACCCAGGGCTGATCTCCTTTAGAATGGACTGGTTGGATCTCCTTGCAGTCCAAGGCACTCTCAAGAGTCTTCTCCAACACCACAGTTCAAAAGCATCAATTCTTCGGCGCTCAGCTTTCTTCACAGTCCAACTCTCACATCCAAAAACCATAGCCTTGACTAGACGGACCTTTGTTGGCAAAGTAATGTCTCTGCTCTTGAATATGCTATCTAGGTTGGTCATAACTTTCCTTCCAAGGAGTAAGCGTCTTTTAATTTCATGGCTGCAATCACCATCTGCAGTGATTTTGGAGCCCCCAAAATAAAATCTGACACTGTTTCCACTGTTTCCCCATCTATTTCCCAGGAAGTGATGGGACCAGGTGCCATGATATTAGTCTTCTGAATGTTAAGCCTTAAGCCAACTTTTCCACTCTCCTCTTTCACATTCATCAAGGGGCTTTTTAGTTCTTCTTCACTTTCTGCCATAAGGGTGGTGTCATCTGCATATCTGAGGTTATTGATATTTCTCCCAGCAATCTTGATTCCAGCTTGTGCTTCTTCCAGCCCAGTGTTTCTCATGATGTACTCTGCATAGAAGTTAAATAAGCAGGGTGACAATATACAGCCTTGACATACTCCTTTTCCTATTTGGAACCAGTCTGTTGTTCCATGTCCAGTTCTAACTGTTGCTTCCTGACCTGCATATAGGTTTCTCAAGAGGCAGATCAGGTGGTTTGGTATTCCCATCTCTTTCAGAATTTTCCACAGTTTATTGTGATCCACACAGTCAAAGGCTTTGGCATAGTCAAAAAGCAGAAATAGATGTTTTTCTGGAACTCTCTTGCTTTTTCTATGATCCAGTGGGTGTTGGCAGTTTGATCTCTGGTTTCTCCGTCTTTTCTAAAACCAGATTCAACATCTGGAAGTTCACGGTTCACATATTGCTGAAGCCTGGCTTGGAGAATTTTGAGCATTACTTTACTAGCGTGTGAGACGAGTGCAATTGTGCGGTAGTTTGAGCATTCTTTGGCATTGCCTTTCTTTGGGACTGAAATGAAAACTGACCTTTTCCAGTCCTGTGGCCACTGCTGAGTTTTCCAAATTTGCTGGCATATTGAGGGCAGCACTTTCACAGCATCATCTTTCAGGATTTGAAAGAGCTCAACTGGAATTCCATCAACTCCACTGGCTTTGTTCATACTGATGCTTTTAAGGCCCACTTGACTTCACATTCCAGGATGTCTGGCTCTAGGTGAGTGATCATACCATTGTGATTATCTTGGTTGTTGAACTCTTTTTTGTACAGTTCTTCTGTGTATTCTTGCCACCTCTTCTTAATATCTTCTGCTTCTGTTAGGTCCATACCATTTCTGTCCTTTATCGAGCCCATCTTTGCATTAAATATTCCCTTGGTATCTCTAATTTTCTTGAAGAGATCACTCGTCTTTCCCATTCTGTTGTTTTCCTTTATTTCTTTGCATTGATCACTGAGGAAGGCTTTCTTATCTCTTCTTGCTATTCTCTGGAACTCTGCACTCAGATGCTTATATCTTTCCTTTTCTCCTTTGCTTTTCACTTCTCTTCTTTTCACAGCTATTTGTAAAGCCTCCCCAGACAGCCATTTTGCCTTTTTGCATTTCTTTTCCATGCGGATGGTCTTGATCCCTGTCTCCTGTACAATGTCACGAACCTCTGTCCATAGTTCATCAGGCACTCTGTCTATTAGATCTAGTCCCTTACATCTATTTCTCATTTCCACTGTATAATCATAAGGAATTTGATTTGGGTCATACCTGAATGGTCTAGTGGTTTTCCCTACTTTCTTCATTTTCAGTCTGAATTTGGCAATAAAGAGTTCATGATCTGAGCCACAGTCAGCTCCTAGTCTGGTTTTTGCTGACTGTATAGAGCTTCTCCATCTTTGGCTGCAAAGAATATAATCAATCTGATTTCGGCGTTGGCCATCTAGTGATGTCTATGTGTAGAGTATTCTCTTGTGTTGTTGGAAGAGGGTGTTTTCTATGACCAGTGCATTCTCTTGGCAAAACTCTATTAGTCTTTGCCCTGCTTCATTCCATATTCCAAGGCCAAATTTGCCTGTTACTCCTGTTTCTTAACGTCCTACTTTTGCATTCCAGTCCCCTATAATGAAAAGGACATATTTTTGGGTTGTTAGTTCTAAAAGGTCTTGTAGGTCTTCATAGAACCGTTCAACTTCAGCTTCTTCAGCATTACTGGTTGGGGAATAGACTTGGATTACTGTGCTATTGAATGGTTTGCCTTGGAAACGAACAGAGATCATTCTGTCATTTTGTCATCATCTTACACATTACTTAACATTACTAGCAAAGTAATGCTCAAAATTCTCCAAGCCAGGTTTCAACAGTACGTGAACTATGAACTTGCAGGTGTTCAAGCTAGATTTTAAAAAGGTATAGGAACCAGAGAGAAAATTGCCAACATCCGTCGGATCATCAAAAAAGCAAGAGAGTTCCAGAGAAACATCTACTTCTGCTTTATTGACTATGCCAAAGCCTTTGACTGTGTGTATCATAACAAACTGTGGAAAATTCTTCAAGAGATGGGAATACCAGACCATCTGACCTACCTTCTGAGAAATCTGTATGCAGCTCAAGAAGCAATAGTTAGAACTGGACAAGGAACAACAGACTATTTCCAAATCGGGAAAGGAGTACATCAAGGCTGTATTTTATCACCCTGCTTATTTAACTTATATGCAGAGTACATCATACGAAATGCCAGGCTGGAAGAAGCACAAGCTGGAATCAAGATTGCCAGGAGAAATATCAATAACCTCAGATATGCAGATGATACCACCCTTATGGCAGAAAGTGAAGAAGAACTAAAGAACCTCTTGATGAATGTGAAAGAGGAGAGTGGAAAAGTTGGCTTAAGGCTTAACATTCAGAAGACTAAGATCATGGCCTCCGGCCCCATCACTTCGTGGCAAACAGATGGGGAAACAATGGAAACAGTGACAGACTTTATTTTTGGGGGCTCCAAAATCACTGCAGATGGTGATTGCAGCCATGAAATTAAAAGACGCTTACTCCTTGAAAGCAAAGTTATGACCAACCTAGACAGCATATTCAAAAGCAGAGACATTGTCAACAAAGATCTGTCTAGTCAAGGCTATGGTTTTTCCAGTAGTCATGTATGGATGTGAGAGTTGGACTATAAAGAAAGCTGAGCGCTGAAGAATTGATGCTTTTGAACTGTGGGGTGTTGGAGAAAACTTTTGAGAGTCCCTTGGACTGCAAGGAAGTCCAACCAGTCCATCCTAAAGGCAATCAGTCCTGAATATTCATTGGAAGGACTGATGTTGAAGCTGAAACTCTAATACTTTGGCCACCTGATAGGAAGAACTGACTCACTGAAAGTGACCCTAATGCTGGGAAAGATTGAAGGCAGGAGGAAAAGGTCATGACAGAGGATGAGATGGTTGGGTGACATCACTGACTAGATGGACATGAGTTTGAGTAAGCTCTTGCAGTTGGTGATGGACAGGGAGGCCTGGCATGCTGCAGTCCCTGGGATCGCAAAGGGTCGTACACGACTGAGCAACTGAAGTGAACTGAGAAAACGAGGAATACCAGTTTCCTTTTCATCATCATCTATACCTGGTGGAGCGGGTTTTCTTTCTTTTTTAACTGTTTTTTGAGTGTTTGATCCCTTGAGGCAGAGAAACCCAGCACTCTGTCATCTAGCCATCTATCCAAAAGTGCTCTTTACCTGAGAAAGGCTGTTACAGAGCAGCCCTGAAGGTTGACATCACTCTCCTTTGCTGAGCTCCCTGGCAACAAAGTATCATGAGGCAGTTCATCCCAAGCAAATACAATCTACTATAATTCCAGGTGATACAAAGTCATTTGGTATCACTCAGTAGCAAAGGTGAGCATTCCATTGCATCTCTCGAAGTGCTTAGAGAGAATGCAGATGACTCAGGGGTCTTGCCATATGCTCCTTGGCCCTGAGCTGCTGTGGCAGTTCCTGTAAAATCTGCTCCTGGCTTCCAGCCAGCCAGGAGCCTATTTACAGCTACTGTTCTGGTCTTTGAATTGTTGGCCAGCTCCAGCTTTTGCTCTTCATGCTGACACTCTGCCATCCCTAGAGGTAACGAGGTGCCTATATAAAGCTGCTTATAGTCACTCTTCCAGCTCGGGCTTTGTCTCCCTTCCACTTTCAACTCTCTTGACTCATCTGGTTTCTCTCTGATTAATTGAACTCTCTTTCTCTGCATATGTCCTTCAGATTGAGATATTAGCTGCATGCTTCTTTTTTTTTTTTTTTTGGCTGTGCTGGGTCTTCGTTGCCTCACGGAGTTTTCTCCAGTTGTGGGGTTACTCTCTAGTTGCAGTGCACTGGCTTTTAATTGCAGTGGCTTCTCTTGCTTCGGAGCATGGGCTGTAGGCAGGAGGGCTTCAGTTGTGGTTCCTGGGCTCTAGAGCAGACTCAGGAGTTGTGACCCATGAGCTTAGTTGTCCCGAGGCATGTGGGATTATCCTGTACCAGAGATCAAACCTGTGTCTCCTGCATTCACAGGCAGATTCTTTACCACTGAGCCACCAAGGAGGACCCTGGCTGGACGGTTTTACCTGATTTTTGTTTGCTTGTTTCTGCCCCAGATGCTGCCTCTTGGGCTATTCTTTCAGAGACTCAGCATTAGCACCCAAGGCCATGCCTGGCCCTTTCAGTACCATCTAGCAAGTATCCCAAGCTACTGCTCATCTAGGAGAGAATGTAGATGGGTGCTCAACCATGACCTCACACCAAAAAGTTAAAATAAAACAAATGCAGTAAAAGGAATGTACTCAGTATCTGTGCAACAACATAAATCTCACATCTTATCATCTTAGGGCAGACTGTAAACCTAGAAATAGTGTAAAGGGAATCAATATGGTGCTCTTAGATGCTCTGGTCTCTGCACATGACCAAGAAAAAGATGTGGTGTCCAGATGAGTGGGCAAAGGGTGAAGGCAGGCTTGATTTTGCTGGTTTTATTATAAAGATTTTTTTAAGCTAATCATGAACTACCTTAGGAAGCTTCCTAAGTCTTCTGCTTGTCTGTAAACCCAGGTTCTGCCTTTATGCCTTTATGGGGCAGTGAATATTACGGGATAGCTTAGAGATTCCCTCAGATATGCAGAAAAGTGAAAGTGTTACTCACTCAGTAGTTGTTCTTTGGGATCCATGGACTGTCACATGCCAGGCTTCACTGTCTCCTGGAATTTGTACAACTCACGTCCATTAAGTCAGTGATGCCATTCAACCATCTCATCCTCTGCTGTCTCTTTCTCCTCCTGCCCTCCATCTTTCCCCAAATCAGAGTCTTTTCCAATAAATGGGTTCTTTGCATCAGGTGGGCCAAAGTATTGGAGCTTCAGCTTCAGCATCAATCTTTCCAATGTATATTCAGGACTGATTTCCTTTAAGATTCACTGGTTTGATCTCCTAGTAGTCTAAAGGACTCTCAAGAGTTTTCTCCAGCACAATTCAAGAGCATGAATTCTTTGCTGCTCAGCCTTTTTATGGTCCAATTCTCACATCCATACATGACTACTGGAAAAATCACAGCTTTGACTATATGGACCTTTGTCAGCAAAGTGATGTCTCTCCTTTTTAATACGCTAAGATTGTCCTAGCTTTTCTTCCAAGGAGCAAGGGTCTTTTAATTTCACAGCTGAAGTCACTGTCTGCAGAGATTCTGGAGCACAAGAAAATAAAATCTGTCACTGTTTCTACTTTTTCCCCCACCTATTTGCCGTGAAGAGATGGGACTGATGCCATGATCTCAGTTTTTGGAATGCTGAGTTTTAAACCAACTTTTTCACTCTCTTCTTTCACCTTCATCAAGAGACTCTTTAGTTCCTCTTCACTTTATGCCATAAGGGTGATATCATCTGCATAAATGAGATTATTGATATTACTTCCAGCAATCTTAATTCCAGCTTATGATTCAGCCAGCCTGGCATTTTGCATGATGGTCTCTGCATAGAAGTTAAATAAGCAGAGTGACAATGTACAGCTTTGACATACTCCTTTCCCAATTTTGAACTAGTCCATTGTTCCATGTCCAGTTCTAACTGTTGCTTCTTGATTTGCATACTAGTTTCTCAGGAGACGAAGGTGGCCTGGTATTCCCATCTCTTGAAGAATTTTCCACAGTTTGTTGTGATCCACACACTCAAAGGCTTTAGTATAGACAATGAAGCAGAAGTAGATGTTTTTATGGAATTCCCTTACTTTTTCTATGATCCAATGGATGTTGGCAACTTAATCTCTGATTCTTCTGCCTTTTCTAAATCCATCTGGAAGTTCTCAGTTCACATACTTCTGAAGCCTAGCTAGAAGGATTTTGAGCATTACCTTTGTGTGAAATGAGCGCAATTGTATGGGAGTTTGAACATTCTTTGGCATTTCCTTTCTTTGGGATTGGAATGAAAACTAATCTTTTCCAGTCCTGTGGCCACTGCTGAATTTTCCAAATTTGCTAGCATATTGAGTGCAGCACTTTCACAGCATCATCTTTCAGGATTTGAAATAGCTCAGCTGGAATTCCATCACCTCCACTAGCTTTCATAGTGATGCTTCTGAAGGCCTACTTGCCTTCACACTCCAGAATGTCTGACTCTAGGTGAGTTACCACACTATTGTGGTTGTCTGGGTCATTAAGACCTTTTCTGTATAGTTCTTCTTTGTATTCTCACCACCTCTTCTTAATCTTGTCTGCTTTTGTTTGGTCCTTACCACTTCTGTCCTTTATTGTGCCCATCTTTGCATGAAATTTTCCCTTGGTGTCTCCGATTTTCTTGAGAAGATCTCTAGTCTTAATCATTCTATTGTTTTCCTCTATTTTTTTGCATTGTTCCCTTAGGAAGCTTTCTTATCTCTCCTTGCTATTCTTTGGAACTCTGCATTCAAATGGGTATATCGTTCCTTTTCTCCTTTGCCTTTTGGTTCTCTTCTTTTCCCAGCGATTTGTAAGGCCTCCTCAGACAACCACTTTGCCTTCTTGCCTTCTTGCATTTCTTTTTCTTAGAAATGGTTTTGGTCACCACATGCTGTGCAATGGTACGACCCTCCATCCATAGTTCTTCAGGCACTCTGTCAAACCAGATCTAATCCCTTGAATCTATTTCTCACTTCCACTGTATAATCATAAGAGATTTGATTTAGGCCATACCTGAATAGCCTAGTGGTTTTCTTTACTGTCTTCAATTTAAGCCTGAATTTTGCAATAAGGAGATGATGATCTGAGTCACAGTCAGCTCTGGTTTTGTTTTTGCTAACTGTATAGGGCTTCTCCATCTTCAGATGCAAAGAATATAATAAATCTGATTTCAGTATTGACCATCTGGTGATGTCCGTGTGTAGAGTCGTCTCTTGTGTTGTTGGAAGAGTGTTTGCTATGATCAGTGTGTTCTCTTGGCAAAACTCTGTTAGCCTTTGCCCTGCTTCATTTTGTACTCCAAGGTTAAACTTGCCTGTTACTCCAGGTGTCTCTTGATTTCTTACTTTTGCATTCCAATCTCCTATGATGAAAAGGACATCTTTTTTGGATGTTAGTTCTAGAAGATCTTGTAGGTCTTCAAAGAACCATTCAACTTCAGCTTCTTCAGCGTTAATGGTTTGGGCTTAGATTTGGATTCCTGTGAAGATGAATGGCTTGCCTTGGAAACAAAGCAAGATCGTTCTGTGATTCTTGAGATTGCATCCAAGTACTGCATTTCAGACCCTTTTGTTGACTATGAGAGTTACTCCATTTCTTCTAAGAGATTCTTGCTCACAGTAGTAGATATAATGGTCATTTGAATTAAATTTGCCCATTCCCATCCATTTTAGCTCATTGATTCCTAAAATGCTGATGCTTATTCTTACCATCTCCTGCTTGACTACATGCAGTTTACTTTGATTCATTGACCTAACATTCCAGGTTCCTATGCAATATTGTTCTTTACAACATCAGACTTTGCTGTCACCACCAGAAGCCTCCACAATCGAGCGTCATTTGCTGTAGCCCGGCCTCTTCATTCTTTCTGGAGTATTTCTCCACTGTTTCCCTGTAGCATATTGAAAACCTACCAACTTGGTGAGCTCATCTTCCAGTATCATCTTTTTCATGCTGTTAGTGGAGTTCTAGAGGCCAGAATACTAGAATGGTTTGCCATTCCCTTCTCTAGTGGGCCATGTTTGAATGGTTATAATACATAGAAGCATTCATTAACTGTTAAGTGCCTACCTGGCCAGGCACTGTCCTCAGCACCTGATGAACATCAGTTAGGAAAACAAAGATCTCTGTAATAATGGAGTTCGAATCATTAAAAAATTATGTTTTCAGGACTTTCCTCGTGGTCAGTGGCTAAGACTCTGTATTCCCGATGTATGGGGCCTGAGTTCAATCCCTGATCAGGGAACCTAGATCCCACATGCTCTAGGAAGAGTCTGCATGCCACAACTGAAGATCTAGCATGCTGCAACAGAGATCAAAGATCCTGCCTGCTGCACCTAAGACCTGGTACAGCCAAATAAATTAATATTTTTTACTTATGCTCTTAAGAGCCTTTAATTGTATAGGCAAAGCTTAACATTATGATGTGAAATTTAAAAAAAAAGCAAGGTTCAAAATTACATATTCAGCAGGATCTTTATATATGCCTGTGAAAGTGTTAATTGCTTAGTTGTGTCCGACTCTTTGCGACCCCATGGACTGTAGCCCACCAGGCTCCTCTGTCCATGGGATTCTCCAGGCAAGAATACTGGAGTGGGTAGCCATTTCATTTTCCAGGGGTCTTCCCGACCCAGAGATCGAACCCTTGTCTCCTGTCCTGCAGGAGGATTCTTTACCCACTGAGCTATTGGGAGAGCTCCATATATTCCTATAGTCACAGATAATTCCTTTAAAACTTAAATCCTTCAATAGAAGTTGTCTCTACAGTGTTGAAATTGTAAGTTATTGTTATTTTTCATTATGCTTTTCTATACTTCAGCATTTTTAAAATTATTTTCAGTAAACAACTTACATCAACAGATAAATAGTAGAACAGGTAAGACGGTGAGTAACACCCCCATCTAAGCCATGGGAATCTGGAACTTTCATCCTAAAACTCCTACTCTGTGTTCCTCATAAGTAATATCACTTTTTTCAAGTATAGGTTTCCCAATCTACAAAGCTCTTTTCAGCATTTCTTTATCTGTCAGCTGAGAAGAGCAAGCAATAACCTACCATGAACAATTGCTGCTCAGGGTTGAATGTGTCTGAGGCTGATAAGTTAACGAGTTGATGGGTCAATATAAACTGCATTTTGAGATATCACATATTTTAATACCCATGGAATTATTCATATAATGCTACTTGTATACAATGTAGATTGAGTATCTGTGAGCATGATATACACACACACACACACTTACACATACACCCCAAAGGATAAAAAAACAATGATAGTCAGCTGACAAAGATTTTCTAAAACAATCCTAATATCATTGAATTTTCTTATTACCAATACAGATACCATTTAAAGTAAACATTCTTTCATTTTTATCCCTTTGTGAGACTTCAACCAAATAGATATTTAAACACTAGGGGAAAAAATACCACATGTTGTAATTTTGGATTTAGAATCTAGGGTCATTTAAACAAAGGAATGGTATATAAATATTCATTGATGTTGTTGTTTAGTCAAGTCCAACTCTTTTTGAACCCATGGACTGTAGCCCTCCAGGCTTCTCTGTCCATGGGATTTTGCAGGCAGGAAAGTGGATTGCCATTTTCTTCCCCAGTGGATCTTCATGACCCAGGTATCTAACATCCGTCTCCTGCCCTGGCAGGTGGATCCTTTACCACTGAGCCACCTGGGATTCCAATAATGTTCATGGAGTAATGTAAATAGAGAGTTTTACATTTATTATCACAAAGAAAAAGTTGCTCAATCATGTCCGGCTCTTTGCAACCCTATGGACTGTAGCCCAGCAGGCTCCTCTGTCCAAAGGATTCTCCAGGCAAGAACACTGGAGTGGGTTGCTGTGCTCTCCTCCAGGGGATCTTCCCAACCCAGGGATCAAACCCGCATCTCTTATATCTCCTGCATTGGCAGGTGGATTCTTTACCACTAGCACACACAAATGTAGCCAATTACTCAACTGTAATTTTCCCATATATCTACTTATCTTAAACACACACACACACACAAATGAAGTTGAGAAACTAAGCTGAGCATGAAGAAGGTGCCTAGAAGGCATAAGAAGTCAGGTGAAAATGAGCAATAGCAACAGTGATATAAAAGATCAGAAATTGTAACATCTCAGCTCTGGTGAGTGAGTGAGGAGGTAGGGACTGAACAGAGGGAGTGTGGGTATGGATTTTCTTTTTAAATATATAGAACTGGTCAATGAGCAGCTTTGAAGAAAATAAAAACTTCAAATACTTGATTAACAGTGAAAATAGAGTAAGTTAAAGATTATCTCTCTAATATACACATTGTATGTATACATGTGTGTGTTCAGTCGCTTCACTCGTGTCCAACTCTTTGAGACCCCATGAACTGTAGCCCCCGGGCTCCTCAGTCCATGGGATTCACCAAGCAAAAATATTGGAGTGGGTTGCCGTGTTCTCCTCCAGGAGATTTTCCCGATCAAGGAATCGAACCCACTTCTCCTGAATTGCACACAGATTCTTTACTGCTGAGTCACCAGAGAAGTCCAAAATACACACTACTATATATAAAATAGGTGACTATTTTTAGTTATCTAAAATAGATAACTATACTGTATAGCACAAGGAACTCTACTCAATACTCTGTAATGACGTACATGGGGAAAGAATCTAAAAACACTAGACATATGTATATGTATAACTGATTCACTTTGCTGTACATATGAAACTAATACAACATTGTAAATCAATTATACTCTAATAAAAAATTAAAAAAAGATTATCTGTCTAAACAAAAGATTTGCTTTCAGGGCAAGACTCATAAACCAAAAGACTTGCTTTCAGAGCAAAGCTCATGACAACACGAAAGGCTAGAATGGCAGATTCAACTTACTGCAGTGGGTCAAAGTAGTTTTTCAGTGAGTGTCGACCGTGTGTCCTGCCCTCCCAACAGGGCGGCTAGAAGCAGGAGTCACTATGGGAGGAAAGGGAAGTGACCCTAAAGACTGCTCAAATTTTGTTCCAGACTGTTAGCTAAAAGAAAAGCAGTCCCTTTCGTTGTGCATGTGTGCATGCTAAATCGCTTCAGTCGTGTCCAACTCTTTGCAACCCCATGGCCTGTTGCCCACCAGGCTTCTCTGGTCTTGAGATTCTCCAGGTAAGAATACTGGAGTGGGTTGCTATGCCCTCCTTCAGGGGATCTTCCTGACCCAGCAATTAAATTCTCATCTCCTGCGTTGCAGGCAGATTCTTTACTCACTAAGCCACCTAGAAAGCCCAACCTTTTTCATCCCAGAGGTTCAAAGAGTTACTAAGGTATATGACATGTGAAAAAGCCAGGCTTAGAGAAACATTGTCAGGGTCAGAGAGTCTGAAAGGCATGCCACCAAGGGCTTGGCTGTGAGTACACAGGTCAGGGAGAAGGGGATGGCAGTCACTGGGGAGTATATATAGATTCCAGTCCTTAAATAGCTTGACCTTGTACTATGCAAGGAACACAGTGAGAAGGAGGAAGGGCAAAGGACAGGGACTCAGATTATTTTTTCCTACTATGTTATCTTTCCTTTTTGTTTTATTGGGTGTATTTCTAACATAATAGCAATACAGATTAATATATGTTTATTGTAGAAAATACATAGATGCAGAATAACACAAAAATAGAAGTAAATACCACCTGCAAGCTCATCCTTCAGAGATATTCAACTTGAACATTCTGACATGTACCCATCCAGCTGTCATTCTTTCTCAATGAAAAAAGTTGCTTATTTCTTTTTTTAAATTGGGAATCATTGTGAATATACTGCTTTGTAACCTGCCTCTTAAATTTTAAATAAAATCCTCATCATCTGGCAATGCCATTAAATATTTCTTCTAAAATATGATTTTTTGTTGTTTGTTTGGTTTTGTTTTTGGTCACACAGTGCAACATCAGGATTTTATTTCCCTGACCAGGGATTGAACCCAGGCCTCCTACAGTGGTAGCACAGAGTCTTAACCACTGGACTGCCAGGGAAGTCCCTAAAACATGGTTTTACTGGCTGTGTGCCATGCTGTCACATGAATGCCTTCTCATTTAGCCAACTATAACCATACTCGGATTTCAAAGGATTCTGACCTACACATAGTATGTGATGTGTTGCTGTTATTCAGTTGCTAAGTCATGTCCAACGTTTGGTGACCCATGGACTGAAGCACCCCAGGCTTCCCTGTCTTTCACCATCTCCCAGAGTTTGCTGAAACTTACGCCCATTGAGTTGGTGATGCCATCCAACCATCTCATCCTCTGCCACCGCTTCTCCTTTTGCCTTCATTCTTTACCAGCATCAGGGTCTTTTCCAGTGAGTCAGCTCTTTGCATGAGGTAGCCAAAGTAATGGAGCTGCAGCTTCAGCATCAGTCCTTCCAATGAATATTCAGGGTTGATTTCCTTCAGGATTGACTGGTTTGATCTCCTTGCTGTCCAAGGGACTCTCAAGAGTCTTCTCCAACACTACAGTTCAAAAGCATCAGTTCTTTGGCACTCAGCCTTCTTTATAGTCCAACTCTCATATCTGTACATGACTACTGGAAAAACCATAGCTTTGACTATCTGGACCTTTGTCAACAAAGTGATGTCTCTGTTTTTTAAAACACTGCTGCCTAGGTTTGTCATAGCTTTTCTTCCAAGCAGCAAGCATCTTTTAATGTCATGATTTATTCATGAAATTAGTTTCATGATTTATTAATTTCATGATTGCAGTCATTATCACTGATTTTGGAGCCCAAGAAAAGAAAATTTGTACCCTCACACAGAGGACTGTAACAAATCTCTTTTTTATTTTTCTTCCAGATAGGTTTCTTGAAGTGAAACTAGGTGAATGGCTGTATATATCTTTCAGGCATTTGATATTTGATGTCAAACTGTCCTCCAGAAAAGTATACTGCTCTATATTTTATCAGCAGCGTATGAGCCTGTCCATTCACCCTGCATCCTCAGTCACATTAAATATCACAATATTACAGTGAAAAGAATCTGTTGGGTTTATAAGTGTTATACTGCAGTTTCCACTGCAATTTTTTAAATTATTGGTGCGGTTTCTCTTACAAGTATTCACGTCTTGTGTTGTAACATAAAAGTAAAACAAGTGCAGTTTTCCCTTACACATATTCTTTTTATAAAATTTTTTGTTGTGGAGCACTTTTAAAATCTTTATTGAATTTGTTATGATATTGCTTCTGGTTTAAGCTTTAGTTTTGTGGCCATGAGGCATGTGGGATCTTAGTTCCCCAACCAAAGATTGAAGCTGCACCCCCTGCCTTGGAAGGCCAAGTCTTAACCACTGGACTACCAGGAAAGCCCCTCTAATACACATTCTTTTACACAAAAGCAGACAGGGACACTTATCTCCACTCCTTCCCAATGCCTGTGGAAGTATTTTCCTCACCATGATGTTTCCCACTTGTGGTTGATGGTTAATAACAACAGGAGCGGGAATAATAGCAAAAGAGAGTGTCGAAACATTTGGACGAGAGAAGAGACTTATATTTCAACTTTGGTGTCCCTAAAGGAGAGAACTAGTCAAGGAGCGAGTGAATATTTTTAAGAGGATATCAAAAACATTCAGAAGTTGGTATTAGGAAACATTCAATCTTCGCACTCCGTCTTCCCAGCCCACATCCTGGAGCTGCTCCTCTCAAGAGAGAAGGTAGGTGGTTACCTAGAGATGAACGTAGAACCAGTCCTCGTATCCAAGGAAGTGCCCAAGCCAAGATGCTTGACTGGTTTCTGTCCAGTTTAGCATTGTCAATGGCAAAGTATCTTGGTCTAAACAAAAAATATGTGGTCACTGTACTGGATAGAATTGTGTCACCCAAAAAATATCCACTTGGAACCTCAGAATATGACCTTGTCTGGAATGATCTTTGCAAATGTAGCGAAGGTAAGAAACTCAAAGGGAGACCATCTTGAATCAGGGTGGCCCTTAATCCCATGAAGAGAGCCCTTATACAAGACAGAAAGGGGAAGACAGAGGCACAGTGAGGAGGGCCTTGTGACAACTGAGGCAGGAAATGGAGACCACGCTGCCCCAAGTCAAAAGACATCAGGGACAGCCAGCAGCCGCTAGAAACCTAGAGAGAAGCATGGACTGCCTTACCCCTCCAGAGGGAACCCACCCTGCCAACATCGTGATTTAAAATGTTCGCCTCTAGAACTGTGAGAAAATAAGTTTCTGTCATTCTAAGCCACCTGGTTAGTGGTACTTCAAGACAGCAGCCCCAGGCAGGTAACACTGTCACCTTACTTCGAAGAGGCTGTCAGGGGTTCAAGACAGCAGTGCATTGTCCTGGCTTTATCAGTGTTCAGTCTCTACGCTGTTTCCAACTCGTTGTGACCCAGTGGATTGCAGCACACCAGGCTTCTCTGTCCTTCACTATCTCCTGGAATTTGCTCAAACTCAGTGGTAAAGGATGCTCCCATCAGCATCCTTTGTCCTCTCAGCTCCAGAATTCAGTTTCTGGGTTTCCACACCCAGCCCTCCCCAGCATGAGCAGGAGATGGGAAGAGATACCTCTGGAGAAGCTGACTGTCCTGGTTAGTAGCCCTATTGCACTCTCATGAGGTTGGCAAATCAGCCAGCTTGCCCGTGCAGACACAATGCTCGGTCATGTTTCCATGCCACCCTCTTAACTATAAACAGACACCAAATTATCATAAATGGAAACAAATTCAGAGAATTAAGAGCCTGGTATGCAAAGATTTGCAAGTCAGTGGAGCCCTGCATTCTTGAGGAAGCTGACCCTCCTTTCCATAGCCCCAAATCCCTCTATCTCGCTCTGGATTCCTAGGGTATGACTAGCTGCCTTAGTCCTGTGGCATTTACAAGAATTTTATTATCTAGTTTCTTCTTTCAGACACTGAGCTCTATATATTTAAAAAATTTTTATTGGTGTATAGTTGCTTTACAATGTTATGTTCGTACAGCAAAGTGAACAGGCTATACATATACATATAGCCACTCTTTTTCAGATTTCTTTCCCATTTAGGTCACCATAGGGCAGTGAGTAGAGTTCTTATGTTGTAAGTAGGTTCTCATTAGCTATCTATTTTACACATAATATCAATAGTGTATATGTCAATCCCAATCCCCCAATTCATCCCACACCCCCTTCCCACCTTGGTGTTCATACATTTGTTTTCTATGTCTGTGTCTCTACTTTTGCTTTGAAAATAAGTTCATCTGTACCATTTTTCTAGATTCCACATACATGCGTTAATATACAATATTTGTCTTCTTTCTTTCTGACTTCATTCTCCATGACAGTCTCTAGGTCCATCCGTATCTCTGCAAATGGCACAATTTTGTTCCTTTTAATGGTTGAGTAATATTCCATTGTTCTTCCCCACAGCACTGACTGCTAACTAGAATCTCCATAAATATGACTAAAGATGAGACTTGAGATCCAGTACACACACAACACACACATACACACACACACATAGATTCAGCATCATCTTGATAAATTAACCATCAAAACCATGTTCATAGAGTCCCCATGGCTTGACACAACATTCGCAAGTGTGTCCATGGATTGACTGCTTCCAGATAACCAGTATGCACCTAAGAGCCCGACTCAAGGTTGTAACATTCAGTCTTTGTAGAAACCTGGAAGCTAAGAACTGCCATTTTGCAGGTTAAGAAATCAAAGCTCCCTAAGGCTTCTCAAGCCACCCAGGATCACACAGACTAAATTCAGGCTCTGGCAATTTAACTCTAGATCTTGGGCCCTTCAATCTCAAGGCAGATTCTCCTTCTGACATTATATGGATCATCCTATCCAGTAATAAGACTCATCCTCCCCTTCTCCATTGACAGCATCCATAGCATTAGACATTACAGGCACACACAGGTTAAACCTAAAGGTTGAGAGGGACTTCACTGGCCAGTGTCATAGGTGGGACTCCCAAATGGGGAGTAGAAAGCAGCCAAGCTCAGAGCTTTACACAGGATCCCTCTAGACCCCACTGAGGCCCAGAAAGATCTGAGCCAGTAGGATTTCCAATTAGTGCTCCTGTGCAATGATGAGACTTACATTTGGAAGAGTGAAGAGCACAAGAAGAGAAAAGAATAATCCTTGTCTGCACAAACTCAAGCTACCATGATCTCTTCCAAAGAGCAGTACAGATTGAATATAAAGTCTTGGTGGTGGGGACTTCCCTGGCAGCACAGTAGACAGGAATCTGTCTGCCAATGTAGAGGACATAGGTTCATGCCTTCTGGAAAGATCTTATGTGCCACAGGGCAACTAAGCCCATGCACCACAACTGCTGAGCCCACGTGCCTAGAGCCTGTGTTCCATAACCAGAGAAGCCACCACAGTGACGCTCCCGTGCACTTAGGGACTGAGCACTCAAGTATGGGGCAGGCTTCAATAGGATCCATGCATCTCAAAGTCCGTTGAGATCATCTGTTTCTCCTCAACAAGTAGCACAGTAAAACATCGCAAATTCACAGCTATCAGTCTGATAACACAGCCCCAGACCACTGCTTCCCTGCAACTTCAACTCACGTAGGTGTAGAGAGACTGAAACCAATGTCTGCATGACGCCTACAGATTAGGGGCAAAATATAAAAGTTCTTCCCTCTTTTCCTCAAAAGGAAGGAATAAAGCTAAGGGACAAAATGGACTTAGCCACAGTAACTCAGTTTCTATTTTCTGGGCCAAGCTGACTTTGAATAAGAGCTTTGAGGAAGTTGTTCAAGACACTTGATAGTTCTGGCCACACTCCAATCCTCTGTCAGCATTGGGGGGTAGACAGCAGACAGGTTTTTGTTGTTGTTTAGTCGCTCAGTCGTGTCTGACTCTTTGCAAACCCTTGGGCTGCAGTACGCCAAGCTCCTCTGTCCACTGGATTCTCCAGACAAAAATACAAGAGTGGGTTGCCATTTCCTTCTCCAGGGGACCTTCCTGATCAAACCCATGTCTCCTTCAAGTCTCCTGCACTGCAGGCAGATTCTTTACCACCGAGTCACCAGGGAAGCCCTTAGAATAAGACAAACTCACCTTTGACACTTTACATCTGAGCCCCAGTGTCCTCATCTGTAAGATTCAAGGTTTGGCTTAGATCAGGGTTTGCACACCAGAATCTCTTATCTACTGATTTCATTGGTCTGCATTGTCAAAATAGTTTAAATATCATTGCTCAATGTGTAGCTGAGAAATAGTCTTTTTTAGAATCTATATGCAATGAACATTATTTTCCCTTTTACAGATAAAACTATGTAGAATGAGCAGCATTCTTTTTAAATTCTCAGTAGAGATGACTATTTTTTGAAGGCAGTACTTTGAGAGAGGAATCAAAATAATACCAGCTGGAACTTTAACTGTCTTATTTGTGATAGTGAAGTCCTCTGCTAACTCACCAAGCATTCAACCAAATATCACATTTCAAAGCCTCTCATTTGACCTTGGGTATAAGCATGTGTCCACAGCCAGATGTTTGCCAAACTTTAACAAATTATATAAACTTGTAGAAGCCACCACGACATATACCTTTTCGTGAAGCACCTTTTGAAATAAACCTATGAAGTCTCTAAAATCAAGACACTCTGTACAAAGTGCTGATCATTCCTTGTTAAAAAAAATTAACGTATGCAGTACTATAGGTGCCGTAGGTGAGAAAGTGCTTATCAGTGAATATTTTCCACAGCCCCACACTTAAGAAAATGCACTTGCAGCTCTTCAGGTTGTTAGTTCTGTGTTATTTACTATGCAAGGGTTTCCTCTTTTTCTCTCACTTTTGTACAGGGAAGTGTTGATATTGCTGGGAGGCAGAGCCAGAAGGTAGGATAGACACTCTGCACAGATGAACCTTTCCTGGAAAATGTGGAGATTAGAGGGATTCTATAGGTCTGCACATGGTGCCACTTCCTTCCTGTTCCATTCACACAATTGCTCTTTCTTCTGTATTACATCACTGCCCTGCCTTGACTGCTCTAAATTCACTGCTAGGAATTGAGTTTTTACTATTTTATCTCTTACATTAAGGTCTTTGGTCCATTTTGTGTTGATTTTTGTATGTGGTGTGAGCATTTGTTATATCTTGACACTATGTTAAAACCTTCAACTCAGCATCCTGCTGAGCATTAAATCAATTATATTTTTGTAAGTAGAAGTGGCTGAAAATATCTAAGCCATTAAAGAAAAATATTTCAAGCACATTAAAATATTTATTTGTTATAAAAATTAAAGTAGTTGGGTGTGTGCTTTATAAGTCATCTTTATATATTAGAAGAGACCCCCTAAGATATTTATTGGGCAATAGATTATTGACTTTATTTGACTTAGTATTTTTACTTAAAGACAATGCAAACAACATTTCTTTAAAAGTTATAATGCATTTAACTTATATTAACACTCAATAACTAATTTCTTTAAGGAAAAAAACTACAAATTAACATATTATCCTTATGGCTACAATCTACATTAGGCACATGTTAACAAATGTTATCATTCAAAATTATTCTTGCTAAAGTGTAGGTGCCTGACAAAGAGAAATAAACTTGTAACACTCTATTTCTTCTTAAATGAAGTCTTGGATGAGATGAAATGCTGACAAATAGAACTATTGGTAGACTGCCATTGGAACTCAATGCATTCAGAAATTCATGAAAACGTTAAGTAGAAGACACATCTAACTCAGTGGATGTGAGAGGAAAAAATAGGGAAGGAAACTATTTTTTAAAATAAAGGACCTCCCTGGTGGTCCGGTGTTAAGAATCCACCTGCCAATGCAGTGGATATAGGTTCGATCCCTGGTCTGGAACTAAGATCCCACATGCCACAGGGCAACTGAGTCTGTGCACTGCAACTTCTGAGTCTGTGCTCTAGAGCCGCAACTAGAGAAAGCCCTTGCACAGCAACAAAGACCTAGTGCAGCCAAAAATAAAATAATTTTTAAAAGCTTATGACAGAGGCACCCGAAAAGTAACAAAGGATATGTAATTTTGGTGTTAGATTTCCTACGTCTGCAACTCAGTTCTGCTACTGACCAGCTGTGTGAACCTGAGTGAATTAGCCTCTGTAAAGCCTGTTTCTTCCTCTGTGAAATGGGTTTCATGATACTCGGTTGCTATGAAGATTGACTGTGTTACTGCAGGTAGGATACAACTCAGTCCCTTTCTTATAGAGAGGACCCAATAAATGCTAGCTTCAGCATTTCTTTTTTTTATTTAGTATTTATTTCTTTTTCAAGTTGTCTAATATTTTGAGTTACTAATATTTTGTTAAGGGACCTGTTTCAATTTAAAAAATCAGTATTAAATATTATCAAATGCTTTTCCTCATCTATTAGAGCAAATGACCTTTATATATTAGTAGCTTCATTTACTGATTTGCTAAACCATGTTAAAATTCCTATTTGAAAATCAGTCTTATGGACCTAAAATAAACCCTTCATTGGGGTGAGTTATTTTTTTTAATGTGTTGTTGGAATCTATCTGCCAATATTTTATTTAGGCTTTTTGCCTAACAGTGTCATACTGTTTATGGCTTTCTTTTTATACTATCTTTGTTGCATTGTGAAGACTACTAACGTCAAAAATCTCATTTCGAAGCTTCCCCCTTTTCTGCTCTGAAACAGCCTGCATGACCCTGGAGTTATCTGTCCTTTAATGATTTGGTAGAACCTCCCTGAAAAGCCGTCTGGGCCTGGGACTTTCCAAGGTTTCGCTTTCACAAACTTCTCTATTTTGTTTATATTATTTGTCTAGTTTATATTTCAGTTTTGTTTTGTTTTTTAAGCTTCGGGAACAGAAGGTTAGGTTTATCAGACGCTTCAATTCATGGCACATTGTTATCATTGGTAACACAAGGCCCCTCTTATTTATTCTTTCAAAGTATCTTTTCCTTTTTATGCCCATACTTCCTCCCCTACCCTTCCCCCTCAAATAGGCAACCATTCTAATATGTTTCATGTATGTCTTTCTCAAAATTAATATGCTTGCAAACTGTGCAGCTTTTGTGTGTACCTGCATTCTCTGACATAAATGCTAGGGTGGACTATAGTGATCCCGCTGAATCATGGGGTAATTGGTTTCAGGACCTCCATGGATACCAGTGGGGTTTCTCAAGTGGCATAGTGGCAAAGAGTTCACCTGCCAATGCAGGAGATGGGGATTCGATCCTTGGGTTGGGAAGATCACCTGGAGAAGGAAATGGCAACCTGCCCCAGTGTTCTTGCCTAGAAAATTCCATGGGCAGAACAGCCTGGCGGGCTGCAATCCACGGGATCAGAAAGAGTCACAAAGTGTGCTCACAACTGAGCAACTGAGCACACACATGGGTACCAAGATCCGAAGATGCCCAAGTCCTTTGTATAAAACAGTGCAGTACAGTTGGCCTTGCGCATCCATGGGTATAGGACCCATGGATACAGAGAGCTGACTAGAATATCTTATTCTATTAATATTTTTTGCCTTTTTTCCTCAAGCACTGTGTTTAAGACCCATCCATATCACTGTGCAAACATGGAACCCACAGCTTCTAACTGGTGTGATAAACTCCAAGATGAACATCCACTTGATTATACATCTCTACTCTTCCGGTGATGAGCACACAGGTTCCCTGATACCACACATGCCTCTGTAACTAATATCACTGTACCTAGCTCTTTATTGTTGTTTTTCAGTAGCTCAGTTGTGTCTGACTCTTTGCATCTTCATAGAGAGCAGCATGCCAGGCTTCCCTGCCTTTCAAATCTCCCAGAGTTTGCTCAAATTCACGTCGATTCAGTCAGTGATGCCATCTAATCATCTCATCCTCTGTCACTTCTTTCTCTTCTTTCCCTCAATCTTTCCAAGGATCAAGGCTTTTCTCCAATGAGTCGACTCGTCACATCAGGTGGCCAAGGGACTGGAACTTCAGCTTCAGCATCAGTCCTTTCAATGAATATTCAGGGTTGATTTCCTTTAGGATTGACTGGTTTGATCTCCTTGCTGTCCAAGGGACTCGCAAGTCCTTTAGGAACCTAATGGTGTCATAACTCATCTGCTGGACTTCCTAATTCTAAGGTGCTGTGCTGTGCTTAGTTGCTCAGTCGTGTCCAAATCATAGGGTATGTGGCTGTTTAATCTGACCAAAATGACTGACCAGCCTATACTCCCACTAGCAGTATATAAGGATTTCTATGCCCTGAACCCCACTGATGAGTTTTCTGTTGTCAGTCCAATGGGTGTATACCATATACTCTTGTTACTTTAATTTTGATTTTTTTCTCTTCAAACACGGATTAGCTTTTCAAGTGTCCTCATCAGTATCTTGCTTATTCATATCCTTTGCTCACTTTCTAATTGGTCTTGCTGTATTTTTATTTTTGGTTTTCAAAAGTTTCTTAATTAATCTAAATATTAGTCTTTGTCTTGGAGGTGGAAAATATCTTCCCTCATTCTATCACTGATTCATCCATTTTAGTCATGATGATGTTTGTTGAATAAAAATCCTTTATTCTGTTTTATTTATTTATAATCAAATGTCTCAGATTTTAGTTTATTCTCTTGCTTGTGACAGTTTATTTTAAAAATATTTCTCTGTTCTAGGTAACAAAAATAGTGTCCTGTATTTTTTTCTATTAAATTTATCTTTGAAATTTAATTATCTCATTAAACTCATTTAATATTCACCTTTATTTGAGATGCCTGGAATGGATCTGGGCTTCCCCAGTGGCTCAGTGGTAAAGAATTCACCTGTCAAAGCAGAAGATGCAGGTTCAATCCCTGGATTGGGAAGATCCTGTGGAGAAGGAAATGACAACCCTCTCCAGTATTCTTTCCTGGGAAATCCCATGAACAGAGAATCCTGGTGGGCTACAGTCTATGGAGTCACAAAAGAGTCAGACACAACTTAGCGATTAAACAACAACAAGGGTTGAAACTGTTAGATCTTCACTCCTAATGGCTCTTAGTCATGTTAAACTGTGATATGGTTGTAGTTATGAAGACAACTAGATCACAACTAGATCACAGTAGATCACAATTATTATAGTTGCTTCCTCCCCATTATTCAATTTTATATTTATCTTTATATTTTTATTTTAAATATATTTTTACTTCTACCCTTTTCATTTATTTATATTTTGTTTTGCTTATAAATTATGTTTTGTGTCTTCACTGAAAGATCAGAAAATCAGTGTATGTTCATGACCTCCATTTCATTCTCTATCACAATCACTTCAACATCATCAGGACTGATAATATTCTCACATTCAGTTCCATCACAACATATCGGTATCAGTCTAAATGGAATCCATTACGATGCTGGCTATTTTACTGTGCTTTCGATTCTGGTTCCCAGCATTCCCCACAGGTCCTAGCCCTCAGAAGAGAGGAGGTTTTGTCCCTGTCCTGTGAGACTTCACTTCTGGGAGGGCTGAAAAAATGTAGCCAATTTGGAATCTAGTGACTCTGGGTTTGGAGCCCTAGGCAGGAGGCTTGTTAGAAAACACAGAATCCAAGAGCCTGTGGAGAAGGCCACATCCTTCAGCAGAAAGAAGGCAAAGCCATGCCAGTGAGGAAGCCTTGTGTGAACGCAGCTGATGTGCCTTCCTGGAACTCAAGGATAATCTGGGCAGAGGCTTGGTGGAGGACATAAATTCTGCTTGAGAAGACGGAGACACTGAATCATGAAAATCTGGGTTTAAGTGGTAAAGTGGTCACATGTGACCACCTCCCCTCTGCCCCCCACCCCCACCCCCCGGCTAGATAGGCCTGGGAACATTTAGCTTACATCTGACATTAAAATGTGACTCAGTAGGAAAATACATTTTTGGGGGTAGATAAATAGCAAGGTCTGCTAAAACAGAAATGCAGAATTATAGATGTTTATACGAATCTCTTACTCTAATAAATACAGATGTGTAGTTTTGTCTTGAAAAAAGAATGAAAGACAAAGCTGGATAAAAGAAGGAACTATGCCCTCCCACAGCTACTTACAAGCTTTCTCAGAACAGAATTTAAACTCATAGTCATTCTCACCTTTCTATTCTCTACTATAAAACACACATACACACAACACACCCTGGGATTTCATATTCCACTTCCAAATGTCCAGAACCTCCCACCTCCCTCCACCCCCAAATCTTCAAGGGCTGAGATCCAGAAACACAAAATCACCTTGTCACAACTCTTTCCTGTTGCCATCATCCAGAAGCCACGTCTTCCTTCTCTGAATTCTCATGATATTTTATCTGTGCCTCTCATGGAGCTTATCGCTTTCTGGCTTGTATCATAGTTGTTTACACGTATGAGACACCATGGTCCAGAGAAAAGAACCGCTGTGGGCTTGAGAGTCAGACCTGTCTGGGGATGGATCCCAGGTCCTTCCCTCACAAGGTGGGTGGCCTTGGGAAAATACCAACTCTTGAGGGCCTCCTTTTTTTGGCAAAATATAAAAGTAATACTCTCCTCTCGTGATGGTTCTGAAGACAGGAGATAGTATACATAAAACACAGTGCTCGGTAACATACAAAAAGAGTCAGTCATTATTATTATCATTATTTATGATGTTATTTTGTATTTCTTATGCCCCCTATGAGAGTATCTATTTATCCATTTATTCAACAGACATTTATTGAAGACAAACTAACATGACAGGCACTGGGGACCACATGGAGAAAAAGAGAGTCAGTCTTGCCTGGAGAATTCCACGACAGAGGAGCCCGCCGGACTACAGTCCATAGGGTGGCAAAGAGTCAGACACGATTGAGTGACTGAGCACAAAGGCAGGAAGTAAACAGCAAGCAAACACAGAGATAGTTTCAGATGAAGAGTAATGCTGTGAAGAAACTAAAACAAAACATGCGATAGAGAGCATCAGAGGTAGGGGGAAAGAGGAAAGGTGTCTCCGGGAATGGAGAAATTGGGTTAACATCAGGATAAGAGGTCAGCACCTACGAGAGGTTCTGAACCCAGAGCATTTCAGGAGGAGGAGACCTCAGAGAGGAAGCTCTGAGTGAGGAGTGAGCTGACAGCAGTATCAGGAAGGAAGGCAAGGTTGGGGGATGGAAAGGGATGGCGAGTCCCCCAGGGACTCTGATTTTGTGTATGGATTTTTTCTTCTTCATTATATCCTTTTTAATCTTTGCACTATTGGTACACTTTGTGAGCTGTTTTGTTTTAGTCAGAAAGAGAAAAACAAATTTCGTATATTAAAGCATATCTGTGGACTCAAGAAAAGTGGTACAGATAAACCTATTTGCTGGGCAAGAATAGAGACATGTTGGTAGAGAATGGACCCGTGGACACAAGGTGAGGGTGTGGAAGTGGGGGAGGGAGGTGGGATGAATTGGGAGACTGAGATCGAGAGCCCTTCAGGCTCCTCTGTCCAAGGAATTCTCCAGGCAGGAATACCAGAGTGGGTAGCCATTCACTCTCAAGGGGATCTTCCCAACCCAGGGATGGAACCAGGAATCTCCTACCTTATGGGCAGATTCTTTACCATCTGAGCCACCAGGGAAGGCCCTAATATACGCACTGCTGCTGCTGCTAAGTCACTTCAGTCGTGTCCGACTCTGTGCGACCCCATAGACAGCAGCCCACCAGGCTCCCCCGTCCCTGGGATTCTCCAGGCAAGAACACTGGAGTGGGGTGAATATATACAGTACCATGAGAAAAATGGATGGCTAGTGGGAAGCTGCTATACAGCACCCGGAGCTCAGCTTAGTGCTCTGTGATGACCTAGAGGGATGGGATGGTGGTGGAGTGGTGGGAGGAAGGCTTGAAAGGGAAGAGATACACACATACAAATAGCTGATTTACTCTGTTACACAGCAGAAAATAACACAATATTGCAAAGCAACTATACCCCAACTTAAAAAAAAAAGGCACATGAAAAGGTGCTCAACAGGTTCATTATTAGAGAAATGCAAATCAAAACTACAATGACGATCACCTCATACCTGTCAGAATGGCCATCATCCAAAAAAAAAAAAAATCTGCAAACAATAAAGGCTGGAGAGGGTGTGGAGAAAGGGTGATGTCGGTGGGAAAGAGCCCGGATTTTATTCTCACTGTGGTTGGGCAGCTCCTTGAAGACATGATCCCCTGGCTTGTACTCGGCATTCTGTCTGCCATTGTGTTTGCCTCCTGGAGAGATGCTGCCCAGGATGTAAGACTGCAGATTGCTGTGAAAGGTAGAGATGAAGGGAAGGAAGGAGAATGGGAGGGGAGAAAGGAAAGAGAGCTGGAGGGAAGGAAGGAGGAGGGTCAGAGTACAGACATCCATACAGCCAACCATCCATACGTGCAATTTAATGCTTCTCTCCATTGTCAGGGGCTCCAGGAAACACCAAGGCCAGCGCTAGTGGGTGGGGAAATCTTCCATCCTCCTGTGAACATTTGGTGTCACCCTGGTCCCTTTCCTTGCGTGGTCCTAGATGGTGGTGGGGGCTCAGGAGCCTGGAGATCGGTGAGGAGCACCGCTCATCACTGCCCCTGACTCCCATTGCTGGCAGTTCTGTCTCTCAGGTCACAGATAACAACTGTCAGATGGTCTCCCTATGAAGCAATAAGCTTCCCCAAAACAAAGAGGCCAGCCAAGCTCCAGGAAAGCTGCAGTCTGGACAAAACACACCAGCCTGGAAAAAATTAAGAGTTCATGAGCAACTGAACAAAGGACCTCCGGGAAATGCAACGGGTTAAACACGAGCACACAGTGTTCCTGACGTCCTTGAACGCACAAGGAGAAAAATCATCACACATCCCTGGTAAAGGGAAAAAGAAACCACAAGAGAAACAAGTCAGTGTTGTCGCAGGAGAACTAAAAATAATGCCGTGAGAGGTTGGGCCAGCCCAGAAATGAAGGGAAAGAGATGATAGGCAGTAGGGGAAGATGAGAAATGAGTCAGGGCAAGGGGGCCAGAGCCTGGCCCTTTTGTCTTTTAGACAGCGCTCCCTTCACAGCCTCGGCACGTTCTCCCTGGACCCCCTCCTCTGTAAGAACACTCTGGTTAGGAAGAATCTAGACTATTGATGAAGCAGACACAACAACCTCATGTTAAAGATATTTCTACATTAATTTGGGTCTTAAATCTAAAAAGACGTGAATTCAACCCCAGGGGCCAAATGGTGCAGGGCTATTTGCTAAGAGACAAACCTCTCTCCAAGAAGGCTTATGGATCAGAACAAAACAGCAGTTTTTGGATAAGCAAGAAGTATGAGAGTGGGAGACCAGGGGGCCATATCCGAATACAACTTACAGGTGAGCACACGTGGAAGGGATGAGCGTTTCTAACCTCAGATCAGATCTTGAAGAAAGTAAAGCAATAATCAGAATTAAAGGCAGAACTAGTTCATATGTTTGACATTTGACATGTCCAGTTTCCTCATCGGTGCCACCTTTGTGCTCAGAAACTGCACGAGTGCATCTCCGAGAAGGGGTGCCATGGTTACAAAATTCCATATGGTTTCGTCATAACCTTCCTTGGACCACAGGCCTTTTCCACCAGAAATATAGACTCCAGACTTCCAACAAGGAAGACTTCTTGTGTCTAAGGCCTTTTAAACTTCACGGTCATAAGAAGGTAGACCCAACTGTTCTGGTATGAAGGAAGAGATTTTGTCCAAAAGTTGTAAAAATGTTTAGAATTTAAATTGTTCTGCAGGGTCTACAATGTGTGGGGTGCCAGGTATGGGCGAAGCACTGTATCAGGTGCTCTCTGCATGTGGTGAGAATGCCTTGAATCCTCTCCAAACCTCTGCAAAGTAAATGTCATCAGCCCTATGTTCCAAAAGGTAAAGCTATGGCTCCAAGTATTTGAGCAATTTTCAGACAGTCCCCCAGCTAGTAAATGGGATTTCCAGGGTGGCCTAGGACTGACTAATCCTAACACTACAGTGCTTTTCTGGAACAAAAACGCATCACTCCACAGCTACATAGAAAAATTAAATGGCACTGACAAAAAAGAAAAAAATTAAAGGACAGATTTCATCTGCACAGTCATCTTTGGTGAAAATCTTTGATAATTGATGATGTTTTCATTGGAGGCTGAACATTATAATGCAATACACACAGCGGATATAGTCATCTTACCTGAAATACCGTATCATAGTTTCCTAGAGAAGATACTTTGACTTTATAATCTCCAAAGAGAAATGGTCTTTGTAAATTTTTGGCTGGGGTTTTCCTCGTGTCATGAGGATCAACTCCATTGCCGGGACACCAAAGAGTAAAAATAGATTTCCCATTAGTAGCAACAAGTAGGAGTTGTTTGTCAGCCAGAAGGAAATTCATTCTTTTCCTGCTTTAGCTCTTTTTCTGCCAGCAATTAATCAGAGGGTGAGTCAGAGCCAATTTCATGTACTGGTAGAATAGGTTGTTGTTGCTGTTCAGTCACTCAGTTGTGTCTGACTCTTTATGACCTAATGGACTGTAGCACAACAGGTTTCCCTGTCCTTCACTATCTTCTAGAGTTTGCTCAAACTCATGTCCATTGAGTCAGTGATGCCATCCAATCATCTCATCCTCTGTCATCCCCTTCTCCTCCTCCCTCCAATCTTTCCCAGGATCAGGGTCTTTTCCAAGGAGTCAATACTTCAGATCACGTGGCCAAAGTATTGGAGCTTTAGCCTCAGTATCAGTCCCTCCAATGAATATTCAGGGTTGATTTCCTTCAGGATTGACTGGTTTGATCTCCTTACAGTCCAAGGGACTTTCCAGCATCACAGTTCAAAAGCATCAATTCTTCAGCGCTCAGCCTTCTTTATGACCCAACTCTCACATCCATACATGACCACTGGAAAAACCATAGCTTTGACCATACAGACCTTTGTTAGCAAAGTAATGTCTCTGCTTTTTAATGCACTATCTAGGTTTGTCATAGCTTTTCTTCTAAGGAGTAAGCACTAACATCACGCTTTCTGTCACCATCCACAGTGATAGATAGAATAGGTGGTTATCTACAAAAGATGACCTCAGAGTTGTGAAGATAGGAGAGCTGATCCCAGGCAAGAATTGAGGGCAACAGCCCAGCAGGGACTCCATCCGCTAAAAACAAAAGAGAAAACATTTAGCTTTGATGACTATATCTAGAATTAAAATTGTTCATAAAATCTAGAAGTAAAGTTTATTGACTGCAAACATTCAAGTTTTAGGTCATTGTCACAGCAAAATTTTATTTTCATTTAATTTAAAAACAGAAAAAGGACCACCTTTCACCTGATTCCTTCTCAAGACTCATTGTACAGCACTAAATCTGCTCCAATAAAACTAAACAACCCCCCCTCAACCCCCGCTACTAAACCTCTCTTCAGATGGATTCCCAAAACTCCACTATTAGCAATTGGTTCTCATTTGCCAAAATGTTCTCTTCTTCCTGGGTTCAGTTCAGTTTAGTTGCTCAGTTGTGTCTAACTCTTCTTCCTGGGTAGCCGTTCTTTTTTGATCCAGATAGCCTGGAAGCTGATATATTAATTTCATTTCAGTTCAGTTCAGTTGCTCAGTCGTTTTCAACTCTGAAACCCCAGGGACTGCAGCACACCAGGCTGCCCTGTCCATCACCAACTCCTGGAGCTTGCTCAAACTCATGTCCACTGAGTCAGTGATGCCATTCAACCATTTCATCCTCTGTCATCCCCTTCTCTTCCTGCCATCAATCTTGCCCAGCATGAGGGTCTTTTCTAATGACTCAATTATTCAGATCAGGTGGCCAAAGTATTGGAGTTTCAGCTTCAGTATCAGTCCTTCCAATGAATATTCAGGACTGATTGCCTTTAGGATGGACTGGTTGCCTTTAGGATGGACTGGTTGGACCTCCTTGCAGTCCAAGGGTCCAAGGGACTCTCAAGAGTCTTCTCCAACACCACAGTTCAAAAGCATCCATTCTTCGGCACTCAGCTTTCTTCATAATCCAACTCTCACTTCCATACATGACTACCAGAAAAACCATAGCTTTGACTAGACAGATATTTGTCAGCAAAGCAAAGTCATTGCTTTTTAATATCCTGTCTAGGTTGGTCATAGCTTTTCTTCCAAGGAACAAGAGTCTTTTAATTTCATGGTTACAGTCCCCATCTGCAGTGATTTTGGAGCCCCCAAAAAGAAAGTCTGTCACTGTTTCCATTGTTTCTCCATCTATTTGTCATGAAGTGATGGGACCGGATGTCACGATCTTAGTTTTCTAAATGAGAAAACTTAAAATGAGTTTTAAGCCAACTTTTTCACTCTCCTTTTTCACTTTCATTGAGAGGCTCTTTAGTTCTGCCATAAGGGTGCTGTCATCTGCGTATCTAAGGTTATTGATATTTCTCCCAGCAATCTTGATTCCAGCTTATGCTTCATCCAGCCTGGCATTTCACACGATGTACTCTGCATATAAGTTAAATAAGCATGGAGAAGGAAATGGCAATCCACTCCAGTATTCTTGCCTAGAAAATCCTGTGGACATAGGAGCCTGGTGGGCTGCTGTCCAAAGAGTCGCACAGAGTCAGACATGACTGAAGCGACTTAGCATGCATGCATGCATAGGAGAAGGAAATGGCAACCCACTCCAGTATTCTTGCCTGGAGAATTTCTGGGATGGATGAGCCTGGTGGGCTGCCATCTATGGGGTCACACAGAGTCAGACACAACTGAAGTGACTTAGCAGCAGCAGCAAGCAGGGTGACAAAATACAGCCTTGATGTACTCCTTTCCTGATTTGGAAACAGTCTGTTGTTCCATATCCAGTTCTAACTGTTGCTTCTTGAGCTGCATACAGATTTCTCAGAGGGCAGATAAGGTGGTCTGGTATTCCCATCTCTTTAAGAATTTTCCACAGTTTGTTGTGATCCACACAGTCAAAGGCTTTGGCATAGTCAATAAAGCAGAAGTAGATGTTTTTCTGGAACTCTCTTGCTTTTTCAATGATCTAACAGATGTTGGCAATATGATCTCTGGTTCCTCTGCCTTTTCTAAATCCAGCTTGAACATCTGGAAGTTCTCAGTTTATGTACTATTGAGGCCTAGCTTGGAAAATTTTGAGCATTACTTTGCTAGTGTGTGAGATGAGTGCAATTGTTCAGTAGTTTGAACTTTCTTTGGCATTGCCTTTCTTTGGGATTGGGATGAAAACTGACCTTTTCCAGTCCTGTGGCCATTGCTGTTTTCCAAATTTGCTGGTATAGTGAGTGCAGCACTTTCACAGCATTGTCTTTTAAGGTTTGAAATAGCTCAACTGGAATTCCATGGCTTCCACTAGCTTTGTTCATAGGTCCACTTGACTTCGAATTCTAGGATGTCTGGCTCTAGGAGAGTGATCACACCATCGTGGTTATTTGGGTCATGAAAATCTTTTTTGTATAGTTCTGTGTATTCCAGGGAAAAAAGCCCAGTTTATCAGAAGTGTTTTTGTCGCTCCAGAAGGGCCTTGGGTTCCAAAAAATCATTTTGTGAAGGGAAAATACCCAACCTCAACCCATCTAGAGCTGACGGGAGAAAGTGGTGGGGACAAATTTCACTGATCTAATATTTTGCCATAGGCTAGCCCCTAAATTCTATTAAAATGTTCTGCTGCTGCTGCTGCTAAGTCGCTTCAGTCGTGTCCGACTGTGCGACCCCATAGACGGCAGCCCACCAGGCTCCCCCGGCCCTGGGATTCTGCAGGCAAGAACACTGGAGTGGGTTGCCATTTCCTTCTCCAATGCATGAAAGTGAAAAGTGAAAGGGAAGTCCCTCAGTCGTGTCCGACCCTCAGCGACCCCATGGACTCCAGCCTTCCGGGCTCCTCCATCCATGGGATTTTCCAGGCAAGAGTACTGGAGTGGGGTGCCATTGCACACCATAAAAATCATGAAATTTTCTGATTCTAAGAAGCCATCTATTTGTTTTGAATATTTAATGACTATAGTAGAAGTCACAGACGCCATGCCCAGGAATAAAAAATGCACAGTCATACCCAGGAAAAACAGTACATTTGCTTTTAGAGTGTAGACAAATTTTTGGATCTCAGGTTAAGATCAGATAAACTTCATATTTTATAAACAATGAAGGAAAGAGCCAGAGAGGAGTGCTTTGCTCAAAGTCACTCAGTGGCAAAGCAAAGATGAGAGCTGAAGTGTTGCACAGTCACTAAAAGAAATACCCCCATCAGATTCTCATCTGTCAAACATTTCAGCAAACACAAATAGCAGGGTTACTCTATTCAGGAAGAAATTTGTTTAGCTCAGCCAACCTTATTTTCTTTTTCAACAGATGAAGTAAACCAGATTCAGAAATCTAATACATTTTTACCTATGGGGCATGAGACCCTGCTAACTGGAGTAGTTGGTATGTGGTAGTGATGAAAGTGGTATGTAAAATTAAAGGAACAATTTGAATTTAAACCAGAAACTCGCTGCTGATGTAAAAAACAATTTAGTCATTTTAGATGCATCATTAACTTTTCCTCCTAGAATTTTATGATGGGGTGGGGAAGGAAAGGGGGCTGTGGTGTGCATGTGTGTGTGTGTGTGTGTGTGTGTATAAGTGGTGTGATATGGTGCGTGTGCGTGTGAGACGTGCTGTGATGTGCTGTGGAGGGTGTGTGTGTGTTTTGGCTGCCATCTTCTGTGAAAAGCAAATGTTAAGTTGTACTTAATTGAGCTTCAAGAGGTTAAAGAGAGACAGCTGAGGAGCACTTGCATCCCAACCTAACGAGAGCCCCCCAGAATCGTCAAGAAGAACGTTAGACTTGGGAGGTGGGAGTGGGGGAAGGGCACATGTTGGGTCCAGCAATGGGAGTGTGAATCAAGAACTCTCCCCATGGCTACATTAGTAAACAAATAATAATAAGAATATGTGGAAGTAAAAAAATATATTTTAAAATAGATTTATTGTCCATATATTAGCAGCTGGAGAACAAATAAAGTAAGTCAGCAGATCAAACCAGTCAATCCTAAAGGAAATCAACCCTGAATTTTCATTGGAAAAACTGATGCTGAAACAGAAACTCCAATACTTTGGCCACCTAATGCAAAGAGCTGACTCATTGGAAAAGACCCTGATGTTGGGCAAGATTGAGGGCAAGGAGAGAAGAGGGCAACAGAGGATGAGATGGTTTAGATGGCATCTTTAACTCAATGGACATGAGTTTGAGCAAACTCTTGGAGATAGTGAAGGACAGGGAAGCCTGGCGTGCTGTAGTCCATGGGGTCACAGAGTCAGACATGACTGAGCCACTGAACAACAACAAAGTTTAAAAGAAAATGAAGCAAACAAAAAAAAAAAAAGAGAGAGAGAGAGAATTTTCCACAAGGCATTTTCTGACAACCCTGTGCCAGAAATGTGTATCAGGATTTCAGTGAACATTTCTTTTTTCCAGGTTCCATGTCTTGCAGTTGTTGAAACGCTGGAGTTAAGATGGGAATGAGTGGGAAGGCCAGCGCTACACTTACCATCAAATGACCTTAGACAGGTTTCCTTCTAGATCTTAGTTTATTTTACTCTTCAAAGTGGGGTTATATGCAATATCTACAAACATTTGGGATGAAGGCATAGGAGCTGACCCACAAACAGTGACAGGCACGCAGCAAAATGCTTGAAAATGTGAGCCGTGGGTGTTCCTCCTTGGGTTTTCACTATATCTGATCCAGAAGGAGTTCTGAATTCATGGGCAGGGGACTGGGGCCCTTAGATCCCTGACTTTACCTAGGAACAAGGAGTTGTACCATTGATGTGTAAAGGATTTAACCCTCTCAGATTCTCTGATGCCTTCTAGTCTCTTTGAAAGCTGGCTACAGGAGCCTTTCCACCTGGCTGCTCTGATTCCCACACTCCAGCTTTCTGGTCCTTATAGCTGTCCCATTTCAACGCTGTCTCTGTCCCAAACTCCCCACCTCACTGACTCTCCGGGTCAACCTCAGCCACCCTCCAGGACAGGACTTCCCAGTGTGCACGCACTTCATACCCTGCAGACAGGGCCATGAGAGCAACTTAAAAGGTGCTAAAAGGGCGTTAAAGCCCTTTCAGGGTCTGTTTTAATCAATCTGGTACAGATACAATTTTAAAATAAAGTCATGTTAAATAGCAGTGGAACAGAAATTCAATTTTCTTACCCACAAAACAAGTGGTCCAGACATAGATCACTTTCAGAACAAATATGAGAGCACCACGGGAACAAGAACTGGGGCAGCTGACGCAGGAGACATGGGTTGATCCCTGGGCCCAAAAGATCCGCTGGAGTAGGAAATGGTAACCCACTCCAATATTCTTACCTGTAAAAATTCCTTGGGCAGAGGAGCCTGGTAGGCTACAGTCCATCTGTGGAGTTGCAAAGAGTCGGACACGACTGAGCATACACTCTCTACGCTGCCACATCACAGCACATAATGCTTACAAGCTCACTCAGTCATGTTCGACTCTTTGGGACTCCATGCATGGACTGTAGCCCACCAGGCTCCTCTGTCCATGGAATTTTTCCAGGTAAGAATACTGGAATGGGCTGCTATTTCCTCTCCATAGCACATAATAGTTCCTCAACAATACCATGGATGTGATGAAGGAATAAACAGTGGGATTTTATAATTTTAAAATACCAAGGATTGCTTTCCAGCCTAATAACTTTTAACAATGGTTCCTTTTTTAATGCAATAATCTTCATCTCATAGGTTATTAGGTATTATCTTCCTGACCAGAATCCATGCTCTTGGCACTGTTTTCATTCTCAGCACTCCAGTTGATGACAAGTTGGGAAAAGAGACTGGGAAAGGATGCCTGTTTACTGTCTCTCCCATTGGTCGAAGTCCTGCTATTCTAGAGACTATACTCTATTTTAAACCTCCTTTAGAATCTCTTGAGGAAACCCTCTATTTCAAAGCGATAACATTTAATTGATGATTTGTGCTTTTTTTTTTTTTTTTTGGCTGTTGATCTAGAAAAACTGAGGCACCAAGGACAAAGTATCATTCTAAATTTACTCTAACTCAGCTCCATGTGCCTAACTGTAAAAGTATTTTAGTATTTGTAGGCAAAACTTGAAGAAGTCTGTTTAGCACTTCAATAATCAACCACACAGGTTGATCCCTGGGTTGAGAAGATCCACTGGAGTAGGAAATGGCAACCCACTCCAGTATTCTTACCTGGAAAATTTCCATGGACAGAGGAGCTTGGTGGGCTACAGTCTGTCCAACAGGACTGTAATTGTATCAGCAGATCCAAAAAGCTGCTTGAACAGGTCCAGGAGAATTTCAGAAGCTCAGGGAAAGGGTCTCTGTCTCATTCCAATTGTCTCTCTTAAATAAGGCTAGACAACCTTTTTTGATAAAGGACCAGATGGTAAGTGTGCTACCTGGGCGGCTGTTTGGTCTTTGTCACAGTTACTCCACTCTGCCATTGTGGTGCCGTAGGCAATATGTAAATGAATGAGCAGGCCTATATTTCAATAAAATGTTATTTACAGAAACAGGCTCCCGGGCTGTATGTGGCTCCTGGACTATAGCTGACGAACTATAGCTGATTGAATGATCACGGAGTGTTGTGATGTATGGTAAAACCAGCACATGGGGATTCACGAACTCCCTTTGTGTTTTATGGAATATTTTTTCTTTCTCACTATAAAAATCAGACATGATCAAAAAACCCAGAAAATTTAAAATTCATCCATAATGCCATTAAACATGCCACCACTTGTAATATTTTGAGATTTTTGTTTGGGATTTTATTTTATAGAATCAGGATAATGCTGTATTTATTGCATATTTACCTAGTTCTTGTATTTTTATGCTAAGTTTTACATTTCTGCTTTATAGACTGTGCTTTTTCAAGAGCCACGAGAAACTCCAGCAACATCATCATTTCTCTCACATTTACAGTTAGAGGCTATGGGACTTGAGATTTGGAGAAACTTATACAGAGAAGGGAGCAGAAAGGATACTGCCTCGTGACTGCCAATAGCACATTCCACCAAGGTCAGGGTGTAGAACAGCCCCAGAGAGAAGGAGTGTGTGTGTGTGTGTGTGTGTGTGTGTGTGTGTGCATGTTGGGGAAACAACTTGTCACAAATATAGCTTCCTGAGGCCCCTGTTAAAAATCCTTATGTTGTCAGGAGATTCTGTAGGTAGTATACAGTCCAAGTTTTGAGAAGCACTATGGGTTCATGGGATTCAGGACACACCACCCGCAAATACAGCCGTCTGGCCACTGAATATTTTAAGCTAAATGAGTCTGAGAAAGCAGCAGCAGCAGGAAGGTCACTCTGACCTTCTCCTGCCCTTCTCCCCTGAAACAGGTCATAAAACCCTCATGTGAGAGGTGCCCTCCCTATACTCAGAGCAGAGGAGCATCCTTATTCCCAAAGACAAAGAGACATTAAAAAGAATGCAAACAGACAGGACTTGCTAAGTTTCCCCCAGTTTGGTACACTAGCCTCAGACTCCTTATCCTATTCCTCCATGAGGGTCTGCACTCATCAAATGCAGCACAAAAACACTCAGCTGTTTCTTCGGGTCCTTAGGAAGGCTCCCATGTCATGTAAAAATTCGTACATCTCAATTTATAGGTTTTTCTCTTGTCAGTTTGTCTTTAATTTTCAGTCCAAGCCAGGGACCTCCAGAGAGCCAAGGAAAACCTTTTCCTGCCCTACAGGGCATATGAGAGAGGGGATTCCTGTACTGAGGCAGCTTTGACCATTCTATCACTTCAAGTCAAGACCCTCTCCAGCTCAGATGACCCCACTTTTTCCTATCGCCAATCTTCGTCATTGATCTAAGCATCAGTCTCCCTACCAGAGAATGTAAGGAGGTCTGATTTAAAGGGTTTAAGGAGGCAATATGTAAAACCTGATGCCAAAACACACCACACACACACACACACACACACACACACACACACACACAGGCATCTGGATTTTTTGTGGCTTTCACATCTCACCTACTTTCCTGCTATGTTCCTGAAGTAAAATCATCTCTATTCTGCTGCTGGGGACTATGTAGGTAGCTGAAGTGCTAAAGAATCCACCCTCCAATGCAGGAGAGGCAGGAGATGGGGGTTCAATCTCTGGGTAGGGAAGATCCCCTGGAGAAGGAAATAGCAACCCACTCCAGTATTCTTGCCTGGGAAACCCCATGGACAAAGGAGCCTGGCGGGTTACAGTCCCTGGGGTCTCAAACAGTCCTTGCTGAAAAAGGGCAAACTTTTGTTTGCTTAGTTTTGGCCATTCCACACAGCTTTCAGGATCTTAGTTCCCCACCAGCGATCAAACCCTGTGCTCCCTGCAGTGGGAGTGTAGAGTCTTAACCACTGGACCCCCAGGGAGGTTCCAGGGGTGAACTTCTTAAGCAAACCAGTATGGAATCAGAAAAAGATTTTTCACACTAGACACAAAGATAAGGAATTGAAATAAATGTAATAAGGGTCTATTACTTTGCAGGGTGAAAGTTATAAGTTGGAGAGAGTTCTTCTTTCTGGCTCCTGTGAAATCATATTTGCTCAGTACATTAATAATACCAAGGCAGGTGGAATGATAGTGTTTTTAATGTACAGAATTCATTTTTTTAAAAGTAATTGGAAACCAGAAACTTGCAGTGGTGAAGATGGGAATACAAACTTTGCCATCGCTCAGTCCATGTTGAGAGGCTGGCCATCCCATAATATCCCTGGACCACATCACGCGCTTTCTCTCTTCTGCTTGCCTTTCTGGGAAATAAGGATCAAGATAGTATATACCTCTGGTTGATAAAAGGATAAAATGAGTTAACTGTTGTACATCCTGGCAACTATGAATACAGAATAAATGCTGCTATTGTTTATAATAGAATCAGTGAGGTAATTACAGATTATCCTTGCCTGTTCATTCTCACAGGCATCTTATTGACAACATCTTACTTGCTATAGTCCGGCATATGTGTAAAGGTAATAAGACAATTTTTGCTATAAATTGGACCATTAATTCACTCCAACTAGACTTCCCTCAAATTAATAGTAATTAGCGATGTTTACTTGTAACTTCAGTAGAAGTTAGAGTGATGTTTGCTTTGCAATACCACTGGGAGGGGAAAAAATCATGTTTTTTAAAAGAATAAATGGAGGAAGCCAAAATAAAGTGAAGAGAAAATAATGACTTCAAGCATTTATTCAGTCACGTTGTGTGCGACTTCTGAGCAATAAAGATATCATTTACACTGCATGCCAGGCAGAACGAAGAGTCTCTGTCCTGGTGTACCAAGTAAGGATAGGAAAGACAGAAGTATCAGTCTTTTTACTTTCAGTGGAGCAATATGCTCATTAACCAGAAATTAATTTAGAAAATTGTATCTCAAATCTGTTTCCAAAGTGTTCGATAATTTGGGTCTGCCCTAACAACATGAGACGCGTCCATCATCTGTTTGTTTAAGCAAGAAAGCTCAATTTGGGAGGACCTGGGGAGGTGGCTGTTTATATATTGGCCGCATAGTTTATTATTTTCAAAAATCATTGACGTTCTACCCCTTCTTATAGTGAAACAATCCAAAGACTCCACTTGTACAGAAATCAGGATTTTTCAAACGTGCCAACCACAAGGGTCACTTATTTAAATACACGTTCCCAGGCAGCTCCAGGGGATTGGCATTTTGATGACTCCAGTTATCAGATAAGCTTGAGCAATACTTCCCATACCCATTCTCAGCCCTGACCTGTACTGGAGTCTCCTAGAGAACATAAAAAGCAACTGAAGGTGCAAGGAACTGAGAGAGTAGCAGCAAAACATATACATTACCATGTGAAAAATGATAGCTAATGGGAAGTTGCCGTATAACACTGGGAGCTCAACCTGGTGCTCTGAGACAACCAAGAGGGGTGGGATGGTGGGATGGGAGGGAGGTTCAAGAGGGAGGGGATATACGGCTGATGTATGTTGTGGATGGCAGACATCAGCACAACATTGAAAAGCAATTATCTTCCAATTTTAAATAAATTTTAAAAAAGGAAAGCAGTGATACCCAGCTCCACTCCAGACAAAGTACATCAGCCTCACTGGAGGTGGCCTGGTCATTTTTGTTTTTCAAAACTACCCAGATCTGCATCAGAAAAAGAGCTTTGTTGAAGATCAACAAAGAATGCAAGAGACCCCAGTTCAATTCCTGGGTGGGGAAGATCTGCTGGAGAAGGGATAGGCAACCCACTCCAGTATTCTTGGGCTTCCCTGGTAGCTCAGACAGTGAAGAATCTGCCCACAATGCAAGAGACCTGGGTTTATCCCTGGGTTGGGAAGATCCCCTGGAGGAGGGCATGGCAACCCACTCCAGCGCTCATGCCTGGAGAATCCCCGTGGACAGAGGAGTCTGGTGGGCTATAGTCCATGGGGTCTCAAAGAGTTGGATGCAACTCAGCACAGCAACAGAACACATATCTTTCTACTCCAGGAAGGATGGATTTTTGCTCCTCTCTCTCTTCCCATTACTTCACCACCACCAAAAGCAACTCCTAGTCTGTCTTTTCAGAGGTCTTTTTCTTTATCCTCTTGGCCATTGGAAGCCAGGTGAAGAGGGACAGGGTGAGGTAAATCTATCCATTCAAAAATCATTTATTAAAGCATTTAAACAGTGTACACTGCTCTTACCCAATCAAGTGGCCCAGAAAACTTTAATTGGCAGTTTGTTTCATGTCCCATAATTGAAAACATGAAGGATCACTAGGATTCACATCCGTGAATTCATTTAGACAGTTTTCTTTAATTAACGATGAAGACACTACAGTTCTAAGTACCAGACAGAATCAGGGGGGAAAGAAAAACTGAAAAATAAGCATAACACTCTAAAGAAAACTTGGAAAAAGTGAATCTAAATAAAAATATAGACCTGGCCTGGTACCCATTACATATATACATCATACATATGGTATACACATATATACAGTAAATGTTTTGGTAGCAATACAGACCATGCATTGGTCCTTTTGAACACAGATGAAGTAGCACCAGAAGCAGCGCCACCATCTTAAGATGATAAACCTAACTGCACACACATCAAATGAAAAAATATAGATGGATTTAATTTGGCCCACCCTGTAGCCAAGAGGTGTAAAGAAAGAACTTTGTAAGAAAAATGGTTCCGGGAACTATATTCTTAAGCCAATAGCAAAATTCTAACAAGAAGGGGAAAAAAAAGCACTAAAGATGTCCATACAGACACATTTTTCTGTTTACTGAATTTATCCTATCATGTGGCATCTTGATTAACACTGAGGAAATTAACAAAAAAAAACAGAGAGAGAGGTGAATAGCCAAAGTCTATAATACCAAGATCTCTTGGTGTACACATCACAGATGCCATCAACAAACTAGGAAGACACCTCTCCAGCCATGCCTTTGTTTTTCTAATCATATGAGCTAATTCTAAGCTCTAGATTACTGATAAACTCATTAAAACTAGGGTCAAACACCTCCAATATCATTCCATCTCCTCCCAGCATCCAATTTGATGCTCTGGTTACAAGTAGGCAAGAAACCCAATATGCTATCTGACCCATGCCTTGTCTGTCCACCCTTAGTAAACTGATTTCTAGAGCTGTGGAGGGACCCTCATGATCCTCTCTGGCTTAGCTTTAGAAATGACCAACGGCACCAAGTGCTTAACCTGTTGGTCTACTGATTACAAGGCTCTACTTGCCCTCCATGACTAAGCTTACAGAGTGAAAGTCTTTTCTCTTACTGTTGGCAAGGTCCTATGTCCTCATATCCCTAGAAGCCTATGCTTCTTCCTTTCGAATTTCTCAGCAACCTATACAAATGCAGCATTACCTCCAACGAACATATACGAGGTCCTAGGAACGCTAACTCTCCCGTCAAGTCATCGCAAAGGATCGAGTTTCTATCTGGCCTCCATCCATTCTCCTTCCCATGCCTTCCAGAGGGTCTCATCTTTCCCCAGTCAAGGTCTCAATGTGTGGAGTGTTTCTAGTTTCAGTGCCTCCCTGTGTGACAGACCAACCCACAGAGCTCTGCCAAAGCAGCTGAACACTGTACATTCATCTCATTTTTTGTGGCTCTGTCTTCAGTGGATGAGACCTTCCACCGCCCCCCGCCCCACTTTGAAACCACCTGTAGTAAATAAAAATCAGTTTTCAACTACATGGCATATTGCATTCAAGATGCAGGACTGAACAAAACAGGGCTTCAGCATTGTCAAATACTGTTTCTTACAGTTTAGTAAAACTGTTTAACACTTTAAAGATCTCAGATTTAAAAGACAGCTAGGAGGCAAGCATCAGGGAAAGAAAAGTTAAAAATCTCTACTTTTGGTTAGATGATTTTTGGAAAATTCAGTTTTTGCAGTCAATGTCAGTTCGTCAAGAGAGTCCCTGACCTTTGAAAGTTAGCAAGAAATAGCCACAAATGTAACATCAGTACTGAATTGTCATTATTGACTCAGGTGGTTGATCATTAATGGATTCTCTTCACTTTTAGCTGGTTCTAGAACCTTTTTTGTCCCCCCAGGATAAAGATATCATCAAAGTCATGGAACATATTTGTTCTTTCTACAAAGGAGAATTTTAAAACTCTGCCTAAAGTCTCTAAGAACGAACACTGTGAAAGGTTGGTCTCATGAAGAAAAAGCCACTAACTTATAGGTTAACCAGAGGCCACTAGAAGTCTCATTAATGTAAGCCCTTGGCTGGCTGACAAATACTTTGAAACGGATAAAAGCCAAGTCTCCCAAATAAGAACTGAATACAAGGACTTAGCAGCTGAAGGTCAACCCCTCAGGGAGACAGAGCATAAGTTTTTTCCTTAAATACCAGCAACTTCCAGTTTTAAACGGGTGAAGTTTGGTACTACCAGCAAACCCAGCTCAGAGACCACTAGAAACAGTTTAAATAGGAGTGTCTTACCTTTATACTACATGACTCAACAAAACAGATGAGAGGAACAGAAACCAAGAGATGTTTTTCCTGTCTGGTTCATTTCTTGTTCGCACCCAAAATATGTTAATAATCCCACATAAAGAGGTACCTTGGTAATACATATTCAAAGTTTAGGTTCCTTGAGAAATAACCACCTTTATAGGAAAGTGGGTGGGGCTGACTTTGTTCACTGATATCTGTCCTTGACTACTTATGTCCTCAAGGGAAGAGAGTGGGACAGCTTGCTTCCTTCCTACACAAGCGAGAGTATGAGTCACAATACTTGAAAAATAAGAGCTTGACTAAGAAAGTCTTTTTCATGAAAGGGTACAAAAACAAAACCGTTTCATATCAGATTTTAAAAATCAGTGGTGTTGTCTCCTAATAGGAAATGATGTCATTCAGCAAGTTCCTTGAAAACAATGGGTTCTTATGACTACAGACGTATTTATCTTAGAAATTGATGAGCATGCAAATGCTTAGAATCTGCAATGGTGAACACTGTACAAGAGTCTGTGAGGTACATGTCATCCGGCTGAATTAACAGTAACACGGGCCTCAGCAGGTGAAGGGGTCCACTGATCCCTACTCCCTTTTGAGTAGAGTGAGGGGTGGGGGTGGGGGTCCCTGACCCGTTGATGAGCAGCCACTGCGATGGCCCCCAACCCTGGCCCCTTCCTGGCAACCCCTCCCCCAACCAGGGAGCTCAACCCTTCAGTGAAAGAAAATCTTGCTCTTCTCAACAGCAGGGCTGGGGATTCCTGATAGAGCATTCACACGGACTCCAGGGGAGCCTGATACTAGACTTAATTCACTGAACTTTTAGGAAGTTTCCTGATCAAAAGATTCAAAACTCTGTAGGCAATTTCTTTTAGTATGTTCATTGCCATTTCTCTTTCATGAGGAAAAATTCCAAGATGTGTGTACTTTCCAAACAAGAAAAGGATTAACATTTTCACTGCTGGCTAGATGTTTCCCTAGCAGGTCATTATGCTTTGATGTGCTCTCTGCACCCTGGGTTTTATTAACTAATCACACACAGGCCAGTAGCCACCAGGGTGAATGGACCAAATTACATTTGGTTAAATAATGTTACACTGGACGTTCTCAGAAAACATGAGATAAGAGTCTTAAGGAAAAGTGACAATGTAGCCCTGGTCATTGTAAAAGACACGTTCTGGAATTTTAATTCCTGGTTAGAAATGAAAGATAAGTACTCACTTGTCTTACATCTTTTTTGAGACAATGCAGGAAATGAAAGATCCTAACGTGTGCAACAGGAAAAAAAAATTTGGTAGCAATGGAACAGGAAGTGGGGGAAGGGGGAGAAGAAAAGATCAACAGTCTCTAGTTTATTATGAATAGAAAGAAATTTCCAGAATTTACAAACACCCACATTATTCATTCCGAAGAGAGCTTTTGATTCAAAGGGATCACCCATGTCTCCTCCTCTTTACAGTATATACAAAGGAAGACACTGATTGCCTTTTCTTGTAATTTTGCTTCCATTCAATTGCCAATTTTAAGCTGACACTTGAAAATACCCAGCAGAATATATCCTTCTTCAGTTTCATTAACATGGCCTATTGCCTTACAAAAAAAAAAAAAAAATACAAAATTAAGATCAATTCTTGTAAGGATCTCAGCTCAACATCAAGGCTATATTACAAGAGATAGTATCAGCAAATAGAACTATACAATTGAGAACCAAAATCTATGGCACTATGATTCTTATTATATTACTTTTCTGAATTACAATCTTAAAACAAGGATTGTACCCTATTCTACTCTTGTTAGCCTTGTTTTAAGCATTTGCTCCACTCTTTCCAATAGAACATTGTATACCTCAGTTCCACATCCCCCCCAAAAAAGATGTGCTGTAAGAAAAGTTACATTTTAATTAAAAAAATTACACATATAAATCAAAAACCTATGTTAAATATTTAATACTCTCTCCACCCAACGCAACAGTTCCATAGGAAATAATTTACAATGATGCTCTGTCGTACACGGTTTCAGCAGCAGATGAAATGTGTCTTGTAAATGCAATGAGCGTAAACTCATTCTCTTGTGGCACGGTGGCCCATCAGCTCATGTGGCCAGCTAAGTCCTTAAGGTTGAAGATGAAGTTTATGCAGACTCATTGTTCTGGTGTCACAGTGCTTTTTTCTTGGCACGATATAGAACGTGCAGTTCAGTCAACAAACTCCTGAGGATTGTGTAAAGTAAACAAACTGAAATGGGTGCATCGTACCATCTACTGAGGAGGAAGATGTGAGGTCCTGGTTGTGAATCATGAAATATTTAGAGTCTGGGTACCCATGAGTTAAAGGAGGATTTGCTGAGGTCATTTAGGTCTTCATTCTGAAAAGAAAAATGAAAGAATCCGTCATCATCAGCATCTCAAAACACACGTTCAATCACTTCTTTAGCGTTTTTCTTTAAAAAGGGACAGCGGGACAGCATGGGATAAACTGAAGTTACAGGCACAGGCAGTACTGAGTACTTCAGAAAAATAAACAAACTGTATTTAACTTCTTTTTTTCTTTTAAAATGCAAGAGTCTAAAGCAATCACAAAGTCACAATAGTCAATATTAAGTCAGCAAACCAATCGATGTGGTTTGGAGATTTCAGAGGTTTAGCAACACAAAAACACAGAACACTTTGATGTTCTTATGATCAAAATAAAAACGTCCACTGAAGCTTTTGTGTAAAACAACTACAAAATATGGTAAGCAGGTTACCATCAGGCTATGTTTAATCTTCTTTTGATTAAAAGTCAAATGGAGATTTTAGAATTTGAAGTTGCAGGGTTTTCCCATTATAAAATCTGAAATCGGTTTTTAAGTTGACATTGGTTGATAGGAAAATTCTAGATGCAAAAGAATGTCTAAGCAAAAGAGACCTAGTTAATCATTAAATTTAAAAAGGGGGTTCTAATTTAGGTCTAACAGAGATAAGTTATTCTGGCAGAAACACAATATTTCTTCTACGCAGTTTAAAAGTCAGATCACAATGAGTGTTACCCATTCCCCTTAGGAGTAGACCCCTTCTCAAACTTATAAAGTCTCATTCACTCTCAATCTTAACATTAGATAGTCCTTCTGAGAGCCTTATTTTTCACGCATCCAAAAGGTATCTATAGAAACATCAATATTTATAGGATGTCCTGAGAAGGAGGAGGCACAGCAGAGCTAATCAATAAATACCTGTCAAATAAGTAAATGGTTGCGTTAAGTACTACCGAGGCTACAATGGTGAATTCTGCTATAGGCTCTGCTTTCCAGAAATTCTAGCAAGGAAGGTAAGCTTCATTCACAAATAGAGAATGCAAAGTTGAAACAGGGTGAATTCCACAAAAGGTACAATAGGCAAAAAGCTGTTTATCAGTGGTCCCCAATCTTTTTGGCATCAGAGACCAGTTTCATGGAAAACAATTTTTTCCAAGGCTGCAGAGAAAGGATGGTTTTGAAGTGATTCTCATAAGGAGCATGCAACCTAGATCCCTTGCATGCACAGTTCACAGTAGGGTTCACACTCCTATGAGGATTTAATGCTGCCACTGATCTGATGGGAGGCAGAGCTCAGGCGGTAATGCCAGCAACGGGGAGCAGCTGTAAATACAGATTAAGCTTCCCTGTCTCACTCATCCATCAGTCACTGCCTGATGTGTGTTTCAGTTCCTAATGGCCTACAGACCAGTAACAGTCCATGGTCCAGGGATTAGGGCCTCCTGCCCTGGATGTACAGAGGAGAGAAGAATATTTCTAGCTGGGAGCGTAAAGGAAGCACCTCACTGACACACTTGGCTTGGTTTGGAAGCCATGGAAGAGTCTGGAGATGTGGAAATGGTGTTTCAGTGCTGGCACAGAGCAGGAACTCACTAAATATGAGTGGAAGGAATGAAAGGGACAAGGCACGCTTCCCACGGAGGGCACAGGACAAAATAAGCCCAGGGGGGATGAGCACACAGCCCTGGTTAGGCCAAGTGAGGAAGGTAGTTTTGTCAGAACACAGGGTATCTGCAAAGGGGAAAGAGGAGAGACGTCTACAAACGCGGGTTGTGTAGGTGGTGAGGCACCGTGAATGAGAGACCAAGACATCTTTAAATAAGTGAAGGGACCACAAGGACGTGCTTTGTGATATGATCAGCACACAGCAGTAATGATCCATGTCCATGGCAAGGGCGGCAGCAGACCTGAAAGTCCACACAAGGTAAATGTTGACCAATACAAATTTTTTTTTTTCCCCTCTGCCTCTCGCTCTCCTCTTTGCAGGAGAGTATGGCTGGGACCCACCAGCATTGATCGTCTACAAAACCGCTTTCAGGTAAGCTGAAATTTACCAGATAAGGATTCAAGTTTTACTAAGAGATTTCTGTTCATTTCACAGTATTAACTTCAGCCCTAAATAACAGATAATGTCTATGTTTCTACTTACAAATAAAGACTTGACATGGAGACATCAAGGTAAAAACAAACAAACAAAAAACCACACTAGGCTTATCTCTTTTATTATCAAAGAGACAGGATTTACTTCATGTGGTTGCTACAAGTGAAACACTAACCTAGCCTTTCTAAAACCCCAGAGATCTTACTTACTTTCAAGTTTCTTCTGAACCTATATTGCAATCTATCAAAATGTTCCTACCAGGATATCTATGTACAGCTTAACACAGTTTCATACATCCTAAAATAAGGCCATGTTTTATTAAAAGGCTTGAGACAAACATGCTGCCAATTTAAAAAGTCAAGGGTATGCTTTTGATTTTACATCTGGCTCTTATCCAGAAGAGCTGAATGAACAGCTTAGCACAGGAACAGACTATAACCAGCGGTGTCATCACACGTGCCAACCTGCATGGATGCACAAGGGTGGAAATTGGGGCCCCTTTGAGGAGAGGAAAAGAAAAATATATAGTCCCTGGAGGCTGAAATCTATTGCTGTGGACCACACACACATACCCTTGCACCCTTGAAACCATCCTGGTAATTTTCCACAAGTAGTATAGTCAAAGGGCAGGAAATCAAAGGATATATCAATTCCATCATATACCGTCCCCTCCAAAAAATTTCGGCATACTACTTTTCAAAGCCCTCATCATAAATCCTGATCAACACAGGCCTCAGTCACTAATGCAACCTACCAGTGCCAGCTGGTCTAGGAATAAGTGAGAAAGCGGTAGGTAAGGCTGACGTGGAGGGGACAGGAGCAGAAGCTATTGATAAGCAAGAGAGGAAAATTTAAAGGGACAGTCTGACGTTTGCCCAGTTTATTTTTGTGCAAGGGTGTGTGTGTGTCCGTACATAAAGTTTAGCTACTGAGTAAACAAGACAGATTTTTCACAAAGATCCTCAGTGAGGACTCTTGCGCACAGCCACCTCAGATCTGCATACTTATTCCAAGCATGCAGCATTGTTCAAAGCATTTTTGGAATGCCTTCTTCAAGTCCCCTTTCTTTCTTTCTTGCAACTGCCTTCTCAGCTTTGGGCATACCCTTTTGAATGGTCTCTATAGCAGCCAGTTTGGCCCTTGGAGGGCACATCTGATCTTTGGAGACAGGCAAAAAGCTTTGAGACCCAAATATGGTGAATAAAAGAGCTGATTAAGCTGGGTAATGGTTCCCAGTGAGGTATTATCTAAGGCCAAAGAACTCCAAAACTAAAGTTCCAAAAACATCACTGTAGAGTTTTGTTGGAAAGGAACTGTCCTAACTTTACAGACAGACCTTAGCAGATGCCTCATGGGACTTCAGTTTATCTGTCTATATGCCTACCACTACTTGCAATCCATAAGGGCTGAGCTTGAATAAAGCAACCCACTTGAAGAAGGGCAACCATGCAAATTTATTTGCATGCATGGCATGATATAGTGACTAAACGACAAAAATACACATCTATGAATGTATATTCATACATTTTTGCAACTTGGAAATATACCCATCCATTCTAAGCTCCCACAGTCATTAAATGCAATAAACATCTGTTGAGTGCCACAAATACAATGGTAAAGACTGTAATACATACTGAAAAAGAAGACATGGGTAATGTGTGTTTAATGCACTTTATATACACAATTTCAAGACTCCCAATCAACCACACAAGGCAAACATTGCTAGGATGTTTTACAAAAATTCATTTGTAGCACTCATAAACTGGAAACAAGAAAAAGCAAAACATATCCTTGGAGAAGAACTGTGTAAATATCAAATGGTGATGTTCCTGTGATCTATTCTCTCGAGTTACATCACTGGGGAATAACTTTTGAACCCAGAAATACGATGCACCTGGCACAAGATTTAGTAGCAGGAAATTACATTTTGACAAAAATTTCATCACCACATCAGCATCTATGGTCCGCATGTGTCTTCTCACAGGATAAAATCCGCCTAATCCCGTTGCCAGTAATGAAAAATGCAATTTTTAAAGCATTATCAAATAAGTCAACACTTGACTATGCTACTTGAGACCTATGGATTATTGCATTATTGTATCCAGTAGGAATTTACATCTCCTGGACTCGACCCACTTAAACTCTGCTGGCTAGAGCTGAAAAACAAATAAAGCTTCTGCTTCCTTTCACACTGTCTCAGCCTACTGATTAGTCTCCACTGGGTGAGCAGCTGAAACAGCATACAGTTATGATATAAGCACAAAAGAAGGATCTGCTCCTTTTCAGCAATACATTTTTAGTCAAACCCACTGTCTAAAAGTTTTTATCTTGTATTTAAACACCTTGAAACTTCCTGCCAACTTATTAAGTGCAACATAGTTGAAATACCTGGTTAGAACACCACTTTCTACTTTACTAAGAAAACAGAAGTAAAAATATTGTAAGTTGCTTGGCTGTTGTCATGCACTAAAATGTAGCCAGAAAGAAACTCTTCTTCATCCAACTATGGCTGGGAAAAAAAAAAAAAAGACTATAGTAATGACTTTTCTTCAATGGAGATCATTGTTTGAGATCTTACACTGTAGACTCAACTAGAAAAATTCATATAAATAAATTCCTCCACTTGAAGAAATGTGTCAAACAGCATATTTCTCTTTCGCTTAACATAAACAGCTGTGACTGAAAACAAAAAAACCTTCAGCATAATAAAGAAAATTTATAAGAGACAGTAAATGTAAGGAAGGAATAAACATAATTCATTATAATCATTATAATTCCTGTCACCTAAGGAAAACTACTATTTAGCTATGGTTCTGATTTTACTATTTACTTAAAAATTTTGAACTTTTAATATTCTATATCTAATGTCAAAGATGTTTAAGTAGCGAGGAAGATAGTGCTTTAATAGATTTAATATTTAGATCTTTCCCATTCTGAAAAATCTGTGATAAGATAAAATGTTAACCAACTTTTTAAACCTTCTTGGTATTTTAACCCCTTTCCCATCCTCCCAATTCATTGTGTATGGGGAGAAGTATGATGATTTAAAAGCAGGAAAAAAAAAAAAACCAAAAACCCTCTGGCTTCTTGGGTTTGTTTTCCAAATGCCTAAGTCCTTAAGGAAATGGCACATGCAAAGCATTTAGAAAAACTGGTGGGGGCATAGGGGAACTCCTTTCAGAGAAGATTACCTTTGATTGGGATTAGAAAAAGAAAGAAGGTGGAAGGGATGTGAGAGCAGAGAGGTTGGTGGGGAGCTCTGTACCTTGCAGGATGCTGAACACGGCACCAGTGATATCTCTCTTTATCCTGTCTTCCCAGATTTGTTCATTTCTTTTTCACACAGTTATATTCAACTGTGTACCACTAACCATGACCACAGTTTATTTCTTTGGCTACCCCACTGATGCTAATGCAATTAATTCACAGTCACGTATGGATATGAGAGTTGGACCATAAAGAAGGCTGAGCACCAAAGAATTGATGCTTTTGAAGTGTGGTGCTAGAGAAGACTCTCGAGAGTCCCGTGGACAGCAAACAGATCAAACCAGTCAACTCTAAAGGAAACCAACCCTGAATATTCATTGGAAGAACTGAAGCTGAAGCTCCAATACTTTGGCCACCTGATGCAAAAAAGCCAACTCATTGGAAAAGACCCTGATACTGGGAAAGTTTGAGGCCAGAAGGACAAGGGAGCGACAGAGGATGAGCTGGTTTCATGACTCACTGGACATGAGTTAGAGCAAACTCCAGGAGATGGTAAAGGGCAGGGAAGCCTGGCATGCTTCCATGGGGTCACATGGGGTCACAGAGTTGGACACAACTGAACAACACATGGCCAATTTAAAGCTGACCGAGCCTTCTAGAACACTTCCGTATAATAGAACACCTTAGAAAACACTGCAAAATTACTGTTTTTAAGTGTACCTGAAACCTGAAAAACAGGCCCAGTAATTCTTTTTTAAATCATCAGTATCAAATACATTTATAGTCCCCGAAGTGTACCATGCAGTCTCAGATGGATAAGCAAGAGCAGGGATCTGTCTGATGGACTGGGTGAAAGTCCTTATGCAAAGAATTTCCTGGCTCAGAGTTTGGCTTGTACCAAGCGCACTTGACGGTAGCATCTAAGGCGGAAGCAGAGTTACCAGCCCAGCTACCCAAGGAACAGAGAATTAAATCCAGACAGCTTCAAGTGTGGGCCAGGGGGACTGTCTCTCTGCTTTTCACAAGGTACTACTGAAGTGTACAGGCAACCTGAGACTTTGGGAAAAGACAGATCTAAGTAGTGAAAAAACATTCTCTTTTAAAGCCTTCAGACCATCATCACCAAAAAGAAGGAAAAAAAAATCAAGTGAGGATTGAACTCAAGAAGTCAAGTCGGAAGTAAGACCCAAGGTATTTGCTACTTTATGTTGAAAGGAGACAGTCATTTTAGCTAAAGAAAGGCAACCAACCTCTTTCAAAATAGGCCAGAAGTGAGCTGGAAAGACTTGGTTTCATGGTCTTAAATGGCAAAGGGTAACCGACCGGCCAAGCCAGTGCTTTAATGGAGCTGCTTAAATAGCAGTTTTGCCCAGTGCGAGTCACATGGGGGAGGGCTGGTGAAAATAACACGGTTGCTGGCCAGCCCTTCCATGGCGCAGAGTTGCCAAGGAAAGAAATTCAGGGAGAGCTGCCAACATGTGAGAGGCCATCTCACTCCAGCTTCCCTTTTGTCCCAGGGAAAGACCTTCTGGCAGGGCTGGTGACTTCAGGAGACCACCAATGAAGACAGGCACACGTATTATGCACAGGAAAGAAGAGAGGGAGGGACCAAGACCCTGCCCATCGCACCTGTGGGCTCCCGCTGTGGTCCAGCCAGGTGAGGCTGGACCGGGTGATGCTGGATTTCTCCTTCCCCAGCAACAAAGGGGCAGAAGATGGAAGGCGCTGGAAACCTTTTAAGAAGGCTAGGGACTTATGGAGAAGCCGGTTTAAACAATGACAACATATGGTCCTCAACCATGAAAAGTATTCCATCAATGATCTACTAAGGAAATCTGAATAAATATTCAGAAATCTCTGAAGCCAAAGACTAATCACTTCAGTTACTACCCATATTTTTCTTAAAGATGGAGCATGCTGATAAAGCCAAAGGTAATTAAAACATAAAGCAAAGGGGGTGTCAACACCCTAATAGTCTCCCCCACTAAATGTGAACCGAAATGCCTCAAATCTCTCTTCTGCCAAAATTCTAATCTATCCCCATGTAGTAGTACGAGAAAATCAAGGCAGAGGAAGTCAGAGAAACAATCCCTCTAACATTTCAAGTCAGATCACGTGTGCTGGGGGACAGGAAGTTTTCATTTTCAAAGAGCTCAACTAAAATAAACCTGTTACTTGAAGACATGAAAATAATATGATCTCATCTTCCCTACCTGAGGAAGAAGGTCATAAAAGTTGCTTTCTTCCGCTTTCATGGGAGCGCTTTCTGCAGTATATTCTCCCCAACAGGAATTACAATTGCACCTCTGAGGTTTATACTGAAATTTCATACCAGTTTTGTTTGTCTGTGTCATGTTCAGAAGTATGGGACATAGCTTTTATTTGGCTCTGATACAAATCTGTAGACTTAAATGACAATCACTTCATTTACAATGTGGTGTAGAGAGAGTAAAAAGTGTTTGCAAAACCATTTCTATTAATTAGGCAAAAGGAAAGCGGGTGAACCTCATCCCCTTGCCTTTATTTTTTGCTGTTAAACACTAAATAGACGTCACAGTCTTTGCCCACTCCCTAGAGTCTTCTCGTAAACTGAAAGAAAGCAAGCGCCTGAGTGTACCTTCGAGTAACTGTCTGGCTGCTCAGTTGTTCATTATCAGCCATCATCAGCATTTTTGTAACAGCCCAGGAACAAGAGTGTAGAACAAGTATTCGCACAGACGGCCGTAGGTCTGCAGAGGGCTGAGGCAAGGATCATTAACGCCACTGACATCACTTTTGGCAGCCAGAGAAAAGGGAAAACCTGTGTTTAATCTATTTCCTACTCACCACAAGTTTTAGTCGGAGTCCCCGATAATATGGGTTGTGGTTGACTTTATGGAAGAACTTGGTAATGCAAGAAAAATGTACTGAATTGTACAAGCATCTTTCAAAGGAACCACGAGGTACCACAGCCATGTGGCCCTGATCCCCCTCCTGTAGGTGTTTTGGTCATTAAACTGGCCTAACAGAGAGCAGGGCCATTGCCAGCTGGTCCTACGAAGGTCAAACTCAGTAGAGGACTTTCCCTACTACACGCATCTGATTAACATCTCCTGAAACACATCATTCTAAATCACAAATAAAAAGGATTTAGCCTTTGTCTTCCTTCTTTTTGCTTTGAGTATATCAAGGGGAAGTGTTGGGAAGAATTCATCTGGGATTTTTGGCAGTTAAATATGCGTGTACATGCTCAGTTACTCAGTCATGTCTGACTCTCTGTGACCCCAGGGACTGGAGCCCACCAGATCCCTCTGCCCATAGGATTTCCCAGGCAAGAATACTGGAGTGGGTTGCATTTCCTTCTCCAGGGGATCTTCCCAACATAGGGACGGAACTCATCGCTCCTGCATCTCCTACATTGGCAGGCAGATTCTTCACTACTGCACCATGTAGTTAAGTGAGCTGTTTTTCTTTTTTTTCCTTAAGCAGCCTAAATAATGAAAGAACACTCTCTGAAACCAACTCTTTCCCTTGAGTTGCCACTACCTGAGTGATACGCAAATAACCTGTAAGCAATCTTGCCTTCTAAAATGTAGTTTAGGACACTCCACCCACAAAGGTTATTTTGAGAATGAAGATAGAGCCATTACACGGTTGTTGCATGTTTTTAGACTGATCAATTTTAACTCAGGACTTATGTCCAAGTTAAACTTAAAAAAGAAAAAAAGAACTAAGAATGTACATTCTCTCTTCTCCTGCTTCTCTTCCCTCCGTAATTTTGGGCAAGTTACAAACTCCTGTAAACCTCTGTGCTGTCACCCATAACATAGGCTAACAGTGCCCATTCTATAGGGTCATCTCTTGAGGTTCAGCGAGATAACACATGAAAAGTTCTCATCATTGTGCCTTGCACATAATAAGCCCTCAGACATTAACTCTTACTGGTACTATTCTCATGAAGAACTAGAAATCCTTGGATCTCCTATCCCCTTCTGATAACCCGAATACATGGCAGACAAAAATGTCCTGGTGGGAGAAGGAAGCAACAGGGAAGCCACAGACAAGATGGCGGCCAAGAACCGAACCTGAAGTCAAGATTAGGAGGTGTCTTGGGAAGAGAGAAAAGTTACTTCAGAGAGGAGGTGGGTATGGGGGAAAGGCCAGAACAAAACATAAAAGTAGTAAAAGTTGTAGCAGTAAAATGCTAAAAATAGGACCTTGTGAGATGAAGTCCTTGATCTTTAGACAAAAAGTCTTGTCTTCAGACAAGACAAAGACCTGCTTACCTACTGAATACAAAGGGAACAGCTCCAGTTGAACACTGGGATAAACAGCATCACCAGGTCTTTGAGCAGCTCTTCAATGGATGCCATCTACAGAAATGTCACAGAAAGGCCACTTCTGCTGCTTGCCAGGAAGAAATTAGAAGCTTGAAGATCCCCACCCTATCTAAGTCAGCTAACGAAAAGACTTATGCATGAAAGAATTTACAAAGAGTTCTCATGAATAGGCTTGAATGGATGGTCACTGGGACTCTTAGGCACTCTCTCCAGGTGCTAAAGCATGTTTCTAATTGTTGGGGAAGGGACTGAGTGCTTGTTGTTTCCGAATTCTTTCCCCCAATCTCTCAACTGAACAGGAGAGTGAGGTCAATGCTGCTTGAGGAACTTGACGAAAAACTGAAATTGCTGCCAGATGCACATGTCTAATTGTTGGCAGCTGGAAAAGGAAGGGAAGACATCAGAAAGATGATCTGGAATAATTGATAATGGACACATCACTCACATCTCTAAGGTCTTTGAAGCAGTGATGCATATTTCTAACCAACTGCAAACACTTCTTTATTGTCTCGGATAAGGGGGCAAAGCTCTTCCAGTGGAAAAGGGGGGCTGACCTTTCATGCACTGACCCCAAGCTCCTGGTCCTCCACTTTCATCTTTCAAGTCTTACCGCCCACTGTGCCCATTCTTCCCTCTTTTCTTCCATTATCGGACATCTCAGCCTTGTCATTTTTGACTTGGAAAATGATATTTGCTGAAAATTCCCTACCAGCATGCTGAATTAAGTGCTTCATGCCAGTTCAGGGCTGAACTAGAAGCATTCTGAAGACAGTTGGGCCAAGTTCTTAATGAAGATGTAGTGACAACTCTTAAGGAATTCTTATGAAGAATATTTACTGGGGGCTCTGAGGTAATCACAGTCCCAAAGGAAATAAATGGGGTCTGTGAAGGTGATCCCCAGCCCCACTGGAGTACCAGGCAAAAGTCACCTGGACTTTAGCTAAACGGTACTTGTGGGGCTAAGCCCACTTCTCACGCCTGAGACCTCCTGCTGCTGCTAAATTGCTTCAGTCATGTCTGACTCTGTGCGACCCCATAGATGGCAGTCCACCAGGCTTCCCCGTCCCTGGGATTCTCCAGGCAAGAACACTGGAGTGGGTTGCCATTTCCTTCTCCAATGTGTGAAAGTGAAAAGTGAAAGTGAAGTCGCTCAGTCGTGTCCGACCCTCAGCGACCCCATGGACTGCAGCCCTCCAGGCTCCTCCGTCCATGGGATTTTCCAGGCAAAAGTACTGGAGTGGGTTGCCATTGCCTCCATGTATTCCCTGAAGTCTCTAGAGCAATAATTCTCAATTTGAATGGGTAGGGATAATTTCCCCCCTCAAGGGACACTTAACAATGCCTGGAAACACTTTTGGTTGTCACAGTTGGAGTTAAAGTAAGAGAGAAGCTGTTGGTATTTAGTAAGTAGAGACCAGAAGTGAAAAGTGTTAGTTGCTCACTTGTGTCCGACTCTTTGCAATCCTATGGACTGTAGCCTGCCAGGCTCCTCTGTCCATGGGATTCTCCAGGCAAGAACACTGGAGTGAGTTGCCATTTCCTTCTCCAGGAGATCCTCCCGACCCAGGGATCAAACCTGCATCTCTTGCATTGACAGGAGGGTTCTTTACCACTAAGTCCCCTGGGAAGCCCACAGCAAAGAATCACCTGGCCCCAAATGTCAGTTGAGCTGAGTCTGAGGAACCCTGTTCTGAAGTTATTGCTATAGCAGAGGAAATGGAGGAAGACATACACATGCTTATCAGCTGTTTCTGGAATCCCCACCAGTTTTAGGGAAGAATCAGAGGGAAGACGTGCTCTTGGTTCTCAGGCTTTATTTCTGACTGTCACACCATGACTTGAGTCCCGAGGGTGCCTCCCAACTTATCACCGATGGGAAGTTACCTCTACTGAGTCCTGCAGCCTCATGACCTAGAAGACATCTAGTTAATCTGATTAACCAGTCCTACCCCACGTTTGCCTCTGTCCCTGCTCCAAAGGAAAACAGGAATCTTCTGGATGCAGGGAACAAAGCTGACTGAAGACGTTAGATTAGCAGGATTGTTGAGGCCAAAGCAACAGACCTAGGGGAAGACTATCACGGTGTGATGATGCTCCTCTTATTCTGACCCACAGGAGACAGATCAACCCCACAAGGAAATGCATCTGAATACTCCCAGGTCTGTATCTCTGCCCAGCCGAGCCAGGACCTTCTGTCTGGTCTTGGATGAGTCATTTGATCTCATTCTGCCTCCACAGTACAATGAAGTGGAGAAAACACCTCGTTTTCACAGTCACTTGCGAAACTCCATTAGATAACAAGAGAAGGACATTGTGAAGCAGAAGACAGTTTCCTTATGTGGCTTGTGACTATTAGTCCTGCTCATTGCCCTTCAAATATCTGGGAGGGGGAAAAAAATTAAGGATTAGGTCAACTCTATTCCAGAGTTAGTCAACTTTTAAATTAAATCCACTAACTTTGCTCTCTCAGGGACGACTCCTAAGTCACAAAACTGTTTCCCACACGTTGTTTTCACTTTATGAAATAAATATCCACCTTGGAAGATGATTTATTACCAAAAAAAAAAAATAGTCAAAGTACAAGACTGAGATAGAAACAGCAACTGGAATTTCTAAATATAAGATGTGTTCCCAGGAAGACACTTTTAGGTCTGTTTTCCCTCAACTTAAACTTGAAGAAAAATAACAGAGGAGGTGGAAGAAGGGGGCAGGGTACATGTACCATCATCAGTAAGAGAATTTAGGGTTCAAAATTCTAAAATCTAGACCATGAGCAGAAAGAACAAATTGATTTCCAGGTAGTTAGATACAGATTTTTTTCTGATAAAACTTCGTGATAGTAATAAGAACAGATCCTCTTTTCAATACTGGCCCCAGAAGCTGCTACGGTCCTAAGATACACAAAGAAAACAATAGCTTCTATTCTTTCTTGACTGTAGTCTGAGCTGCTGACAAAATGCCTTCAAAATAAAACCGAACCACACAATTTCACCATTACTATCCACCAGCGACAGGCTATAATTAACACTTAATTAACAGCTCTATGATGAGCTCTGCTGAATTCTGCTCAAAAATTGCCTTACATTTTTTCCATAAAACCAAGTCACCAGTGGACAATGGCCTACCTGTTTACTTGGTTTCTCCACGCTTTCCTTCCTCAACAATCAGTTAAAGAAGAATGGGACTAGGTTGAGGTCCAGACCAAGACGGATTCTTCAGAGATACTTGTCTTTCGACTTTCAGCTCTCCTCACTCCCAACCATCAGCAGTTCCTAACAGAGACCCTAACACAGCCACTGACTTAACACACATAGTGTCTTCTTGGAACCTCAGAGAACTTCCAGTAGAAATAAAAGCCCTTGCAGAGTCTTTCAACAGAGGTGCAAGCACTGGGAACACCCAGATCTTTGCTAATTCCCATGCTACAGGCATTAGCTGGAGAAAGTCAATAGGAAAGTGACTTGAGAACCACTGCACTTAAGTAAATAAGCTAGGACCCTTCTCCACGGTGGCCTTCTGCCCCTGCCTTTGGCCATTCAGTGGTTTATTAGCACTTGTTCCAGAGACAAAGCCAGGAAATATAAGAAAAACTCAACAAAAAGTGACTCACACAATATCACTTACATGTGTAATCTAAAATATGATACAAATGAACTTATTTACATAAGAGAAACAGTTCACAGACTTAGAAAACTAACTCATGGTTACCAAAGGAGAAAGCAGGGGAGAGATAAATTAGGAGTTTGGGATTTGCAGATACACACTACTATATGTAAAATAGATCAATAGCAAGGTCCCACTGTATAGCACAGAGAACTATATTCAATATCCTGTAATAAACCATAATGGAAAAGAATATGAAAAAGAATATATCTATGAATCACTTTGCTGTACACCAGAAACTAACACAACATTATAAATCAACTATACCTCAATTTTTAAAAAGTCCACTTAGCAAGTTTTTCCCACCTGAGAGTTCTATCAGTTCTATCAAAGTGGTAAGGAGGATGGTACAATGACTAAGCAAAATATACATATGGATGACAATTATCCCAATTTTTGTTCTAGACACCCCATTCCTATTGCTATAGGCAACTTCCACCGCATGATCAAGCCACTGTATAAAGGTCTCATGGATTAATAGGAACAGAACAGTCAAAGCAGTCCCAGGGCTGATATTATGGGGACTTCCCTGATGGCCCAGCAGATAAGGAAACCACCTGCCCATGTAGGAGATGCAAGGGACATGAGTTCAATCCCTGGATGGGGAAGATACTTTGGAGGAGGAAATGGCAACCCACTCCAGTATTCTTGCCTGGAAAATTCCATGGATAGAGGAGTCTTGCGGGCTACAGTCCAAAGGACTGCAAAGAGTCAGACACAACTGAACAATTGAGCACAGTGGTACCTTGACCGTGTGGTTAGTTAAGAGTTAAAATGATCACTAAATGAGTTGCCTGAGCTCACAAAACTGGTTAGTAGTAGCACGGAGGTAAGACGGAGTCTCCACCCACATTCTTTCTAATCATGAGTCATTGAACTCAATAGCCCAACTCTTTAGAAAAATAAAATAGAAAAAGAAGATAGGATAGTATTCTGTATATATACATGCAAAACAAACTCCGTGGCAGCCCAGTCACTCAGCTACAAGCAGGGGGTTTCTTTAGGTGATGGATGTCAATACAGAGCAGAAAAAGACCTCCTCTAAAGCCCCTGAAGACTATATATTTATTGTAACTGAAGATTACACAGCAATTTAGTTTGAAATCTTTTAACATCTTGGGTATGAATAGGAACTGAGATAGAAGAATACTTCACTAAAAATATTTCTGCTTTTGCAGTACCATGGCTGACTTTGGCCTCCACTGTTAAGGCATACTAGAGAAGAGTACAGAAAAAATGAATCACAAAGAGAAAATGAAGCAGTGCTTGTCTCACTTTAACATGCTTAGGGTCTCCTGATGATCTGGTTAACAATGCAGATTCTGAATCTCTAGGTTTGGAGTGGGGCAGGCCCCAGATTCTGCATTCCTAACAAGCTCCCAGATGATGCCAGGGCCACTGATCAGAGGACCACACTTCAAGGCGCAAAGGAGTGGTGATAGTGGTAAAGTCGTTACATTGCATCTGACTCTTTTGCGACCCCATGGGCTATAGCCCGCCAGGTTCCTCTGTCCACAGGATTTCCTAGGCAAGACTACTGGAGTGAGTTGCCATTTGCTTCTCCAGGAGATCTTCTAGACGTAGGAATCCAATCCACATCTCCCACACTGGCAAGTGCAGTCTTTACCACTGAGCCATCAAGGATTACACACTGAATCAAAATATGCTTCCACTTTCCCCGTAAGAAAATTTAAGATACCAAGGGAACATTTCATGCAAAGATGGGCTCGATAAAGGACAGAAATGGTATGGACCTAACAGAAGCAGAAGATATTAAAAAGAGGTGGCAAGAATACACAGAACTGTACAGAAAACAGCTTCAAGACCAAGATATTCACGATGGTGTGATCACTCACCTAGAGCCAGACATCCTGGAATGTGAAGTCAAGTGGGCCTTAGAAAGCATCACCACGAACAAAGCTAGTGCAGTGATGGAATTCCAGTTGAGCTATTTCAAATTGTGAAAGATGATGCTGTGAAAGTGCTGCACTCAATATGCCAGCAAATTTGGAAAACTCAGCAGTGGCCACAGGACTGGAAAGAGGTCAGTTTTCATTCCAATCCCAAAGAAAGGCAATGCCAAAGAATGCTCAAATTTACCGCACCATTGCACTCATCTCATACACTACCAATGTAATGCTCAAAAGTCTCCAAGCCAGGCTTCAACAATACGTGAACTTCCAGATGTTCAAGCTGGTTTTAAAAAAGGCTTAGAAAAGAGGTTTAGAAAAGAGGAACCAGAGATCAAATTGCCAACATCCGCTGTATCATGGAAAAAGCAAAGAGAGTTCCAGAAAAACATCTATTTCTGCTTTATTGACTATGCCAAAGCCTTTGACTGTGTGGATCACAATAAACTGTGGAAAATTCTGAAAGAGATAGGAATACCAGACCACCTGACCTGCCTCTTGAGAAACCTATATGCAGGTCAGGAAGCAACAGTTAGAACTGGACATGGAACAACAGACCGGTTCCAAATAGGAAAAGGAGTACGTCAAGGCTGTATATTGTCACCCTGCTTATTTAACTTCTATGCAGAGTACATCATGAGAAATGCTGGACTGGAAGAAACACAAGCAGGAATCAAGACTGCCGGGAGAAATATCAATAACCTCAGATATGCAGATGACACCACCCTTATGGCAGAAAGTGAAGAGGAACTAAAAAGCCTCTTGATGAAAGTAAAAGTGGAGAGTGGAAAAGTTGGCTTAAAGGTCAACATTCAGAAAACTAATATCATGGCATCTGGTCCCATCACTTCATGGCAGATAGATGGGAAACAGTGGAAACAGTGTCAGACTTTCTTTTTGGGGCTCCAAAATCACTGCAGATGATGACTGCAGCCATGAAATTAAAAGACATGTACTCCTTGGAAGGAAAGTTATGACCAACCTAAATAGCATATTCAAAAGCAGAGACATTACTTTGCCCACAAAGGTCCGTCTGGTCAAGGCTATGGTTTTTCCAGTGGTCATATATGGATGTGAGAGTTGGACTGTGAAGAAAGCTGAGCGCCGAAGAATTGATGCTTTTGAACTGTGGTGTTGGAGAAGACTCTTGAGAGTCCCTTGAACTGCAAGGAGATCCAACCAGTTCATCCTAAAGGAGATCAATCCTGGGTGTTCATTGGAAGGACTGATGCTGAAGCTGAAACTCCAACACTTTGGCCACCTCATGCGAAGAGCTGACTCATTGAAAAAGACCCTGATGCTGGGAGGGATTGGGGGCAGGAGGAGAAGGAGACAACAGAGGATGAGATGGCTGGATGACATCACCGACTTGATGGACAGGAGTTTGGATAAACTCCGGGAGTTGGTGATGGACAGGGAGGCCTGGCATGCTACGATTCATGAGGTCACAATGAGTCAGACACGAATGACCGACTGAACTGAACTTCCCCGTGAGTATTAATTCATCCTCCAAAATCTCTCTGAAGAACAAGGATGATTCCACGTGCTAGAATCTCATCCCTAGAACAATCGATGTGCGCAGAGGAAGACCCAGAAGTAGTACATTGTATAGTATCAGGGCACGAGGCAAAGCCACCATAACTTAAAGGAATCAGCATTTGGGGAAAACTGAAAAATAAGCACAAAAAGATAGTCTGTGTGTGCTAATAATTTCCATTCAGGTCAACAGGCAGTAGGAAATTGATCCCCATTTCTACAAAAAGGCAAACAGCCCTGAGTCAAGAATATGGCCATCAGTCTGATTTATCAGGTAGTCAGTTATCAGATTCCATTGCCCTATCCATGAAGTTTCACAGGAATGCAACACCTTCATTATTAGATGGCAGCTTCATTCCCTGGGCTGGACCGTGTGCTCTGACCAGGAGGTACAAGTTTACTGGTCTGGAACAGAAGCCCAGGCAAGGCAAGCACAGATTTCTAGTGGCTTGAGGAAATAGCAGGAAAATGATGAGGTGGCCAGAGATAGCCTCCAAGAGCTAATTCCACTGGGCATGGCAGTTCACATGCCATGCCTTTCACACAAGTTGTTACCCCAACTATTTGGGACAGAGAACGTATTTTGCCAAGATCTCTGGGAGACAACAGGAAGGGAAACTGCTGTTGGACCCACGTGGACACTGCACTGTGGAAGACTTTAGCGCCCCCAGTGCCACCTGTCGGGGAGGCAGGAACTTGAACAACCTCGAACAGCATCAGTGAGTTTCTGGTAAAATGCCATTAAAAGCACCTAAGTCACTAGCCTGTAGCAAGGCTTAAATGAGAGGGTGACTATATAACATGTGACACAGACTCTGACAATTGAGCCAATTACAGAACAATTCATTCATTCTATCCAGTAGCTAGAAGCCACCAGAAACCATAATGGGAGGGGGACAGAAGAGGAACGAAAGGGGAAGGAAAGCACCTGACACTGAAGCTCTCTGCTCTTGGTCATGCTGCAGACATGTCTGCAGAGGGGAATATCTCAAAAAATGTTGTCATGGAAACGCCAACATTTACACTTATCATATGACAGCACTAGTCTCAAATTAGGAGTATTTCCCAAGTTACAGCTGTTTTAACACTGGGTATGAAGGCACTGGAGAAGGAAATGGCAACCCACTCCAGTGTTCTTGCCTGGAGGATCCCAGGGACGGCGGAGCCTGGTGGGCTGCCATCTATGGGGTCACAAAGAGTCGGACACGACTGAAGTGACTTAGCAGCAGCAGCAGCATGAAGGCACTTCCTATGTTGTTTTCAACTTAAAATTTAAAAGCTGATCCATTATTAAAATTGACTGTCCTTTGTGAGTATAAAGCACTTTACGCTTTACTAGTTGAAAGGAAAAACTACATCTATGCATGATAAGTTCACACCATATTCCATATATTCCATGAAGTTTAATTTCCTAAGACTGTGAAAAAGCTTCATTTGACTGACTAATATCTTTTCCCTAATAGTTTTTGAGGTTTCTTCTCTGCAACTCTCAGCTTGACTTATCAGTGTTTAATACATAATTGGCACTCAATAACTGTATTATCTAAAAAAGTATCTATAGGAAAATCATAAGTACTCATACACATATTCTAATGTCCAAAAGACTTAATTAAGGGTAATTTCAGCCTAAGAAGAAATGGGTTATTAAGTTTTCTGAGATTTGCCTCACATTTGGCAGTGAGTAAAGTCAGGGTTTGTTAACCTTTTAAAAGTAATATCCTCTTTTGCTAAATAATATTAAAATCTCAATCAATTTTTTAATGCTACAAGTTAAATATGGCTAAGAAAATTAAGAAATTTTAATCTCAATTATAACTGATTTCAAATAATACAAACTCCTGTCTTCTCCTTCCTCCTCAAGTATTTAAGCAAACTATTCCTAGGATAAAGATGTGGTATATAAAATTACCAAATCCACTAACACTCATGAACACATCACAGTAATTTAGAGTCTTCATCAACAACATAGCCAGCATTTGCTCCATGTCAGGCACTATATTAGGGGTTTTAATATGCATTATTTCATTTAATCCTCACAGCCACCCTAAGATTGTTCTACTATCTCTGTTTAAAAATAAGTAAACTGAGGTTCAAAAAGAATGAGTAAATTCCTCCAGATCTCAAAGATAGTAAGTGAGGCAATTTGGATTCAAAGCCATGCTCTTGATCATGAATGTATAGACAATGCTATAAAAAGAATGGGTGGAAGTGCTGTCAAACCTCTCATCTAAATAGAGGCCACTAGAACATACAAAGTTATTTTTATAAAAGGAAATGAAGAGTAAGCTTCGTGTTTACAAAGGGTAATGAGAAATTACATAGTGAAATGCCATTCTGATAAATCTATATGAAATCAGCTAGAACAACATTTCACATAATAGGCACCTGGATATCGGAAATGCCTTCACTTCTGGAAAATAGTTTGCAAAAGAGACTGTCATCATAAAAGTACCTCTTCATCCCTTAATTCATGCCCTCCTGGAAAAACAGTAAATATGAACTCTCTCATTCCCTGGAGAGTCTAGACAGTGGTAGATGCAATAACTGGGTGTGACTAATAGATTCTGACAAACACACACAAACAGAGCCCTAAGGTAAAGAGTGAGGCCGACATTTACTGGCCCCATAAAATAGAAACCCTTTTCACTCTAGGATCGTAGCTCTTCTGGCCCAATGCTTGCAGCTCAAGATCTAGTGGGCTCGGGGCTATTTTTATCTGACAACTTTTCCTTCAGTCCCTTCCATCCTTTATTTAGAAAGCCAAAATAAAAACCAAAAAAAGTATACTTATAGAGCCATAAGCCATACACTAGAATAGGTAAAGAGAAGTCCTCTGACATAAAAAGCCACAAAAGAACAGAAGATGAAAAAGTAAATCATAAACAGCTGCATCTCCCCTCCCAACTGTTTACATTCTTAGACATCCACTTTTCAAAAATATTCCCTACGTAGATCAAAAACAGGCTGTACTTTGAGAAGGGGCAAACAATGACGTTAGCTTTAAGATATTACACAGTTTACATATAAACAGAGCTGAGTTTATGTGCCTTATTCTGGTTGTCGAGAACAGATCTGAAGGGCTCAAATAGAGAGCTATCATTGTGTTAATTATCTGTCTATAGAAAACTCTAAAATACAAAGGTGACCTTTACAATTCTCTAGCTTGAGTGTATGTTCCCCATTTACGGTATAAGATACTACTGGCTTCACCAATCAAAATAATCCAAAAAGCCTTCTCAAGTTGAACTTGGGTAGCACAAGCCCTGGCTGACGCTGAATGCAGTTACTGGGGGCACTCTGTCCCTTCATTTCCCATACTTTCCTCCCAACTTTACCCCCTCCTCCTCCCAACTTCCCCCCCTGCTCTTTCCCCTAATCCCTCTACCTATCTATCACTCAGAGCCACCCATAAATACTTTTCAGCATTGATATTGATACTAATCACTATTATTGGCCCCATACCAATAACCACTGTTCAGATTCTTGCCTTTGAGAATTACAACACGAATCCACAATTAATGATCCCTAAGGGCATGGATCTCCCCATCCCATCATCACCTATGCACCTGGAAGAGGAGAAGGGAGGACTTCAATCTCTAAAAGTCTAGTTTGTTACATTCTCAAGATACCAGCAGTTGGCAAAACCTCTTTAAAATACACCATCCATTCACAGACCTCATGGCATTTACTTTGAACTGTCCATATATCAAAGGAGAGACTTCATTCTAAAATGTTCCAGCTTTAAGTGAACACAAGCCCACTCCATCAGGAGCAGCCAATTAATGAGAGCCAATAAAAAATTCAGGAAGATAAAAGATTTGGCTGTCCTGAACTAGCATTAAGAAATCACTTATCCTATACCCACGTGTCTCAGGTACAAGCCAAGGTGAATCACCAGCTTCATCTTTCTGAGAAAGTTCTGATGTTAAAATCTGGCATTGATGATCTCAATGAAATCAAAACACATGCTCCACGGAAGGTGGTGAAACAGCCCTGAATATGCCTTCCTTGTCAGTGAATCATGGTTGCCCAAAAGTTTCCAAGGACTGTTTGTAAACATTAACCCTACAACAAGGTCAATGTCTTCACATCCAAAAAGGTGGCTGCAAGTGTTTCACACCTAGAGGTTTCATGATGAATACACAAAACAATATATTCCACCTTTAGAATATTAGTGAAAAAAGGTAGTTTTGAAATCAGATGACTTTATTGATCAATTATACCTTTACTGATACATTACAATAGCAATGTGAATTGACTCAGTGATCCAAACCACAACTCCGATAGAACTACAAGGAAGCACCAAATTGACTCCTTTAAGATATAATGGTTCCGAGAAGGCTTTTTATTGATCTTTGCTGCCCAGAGTCATCATTAAAAAGGTTGGCTTATGTATATAAGTTTGCTAAAGAGGGAATCGAAAAGGTGTGTAGAAGCTTCAATGCTCTGGAAGAGAACTCTTCTAATCAAAAATGTTATAATTAAAAAAATATATATTATAATATCTTTTTTTTAATTTAAATTTAATTTAAACTTTTTAAAATTTAAATTAAATTTAATATCTTCTTTTTATAATTTAAAAAAAAGATGGTTAAGATTTTATGTTTCTACTGCAGGGGGCATGGGTTCTACCCCTGGTTGGGAAACAAAGATGCTGCATACCCTGTACAGTGTGACCAAAAAATAACAAATATATTTAAAAGAAAAAAGATATGATGGTTTCTCTCCTTAATAGTCTTCAGAAAAGGAAACAACATGTAGCCGAAGAGAAGTCTGGAGGACTATATCCTTATTTTCAATGATGAAAGGCAGGTATAAGAAGTACAAATTTGATTGTTTATAAAGTGTTACAATGAATGGAGTCATAACAATGACTCCAAGTAATACAGCATTTAGGGACCTACAATACACAGAGTGAGAAGTCCTAGCACATAATGGTTAGCACCACTTCTGCAGACCTAGTCCTGGATATGGAAAAAGCCAGCAGTTCCAAAACATGTTCTACAGAACAGGCGCTCCAAGAGAAAGAAGGTTCTGTGGCCAATGACACTTAAGCAGTATCTCCCTCTTGACATTAGAACCTTTACATTTTGTTTAACCTTGTGTTTCCTAAACTTCTGATCAAAAAATATGTAGATTTTATTTCACACTAATGACTCTAACATCCTGTAAAACACACTTTGGAAAAGACTATGTTAAAAATTCCAAGCCCCCTCCCCCATCCCCATTCCTTGCAAAAAAGCATTTGCCCCTGAACTTTGCTATTCAAAAAATATTAGGATGACATATCAGACAAAATAATATACAGAGATAAACTAAAGAAATGTATTGGGGGATGGAAAAGTCGATAAAAAATTCATTGAACACAAAAATATACTTTGAGGGTATCTCATCTGTTTTTTATTCCTAAATTCCTAATATCATTTGTAGTCAATAATTTACAATGTGGCATGCCATGTGTCAAAAGTATTATTTGCCGCTTTGATTTTTGAAAGAAAATGAATGTACAGAGATAAAATGAAGAGTGGAGAGAGCAAAATTCCTTCCCTAATCCTTTATAGACTTGATTTGACTTCAGAAAACCATCCTTTAGTTTTCCTGGTTCATGTATGAAAGGTGTTTTATTTTCACCTTCATGGCATTGGTGGATAAAGGTCATATAAATGAAATGGTTTATTACTGTACAAATAGTTTTAAATAATAATTGAAGAAATACAGACAAAAGTAAAAATATTTTACATTGCTAGAAAAACCAACCCTACCATGAGTCTACCACTATGACCAACCACCCAGGATGAGTACATTTAAAATTAAAAAAGAAAATTAATGACAATATCATACATTATTTCAAAATATTAAACAGAATATATTATTTTTAGCCTAAATCGTTTCTCAAGATACTGCTGGGTATACTGGAAGAATGTGAAGTCTGAATGTTTAAATGTGAATATTTAGATGGGCAGAAATTTTACCTTATGAGGTTAAACCTTGATTAATATAGAAATAATTACAATGACTCAGACTATGACTTTGATCCCTTTCTTGGCTTCCAAAAGGCTGCAATGATATGCATATTTTCTAAGATATCTTTATGTATATAAGTTATAAACTCCCAGAAATATGGAAATGAAATAGAGCATAACATTTTATAGGAGTAATCAAAAAGGCAACGGTGGCAGGGAAGGGAAGTTAAAGCACCAGATGTAAACGGCAACAGCCCCAGAAGGGCTGCTGAGGACACAGCCAGAGAGGACACAGTCCAATCGAAGATGCCTAAAATGTCCAAGGAAGTAGAATTTTTGCAACTCTTCTGATAGACACAGGGATTATCTTGAAGACGTTTTTATAAATCCCTGAAGCAAAAATGCTCAACGCACATTACAAATTACTGTAGCCAATAATTGCAGAATAAGAGAGGCTGTGCAATTATACATTCACTTCTGTTTGTGCCCAGAAGATGACTCACAGAGGCCCAGTGGGGGATCATGTAAAAATAAGCCCTAATATCCAAAACTGCCTGTTTCAGGGGAAAAAAATATTACACAAGGCTCAAAGCACAAAGTCACAACTAGTAAGTAATATTCATTAGGCACTCATGTAGTATGGAAACCTAAATGCTCATTTATAAATGTGAGATAAAACTGCTGTATTTTTACAAATGAAATGCTGGTAAATGGAAAAGTTCTTTCCACAAAGCAAAACACCTTGTTCAGAGCAAACTTTTATGGAGGTCTGGAACAAATGAGCTTCTAAACATGGTACCTGCATGTAATAGAGGGGCAAATGAATACTGGGTTCTCGAGTCTGAAATTACAAAGGTTTTGACATCGCCAGCAAAGCATGGCAGCTGGCAAACATTCCGAACCATTAACCCACCGAACAGCAGCTGAAGCAAGCCACATTCCAAAACTCTACAACCTCTTCTTACAATGTAATAAAATGCTGATGTGCAGGGAAATTTATTTCCTCTACTAAGGCTGAATGAAGATCATGTGAGCAGAGAATAGCTCATTACAAACAGAGCAGAGAGAAATTTTCATACGTATTTTAAAAGTGAATGAAAAATAACACCAAAACTTAACAATTTTCAAAATTCATGTGAAGGCAAATAAAAACCACTTTTTAAATCTAATTTAAAACATGCCATTTTCTTTACGCTAGTGAAAACTCTATAGAGACTCGAACGTCACAATAAAATGTAAATATGCCATGAATCATGAAGCCATGAAAACATACTGAGATGTTTTGTCTTCCAGAGATCTGTTAGAACTCATACACAGGCTTAGACAAGAGAAAAGTCACTCACAGAATAAGCCCACCCTCCAAACAAAAGTCTTCTCCTTTAGGTGCATAAATGAAATTTGGAGTTCATTTTGCTTGTTTTATTTTTACATTGCTTGTTTTGTTGTCTGGTGCCCTAAAGACAAAATTAAAAGTTAACTTTAAAACCAAGATTCCATAAGTGGCTTTATGAAAATGTTGTCTGAAATATTATTTCAACAAAAGGTAGCATTTAGAATCTCTCTATTCCTTGGAGCAAGTTGAAATACCCAGTTAGTTTATAAAATGTCAGTAGCAGAGAATCTCAGGAACAGCAAATCTAATGGTGTCCGGCGCACACTTCCCTACAAAGATAAGCAGTCATCCTTTTTTTCCCTTCTTAATCTGCTGTGGCTCCATTAGTAAGCCCCTAAAAATGTAACCTGGCATTTACACTCTTATCCATCTGGAATGTCTCTACGTCAGAGGAAAACCCTCACCCCTCTGTGAAAGATGAACAAGTACACAGCTGGTAGAGATCTGGGCACGTAGGAAGGAACCCCGCTTAAGTGCCTACATCCACATGGCTCAATGGTTAATCCTGCATATACCCTCTTCTTCCCACCTTCCGATGAAGCCAGTGAGGAACTGAGTGGGGTTTTTTAATCACTGAATTCTGTACTATTATCAGACACCTAACAATTCTTTTGTTAAAAAGATATTGCAAGAACAAAGCCTGAAAACTCGCCAGAGAAGCTGTCTGAAGTCCAGGGTGTTAACCATCACTAGAAACCTTGGAAGCCAATGTGTACAAGGTTAAGGCCAGTTTTGTGAAAGTAACATTGTGAAATCTAATCCTGCACCTCTGCCCACCTCCCAGCAGTAGACTCACACATGTGCCTTGCCGTGGAGATTCGGGAAGTGCTGAGGTTTTCCACGCTGCTTCCATGAAAACCAACACTTCTAGGTTTCACTGCTGGCTCGCGATGTGAAGCTAAACTTAGACATCAAGCTGCGTTCTCTATCAAGCTACAACATCTCACTGGCTGTAGACAGGAATGCAAACGTACAGACGATTCCAATTAACTATTGCTTTTAACGAGCAAAGCAGGGCAATCAAACCCAACTCTCCAGATAAGTTAACTACAACAGCATAATTGTTTTGGAATGCTTTCAAAGCCTGGTGGGCTACAGTCCGTAGGGTCGCAAAGAGTCAGGCAGGATGGAAGTGACTTAGTACACATGCACGCTCCGTATTAAATTTAGCTTTTGTTGAACCTGAGGTTTTGACATTACAACCACAGGGGGTGCTATTTACACCATCATCTGTATGAAACAGTCCTAAGGAGTGGTGATCAGGTGGTTGTGGGTTTTATTAAGTCTACCCAGAGGTATACTTGAAAATTATCCATTTTATCTCTGATACTATGTTTATGTAACTCTTCCCAGCCACTTTCTCCACACTGGTCAACTGTCAATTACAGTGATAAAGTTTTGCTTCTCATCTAAATTTACACTAAATAAAGGTCAGTTGAGGTTTCAAAGAACCTCCTTCTTCCCATCAAGAATCCTAAATTGCAGATGATAACAAGTTCTAAAATTTGAACAGAACTAAGATTTTACAGGTATTTCAATAAATCTGAAATTCTCCCAAGCCAAGGAATTTGCCCGAAGAAGTGGTTTTTGATCTAGCGAAGTTCTAAGTTGTCAGCCTTGGAACTTAAATGACTGTTTCATTAAGGTAACTTGGAAATCATGATAGAGCCATAAACATGGTCACAAATAAGAGAGGTTGCCAAGTGACATTGCTTTCCTTCATAAACTACAGGAATATTAAGGTTTATCATTAGTTTAAGCAAAGATCCCTGATTACTGGCTTGTACAGGCACTTCATTCTGATTATCCAAAAAGCATATAACGGTGGGCAAAAATGACTGATCTGTATATAGGGCTGATCTACAGTCCTAGATCCATATAATTCTGGCTTACTACAGAAGCACTCTGAATACAATTAGAAGGCTCCCTAAGGCTCATGCTCTTCCAACAACTGGGAATCATTTTCCAGAACAACACAGGTTTAACTTTGGTTTGACTGATTAGCAAAATTTTTAAAAACCTTGCTCTTCATGGTAGAAAAACGCACTATTACCATCTGAATGTAGCATCCTAACTCAGAATCAATGCCCAGAATTCTTTGGGAAGCCATTATGTCTGTCATAGTGTACTAATAACTGAAGACACATAACTCATGTCTCCTGTGATATAACCATCTAAAAAGGCATGAGACCATAGAAATGTAAAAACAAGATAAGGAGCAAAACATTACAATGTACATTTCACCTACCAGGTCTACCTACAATTTCTGTTGCAAGACTTCAATTCTGTTGCCACAGCTGGAAAGCAACCACAGACAATACATACATGGGTTTAGCTGTGCCCTGCAAAGCGACAGAAACAAGCGATGGTCAGATTTTAGTCTCTAAGACTAATTTGTTGACTCAATCTAATGTGAAGTCAGTAAACCACATATTTCACTGTAAATCAGGAGTAAGAATACAAAAGAAAGATAGTGCTAAGTCATGTCCGACTCTTGCGATCCCATGAACTGTAGCCCACCAGGTTCTTATGTCCATGGGATTCTCCAGGCAAGAATACTGGAGTAGATTGCCATTTCCTTCTCCAGGAACTCCCTGACCCAGGAATTGAACCCAGGTCTCCTGCATTGCAGGCATATGCTTTACCGACTGAGCTATGTGGGAAGCTTTTAAGAATACAAAAGGGACTGCACATAAAAGCCAAACTGGGGGGTGAGGGAGGGATGGATCAGGAGTTAGAAAGATGGCACCCCACTCCAGTACACTTGCCTGGAAAATCCCATGGACGGAGGAGCCTGGTAGGCTGCAGTCCATGGGGTCACTAAGAGTTGGACACGACTGAGTGACTTCACTTTCACTTTTCACTTTCATGCATTGGAGAAGGAAATGGCAACCCACTCCAGTGTTCTTGCCTGGAGAATCCCAGGGACGGGGGAGCCTGGTGGACTGCCATCTATGGGGTCGCACAGAGTCAGACATGACTGAAGCGACTTAGCAGCAGCAGCAGGTGCAAACTACTATATACAGAATGGATAAACAAGATCCTGCTATTTAGCACAGGGAACTATATTTGATATCCCGTGATAAACCGTAATGCAGAAAAGAATATATAGGGAATTCCCTGGTAGTCCAGTGGTTAGGACTACATTCTTCCACTGCGGTGGGCCTGGGTTTGATCCCTGGTCAGGGAATGAAGATCCTGCAAGCTGTGCAGTGTGACCAGAAAACAAAAGGAAAAGAATGTGTATATGTGTGTGTGTGTGTGTGTGTGTGTGTGTGTGTGTATACTGAATCACTTTGCTGTACAGTAGAAATTAACACAACTTTGCCAATCAACTATTCTTCAATTAAAAAAAAAATCAGCTCACAGTAACAACCCTACAAACCGAAAGCACCTTTCAAATGCAAGGAATCAGGTAAGGAAAATAGCTAACAAGTGGTCTGCCCAAATATAAATAGGTTATTTTTATTCTTATGGAATATTATAATGCTATTTTGATCACCCAGAAGAGAACAAGACTACCTTCAGAACATTCTGTGTCTTTATCTTCCTTTAAATGTGTTTGTAGTAAAGAAGGCACAGAAATTTTCTGAATGGAAAGATAAAAGGGGGAAGGAGACAATATCTTTAAAGGCAAGGGATGAAGATAGTGAAAGGAATAAAGAAGCTTCAAAGACCACATGGCTGAGGCGCTTACACTGGAGGGTCTTGTTAGTTTTAAATTCACCATTCTCTAAATATTCCCCATACCAGTCTATTTTCGGCTCCTTTTTATTCAAATGACTACATTTTTAGGGTTTTTCTTTTTATACCATATTGTGGTTTCTTCAGTCCTGAAATTATGCAAGGTTCTGTATGAAGGCTCTCTGAGAAGGCTACTAAGCACATTTATGACAAAAATATGACAAAGAAAATCCATGAAAAGTGCCAAAGAGACACATCTCAGATCCTGGTGGTTCCCCCACTTTGAATGCTAGCATGACAATGAAATGAGCCATTCAGAGAGCATGACTTTTAAAAGATACCATCTGCTTTCTCTCCCTCTCTAACCCCAATGATCCAAACCATTATGGTACATTTGATTTCCGATGGCCAAGGTATCAACCTCTTTGTGGTCTTTCTCTCTTGGTTTCTATAAGTTATATTCCATTTGGAATTATTCATTATCCTCACAATAATTTCAAATCAATTTTAAATGTCATCAAAAAGGACCTTATATAAATCCCCCATTCACAAAAACTCTGACTTCTGAATTGAATTTCTCTTTAGTAATACCAAAACTATTTTTTCTTCTTTGGCAATACCAACAATGAACCTCAGGACATTTAAGATATCCTACTTAACATAAAAATCTCTGAACCAGTCACTTAGTAGTCAGAGCTTCAAAACTCATTTATCTCAATGTGGTACAATATATAAGGCACAAATACTAGTACTAAGATGAAAACCCTTGACATAACTTTGCAAAAGAAGCATGGATAACTTTTAACAGTACACAATCCAGTATCATTTTTACCCCATTTGAAAACAAGTTTTATTATTTTTTCCCCACACCAAATTTTCTAAGTAATATTTTGCTTTTGCTTTTATTGCACTAATTAAAGTGTGTGCTCCTTTGGTGATAACAAGGGATCGCTACAGAAATGTGACAAAGATTCAAGTTTTAAAATATGAATTTTTAAAATTGGACTCCACAAACCTAACACATAAAGACTGGAGAAAGGAGAGAACAAAGGAGGATGTTAAGAATCCAGAAAAGGAGCTGAGGCAGCAGACCATGGTGTTGGCATCATGGCATCATCATCTCTGTGTGAGAATGATCTATAGTCAACTTATAAATTCAGTGTTCTAACTCATGAGTGTTGTAAGTGTTATAAGTGTTTTAAGATATAAGTGGTATAAGTTCAGTGTTGGAGTCATCAAGTTCTTATGCTCATCTGTACATATGTGAGGGAAACCCTGATGGCTCAGTCGTCTAAAGAATGTGCCTGCTAATGTAGGAGATGCAGGAGATGCAGGTTCAATCCCTGGGCTAGGAAGATCCCCTGAAGTAGGAAAAAGCAACCCACTCCAGTATTCTTGTCTGGAAAATTCCATGGACAGAGGAGCCTAGCAGGCTATGGTTTATAGGGTCGCAAAGAGCTGGACACAAAGGAGCACCCATGCATACATATGTGAGCAGATCAGAACCAGATCACCTGCCGAGCTGGTTTTCCTACAAGATTATGCCCCACGTGCTACTAACGAAGTGCTCCCTAAAAATCTTAAAAATGCAACAAACTAGTGAATATAACAAAAATAAAGCAGACTCACAGATCTAGAGAACAAACTAGTGGTTAGCAGTGGGGACAGGGAAGGGGGGAGGGGAAAGGGCAGGACAGTAAGAGGTAGAAAGTACTGGGTAGAAAACAAGCTGCAAGGATATATTATACTACACAGGGAACATGGCCAATATTTTATAATAACTAAAATGGAGATAACCTTTAAAAATCATGAATCACTATATTATACATCTATAACTTAATATTGTATAGCAACTATATGTCAACAAAAAAATTAATTAAAACAAATAAAGACCTAATGGGGCACAATCACACTGACATGATGGGTACAGAAATGCCATCACTATAACGCTTAGAACGCTACTGCCCAAATTTTGATTCTTGGTAATTCTCTTCAAAGCCAAGACAATTCACTTTTATTTCCATTTCCTTCCCCTTGGATTATATCCCTATCTACCTCAATCTCATGCTAGCACTTCATCATATCATATTTCTTTCTTAGGAAAAAAAAAAAATCTGCTCAAACTCTCCTCCTTCAGGAAACACACAGTTGAGCTGACATGGGAATTGGACATGAGATAATCCCTTTAAGATCTAAAATGTTATTGACTAGTAAGTAGCAAGCTCTTCATGAATAGCTATTTGTTGTCAGACAAACTTCTTTGGAGGGTCCTCTTGATGCAGCTGTCTTCAGGACTGGTTCATATCCAGCGCTCAGGGCCAGGAGGAATTTTGATGGGGGCCCTGTGAGAAATCCGCAATTTACTTGTGTTTGCTACAAAGTTGGCTAGCATCACTGTTCCAGAGAGTTCTTGAAAACAACCCATGAGCACTAGTGGCCTTTCTTGGGCCCATAGGAGTGAAATATCCCTGGAGCTTTGCCACCTGCTTGTTTAACAACTGGCCTCGCAGCTCTGAAACAATAAGAAACTCCAGTTTCTACTGAGCAAAATGCAGGGAGCAAAAAAAATGGGCTTCCCATGGCTGTCTTCTACCACACCCTGAAAAGGAATATGTATGATGCCATTACCAGCTGAACCTAACTGGTACCAGAATAAGGTCATTTTCAAAAGTAAAATTTATTTAACACAGGGACCTGATTTTCATAGTTAAGAAAAAAAAAAGGTGAGGGAGAGGTTGAATGGAATTTTATATCGGAAAACTAAAATATTGGACATATTCAAACTAAAATATATGAGAAAGAGCTCTTTTATTCTATGCTTATCAAAAAAGCCTCATTTGCATCTACTAGCAAAGTCTCAGAATGAACAGACTGTGATTGAGTGCTCATTTTTTGGATTATTTATCCTTCATGTTTCATCTTTGATTTCTTGTTTGGTTTTCATAGAACAATCATATAAAGGATCATTTCTATAAAAACAGTCAAAGGCTTCACTAGTTTCCCCCAAGGGCCTCTCTGAATCTGATCGCTTTACCATGTGCATTAAAAGTCCTAGGAAAATAATTATCTTTGATTTGTTTCTTCAACCATTGACTCATCTAATTCTGCTAGATCTTATCATGACTACTTGTGAATCCTGGCCCTTCTTTAACCACTTTCATTGACTTCATGAAATCCTGCACCTTTTGCAAAATGTACGTTTTCAATGTTGAATATAATGATGGAGGCACAGTCCCTGGTTTAATGATCATTGTTGTTCAGTCACTAAACTGTGTCCGACTCTGTACGGACTCTACCAGCCTCCCTTCCTTAGTTATTTGTAATGTGATTATAACTCAGACTTCTACAAATCCATTTAGAGAGAGAAAAAATTCATTTAACTGTGTTGTTGTTTAGTTGCTTCAGTCATGTCTGACTCCCTGCGACCTGATGCACTGTAGCCCACCAGGCTCCTCTGTCCATGGGATTTCCCAGGCAAAAATACTGGAGTGGGCTGCCATTTCCTTCTCCAAGGAATCTTCCCGACCCAGGGATTGAACCCATCTCTCCTGCATTCGCAGTGGATTCTTTATCACTGAGCCACTAGGGAAACTTGGTATTAATGATAGTGAGATAATACACAATGGGAGTTTTAAAGCGGTTCATTCATAAATGATATTTTTATAGCTTCTACTTCCCAACTAAATCCTTATAGCTGCAGGAACTCGTATCATGAAGATCACTCTTCCACCACCACCCACCCCAGCTACCCATCTATTAGGGTTTCATCAACCCGTTCACACTTCCCTATGCAACTATTATAGCCAGCTGTCCAGAGCAACTCCAAATAAGAACGATCACAGAATTAACACCTTAAAGCACACAGCATATCCAAACATCATGAAAAGTTACCTCGGCCAACATTTTCCAGGAAGTAGGTAAAATCCGATTTAAAGAAAGCAATAAAAGTCAGTGCTAACTCATGCTACCTGACTGGTGCCATATGTTTCCATGATAGGTTTTAAATGTCACAGAAAGAAGGCTCTGAAACGTAGGAGTTGGAGCAGACTAGTCTCTAGCATACAAAAGATTAAAGGATTAAAATGAACTAATACTGCACTTCCTAAAACATACAGATTTCCACTCAGGGCCAGTCAACTGGCAGCCAAGTGATACCAGCAAGTCTAAATTTGGATCTCATAATCTAAAAACCACTTAAGATAAAAAGAGTGCTGAAATAAGTACAAGTACTAATAGGGCCAATATGGGAATGGGTCATGTCAGGTGACATGGATTCCAAAACAAAACAACCGAATCGAGGTATATAAAAACTGGGTTAGTTATTTACAGTTGGTATGCTTGTTGGAGGCTTATATCAAAGCTCCTACCCCAGAAGGAAGGGCTTTTGCCATTCTTTTTTTTTTTTTTTGGCGGGAGCAGGGGGGAGATGTTGGATGATCTCTCTTGGTTTATTTTATTTTTTTATTAATTACTTTTAATTGGAGGGTAATTGTGTTACAATGTTGTGTTGGTTTCTGCCACACATCAACATGAGTCAGCCATAGGTATACATATGTCCTCTCCCTCTTAATTTCCCATCCCACCCCTCTAGGTTATCACAGAACACTGAGTTTCAGCTTCCTATGTCATACAGCAAATTCCTACTAACTATTTTACATATAGCAATGTATATGTTTCAATGCCACCCATGCAATTCATTCTACTCTCTCTCCTTTCCCCACTGTGTCCACAAGTCTGTTTTCTATGTCTGCAACTCCATTGTTGTTGTTATTGTTCAGTCACTCGGCCATGACTGACTCTTTGCAACCCCATGGACTGCAGCATGCCAGGCCTCCCTGTCCCTCATGATCTCCCAGAGTTTGCCCAAGCATCTCCATTATTACCCTGCAAACAAGTTCATCAATATCATCTTTCTAGATTCCATGTGTGTGTGTGTGTGTGTGTGTGTGTTAGTCGCTCAGTTGTGTCCGACTCTTTGTGACCCCACAGACTGTAGCCTGCCAGGCTTTTAGACTCTCTCTCTCTCTCTCTCTCTCTCTCTATATATATATATATATATATATGCATTAATAATGCCATTCTATACAGAAGAATTGGGATCTGGCTTTAAAGAAACTAGAGAGGTATGTCTTACAAGGAATGTGTCAACAATCACCAGGTAGGCGGCTGAGCATCCAGATTGGCCTGGAACTGAGACCAAACTGTAGTCATAATATTCAAAGGGCCCCGTTTGGCCAGTGGGCATCCCAGGGGCCTGAGCAGTAGGCTGCAATGGCAAGACTGAAGAGGAAATCTCCTGAATGCACCCCTGGGTGATGCTGGGAATGAATGTAGGAAAACCAATCTAGGTCACAGGTGGCTTTAGTTCCTATCTAAGAGATCCCAGCTGATTGGCTCTGTCAAAAGAAGAACTCCATACAGAAGAACTCCATGTCTCTGCAACAGGAAACTTGGTAGGCATGTTGGGTGGTCCTGGCACATATGCTAACCTTCTTAATGGAATTCCCATCACACTTAGAATGAATCCAAATGACTCACCACAGTCTATCAAACCCGCCAGGATCTGGCCCTAAATTACTAGTCCAGGCGCATCTTCCACCCCTCTCTCTGCTCCTCTGGAAGCATTGGAACATGCTGGAATCCTTTCCACTGTAGGACTCCATCTGCTGCTGCTCCTCCTGAGAACAGTCGTCACCGGCACAGTTTACACGACTTTCTCCTGCACCTCATTCAGGTGCTCAACACTGCCTCCTTTTCTGACTACCCTTATCGAAAATAGCCCACACTACTATTCACCACTATCACTATACACTACTTAATATTCTCTGCAATGCTTAGTCTCTGAAATTACAGGACTTTTGTTTGCTTGTTTATCATTTGTCTCTTCCACTGCGATCATATATACTCCATGAGGACAAAAAAATTTTCACTCTGCCTGATTCACTAGAGAATCTTCATTTTCCAAAAACATATCACAGAATAAATCACAGGGCACAGAATAAATACTCAACAAGTAATTGGACACATTTCGATTGCATTGATATAAATACATTTTATGACATAATAATGAAAATAAGCAAATAATCACTGATAAGATGAAAACAACCCCAGTCATGGCCAAAGGGCTAATCAAAGGCAAAAGTGTTTGTGTACTGCATAATACGCCAAGAGTTGACTGGCAAAACTGCCTGGAGCACTCCTCTGTATTTGCTGACCTTAAAATCCACTTGAAACTAGGCTCTGGCTATTACCGATTTGGATGCCCTCAAAAGTTCACTAAGTTCTTGATTCTTCTTTAAAGTCATCAGAGCTGACTGAGGCAGGATAGATGGTACCTTCTGTGACCCATTATCCAACAGCATTGTAACACTTATTTGCATGACAGGACCATTCACACACTGTATTTTATGGAACTCTATTCAGTATAGCTCAATATTGTTTATGCAACTGAAAAGATAATCAGAACCTAGAAACTGGTACTAGAATTCTCCGAATCCAATGCTACCACCATCACCAAATCACTCTGTGACCACAAGAATGCTCTTAAAAGCATTGAAGACATGCCAAAGATTGCAATCAATGGCACAGAGTCAGAAAAGAGTTATGAACAAACAATGAAACTGAAGTCAACTGAGGACATCAGCCCTTGCCCAGCCAAGGATGGTCACTGACAATGCAGAACACAAACGCAAAATCAGGACAGTCCACGTTCCTATGATCAGTAACTGACAAGGAAAAAGAAGCTCAATCAAGACTGCCCACAGTGTCTCTGGCAAGTTCAAAATTAGACCAAAGCAGTCCAGGGCTCTAACACCCTGTGGAACCACTTCTGGGTCTGGCCTTCCAACCAACCAGCCCATGGATGGAAGACATAGCCATGCAGGACATGTCATTTCAGGCTCCCTAAGAGTTTCACTGACTCTTAGGCAAATAACTGACTCATTGGAAAAGACCCTGATGCTGGGCAAGATTGAAGGCAGAAGAAGGGGATGACAGAGATCAAGATGGTCGGATGGCATCACCGACTTGATGGATATGAGTTTGAGCAAGCGCCAGGAGTTGGTGATGGACAGGGAAGTCTGGTGTGCTGCAGTCCATGGGGTCACAAAGAGTCAGACATGACTGAGGGACTTGAACTGAACCAAAGAGTTCCACAAGAGGCTAGAGACTTAACTTCCATTTGAAAAGCAACAACTTACCATTCCATCATTATAATATCAAAGTTGTTCAATAAAGTGATTCTTTTAGTGGTAAAAGGGGAGATAAGAGGATGATTCTTCTGGTCATTATCTCTAGAAAACTTTGCATCTATGACTCTTGGAAAACAGGTGTGTGCAAAAAGTCATAAGCCCATGGAACAGTCTTCCAGCTCTTCTGAATGAACTCAGGTCACACTGATAAAAAGCATACATTTACCTTAGTTAAGATATATCATCCATTGATTGCCTTACTATTATATAAGACATGCCCTTTCAAGTTGTGTAAAATATAGCATCATGGTTTTCATTGCTCTCCTATATGAGAAGTACAGTCACTGGAAATATACTCCTCTTCCAGAAAGAAAACAGGAGATTGAAAAAAAGAGCACTAATAAAGTTCTAGTAGTCATAAATGCATTTTTAAAACTTTATGGTTAGGGTTGACTAAGTCATAGATGCTCCTAGAGAGGGAAATGGCAACCCACTCCAGTATTCTTGCCTGGGAAATCCCATTTGTCAGAGAAGTCTGGCAGGCTACAGTCCATGGGGTCACAAAGAGTTGGTCACGGCTTAGTGACTGAGCACTCACTCAGGATGATAATAAGGGTTCTTGGCTGATACTACCACAAAAAATCTGTGTCATCTTGAGCAAGTTATTCAGCTTCTCTGGGCCTAAGTTTAAAAGTGAAGTTGCTCAGTTGTGTCCGACTCTTTGAAACCCCGTGGACTGTAGCCTACCAGGCTCCTCCATCCATGGGATTCTCCAGGCAAGAATACTGGAGTGGGTTGCCATTTATCTATACAATGAATGGTTTAAGCTTTATAGTCTTTAAGGATGCTTACAACCCTAATATTCTTCTTAATAAACTCAAGAGACACATACATGGTTTATATAATCCACTCTACGTGGAAAATAAAATAGCAAAATAACTAAAATTCTAACTCCTGACCTCTGGGTAATTATAAATTATTAAGTAACTATGGCCAATGACTAGCTACAGAAGTGTGACACAATTTTACACCTCCTCCAGTTTACTCCTTTGTTCTCATTTTTCCCCTGTTTTCTTTTTCCTTGACCGATGGAGCTGAATGCCCTGAACTTTGGACTACAAACGCACCTAGTGAGCCCTTGAAATTACTGCTCTGGATAGCTAACTAGTATTGTGCACCTGAGCAAAGGAAGGAGCACGCCGCTGTAAACGCATCTTCAGTCACGTGTACCCTCCTGTCATTTTTTGTCACTGTTGTTCACTCGCTAAGTCATTTCTGACTCTTTGTGACCCCATGGACTGCTGCACACCAGGCTCCTCTCTCCTCCAACTATCTTCCAGAGATTGCCCAAACGCATGTCCATTGAGTTGGTGATGCTATCTAACCATCTCATCCTCTGCCTCTCTCTATTCTTTTGGCCTTCAGTCTTGCCCAGCATCAGGATCTTTTCCCATGAGCTGGCTCTTCGCATCAGGTGGCCAAAGCATCCGAGGTTCAGCTTCAGTCCTTCCAATGAATATTCAGGGTCATTATCCTACTGTCATTATTCTTCCCCAAAAACCATGACCTTGAAAAATGCAAGTCAGGACCAAGAATGTGCTCACATCTCAATACCCACTCTCCCCTGTGGGGTAAAAATAAAGGGTAACCTTCAAAATCACAACATAGCCCACACTACCAAGGTCATTTTATCCCAGCAAGAGTAAATCCCATTCTTTCAGCCAGCTTACAGATTCCAAAGCTTGCTTTCTTTAGGACTAGTAAATTGCACCATTCAAATTCTAAGATCAACTTTAAAGAGTTAATCTAGTTCCTTCACTAAGTGAGTCATACTTTCCTTTCCCTGTGGCCTCAAGATGGTCACCATTCTACCCAGCACAGCAAGGAACACCAGTTTTCTCTGGCAAAGGGTGCCAGAGTAGAGATATTTATCAACAAGAATTCTGTGGAAGGAAACATTCAGTGCCACCCATCAGTACTTTTATTTTCCATATTTAGTGTATAAAAAAATCCATAGGAACTATAAAATGCATGCACATACCTCCTTTTAAAATTTAACAAATACACCGCAGTCTTTAATCCTGATTTATACTTTCAGCTTCTAAAATAATTTAGCCCACGTGTAGAGTTCCTTCTGTGCCAAACTAATAATTCCTAGAATTTCACAGTACAAAATACTCATGCACCGAGAAACAAATATCTGAACTAGAGAGTCAGAGTCAATGTATCTTTTCAGGCACTCAGTCACAATATACTTTTCCAGTCAAGATGTATATAGGAAGCTGATCGAACTTGAAAAGCATTTTGAATAAGGAACAAACATAAACCAAAAGCATCCTTGTGTTGTAAGGGCAAAAGGGAAGTGGAGGGATTTAAACTCAAACCACTGCAAATCTTAGGCTCAAAAGGCAATTCGTAGTTTCCAATTGCACTTTTACTTGATTCAAACAAAACTGTGAGATTGGGGAAATACTACCACAGCCAATGTTACGGACCAGAAAATCAGGTCAAAGAAAGCTGGATCCCAGGAAGTGGCTGAATCAGGAATAAAATTCACATCTCCTCATTTCCTGCCCATGCTGGTTCTATCGTATCATTCGACCTTTCATATATTATAGTCTACCTGGCCTTGCCTTGTAAACAATACAGAATCAACCTTATATGCACACACACAGTAGATGAGCCAATGGGATGAGTGAACATTAGTATAAGGTTCTTCTCCTAGCAGAGTAAATACTGTTGAGTAGTAGGAAATGAAAGAATCTTATTGAGACAGGAAAAATGATGCTGGCAAATTCTCCCCAGACCCCTAAGCCCCCCTACCCCCCTTTCTAAAATCCTCTTACAGAAGCTCATTACAAGAAATCAGGAAAGCAGAACTGAAACCAAAAGCTTATCTGACTGATAAGGACATACTTACACAGGATGCAATAAATTACCATTGCTTCCTGTTTTAAGTATTCTTATCTGGAGGACACTAAATGTTTTTTTTTTTTTTACCACAGAACCTCACATTTAGGACACGTCCCAAAATAGGAGCTTCTGATCTTCAGCTGTCAGCTGAAATTGTTTCATAAATAGCCCAGCATATGTACTCTGGAGGCTTGCTAACACTCTAAATGCAAATATAGTCCAGTCACACCAATTCCTCTTAGACTTTGGTGGCAATTGAGAAGGCGCAAAATCCAGCAGCCCCAGAAATTCTACAGAGGATCCCATGAATATCCCCAGTCAATGACCTATGGACCTCTATTTGGGTATTTTTGGAATTTTGAAACAAAAGCCATTAACAGATACAGATCCCTATTTTTAATATCTGGTTCGTAAAGGAACGAAGATTTATTTCAGGTCAGTTAATTTTTAAACAAGTTTAAAAATAGTTTTTGCCCAGAGATTCATTTTGATGAAAAGGATGTGTTTAAGGAAACCCTTGGGCCCTATATTTTTAAACAACTTTTCCAGAAGCTTTGCTAGTCAACAAGTACAGACAACAAAACTGATTATACGGGAATGTGCTTGAAAAATTACACATGTAACCCAAGGTAAGAATACATGCAGACGCACACATACACAGTGTAAAAGACGCCTAGCTATAATCTTTATGATCTAGTATGTCAGGAATTCTATTGCCAGAATTACACAACAAGTTGAGACCATTTCAGAAAGAGAGAGAGAGAGAAAAAAAAGAAAAATCAATGTTTCCCCCTTAACTATGCCACATAACATAAATGGCCTGGGACTGTATCACTTGTCTTTTGTGTCTTTGTATTTGAGCAAAATATCTATGCCTTTATGGCCCTCTTATCACTCTGTGCTATGATTACCTGCCCTACAGCACACTCGCTCGCCCCAGGTGGGTACAAAGGGGTTTGACTGTTCTCAATGGAAGTCAGTCTACAAGAGTAGCCTTAAGATTGATTTCACCTTGAACACAGTAAATGCTCAAAAATTTTTGTTGAGTGTTGAAAAACTCTTCAATATGCTCTTCAAGCCCCTTTTAGACATTTGTTAAGTAACTGCCTTTTTTTTAAGCCCAAATGATAAGCACAGATTCCCACAGAGTGGCCCCTTTATGAGTCTAGGAACAATTCTGCAATCCAGGAAGGAAAGCCCTGTCCCCAGACTACAGGTCCAGACAGGAATGAATTTTGTGGCCGTCTTGTGAAATCCATGTCTGGTGTGAACCACGTCTTGTGTGAACCACACACTGCACCCAGACCAGGCAGCGGTGCCTGGCCAGTTCCAGATTCCTATTGCAGAATCGATGATGATCACGCTCACATGATCTGGATTATTAACTTGATTCTTTGAGACCTGGGAAAGAATTATGGTAAGAAAAACAATGTGTTTTTAAAATATCTATGCTAAGTTGCTTCAGTTGTGTCAGACTCTTTGCAACCCTAACTATAGCCTCCCCTACCAGGCTCCTCTGTCCATTGGATTCTCCAGGCAAGAATAACTCAAGTGGGTTGCCATGCACTTCTCCAGCGGATCTTCCCGATATAGCGATCGAATCCACGTCTCTTAGGTCTCCTGCATTGGCAAGTGGGTTCTTTACCACTAGCGCCACCAAAATATCTATAGTAAGGCAATATCATAAAATATTCCTTAAAAGATTACTAGCGAAAGGATTCATAAAACTGTTTTAAAAAATCCAAGTAGCTAGGTCCTTGGAGGAAGAGAGCTTGAGAAGGAGCTGGTGATCACAGTGGCTCCAAGGTGATACAAAAATCTATAATGTTCTGATTTGCATTTCTCTAATAACTAGCGATTTTGAACATCTTTTCATGTGCCCATTGGCCATCTGTATGTCCTCCTTCACACTGGTCAGAACGGCTATCATCAAAAAATCCACAAACAACAAATGCTGAAAAGGGTGTGGAGAAAAGGGAACCCTTTTACAGTGATGGTAGTAGCGTAACTTGGTATAGCCACTATGGAGAAGAATATGGAGGTTCCTTAAAAAACTAAAAATAGAGCTACCATCACCTTGAAATCCCACTTCTGGGCATATATCTGGAGAAAAACATGACCCAAAAGGATACATGTGCCCCAGTGTTCATTGCAGCACTATTTATAATAGCCAATCAGTTCAGTTCAGTTCAGTCGCTCAGTCGTGTCCGACTCTCTGCGACCCCATGAATCACAGCACGCCAGGCCTCCCTGTCCATCACCAACTCCCAGAGTTCACTCAGACTCACGTCCATTCAGTCAGTGATGCCATCCAGCCATCTCATCCTCTGTCGTCCCCTTCTCCTCCTGCCCCCAATCCCTCCCAGCATCAGAGTCTTTTCCAATGAGTCAACTCTTCACATGAGGTGGCCAAAGTACTGGAGTTTCAGCTTTAGCATCATTCCTTCCAAAGAAATCCCAGGGCTCATCTCCTTCAGAATGGACTGGTTGGATCTCCTTGCAGTCCAATGGAAGCAAATGTCCATCGACAGAAGAATGGATAAAGAAAATGTGGTACATATATACAACAAAATAAATTCTCAGCCATTGAAAAAATGAAATAATGCCATTTGCGGCAACAAAGACAGACCTAGAGAGTATCATACCAAGTAAAGTAAGTCAGACATAGGAGGAATATCATACGACATCCCTTGTATGTGGAACCTAAAAAGAAATGATACAAATGAACTTACTTACAAAACAGAAAGAGACTCAGAAAATGAACTTATGGTTGCCAAGGGGATGGGATAGTTAGGAACTCTGGGAAGGCCCTGTACACACTGCTATATTTAAAATGGATAACCAACAAGAATCTACTGTATAGCACATGGAACTCTGTTCAGTGTTATATGCCAGCCTGGATGGGATGGAGTTTGGGGATAATGGATACATGTATATTTATATGGCTGAATCCTTTGCTGTTCACCTGAATCTACTACATTGTTTATTGGCTATCAGTTCAGTTCAGGGTTTAGTTAATTGGCTATACCCCAATACAAAATAAAAAGCTTAAAGTTTAGGGGAAAATATCTATAATGGTCTGCTGTTATTGAACAAAGAAACACTGACAAAGAGCCAATTAAAATGGAAAGAACTGGAGAAATTAGGAAGCAAATCTCCAACTGTATGCTGGGTTGGTCTGAAACACTCTACTCCAGAATACTGACCAATTCTGGGCAGGAAAAAGATGCAGGATATTGTGTAGATTTGGGGAAGAACCACAAAATTGACTAAAGGTTTGAGAAACCAGAATGCCAACTAAAATCTAATAATGTTTAATATAAAGGAAAAAACTAAAAGCTGACTTCACAAAGGTCTTCAAACACATGTAAGAAAATATCCCATAAGAGGTCAGTGGACTAGATAAACAAACTATGGTACATCCATATAATGGAATATTATTCAGCAACATAAAGAAATGAACTATCAAGCCACAAAAAAGGACATGAATGAATCTTAACAAACATACCACTAAGCAACAACAGACAGTCTGATAAATAAATGTATGTACTGTGTGATTCCAATTATATAACATTTTGGAAAAGGCAAAACCACAGAGATATTAAACAGATCAGTGGTTTACCCCCAGATGCTGGGTATTAGGAAGAGGTTTAAATAGGGAAGCACAGATAATCTTCAGGAGAGTGAAACTATTCTGCATGATACTGTAATTGTAAACACAAGACCACAAGCATTTGTCAAAACCTAGAACTTTATATCAAAAAGAATAAACCTTAAGTGTATGCAAAAAAAATTTTTTTTTAATTCAAGAGGTCATTGATTACAGGTGGAATACAGAATGTGATGGAAGCATCTAGATATATCACAAATGCATGAGGCAATCTCCCTGAGGCAGGTGGAGATATGAGGTGCTGACCTAAGTAACTCTGGAAATGTGGCAAAAATCTACAAAACTAAAGGCAAAAGAAACTGCACTCTAGTTGATAAAGTCGTTTCCTATAGGGCATGTGTTGACAATCTGACACTGCTACATACACATATGCAGTGACACTGAACCAGTAAGTACATGGATGAAGGATGGTGACAGCCGAGTTTCTCCCTGTTGGGGTGGGACGTAAGGTTAAGCAAAGGGCAGAAGCTAGAATAATCCACCAATAATCTGACCAATAATGATCCAGTGATCAGAGTTCAGACATTAGCATGAACCCATGATTAGCTTAAGTTACTTACAGATGGTTACATGCAGAAATTTTTATAGATATGTGTGCGTGTTTAGTTGCTCAATCATGTCTGACTCTTTGCAACCCTTTGGACTGTAGTCTGCCAGCCGACTCTGTCCGTGTGTGTATGTATATGTGTATATGTGTATGTACATGTATATGTGAATGTATATATACACACACATGAGCTTCTCAGATGACGCTAGTGGTAAAGAGTCCACCTGCAATGCAGGAGATGCAGGTTCAATCCCCGGGTCAGGAAGATACCCTGGAATAGGGAAAGGCAGCCCACTCCAACATTCCTGCCTGGAAAATTCCATGGACAGAGGAGCCTGGCAGGCTACAGTCCATGGGGCCACAAAGAGTCAGACACAACGGAGCAAACATATATATATATATATATATATATATATATATATAGAGAGAGAGAGAGAGAGAGAGAGTCTATCTATTATATATCATATATACTATATATATAGTATATATAAATATATATATACTATAATATATAATTTTACTATATAGTATAAATATATATAGTATAATTATATATACTATAATAATATATACTATATAATTATATATAGTATATATAATTTATAAACATATATATAGTATTATATATATCTAGGTTAATACACACACATACATTTCCTTGCTCTGACAGCTGAGAGAGCAAAAAAGAAATAACATTCCAGTAGCAACAAACAAATCTAGTGCCAAGATCTTGGTTTCTAACACAATTCTCTAGTAAAAGGAATCAGAGTTCCCTAGAGGAATGGATGATATTAGGACAGGGGCAGGAAATAAGATAATCGTGGAGCATCTTATAGCAATAGAAAGTAGAGAAATGTTTTAAAACATTCCTACTGGGTTAAAAATGAGCAATAAAACAAGGTTACTGTTGCTACTGCTAAGTCACTTCAGTCGTGTCCGACTCTGTGCGACCCCATAGGCGGCAGCCCACCAGGCTCCGCCGTCCCTGGGATTCTCCAGGCAAGAACACTGGAGTGGGTTGCCATTTCCTTCTCCAATGCCTAAAAGTGAAAAGTGAAAGTGAAAGTGAAGTCACTCATTGCCTTCTCTGAAAACAAGGTTAGGTGATTATAAAAATATTCATGTGTTCTGCTCTCTAAATGGTTTTCAAACACCTTTAAATTTCCTGGCCACTTTAAAGAACCCTAAATGGTAAATTTGGAGAAGGCAATGGCACCCCACTCCAGTACTCTTGCCTGGAAAATCCCATGGACGGAGGAGCCTGGTAGGCTGCAGTCCATGGGGTCGATAAAGAGTCAGACACGACTGAGCGACTTCACTTTGTCTTTTCACTTTCACGCATTGGAGGTGGAAATGGCAACCCACTCCAGCGTTCTTACCTGGAGAATCCCATGGACAGAGGAGCCTGGTGGACTGCTGTCTATGGGGTCGCACAGAGTCGGACACGACTGAAGCGACTTAGCAGCAGCAGCAGCAAACGGTTAATTGTATTTGATGACTTCTTCTTTTTTACAGAAAAGTAGGATGATGCAAAATTGCTTTCAGAGGAAACTGACTGCAATTAAATGTCAGCAAATAAATATATATTTGAAACCCAGAAAGTCATATTCAGTTTAATGAACATTGTCTACTCACTGATGAAACAGTTCATGTTTATGGCTATTGTCTTCTAAGAATTTCTGTTTAAATTTATTTCCAGCCTCATTTCCTCTTTTAGTAAACTGAATAATAACAACAGCAATGTTGTTATGATTTCCTGTTTTATATTCTGCACACTTAAATGCATTGTTTTATTTTTTCAATGTTTTTTTAGAACCTTACTGTACCTTACAGAAGTTTATATATATATATAAATTTAAATATTCTGACAAAAATATAATTTATATCTTCAATTTAAAAATAAAAAGGACAGGGGCCTTGTTCCTTGTTATCACTGCTAAAATCAGAGTGAGGGAAATAATCTCACATTTCCTCACCATAAAAACTGGTAACCACTAAAAAAGTCACCTCAAAATGGTGGAATTTACTCTTGTGATGTATGGATATACCAGGAACATACCGAATATCCTTATTAGTAAATTACACAGTAATATAAAAATAAAAGCATTTTTTTAAAAAGTAGTTTCAAGATACTGGTCTTTCCTCCCAAACATTTTATACAAAGAATAGATGCAGAGAAAAGTAAACATATTAAATAATTTTCCATCAGAATTTTCAAACAAAACTTCAGAAAAGAATTGGTATGAGCCATAACCAGTTTTGCATAATAGTCTTCAAAAGAAACCTCTTAAACAGTGAAAACTACTACCATCCAGTACCACGACATAAGCTGTGGTTCACGGCATCAACATACACATGTGGCCCAACACACGGTGGTGGCCACACACAGTCCCAGTCTTTTCTGGGGCCTCCTGGAGACCTTATTTACCCCTCACACCCTTCCCTGAGTGTTACATGTTCCAGATATTGCCTTTCACATAAGGCAACCTCTCCCAAGCAGACACACACCAATTTCAAGTCTTTACTTCCTTCTGTTTCATATCCTGTCCCATGAGGTCAGAAAAATGTGACTTTGTTTCATTTGTGAGTCACAAGGTAACCCTGATCACAACTGAAAAGCCACAAGGAGTATAAAAAACATACTTAGATCCAGGCAAAAGGATGTGATGAGTAAAAGTACAGGAACAAATCAATGTGAACCCTTCAAGTCCATGAAAAGGGCTGGCAGTTTTTGTTCCTTCTCTCAGTGGGCCTTATTTGTCCCCCAAGGAAGCCGATCCTTTCTAGCCTTTCTTTCAACGGGTCCTCAAAAAAAAAAAGCTCTATGAGAGCCTAAATTTTCACCTGTTTTCTTTACAGTTGTAATTCAAGAACTCAGGGATATGCTTGGCACTCAGGAGAAACTCACAAACTCCTTGTTGCATTAATTAACCAGAACGTTTGAGTCTTCAGCACTTCCCCACAGCTACCTTCAAGTCGGGTTATGATTTCTTCAAATTTCCAGGTTCAGTAATTACAACAGCTTAATTTTGGAATGAATGGAAATGTTTAAGAAGTACTTACCAAGTGTCAGACAGTGGTAATGTAGCTAAGAAAAACTCTAACTCTCTGTCCTCCTGAATAGAATATGAATCTGTTCTATAGATAAATGAGGTGTTGGCACCTTTCCCATACTGTGGTTTAAAAACATATGGCCCCACATTCATTCATTCAGTATCTACAACAAATAGTGTCGACCAAATGCCAGAGGCATTGCACTAAGCATGTAAACCTTGTCAACCACCCTGGCAGAGAGAAAAATAGCCTAATTCAATACCAGACACATGCCCATTGAAAATACTTTCACATTTTAGAAAGTAGCATAAATGCCAACGTGACTATGTAGGACCAAGAAAATTGAAGTCCTATTTAAAATAAAACAGAACATATTTATGTTATAGATCTTGGGGACTTGTGGGGTTTTATATTAAAAACAAAAAATTTTTGCTATATATAAAATTGCTTGGATGCTAATTGTTAGCGTAATACTTAAAACTTCAAGCAATGTTGAAAAAAATTACTATAATAGGTGATAAGCTAGTTTAGAACACATAGTCTAATCCTTTGGTCATCAAACTACTCCAGCTTCAACCAAGCGCAGAAACAGAATGCAAGAGGAAAGTCTCATATCTTGGCAATGAGGGTCAACTGCTCAGACCAAGGTAACTTTTTAGCAGAGTAATAACAAGTACCACACTGGCAAAATGGACTCGTTTAAATTTAATTCCTTTCCCCAGACCTTATTCATATTTCAGTAGAAAGGCTAATTAGCAACAATATACTCAAGAGGAAAAAAAAAGGATGAGCATGGGGACAAATTAGAAGGGTCCTCTATGAATCACATACTTAATAACTGGCCTCTTTTTGAAAAAACAGAGGTAACTATGATACAATAATTATTTTTCAAATACTTTTTGCATTGCTTTTGATATCTTCAAACCTCAGTAAAAACGCTATGCTTTGACCTAGATCAGTAGGCTACAATTAACATCAGAAGAACTCTATTAGTACAACAAAAGTTGATGAACTACTGTTGGAAGCAGAGAAATAAGTCTTGTCAAAACAAAGCAAAATTTCTGTCAATCTTTCAAAGAATGGTTTGGGGGAGCAGAGGAAGTATGCAAGGATTTCAGACACAGCAATGATGCAGCTGTAATTAATTTTCCCCCAGTTTTCACATCCGGTCATATCAGACTGCAAAGATTCCTATAATTCTGTTTGATGATTTTTTAAATATCTTGTTAAATCTGAATTTGATTTTAAAAATATTTGGCAAATGAAAGGGTTTGAGGGCCTCAAAACAGATCCGCAGTGTTGTCTTCATTTAGGATTTTTCTAAAGCTATCCTCTCCCTGGATTCAACAACTCTCTCCTTAACTGTTGATAAACAAATTTTTAATTTGGCAAGCATTTTGTGAGCACCTCCACTAATACTGGAGTCATGAAATAATTAAGTGAGACTACTCTCAAATAGCTTACAATTTCTAGGAGGAAAGAGGAGCATGAAACCAGTGATTCAAGCCAGGAAAGGGGTTTCCAGCATCTCTCAGGAAGGGGTAAACTTTCTGAAAGAAAGGAAAGAGACAGCATGCTAGGTATACTGGAACCCAGGAAACCAAAGGCTCTAGATATTTTCTTTGATCAATTAAATGAATTGATTTTACACTGCAAATGCAATTTTATAGATGGTGAAAATCCATTCTGAACTCATCAGAGCTAAGAACTTTTCATTTATGTCTCTAAATACCTCCTGCCACTATTTTTTTAAATAATATTCTGCAAGCCAAAAAAAGAAAAAGCCTGAAATGTCTTTATCTCATGAGTAACCATGGAATGGTGTTCTATTCTTAGAGAAGAGACATTCATTTAAAATCCACCAAAAAGTAGCTAGTGAATTAGATCAAATTGGGTGGCATGGGGTTTTGTTGAGTACTTGATGCTGCAAAGACACTTTGCAAGAGCCCAGTGGGGTGGGAAGCAGGCTCTGAAGGCACAATGACATTCCTCCAGCGAGTTTCAAGCTGGAGGCTAAAAGTACCAGCCATTCATTTTTCCGTCCTGAGACACATTCCTCACCCAGTTCAAAGGCCCAAGAAACACAAGCCTGCACACTTTCTGAAGGTCATCCCTTGCAGGGACTTGTGAGGGACCAAGCCCGCAAGATATTTTTAAAGACCCAGTTTTAGGAATAGAACCCTTTTATCAGACTGTAGTTTCCTCTCCATAACCCTCCGCTTCACCTCCCCACCTCCCCACCTCCCCGCCTACACACACATCTAGGGTGCCCTACTAGTGGAAGTAAAGTATTTTCAGAAATTAAGTCATTACCTACTCTTTTTTAAAAAATGCAATATTTATATTCCTTAACCTGAGGAATGGGATCAGGTTTGAAAGGAAGTTATTGTTTAGCTGTGGTTTAAAGCATACACTGGAATTGGGCAGGGGGGGAAACAGCAATCAAGAGAGGATTTGGGGGTTAGGTGGGAGTTGCCTAAAGTAGGTTATAGATATCCCGCTCAGCCAGGCCCTCGAAACATTTTCAGGATGTCCCTCCCCTTCCCCTGCCATGACATACTTCCTACAGGGGCCCCATTTTGTTTTGTTCTGTAACCCTGGGAGCATTTACGGCATGGGGATTCTGGTAAAAGAAAAAAGCAAATGCTGACTGGTACATGATCTGGGGCAAAGAATTACAACTCTGCCTCGGCTTTGAGTGTGATGTTACCAACCCTTTGGGTTTGCTTTCCGATAATTAGCAACTCTTGTTCCCAGATCTGGACTCATACTCAAGTGGGAAAACCTCTTTTAAGCCATTTAAAAGTCTTTGACACTATTTCGGTCATGGCTTCCCAGGTCTCCCCACTCAAGTTTCAGTTTTCATCTGTTTCAGCTTCAGGGGTCCGTGGGGAGAGGGCAGTTTGGGTGAAGAGGTAGAGAAAGGATTGTTCAAAATGTCTAAAGCCCCCCTGGGCTCTGGATGCCTTTCCAGGACATTTCATTTCCAGTCCTATCTGAGCCATCTGAGGACTATTAGAAAGGAAAATTCTCCAGTCTAGGAAAACACCATGAATATTTTTACCAACCACCAATGGCATTAAAAATATAGACAACAGCCTGGTATGAGAAACCCCAGTAGTCACGTTTTTTGTTTTTCTCAGAGGTGAACTTCTAGCTTTCACTTATCCAGCAAGAGGCATTAATTCTTTCGAACTCTCAGAACTATGAGACTTCGGTGTCCAGAAACTCTTCAGAAAGATCCTTAACCTTTATACTTAATCCTACTACACTATATTAAGAACTAGTTATTCATTCAGTCTTAAAGAGGTTAAGGGCTGGGTGTTGAATGCTCGAGTACTACTATGAAAGTGAACTGGGGAAGTAAAGAAAGCTATAAAATGATAGTACGTGAAAATTTAGATACCTTCCCCTTCTCTATCAATTAGGAGAAATGCTTCAAAGTTAGAAAAAGAGACCATTTTTTAACCAATGCTTTTCTTCTTCCTGGGTTATGTGCTTATTTTAACTTGATGATTCAAAAGAGGCATGGAAAATAGAGTACTTTTCTTTTTCCCTTTAACAGGAACAAAGCATTGAATCCACTCGAAGAGGTATCTTGTCTGCTGTGTTCCTTTCCTGCAGAAATGTGAGGTCTGAGCCTGTTCTTCCATGGAAGACTGAGTTGTTGGGCATGTAACCAACTTTATATAACTAAGTTTCAAGATTTATGAGCAGCTCATCTCTAGAAAGATAAACAATAAAACAGTGTTGGTGGTGACCTCTGAGAAGACAAACTGGGGTACAGGAGTGGAAGGAAGTCTTAATGGTCACTCTATACCTCTAAAAAATGTGTAAACCACTTGAAACTTAGAGCATGTTATATGCATTGCCTATACCAAAACAGTAAAGGAAAAAAAAAAGCTTGGATACAGCAAACTATCATAAAACTTGGTGGACTTTTTTAAAAAAATGCTTTTTTAAATATTTCTAGAAGAAACTACTACAAGCTTAAAAACAAGTATGACTGCACACCATCAAAACAAAGAAAGAGAGAGAAAAGAGAAATGGCAAATCTCAAAAGAGATTATACTTCCCGCCAGAAGCAGGCTCAGGAACCAGAGATCAGAGGGCTAGATGTTTTCACTACTAAAAATAAAAGCCACCCACCCAAAGGCAGGGAGGAAATGTCCTTGAATATAGAGCTTCTAAGACCAAAAAAAGAGATTTCACTTTATTATTTTTTTTTTTACAGTTCTCATCCTCACCCCATGTTTCCTAACACTGACCAACCCATGACAAGTACTCACTAAACTTCTGCTCATGTAACACCTGGACCCCTCTCCTGGCTACTCCACTTAGACTAAAGATAACTTTTTCATGCTTCTTGCAAATGTTATGTTTGCTATCAAAAGAGCCAAAAATGAACCATTTTTCCAAAGGAGAATTACAACAGCTTTATAAACTCTTTCAATATACTAGTGTTATGGTGAGGCAGGAAGCTGAGGTTAGAATGATTAAGAAAAGTACAAAACTTTAAGGTAGATGGACACCTGAAGTGTAGGAGAAAATGCTAATGTTCATAAATTACACCTTCTGAATATTCCCTGGTGGCTTCTTAATATTTCCTGGTGGCTCAGATGGTAAAGAATCCGCCTGCAATGCGGGAGACCTGGGTTCAGTCCCTGGGTTGGGAAGATCCCCTGGAGAAGGGCATGGCAACCCACTTCAGTATTCTTGCTTGGAGAACCCCATGGACAGAAGAGTCTGGCGGGCTTACAGTCCATGGGTTCGCAAAGAGTCCGACATGACTGAGCAACTAAGCGACTAAGTGCGTGCACACACACCTTCTAAATCTTGATTTCTACCTTTCCCCAGCACCCACCCCCACCCCCACCAAGTTCTGCCAGAAGAAATTTGGTAGTTCTTGGATAAACTCTCTTCATTCCCATTTTCATCCCCATTTCCTTGTCTCCATCCCCACCCTCTTAGCAAAACAAGTGCCATCTGGAATACAACAGGTGCTCAATGGTACTTATTGAGGCAAAAGGGGAGGGAAACCAACAGGAAATTGTAGTTTAGGGTTTGTCTGGCCAAAGAAGATCACTGACATTGAGGAAGGGAGGTAGGTGGCCTCTATAGATCTGGAAAGTTTTTCTGATTATTTCCACAATCCCTTAGACTCAAGGATAAGTATGATTATTCCTCACATTCCATAGAGCCCATTCAATAATTAAAAAAAAAATGGAGATTATTTTATTGGAGAATACTGAATAATAGTTAAATACATAGTAATTGGGAAGATCCCCTGGAGAAGGAAATGGCAACCCACTCCAGTATTCTTGCCTGGGAAATCCCATGGACAGAAGAGCCTGGTGGGCTACAGTACATGGGGTCACAAAAGAGTTGGACAGGATTTAATGGCTAAACAGTAACAAAACAACAAAGTAATTACTGAATATTTCAGAGACCTTCAATTGCTCTATTCTTAGCAAATGTCTTTTTTTTAAATGTTGCCAGTCTCATTTATATCATAATCTTCATGAAAGTATGAATCATGACTCTGTGCAAAATTTAATTTGTTTGCCACACTAGATATATTTGAAGGAAAACAACAAAAAGAATGCCTCTTTGATCATTTCAACAAACATAACACAACTATCAATTTCTCAAGATGAACTAATACTGCTCAGTTACATGACCTAAATATGTCAAGGACAATCAGAGAACTCACACTTAAGAATTTTTTGGTCAACAGAAAAAAAGAGGGGAGGGTATAGTCTTTTCCTTACTACAGTCTTTCCCTTACTACAACTTGAGCTATACAGACATCTTCTTCAGCCTGACCAATTATTATCAGATGCATATGAATTTGGCTCTAACAGAGCCAGGGTGATGCTGGACAGGGTGACATAGAATGGAAAACAAAAACAACAAAATCAAGGAATGGCAAAGACCATGAATGCAACTCAGTTTACTCAATAAAATATTCAAACTAGGGTAATAAAATCACAAAAGTCTCCTCTCTGATTGAAGATAAATACAATTAAAATTATACTTGGACCCATATTCAATTCCATGGCCATCATTAACAAAAATGCAGAAAGGGGGCTAAAAAAGAAAAGCAGCATTTTTAAAAGCTGTGTTATGCAAAGACCACTGACTCATTGAAGAAGCACAAATAACATTTAGCCAAACAAATTTGTTTTAACAAACAGACTACAGTAGAGCCTGCAGCAAGACTATTAAGATGGAAAATGTTCCTCTTCCCATAGATGATAGTACCTTATACTTATCTGCTCTATTCTCCCCCTATTCCTTTAAATTAAGAATGGGAGAAATACTACCATTTTCATAATGGAAGATAAGAATAGAAAAAAAAAAGATACACTAGTCCATCATTTTAAAAAGCTTTACAACTTATTTTTTGCCATATTTCACCATAGTTTGAAATGAGTATACTATGATACCATACTAATATTAAAATGTAATTCTGTTTGGGGGAGGAGCTAAGATGGCCGAGGAGTAGGACAGGAAGAACACTTTCTCCCCCACAAATTCATCAAAATGTAATTCTGTTCAAGTTCAAAGTGATTACAACTTCTGAGCCTATTTCAACATTTTTAAGAGAACTTTTCAAGTTTGCCACATAGCTATAGACTTTCATGGTAATGAAATAATGTCAATTACATAATTATAAATGTGGTACAGTATCTATAATTTTAAATACAAGAAAAGTACTAGCATAAAAAAAGTTACAGAATATTTAGTGTGAAACTGACTTCAAGTTAATCCACCAGAAGCAATTTTCCCTTAATACAATTTCCAGTAAGTCTGTAACATAAGGAAATAATTGAGGAAATGGTTTTCTTTAAAACAAAGCAAAACAAAATGGTGAAGCATTCCATTATTCTAAAACTACCAACCCACCAAAATAAAAGGAATCATTTATATACAATACAGCTAAGAAACATATCTGATTATAGGAGGAGAACTGGAAAAGCATAGGTCAATGAAGTTTTGAATGAAAGAGTCAATAGACTATTCTAATGATTTATGAAATCCACATGGAAGTGCCCAAAGGCTAGAACCTTCTGAAAGCATTGGCAACTGGTCAGGGAGGGTTACACTGGGTCAGCAAAGCACTGAACAGCTCAGACGACCAATCAAAAATCTGAAGCACAAAAACTGGACAGTGCTAACTTCCGCCAGCAAGAGAAGCTTTGAGATTTTTCACACACCTAACAGAGAAAAATAAAACTAAACAAAAAATTGTGCATGACTTCCTAGAGTTCCCAATCAGCCTCTCTGATTTCCTCTCCATTCATTCAAGTGGCTACCTCATTGAAGGATTCTGATGGAACAACTGAGAAACATTATCCATCAAGAGACCACCAGCTCTATCCCAACAGAATAACGTCATGGACATGGATTGGTTAAAGCCTGACCTAAACTGTCAATAAGGAATCTTCCTACGAAGCAGGAGATAAGGGTTCGATGCCTAGGTCATAAAAATCCCTTGAAGAAGGAAATGGCAACCCACTCCAGTATTCTAGCCTGGAAAATCCCAAGGACAGAGGAACCTGGTGGGTTACAGTCTTGGTGGTGGTGTAGTCAGTCCCTAAACCATGTCCAACTCTGTGACCCCATGGACCGTAGCCCAGCAGGCTCCTCTGTCCATGGGATTTCCGAGGCAAGAATACTGGAGTGGGTTACCATTTCTTTCTCCAGGGACTCTTCCCCACCCACGGATTGAACCTGGATCTCCTTATTGCAGGCGGATTCTTGACCAACCGAGTCACCAGAGGCTACAGTCTATGGGGTCGCAAAAAAAAAAGTGGGACAGGACTTAGTGACTAAACAACAGCATATTGTCAGGTGGGGAGGGGTGCTTCTAACAGCTGACCTTAAAGTGAAGGAATCAGCAGGTAACTTAGATCCTTCAGTCAGTTCAGTCATGTCCGACTCTTTGTGACCTCATGGACTGCAGCACACCAGGCTTCCCTTCCCTATCCATCACCAACTCCTGGAGCTTGCTCAAACTCATGTCCATCAAGTCAGTGATGCCATCCAATCATCTCATCCTCTGTCATCCCCTTCTCCTCCTGCCTTCAATCTTTCCCAACATCAGGGTCTTTTCAAATGAGTCAGTTATCCACATCAGGTGGCCAAAGTATTGGAGCTTCAGAATCAGTCCTTCCAATGAATATTCAGGACTGATTTCCTTTAGGACTGACTGGTTTGATCTCCTTGCCATCCAAGGAACTCTCAAGAGTCTTCTCCAACTTACATCCTTACATAAATTTTATTTTTAAAAGGGGAGGAGGGAGAGGAGCCAAACTGAGTTTAGAGAAGGTTCTAAAAATTTAGACTGGTATAGTCAGGAAGGTTTGTCTTAAGGTCTGTTAAAACCTGAAAATGTTCCATCCAAATAAGAAAGGTTGAAATCAGTCCTGAATCAAATCAAAAGAGTGATTCAGAAGGTAGAACGGGACAGAACATTCTAAAGCACTTCATTACAACCACAACAACAGCTTCTCCAGAAAGAACCCTCATTACAACTGACCCATTAAAGAATATCTGTCATTTTCTACAAAATATCACTATGTTTAGAGCTGCAAAAGAAGTTAGAATAATTTAGAACTAAATTCTCAAGTTACTGAAAAGGAAATAGGTCCAGAGAAATTAAGTGACTTTCTCAAGGTCACCCGGCTTAGCAAAGGACACAGACTGTGTTACAACCCAAGATCTCTGGTTCCCAGAAACTGTTCTTTCCATTGTATCATTCAAGATGGCGTTAAATTATTTTCCAGAATTTTTGATAAACAAACAACAACAACTAAAAAGAATAGGGAGACAGGAGGGTAGTATGCCCTTTTGAATTCCAAGTCTCTTACTCTAAGACAACTTAGAGATACTGTTTATTTGGGGGCGGGTCAGGGGGCAATCCGGAGAAGGCAATGGCACCCCACTCCAGTACTCTTGCCTCGAAAATCCCATGGATGGTGGAGCCTGGTAGGCTGCAGTCCATGGGGTCACTAAGAGTCAGAGACAACTGAGCGACTTCAATTTCACTTTTCACTTTTATGCATTGAAGAAGGAAATGGCAACCCACTCCAGTGTTCTTGGCTGGAGAATCCCAGGGACGGGGGAGCCTGGTGGGCTCCCTTCTATGGGGTCTCACAGAGTCGGACACGACTGAAGTGACTTAGCAGCAGCAGCAGCAGGGGGCAATCAGATAAATGACTACAATATGTGAAATTTTTATGGATTTATTCTTAAAATAAAAAGCTACCCAAACAGTGGTAGAAATTATGAAAATCTCAAAGTTTTTTGGAACAGAGAAGCTTGCTCCCACCTGCTCAGACACAGTATTGGGGGACAGAATTACTCAGGGGGCATAGAGTTACTTCCTTACATTTTCACCTGCGATGTTTCAATCGACACCTAAGGAAAAATGCTGCCTTTGGGGCTTATGATTCAGCGACTACAACAGTGATTGCTGGCTGCTGAGAAATACTTATTTGAGAGGCATGGAGAAAAAATACTTTCACGGAATTTGTCTTTGTTATTTTCCCTCTTTACTGTAGAAAAGACAAATTTGAACAAATTTCCAATCTCATCTGGTTATACAGCGCAGAGAAGTTTGGCTATGTTGAGGGAGCACAACACAAATTTAGCAAGCTTTCAAAATCAGTTCGTCCAGCCTGTCTGATGAGCTGTCACTAGAGCTGTCACTGATGGGGGGTTGGGGGGGATCGGTTTTTTAGAAGCAATCCGCATTACCTCCAAACTCAGTAAGGAACCCTACCCAAGCTCTTATAATGAATCTCTAGATTCTCACGACTGGCAAAGATATATCAGATGTTTTCATTTCACTGGGAACTCCCGAGGGCCTAGGATGGTTAGTTTTTGTTGATCTTACCTAGCTTCGTGCTTTGCAAATTGCAAGCACTCAGTTAAGTGTTAACTCCAAGGCAAATGCAAGCCAAACGTGTTTTCCGAATGATCCCCACACGGTGCCTGCCACAGCACTTGTATTTTCTACTCCAATGTTTTGTTTTGTTTTTCTCTCCTCCCTCCCAATAGTGAGAGAAGTAAATGTAAAACTCCTGAGCCAACCCAATCAATCCTAAGCCACGTGCTGTAGTTTTCTGGGAAGGTGAAGAACAGGAACGTGGCGTAGTAGTAAACCGTAGTAAAGAGAGGAGGGAAACAAAATGGGGCACGTCACATGGTCACGGCCTGGATTTTTCTCAATTAAATATAAGAGGAAGTGTGCGTTTCCGGCCTCTGTCAGTGGGCTGGTTGGACTTTCTCATTCTTAGGATTCTGGTCTGGATGCACACTAATAGGGCCGGCTGCACAACATCCTCCGGGAAGGGGGTGGAGGGGGCGTGTGTTTGGCTCCGTTTTCCCGGCACCAGAGGGAAGGGGTGGCGGGAGAGAGGTAGGCTACAACCCGGATGCCTGGCCCGCCGCCCACGCCGGACCCCGGACCAAGGCCCCCCAATCGACCCCCTTCACCCGAGGCCCCACCCCACCGCTGCTGCAGCACGACCTGCGCTCGCGCTGATTGGCTCTGGCGGGGGCCAATCAGCGCCCGGCTGCCCCGCCCACTCGGGGCCAGTCTCTGCCGCGCTCTGCTGGGGCCAAGGGCTCGGCGGCGGTCGTCGCCGCCGCCGCCGCCCACCACGCGCGGTTCGCGGAAAGGGGCCCAGCCGCCCCCCGCGCCCTCGGGCAACCGGCAACGGACCGTGTGGGAGTCTGAGGGTAGCCTCCGCCTCGATACTAAGCCCCCCAACCCCGGGCCAAAAGGGACTTGCAGGAGGGAGAGGGAGCCAAGCGCCAAATAAATAGAGAGGCATGTAAGAAGCAGAGGTGACCGTGGATATGAGAAAGTGCCAGACAAAAAGGCCACACAGCGAGGTGACAGGAGGGAGGAATGGGGAAGGAGAGATGAGAGGCAGACTTGGAGGTAGGAGTCCTGGAAATCGCAATTAGGAAATGCAGTGGAAGGAAGAAAAATGGACTTTTTTCCCAAGGGGACAGAACAAAACGACCAAAAAAAAAAAAAAAAAAGGAACCTAAAATAAATGGCAAGAGCCTATGTCTTTGCCAAAGCCTGCTCTACCTGCCCAGCTGCAGTTTCCAAACAAAACAAACTTGAGGTAAACGCTGGTTGAAGATAGCTGGCTGCTGTGCCCTTTCTGCCCTGCTTTTGGGGCTCTCCATTAACTCTGGGGAGAGTAGGCCACAAGTACTGCGAAATTCTGAAATGGAGCCAAAGAGAAAGAGAGAGAGAAAAAAAAGACAATGGCAGGAACATGAAATAAGAGGTGGGAAACAAGGGGGATGGGAAAGGAGGGTACCAAGAAAAAAAAAAAAATCCAGCAGGTTAGAACCCAGAGGAGACACCGATGGACGAGAGAGGAGAAGATAAACAGAAAAGGTGATCAGACAGAAGGTGAATCAAGGGCAACCAACACTCCTGGGCACCTGCGCTAAATGCCTCAGAAACATTTTCCTGTAACAGACGGTGAAAAACATTCAACAAGCAGAGACGTTTAAAATGAGGGGTTAAGGGAAAGAGCACACACACATCTCCAAGTCCCTCATTCCTTTTCCTGTTTTAGGTTTTACCTGAGAAATAGGAAAGACAGGCAAAGATAGCAATTGCTGAGAAGTTAGGAAAACAATGTTTTCACAAAGTAACATACTCCTTCCCAGGCAAAGGGGTTTGCCACAGACAGGCTTGATTTCTTTTTGTTTCATATGATAATTACCTATTAAATTACAAATTTAAAGGCAACAGGGCAAAGGCAAACAAGCAGAATTCAAGATGTAAATGTGCCAAGTAGCATTTGGTGCCTCACTTAAAACACACACACACACACACACATACCCTCACCTCTCTCCATTTACATCTTACAAATACACATTGTAGAATTTTTCTGGCATGGTGCTGTCCATTGCTGGTCTATTGCTGCTCCAAAATTATTAAGGAATGATTATATGGTTGTTCCAGAATACTACATTTTTCCCTCAGAAAGTTAAGAATAGAAGATTGTTTTGTTTGCGTTGGTTTGTTTTTAATGTATCCTCCATAAAAGGAGGATTTTATTTTAAAGCCGTTTTGAAAAATGAAAACTTTATTTGGTCAACTTCCTTCAAAGCAAAATATTATTTATTCTACTTTCAAAAACAAAAACAAAAAAACCCTGATCAAATTAAGAAAACAGGTGAGGAAAACTTATTGTTTCTTAGCCTCTTCTTTCCTCTTTAAAACCAAAATCTTGGTTCTGCTTGGATTTTTTTCCCCCTTCAAATTCCCATTCTTTATAAATGAGAAACTTTGCAACACAAACAGTTAAAGTGTTAGAGGGATCCACATGTCCCAAAACATCATTTGAAACAACCAAAATTTTTACTGTTGATGCACACAATTAAATCTCTCTTCTAGAGAAGGAATCATGAATGTAAATCTAAATACTAATCAAATGTTTTGCATAATATATATCCCCTAAAATCTTAGTTTGAATGTTTCTATACCTGTACCTTGTTCCAGAAAACAGCAAATGATATGGGTCAAATATTAGAATCAATAGGAATATGAACCCAATATACACATGAATTTCTTATGGATGGGCACATATTAAGAAGAATAATGTAAAAGCACATTAGATGAAACATATATAAAAAGGTTATCACAAGATAATGTTTGTCAGAATAAAGTGTTTCCAAATGCTGGAAACATCTACATTGCCAACTCATCACATTATTTGCAAACTATACTCCTCTCCTCTTCCCACAATTATGACCACCAGAAAAAAAGGCTCAACAGAATGAAGAGTAGGCTAATTTCCTATTAGAAATGTTTTTCATTTTCAGTACAGCCTTAGCCACAGAAGACCCGAAGCCAACTTTCAACATTTAGTGAGGCATCCACTCTAGAATTTAAAAGGTAAACAGTAAGTATCCTACAAAGGAAGAGGACAAGGTTTAGCTCTTACATTCAATGCAGATGAAAACCAAACTCTTCCATCTCCCTGACTTAATATTTCTTTTCAAAGTAAAAATGTTAAGTAATTTTACAGAAGATGTACAGTAGCCCCCATATGATCTATGTGGGGGTCTCTGTACAGGCCTTTGCAAGAACAGACAACTGTAAGGCTGACACAGTGGGCTGAATTTTCATAACTCTTAACTCAATAATGGGTCCCAGATGCATGCAGACTTCACTGTGTAAAAGCAGCCATGCCTGTGAGGTGATAGGTCCGTGTGTGGGTAATATTTCATAAATCTTCATTCAGAAACAAAATGTCACCAATAATTACTTTTTAAAGAGAGTCATAGACAGACAGCTATTTCTCTAAATCTGTAAGCCTAAAGCAAGCTCGTACTTCTGAATCTTTTTAGGGCAACAGGAATAAAAATTGATGTTTCCCACTACTAGTTATGTTGCCTTGGTATTGTGAAATCACAGAACTAAAGTGCACAGGGCAACTTGATAAGATCAACCTCAAGAGCTCTGAGAAATTACCTTTAAATGAAGGGCTTAGCCCCTGGATTAACAAATATTTTTGTAGAACTGTCCCTTCTAGAGACTGACCTCAGTATATAGTCAAAAGAAAACTTCCATAAGGAGATCAAGGTTCTTACAAACGAACTTTACAAACCTCAGAACTGGTATTAACAGGATATATGTCTTGGAAATACTAAAGTACTTCACTTGGGAAACTCAAGAGGAAAAGCCCTCTGGAGTGGCTGCTCCTATAGATTTATCTAACCATCAGGCACATGTCCCCTCCTGTGCCCAGACCTCTCCCTCCCAGGAGTGCACTCCCTACAGAAGCAGAGGGAGGAGAGAGAAGGGCCCTGGGGCACAGAATTCGAGCACCAGGTTAAAAGCAGTTTTGTCTTCTGACTTTGTCACCATGAAACGCACCTGCTGTGATGTCCAGTTGAGCTACTGGAGGTCCTCTGGCTGCTTCTGGAAAGTGATGCTGGCATAGGCGCTTAGATCCTCGCTGGAGCGGCTGGTGGGGCCGCTCTGACTACTGGCCAGAGGCTGATGAGGGGCCGGGAGTGGAGGAGGCTGCGGTTGAGGTGGGCACTCTTGAGGGCGCTGTTTGAAGTCCTTGACCAAATCCAGGTCTATGTAGTTAAGACCATTCTCCAAACCCCCAGCGGCCCCGCACACTTGGGCCAGCTCCTTGGGGGCTCCCCCGAGCTCCCCAGGCCTCAGCCACACGTTCTCGAAGGAAGCAGAGCTGTGGCGTTTGACATCCTCGGCGCTGCTGCTGCTGCCGCCACCGCTGCCCCCGACGGCAGCCCCAGCTCCGAAGGGCATCGTGTTGCCCACCCGGGTGGCACTGGGCGTAGAGGAGAAGGTCTCGGAGCTGTGCCGCCTCCTGCACCCTTGAGGGTCGGCACGGATCACTTTGGCACTCTGGTTGCGGTTGGGACTGAGGTTCACCCGCGTGAAGGCGCTCGGGCCCCCCAGGAGGGCCGAGCGGGCCGCCAGCTCCCCTGTTCCCGGAGGAGGCGCAGTGGAGGAAACAGAGGCTGTCGAAGATGAGGAGGGAGCGGCCGCGGTGGCCCCGGGCAAGCTGGCATCCTCCACAACGACGCCCGTCCGCATGTCGGCGTAGCTGATGGGCGCGACAGGTGAGGTGTCCACGTAGCTCTGCCGGGGACCACCCATCTGCATGGTCATGTAGTCGCCGCAGCTGCTGGGCACTGCCCTAGTCGGCCTGCACACGCTAGCAGCTCCAGGGGGCGCCGGGCCCACCCTGCCGGGCTGGACCCCCACGCTCTTCTGCCAGGTGGCCCTCCGGCCCGGCCCCAGGTCCATGTTCATATACTCTTCTGCGCCCGTATCCTCCTCTCTGGGAGCTGGCTGGAGCTGGGACGGACACCTGATGGAAGGCGAGCTGTGGGACGCCACCGGGCCCGATAAGTAGCCTGGCTGATCGCTCCCAAATTCAATATTCACATACTCCCCTGGGCTCTTGGGCTCCGGAGGGAGCAGCAAGGGGGGCGGTGGCTGCTGCTCTCGGGCCCGAGGTAAGGTGCTGGCCTTGGGATCCCCCAGAGACAGCCTCGTGGGCCGAGCCAGGCGGTTGTTGGTCTGGGCAGCTGTGTCCACCTTTCGAGGCAGATGGGCCTGCAGGACCTGATGATGGAGATGCGGGAGGCCGGGCTCTGGCCGAGCCCCACAGTATCCCCCGCCCAGGCTGTCGCTGCTGGTGGACGAAGAGGAATCTTCTGCGGCCGCAGTGTAGAGGAGTCGACCGGAACTTGAGGAAAGGCGGAGGTGCTGGTGGTGCCGGGGCTCCTCCAGCTCCCCAGGACGCTGGGTGTGCTTAAAGGACCTTGGCAATGAGTAGTAGGAGAGGACGGGCTTGTGCTGGGGGTCCTCGGGGCCATAATAGCAGTCGGAGGGGCTGCTGGTGTTGGAGTCCCCGACGGGCGACATGTTCATGTAGTCACCTGTACAAGACAAGAGTTTGCCACTACCG